>NC_139470.1:27862500-28462500 GCF_057233095.1 Heloderma suspectum | reverse complement strand
TAATTGCTGGACTTGGAAGGCCGAGCATGGTCGGTTCTTCCTTCCCCAGCAGCTCTTCTAGTCTCTTGGCCTCCCTGCTTTAAAGCCCCCCGCTAGACACCGCATGTCATTGGGAAACGTGCTGCGCCACCTCACGAGAGGACCCTAACCTGAGCTTGCTCCCTTCCCTGCAGCCTAAATACTTACTTTATCCGCTCCGGTGGTACCTGTTTAGGCCAAGGTAGACAATCCAAGAAAGACACGATCAGATTTCACGTGTCTCCAGTTTGTTGTTGTTTAAAAACACAAACCAGCTATAGGCCAGTTACGAGGAGGGATCAGGACCACAGGAAGAGGGGACTAACCTACCCCTGCGTGTCAAAGTCCCAATGAAAGCCCCCACCACCAAGCCATTCCTTGCTTCTTCACAGCTTGTTGTGTCCCTCGTGCAAACTTTGTGACTGAAAGCACAAACAGAAATGACTGAGAAAGAAGCCGCAGGCAGTCTCAGTTAGCTCCAGAGACGTTATTTCACCAGGGGAAGATGCTTGGAAAACATGGCATGCTTCCAGACTTCAAAGACAACCAAAGTTGCCTGTGTAAAGGGCTTGTACTGTAGCCTGGATTAGCCCTTTCTTCTCTGATGGTGCTGTATGAGCCTTCAGATGGATGCTATGGGCAGCTGCCTTTATTACATGTGGGTGTTTCAGATGAGGGATGTTAGTTGGTTCCCCGGGTTGGGGAAGCTGCCATCTGCCAAGCGCATCATCATTGCCTCGTTGCAGTGAAATACTGAACTATCGGGCTTAGGAAACATTGGGGCCTGAAATATTGGGCTTGGTATGGGGATCCCCAGCTCAGATTCCCGTTTGAAAGTGGTACTCTGTGGGGGGGGGGGGCATTGAGCGATCCCCGCTCAGCCTGACCTGCCTTTCAGCTCTGCCGTGAGGCCAAACCACACCACTCTGAGATCCTTGGAGATGGGTGGAACATGGCATCGGAATAAAGCCTCACAACAGTTTTGAGAGGGAGGCTAGCCTGTGATGACGTGACTTGCAAGAATGCTTTCGGGCTACGCAGGAGTTTGTCCCCCGGTCTCTGAGGGCTCCAGGTTCTCTGCAGCTTCCTGCTCCCACCCCTTGGCTAATACCTTCCTCCGGCTCTCTTGGCAGGTTCAGGGACTGCCTGATCAGTCTCAACAACAGCATGGCCAACTTTGTCGGCATGACCTATTTCGACGTGCTCCAGATCCCATGCTTTGAGCTAAAGGAGGGCGAGGACTGCGTGGAGTGGAACTGGTTGGGCATGTGAGTAATCCAGCCACCGTGGGCTTTCTGGGCTTTCCCCTAGATGGCGAAACGCGAGGCCAGCTCAACCCAGTAGGCAGCCCAGGGGGTGCCTGGGGCACTGTTTGAAGAACACTGTTCCCACCTCGTCTCAATATATTTTATTAAATGTATACCCTGTCCTACTATTCAAAAAAACCAACCAATACATGCAACTAATATATAACACAGACAGAGAGAGATGGGCACACTCACTTGCAGCAGGCACAGAGAGAGAGACAGGTGCGCACACAGAAAGCACAGAAAAGCAGCCTGCCTCAGACAGACAGAAAGACAGACAGGCATGCCTCTGTCAGGCCCTGTTAGCCCTTGCTTGACGGATGTGGGAGCAGAGGGTTAAAAGGCAAGTGGAGCACCTGTTCTTTCTCTCCTTCCTTTACTAGGTGTACAGAGTATGGCCCGATGCCTGTGGCTCACTTTGTTGAAGCGGCCCCATATGAATCCATCTCGTCATTCACCCCAGCACCCCAACCTAGAACACGGAGTGGAAAGGACAGGAAGAGCAGCCAGAAGAAACGGAAGCAGCTAGAACAAGCCCACCTGGACGTAGCTGGGCAGGGGGGCCGCCTTGGTGAGTGAACCGCTGTCACATGTCGGTGGGGAGGAGGGGCGTGTGTTTGTTTTAGGAGGAGCCCAAGCGCAGAAGTAATTGGACATGCTGTGGAAAGAGCAGAGAGATGGAAACCTTCCCAGTCTCATTGTCCGAACCTGGGCTCTCCAACGAACCTGACAGTCGTTGTTGGCTCCAAACCTTTTGCCAAAAGAATATCCTTCACACAAGGCACAGTTAATTCAGGACAGCCTTCCCCAACCTGGCGACCTCTTGATGTCTGGGGTTTTTTAAATTCATTTTTTATTGTGAAATTTCAGCAGAACAAAAAATAATAGCTACATAGATTTGATTATATCGCTTTCAGTGAATACATACAAAACGCATATATGTGGAAATACAGCTTTCTCCGAATTATACATAAGTTTCAACACAAGCAGACCAAATATCCAAATAAGTGTCCATTCACAGGTGGAATGGATACACCATCCATTCACATGTTGAAAGCTGTAAGGTCTTCAGTCCATTGCATTATAGGAGGTGAGCATGTCTCCTTCCAGTGTTGTGAGATCAGTTTTTTAGCTGTCAGAGGGGTGCAGAGAATCCATTTCTGCTGACCATACATTAACTTCCAGGAAGCAGGTGGATAATTTAAAAGAGCATGTACATCAGAAAATATGAAGGAGTGTTCCAATGCAAAGTTTATCCGTACAATAACCTCCTCCCAGAAAGGAGCAACTATTGGGCATTGCCAAAACATATGCTGAAAAGAAGCATTCATTGCGTTACACCACCAATAATTAGACAAATTAGACAAACCCTTAATAAAGAGACATTGTGGTGGCCAGTAAACATGCAACAAAAGGTTTTGCTGAATAAGACGCAGTCGAAGAACCATTGGTACAGGCAAAATGGAACAATCCAGTTCCTTATTCCCTTCCTGCTTAAGACCCTGTAGATCATATTCATTCACCAGTAATAAGTATTTGTAGACATGGATCATTGGTCGCTTTGCTTGACCAGTCTCAGCAAGTTCTACCAATAACAAGGGAGATGCTGAACCTGTAAAAGCAGCAAAGCCAAACCTAGATACTAACCAATGCTCCACTTGCAAGAATTGCGATTCAACCGTAGCTGGCAAATCATATGTAGCACACAGGCTAGAAAACACCAGTCGATCCAAAGTGAAAATCACCTTATCTGTCCATATCCACCACAAAACCATTTTCTTACCAATTTTGAGACTTGGATTGCCCCATAGACTCAATTTAGCTTCAGAAAATGGATCAAGATTTAATTGACATGATATTGTACACCACACATCTCTAACAGCTGTACCTCTGTGAGGAACCCTATCCATTTTAGTACTCCTAGAACCAAATACCATCCATTTAGAGAAGATTCTGGACAAGAAGATTCCAAAACCTACCAGGGCAGAAAGCTCAATGTAAATGGGAAACACCAACATTTAGTACAAGTCAACCGATAAGCCTGATGATATAAAACAAGGTCAGAAAACCAAATGCACCTTCTTTAATGAGAAGTTGCATCCTTTTCAAAGACAATCATGGTGGAGAGGAACCCCGGAAAAAATTAAGAAACAAAGCAATTATTTTTTTAAAAATTGCCAGGTATAGATTGAGGAATCCCATGTGTAACATAAACAGTCCGAGGTATAGCATTAAGGTGTCCCCAACCAGTCGTGTCCAACTCTAGGGTGTGGTGCTCATCCCCGTTTCTAAGCTGAAGAGCCAGCGCTGTCCGAAGACGCTTCCGTGGTCATGTGGCCGGCATGACTGAACACCGAGGTGCATGGAACGCTGTTACCTTTCCCGCTGAGGCGGTACCTATTTATCTACTTGCAATTTCTTGCTTTCGAACTGGTAGGTTGGCAGAAGCTGGGACTGAAGACGGGAGCTCACTCCGTCATGCAGCACTCGGGTCTCGAACTGCTGTCCTGCCGACCTTCCAGTCTGCAGTTCAGCGTCTTAACCACTATTTACCTTACCCCACAAGCTCAGCTTTAAAGATGCCTGTCTATCTAAATTTCAAGAGATCTCAGTCAGTTTATTCAGATTAAGCTTGATCGTTTGAGATAGGTCTCTGGGGATAATTATTCCCAAGTCAGTAATAACATCTGGGCACCATTGAAACTGCCAGTCAGCTAATACACTATGAGATACAGTATCTCCAACCAGCATCAGTTTGGATTTTGACCAATTAATTGAATAGCCAGACAGATTTAATACTTTTAGTAATCAACTGCACCAAAGTGGCACAGGCAACTGGAGTTGCGAGATAATCGATAGAATATCATCGGCATAAAGAATAATGTTAAATTCTAAACAGTCATGCACAAAGCCATGAATATTACTATTCTGTCTAATGGCGCAAGCCAGAGACCCAAACTCAAATCAAATATCAAAGAAGAAAGTGGGCATCCCTGTCTGGTACTTTCCTGAATGAGAAGAAAGCCGGAAAAAGACCATTAGTCATAACTCCAGCTCTTGCAATTGAGTTTAAAGTTCTGACCCACTTCAAGAGTTGTACTGGAAAACCAATTTTGATTAAATAAATAATGAACCAAACAGAGTAGTGAAAATAAATGTAATCCAAGGCTTTTCAGCATCTGAGGAAACAAGGGCAATGTGGCCCGTTCTATCAGTATTTAGAGCTAACAAAGCAATGACTAATCTGAGATTATCAGACCCCAGTCTGTGTTTAATAAATCCTACCTAATCTGCTTGAACTGATGTTGTAATAACTTCTTGCAGTCTATCAGCCAAAATAGTAGTTAATATTTTAATATCAGGTTAATTAATGAGATAGGCCAAAAATTAGTGGAATAAGCTGTTGCCAGGCTTAGGAATCAAAGTAATATAGGCATCATTTAACGAAGAAGGAAGAGAGTCAGATTCAAAGATGCCATTATAAAGACAATGTAGTTTTGGAACTAACAGCTTGGGAAATGTTTCATACCTTTCAACTGGAAACCCATCCAGGCCAGGTGATTTCCCATTATTCATACTCCTAATTGCTTTCGTAATTTCCTCCATATGCAAGGGAGCTGAAAGAAATTGCCGTTATGAAGAATCTAGGCATAGAAGATCAACATGAGGGGAAAAAAGCATCCGGGTCCTGCTCTGATATTTCACTACCCGTAATATACAAATCGGAATAAAACTTTTAAAAATGTAAATTTATGTCTGCGGGCAAGGTGTATAACTTGGTACTCTAATCTTTAATAGCTGTGATAAAAATTCTGTGCTTTTGCTGCTTAAGATGATATGCCAGAATCTTACCTGGACACTCGCCATTTTCCCAGTATACCTGCTGTAAACAAGTTAAGGCAAATTCTTCCTGCTGTCAAAGAATACTATTCAACTCATATTTAGTATTCGATGAATCCTGATAAAGTGCAGGGTTGAGCAAGCAGCTAACTGGGTTAAAAGAAGTTTCAACTTGTTGTTCAGAGCCAATTGCTGCATTGTTTTGATTTTTTAAAATGGGATGCATTGGCAATAATTTCTCCCAGTATGAAAGCTTTACAGGCCTCCCACTCATTGGCGCAAGAGCCAGCTTAACCTCATTAATTTCAAAATACTCAAGTAGCTCAGTGGAGATCTGCGGTTTAAAATTCTCATCATTGAGAAGAGAAATGTTAAAGCGCCACAAACTGGGGGACCAGGGCAAGTCTGAAAATTGCAACTGCAAGCAAATTTGCTCATGGTCTGAAACTACCAGCAAATCAGTCTTACAAGCAAGCATTAATTTGGTGTAACTTCTTCACACAGCACATAGTTAAACTGTGGAATTCACTTCCACAAAATGTAGTGATGGCCACCAATTTGGATGGCTTTAAAGGGGGACTGGACAAATTCCTGGAGGATAAAGCTGTCAATAAATACTAGTCCTGATGGCTATATGCTGCCTCCACTAGGCAGTATGCCTATGTACACCAGTTGCTGGGGGACATGGGCAAGAGGGTGCTATTGAACTCGTGGCTTGTGGGTTTTTTGTTGATCACTGCGTGTGCAGAATGTTGGACTAGATGGACCCTTGATCTGATCCAGCATGGCTCTTTTTATGTTCTTAAAGATGTAGAAACAAAAATATAATCTAACCAAAACTTTTATGATAAACAGGTGAAATAAAGGTGTAGTCTCTCTCACTTGTATCCAAAATCAGAAGCGATATCAAAAAATTTACTAAAACATTCATGAAACATAACTGGAGAGTCATTATTCGGCCCACACATTAGTGATATCTTGATAAGGTTATTTCCCAATCAGATTCAAAAAGCAACCATCAGAATTAATAACCACCTGTTGAACTGGGAAAGAAGTTGCTCGTGGATTAAAATAGCAACCCCTTTAGACCTCGTAGGAATATCTGTTACATATACCTCCCCAACCCAATCCTTTCTCAAACTGTGTTTGCTGCCATCAAATGGGATTCTTGTTAAAACACACACATCAGTGTTGAGTGCTTTTAACTTAGAGAGGATTCTCTTCTGCTTGTTTAAATTCCACAGTCCCTGCGAGATCACGTTAAGCATTAGAAGAAAAAAATAAGTAAGCATACTGCTTGTCTCCCAAAATATACCAATTTTACACAAATTACCTACTTTTAGGAGACACATCATATAAATCATGGAATTAATACATTTCAATCCAAAACAGTCAAGAACATTCAAACTAACACTTATTCTGCTAAAACGTTTAAAACAACTAAAATAAAGAATAAAACAATTGAATTGAAAATAAGATAATAAACACACCACGTTTCGTTCCTAATACCTTGATACCCCACCAAAAGAAAACCCAAACGGTATAATAAAGATGACATAAGCAGACAAATGGAAAAAACAAACAAAAAACAAAAAAAGTGTGGCTTTAAGTAAGAGGATGAAACGATCCCTGCAACCAATCCCTATTCACAATTATTAAATGCCTATATTAGTTTTTATTTTATTGAAATAAAAGGGCATTTTAGAAGGTATTGCAACTGAAACTCTCCCCATGATCTGAGTTCAATCCCAGCGGAAGCCGGGTCTCGGGTAGCCGGCTCAGGTCGACTCAGCCTTCCACCCTTCCGAGGTCGGTAAAATGAGTACCCAGCTTGCTGGGGGAAAGGTAGTCACGACTGGGGAAGGCAATGGCAAACCACCCCGCTACTGTCTGCCAGGAAAACACCAGCGCAAGCGGTGTCCCTCTAGGGGTCAGCAATGACCCGGTGCTTGCACAGGAGGAACCTTTCCTTTCCTAGCATATATAATAAGTATATATGAAACATATATAAAAGGGAGAAGAAGAGAAAATGGAAACAAAAAGAAGAAACCGAAACAGGGTAAAACATGGCTGAATGTCCAGAACTTTGTCTGCTTAGGGAGTAATCCTATGGCCCTCTAGACAGCATCTAGGGGGCCATAGGATTTTTCGGAATTCCGGATCCAAAGTCGATGACAGTGCTTCAACCTCGGAGCCAGGAATCCAGGCTCTCCTCTCCCTTGCAGCCAGCAGGGATAGAACCACACTGGCTGCCTCTCCAAGGTTGTAAAAATGACCTTGGAGAGGGAGTAAAGGGCATTTCTGCAGGCGGGGAGGGGAAGGGACTGGAGGGGATGTATCCCCCGGCCTCTCCAAGTTCCTTCCCTCCCCTTTCACAGCTTCCCACCTATCTGGGCAAAAAAGCTCGTCTAGCTAAAATGCAGAGAGAAAGGCACAGCAGATGCAACAATCAGCCCTGGTGCACCTCCTACTTTGCACTGGATACTCACAAGCCTCCAAGTCCAGAGGCTTATGTGCATTGAGGGTGCAATCGATAGTATTGTGCCTTTATGAAACATAAACATTAGGGAGCATCCCTGGGCCAACTGGCCAAAGGCCAAATTCAGTTTCTTAGCTGAGGAGACGGCTGAGGAGTCCATGGTACAAATGTCTCTCAGAAAAGACTCGGCTGCTGCAGGAGACTGATATTTCCTTAACTGATCTTTTTACGCCACACAAATGCCAGCAGGATGCCGGATATGACAGTGCAGACCCAGCTCTTTAGGCAAGGGTCTCAACTTAGTAAATTGCCTTCCCCAAGTCCAGATAAAGCATAATCTCATTGTTGCCAGAAGCCCAACGAAGCTCTCCTCCCTGTCTGGCTGTACGAAATAGATATTCTTTAGTTGAAGGCCTTAAAAACTGAACAATAACAGGCCAGGAAAACAATGGGCTAGTTCAGTATCAAGCTGAAGATCTGGTAGCAACGCCAATAACTTGTGCAGCAAGGTTTCCGTCAACTCTGCCCAACCAACCTGCACAGACTGTTTCCAAAGCCCAAGGACACACAGATTAGCTCTGGGAAAAGGTTCCCAGATGAAAGACACAAGTACATAAAAGATGCCAGATAAAAGACACAAGACGCTGTGAGAAGGTGCCACGGTTGTCTCGTGACAACAGTCCCCCACTTATTCCATCTGTTGAAGACGGGCATCAATAGAATGGACAGATGCCTGGAGAGATCTAATAGAATCCTGGATCAGCTGCAGTTGCTCAAGCTGCTTAGACTGCTGAGATCGCTGTGATGGCAGATTTTTCAGCAAGGCAAGGATATCTCCCCCTTCAGGATCCACTTCGGAAAGTTTATCTGGAGGGGTTGGCAGAATTCCCGAGCCTTTCTTTGCTTTTGGTGTAGCCATGATCAAATTCACCTCCCCACCCCCAAAAGCACAGCAAGCAGATGTATAAATAAAACAAAACCAATAGAAGGCTAAAGCAAAATACCAGAATAAGACGGCCCTTTTGAGTCGTAATCAGGATTTTTATCACTGAAAATCAGGAACGGTACAAGCTGCGTTTGATCACCTCACCCTCTTAACTGGAAGTCCTTGCTCTCCTAATGTTGTGCACTTCAACTCCCATCAGCCTCAGCCGGCATGGCCAGTGTTCAAGATTTCTGAGAGGTGTAGTCCAAAACAACTGGAGGGCACCAGGTTGGGACATTCAGTGCCACAGAATGGGACAGTGGCCACTGGCTTAGATCCCTTCAAAAAGGGACTGGACAAGTTCCCGCAGGAGGAAAATAGGTCTGTTGATGGCTAGAAACCTCTATACCAAACTTCCCCATTGCTGGCTGGGAACAATGGGGGTTGCAGTCCAGTACTTCTCGAGCACACCACCTTGGGAAAGGCTGCTCTACAGAGGCAGTATACCTTAGCAATGTTATTACATTAAGCAGCATATAAGTATTACAAACAGACTACCTCTGAACATCGGATGCTGGTTGCTCTCATGCCCAGCGCCTGGGCTGGACTAGACGCGAGCCGTGGTCTGGCCCGGAGGGCAAGGGGGTTGCCCCGTGCAGGCCTTTGACTTCCTCTGGGGTCCCGGATGCTCCTCCTTCCCTGCTTTTAATGGCTGTCCCTTGTCTTTCCAGCTGCCTCCCAGAGCTGCAAGTGCTACCGACGCCTGGATCAGTGCCCGTACAAGATCGGGCCTCATGAGGTCAAGTACCAGCTGCACAACACGGACTCCCGCACCCTCTTTCACTGCAACTGCACCCGCCAGTGAGTGCTGCTGCTGCTTCCCCAACCCAAACCGCCGTTGGAGGGGCTGAACAGCAGGAAGGAGAGGTGGGGTGAGGAGCAGAAGTGATTGACGGGGGCTTCTAGAAGGGCGGGACCCTCACTCACAGAACCATATGATTGGCTGGGAGCTTGTGGGCAGGGGCACTCCAGAGCCCTGCTCACTGCTGGGAGTTCCAGCAGAGCATTCCCAGCAGATGGTTCTCCCAGGTTCTGCTTGAAGACCATGAGCAAGGGAGAGCTCACCTCGCCCCCGAGGGGATGTATGGGGTAGAGCAGGGGGTAGCCCTCCCAATGTTCTGGGCTATAGCTTCCATAATCCCTGGCCACTAGCTATGCATTAGCCAGCCCGGTACAATATTGGGCTAGATGCACTCACGGTTTCGCCCTGTAGAAGGCATCTTAGGAGCATAGCAAGCTCCCTTATACCGAGTCAGGCCATTGGTCTATCTTCCTCTACATTGTCTCCAGGGAATTATGGGAGTTGTAGTCCAATGCAACTGGAGGGCCATGGGTTGGGGACGGCTGATGTGTACTGACCGGCAGCAACGGCTCTCCAGAATTTCAGGCAGGCTTCCTTCCCAGTCCTGCGTGGAGACGCTGAGGGCTGAACCTGGGACCCTTTGCATGCAAGGTAGGGGTCTTGCCCCGCGCCACAGCCTTTCCCTTGGCTTTGTGTATTCTCCAGCAGGCGTGCAGAAGGGCAAGATTTGCTGTGGGCCGGATGTACTATTTTTGGCAGAAAGGCAGGATACACAAGAGAGAGAGAGAGAGAGAGAGAGAGGAAGAAAGAAAGAAAGAAAGAAAGAGAAAGAAAGAAAGAAAGAAAGAAAGAAAGAAAGAAAGAAAGAAAGAAAGAAAAGATGCTAGTTTGATTCTGTGCTACTTTCTTCCTATAGGCTGGCCCGGTTCCTGCGAAGGACTAAAGGTCCCAATGAGGTAGAGGGGGAAGTCCTGTCCAACTACGTCTCCGCTTCCTGTTTTGTCCTGCAAGCCGTTGCAGGTTGTATGGAGGGAGAGGAAGAGCAGCCCAAGTGAGTAGGATGGCTATGCCTGGAGGCAGCAGGGCAGAGGGTGAGCTTGAGCGTCCAGCAGGAAAGGGAGGCTGCAGGTGGGACATCTCAAGCAGGGGTGGGCGACTTGTAGGGCAAAACGTCTGGAGGACTCACCTCCCATCATCCTAGCTAGGCAGCCTAGAGCTGATGGGAGTTGTGCGCCAAAACATTTGGGGGGCCACAAGTCGGCCACCTCTGCTCTCAAGGCACATTGCACTCCTAAGAAGCTGCAGCATCTGGTCCCCGCAGCGCTGGGATGGGCGGTGGGTGACGTTTGGATCGTGCACCGCTGTGTGCCGCTGAGAGGAGCGCCTCTCTTTGCAGGCTGTCCTGATGAGCCTGTCTCGAGTGCCGCTCCAGCGCCGCTTGGGCCAGGCACCTGGCTGGACTAACTGGCGCCCGGAACGTGTGGCCGTTACCAGAGCTCAGGGCAGAGTAGCTGCTTGGCACGCAGGAGAACCCAGGGTCAGTCCCGAGATAGAATAATGGGGCCTCAGGTAATGGGGCCCAGAGAGCCGCTGCTGGTCAATACTGGGTGACATGGACAACTAGTCTGTCCAGGTGTAAGGGAGCTAGGCTGCAACTCTGCCTCCTGCCTTAGTGCTTCTCCTCGCATCCCCCATTTAGGTTCTAAAGGGAGCGGTTGTTTGTGGGGTGAAAGAGACTAGCCTGTCTAGGGGTAAAAACCCCTCTTAGAAATTCTGCCCCCTGGAACAGGGGTCCCAGTGCAGCACCCATGGGCGCCATGGCGCCTGCAGGAACTCCCAGTGGGGCCCACAAAGCTCCTCCCTCCCTGCCCCCTTAAAAAAAAGTGTTTTAAGAAAAAACTTGGGAAATGATAGGGCAGTCTGTCTGTCCCATTCCAGTCTCTAGCATTGCTCTTTTCCTCCCCTCTGCCCCTTTGCGTGCTCTTTCCCTGCCCCTCCCAGCCTCCCGGCTCGCTATTTCTCTCCCCACCCACTTTAGCTCACTTTTAACTAGCCAGGCCCCCACAGCAGCCATTCTGTGACTAGCCACATCCACTGTGGGAGCCATTTTGTGGTGGTGCCCACAGCAGTTTCTCAAATTCCCAATCTGCCCGCTGGTCCAAAAATGTTGGGGACCCCTGCTCTAGGGACTAGCTGGAATGATTCAGTGGTGGGAAGAAAGCACTCTGCACACGTTCAGCCATTCTCTCTATTACTTCACATGGTGTGGCGTGAGGCTGTGCTTCATGCCCAAAATTAGACTCTTTCAGAGTTTCTAGCCTGAGGGACTTGGAGCAGGATCTCCCTCTGGACCATCCACAGCCCTTGTTAAGAAGGAACAGGGGCGTGGGCTGGCTGTGTGCTGAAGATCTCGCTGCCCTTTGCCAGCCAGCCTTTATAAGGGGCATTTGAAGCCATTGTTTGAGAGACTGGGGAGGGGTGGGTGAGTTGGAGGCTGCCCAGCATCTAAGGGAGGGGATTTCTCCCCATGTGGCCCAGCCACCTGGAAACGCTACCCAGGGTTTAGATCTGGACTTGGAGAAGTGGGTGGAGGTAGAGAAAGTTCCATTTGGGATGGAACAACGTTACACATATTCTGTAGCTAGGTCTGGCATTGAAAAGAGGCTCATGGGTTGAAGCTGCATTCACTTCAAGCTCTGCTTACAACCCCGACACAGACACCCATATTTCACCCCCTCTGTACTCGTCCTGCCTCTCAGAGCTCTGGATCAACTTGGTACCCAGTGCAGGGAAGGTGGTAAATTACTACTGAGGGGGAAGCCGGGGGTTGAGTGTTGTGCTTTCCCTGGCAGAGTACCTGTCCTCCCCAGTGGAGTGGGCAAAGCTGCCAAGAAACCCTCTGTTGCAATAGCTGAACGGGCTGGACTTCCCTGACTGGGCCTTAAGGTCTGACACCCACCCACCAGGCTTCCCTGGAAAAGGTTTAGCTGGCTCAGTGTCCTGCTGGAAATGTAGTGTTCTTGCCTCTAGCTGGCAGCATCAGGAAAGCAGCCAAAGAACTAAACACATTTATAGGCATGTGGGGCCATTTCATTTGCACGTGGGCAAAACAGTCGAGCCCGCCCCGTTAACAGCCTTGAGAGCGTAAGCACAGGCAGAAGGACCTTGTGGACACAGAGCATATGCGACGCATGCACCTACTGCCTTCTTCTACTGGTCCACCTAGTCCAGAATTGTCTCATCCAGGAGCGGGCAACTTGGGCCTTTCCCTTTGTTGGACTGCAACTCCCATCATCCCTTGCCATTGTCTATGCTGGCTAGGGCTGATGGGAGTTGCAGTCCAATAACACAAGTTGCCCACCCCTGGTCTAAACTGGAAGCCTCTGGCAGGAAGAGAGAGCTTTTCATCACCTGCGATGTGATCCTTTTTTAAGTGGAACTGCAGGGGAGCAAACCAGGATTTTCAGGAGGCGATCGTGCGCTCTACCATCTGCGCTGTGACCCCTCCCCACACGTGGGGTCTGTTGCTCCTGGCAAGGGGAAGTCTGGATTTGCACCTTGGCCCCTTGCGGAGTGTCACGATCACATCTGAACCACTGCTTTAAAGTGTTCAAAGCACTCCATGTAGGGGACCTGTAACACCCTGTAACAGAGGTCACTGTTTGCCCCCATGTTTCACATGGGACAGATGCAGCCGAGAGAATGGCGGTGCCCAGTGAGAACTGGTGTGGTTAGGGGCGAGGCTGGAACTGGGGGCCCCCACGGCCATTGCTAGCCACGGCCCCACTGCGGTTCTTCCGTGCTTTTTATGTGTCGCAGTGAGAAACACGGTAAAGCACCAGCTCTATAGTTCCCTGGTGTCCCTTACTCCAGAACCGGGACAGAACTGCCAGGAGTCTAAAGGGGGTGTGCTGTCCCCTGGAAGCCTCAGCCCTACACACCCCAAAAGAGCCCACCTCCCTCCACTGAACTGACTGCTGCAGCATCAAAAGACCCTGTAATTTCAGAAGGAATCACGGCTTCTAGGAGCACAATTCTGCTTCCGCACCAAGCATGCACTCCCCGTGCACCTTGTTTTGTTCCAAAATTCCCCGGGGGGGGGGGGGGGTTCGCCCCACCACAGTGGCAAATTCAGTAGGGGCAGGCAGGCACTGCAAAGTCGTCCGGGGGGGCACATGTTGCCTAGGGTTGGGCTGGCCAGGGCTAACCTGCTGCGTGTGTGTTTTTTTCCCCTCAGTTGCATTGATGTTGGCAGAGCCATCCTGGGTCCGGCCCGGCACCTCACCAACCGGCTGATGCGCAAGGCGCTGGGCACCTTCTCCAAAGTGAAGCGCCAGGAACGGGCGCCCCCAGGCAGGCCTGCCCGGCTGTTTGACGCGTGTGTGCAGCTGAAGCAGGCCACTGTGGGTGCTAGGCCCCGCTGAGCCTGGGGCAGCCTCTTTCCGTGCAGGCACAGGGGTAGCGAAGACCCAGAACAGATCACAGCCAAGCCCGGCCTGGGACAGATTGAACAAAGAGGGCTATGCCAGTGGATCCTGGCCTGCAGTACGGGCCCTGGCGTAATTTGGGTGTTTATTTATTTATTTATATTATATTATTCCGATTTACATGCTGCTTTCCACGGGCAATTGACCTGTTCCTTGGACCTATGACCCATCCACCCACTGTGCTTCCATTGTGCCAGGGGCCAAGGTGCGCTCCCCTGACACCACTCTCTGGGACCGACCCCTTGGGTAGGAACAGAACCATTGAAGTACAGAACCCCGGCTTTACTTCTCTGCTGAACGCTCTTGTCCGTGGCATTGCTGGGCGTAGCAGAGAGGGGAGAACAAAGGTACTACCTCCAGTGGCAGCCCATCTGCACGCTCTGTCTGCTCCTGAAGCCCAGTCTTGAGCAAAAGTCAAGAACACCCCTTCTGTGGGTGCGGGCCAAGGCTGCCATCTCCAGGCCCCCTCCCTTGAGGGATGCTAGCCTCCTTAAGGGGGGCAGCGTAAGATTCAAGAAGTTGTGTGTCATCTGCTGGGCCAGGCCCTTTGAGTATCTGGAGCACGTTTGTCTCTGCCAGATTCCCAACAAAAGTTGGGAGAGGCCCAGCCTGCTGTGTGGGGGGAGCTTCGGGTCCCCTGTTGCCTCTCAAATAGCTTGTTTAGCTTAGAAAAAAAGGGGAGACATGATAGAGGTGTACAAAATGGTGCATGGTGCGGAGAGGGGAGAGTGAGACGTTTTTCTCCCTCATAATAGTATAGCCCAATGGGGTCATCCCATGAATCTGACGGGCGGGAGCTTCAGGGGAGACAAAAGGAAGGTCCTCACACAGCACATAGTTAAGCTAGGGAATTCGCTTCCCCAAGACCTAGTGATGGCCACCAATTTGGATGGCTGTAGAAGGGGGTTACACAAATTCCTGGAGCACGCTCTCAATGGCTCCTCGTCCTGTTGGCTAGCTGCTACCTCCAGGCTCGGAGGCAGTATGCCTAGGTACACCAGTTGCTGGCGAACATGGGCAAGAGCGTGCTGTTGCACTCCTGTCCTGCTTGTGGGCTTCCCATGGGCAGCTGGTTGGCCGCTGTTTGAACAGAATGCTGGACTAGACGGACCCTCGGTCTGATCCAGCGGGGCTCTTCTTACGTTCTTAAATAGCATGAACCTGAAGCAGCATGAAAGTTATTTCCAAGGCTGTGTTTCTTTAGAAAGCTCTAGCTGCAGGTTGCTTACCCACTCGCAGAGTACCCTGCACTCCCCTGGCATGGAGGGACGGGGCCGGCACTCTGTACCTTGCCGATAATTTATTAGGAGGAGGGTCTGGATGGGGCCTGTAGATGGTGCTGTAATTAAAAAAAAGTATTTTCCTGCTACGATGGGTCAGTCCTCTGCTTTGGAAACCTGGAAGGATCTCAGCTCTGGCTCTTCCCTTCCCTTCCCTTCCCGACCAGCTGGCCCGTGTCCTGCCCTCTCCCCCCAGCAAGGAGACACCACGCAGTCACTCCTGTAGGTTCGTAGATGATTTATTGGCAGGAGGGGCGCAAGAGAGGGAAGACAGTTTGCGTCAAGTCTGAACTCGTCCCAGCGAAGGTCATCGACCTGTCTCGGGGGGAGACCAGCCCCCCCTCCCCTCCCCCCAATCCCCATGGCAGCTTTCTTCGCTCCTGGTTCCAAGGCACCTCGCTCAAGCTTTTCCTAGGAAACCCACCCGCGCCGCCCCCCAAATCCCTCTCAGGGCCTGGCTTTGAGGCGCGCCCGGACCTCCACCCGTTCGGCAGGGAGAGTCGCTCCTTCGCCGCCGTAGCAGCTGCGCTACGCCGTAGCGAGGCCCACCTCCCCCCCTCCAGCGGAAAACAGCCAGCCTCCCCAGCTCCTCGGTCCCGAGCTGCTGGCCTCTGGGCCGCACGGCTGGGCCCCAGCGGGAGCCGCGTCAGGGCGGCGGGCCCCTTCCCTCTTCGCATCCCGTTTCATCTCGTCGCTCGGCAGCCTTCGGCAAGCGGGGGAGCGCAGCCCTGCGCCGCTCCAGCTGCGGGCCAAGCCCCGGCCGGCTTTGAGCACCGCAGCCCGCCCTGCCTGGGGCGCGAGACGGCCCCTCTCTGCAGCGCCGGGCCGGGCCGATCCAGCTCGGCGCTCACCTTGGCCCTCGGGGGGGAAGTGATCGCCCCGCGCCACGACGATGTAGGGCAAGAGCAGGCGGGGGCCGGGAGGGCTGCTGGACGGCTCCGGACGGGACGGGTCGGGGGGCTCTCGCCGAAGGAGGTCATCAGGTGGGCTGGGGGGGCCTGTGTGGCTGATACGGGGTGCAGAGGCCGGTGGGACGCGGCCTTCTGCTCCCAATACGCGGGGCGCGGCGCGGCGCGGCTGACGTCGAGCAGGCGGGGTCCGGGGGCAGGGCCCGCCAGGCGCAGCGCCGCGCCGGGGGAGAGACGCGGGGTGCGGAGCGGGGGCGCTGCAAGCGACACAGGGCGGCCCGAGCGCGGGCCCGCGGTGGCCGGCTCCGCGCGCTCAGGGCCCCGCGTCGCGGCCGGGCCCGCGGGGCTCCGGCGAGCCCGCCTCCTGCGGGGAGGTGCCGAAGAGCGCGCCGAGGCCGGCCGTCGGGCTGGTCGGGCTCGCCCTGCGCCGAGGCGGCCCGTGGTCCGCGCTGTCCCGCCGGTGGCTCGCGGCTTGGTCGAGGGCCTCCAGGCGCACGGCCGGCAGCAGGCCCAGGCCTCGCGGGTCGGGCCGCGCCGCGGGGGCCTCGTCGAAGCGCCGCGGCGCCTGCAGCCGGGCCGCGGCGCCGCTCTCCGCGCCGGGCGCCGGCTCCCGCGACTTGGAGCGGCGCCGCGGGGCGTCCTCGGACAGCTGGATGCTGGGGATGTCGCCCTTCAGGGCGGCGCTGCGGCGGCGGCCCTGGGGCGACGGGCTGCGGCTGGCGCCCTGGTCCCGGCTCGACGAGCGCAGGATCAGCTCCTGGAACATGGCCAGGCTGGGGCTGCGGCTGCGGCTGCGGCGGCGCTTCATCTTCCCGGGGCTGGGGCTGCGCGACTTGGGGCCGAGGAGCACCAGCGTGCTGTCGTCCTCCTCCTCGGAGGTGCTGCTCGAGCTGTCCGCGGGGCTGCTGACGCGGTCCAGGGAGGGCAGCGAAATCTGGGGGCGGGAGAGAGAGAGAGAGAGAGGGGAGCCTCAGCGGCTCTTCACTACCGAGGCAGGCGTAAGCGGGGGGCGCGATCTGCAGCGCAGACGCTCCTCTGGGCAGGCCGCAGAGCCCCGTCCCGCGGGAGCGGTGTCGATCCAGGGCGACAGACCGCTTCTAGCGGGTTGCGTGTCCACCAGCAGCAGGCCTTTTGCCGAGCGAATGGGTCTGCGTCGCCCGTGCAAGCCCGCGCCACCCCCAAATACTCTGCATTGCGACAGGGAACAATAGATTGTTGATGGGAGAATCCATCCCCCCCACGCCCCCTCCAGCTGCTATGCGGATTGCAGCTCAGCAAAGAGGCGCAGGGCAGCCTGATGGGGGTGGCGGGTGACATCAGGGCCCCTGCTAATCAAGAAGTGCCAGTGCTGCGTCGCTGGTTGAGAGGCCTCACCTACTGTACTACAGCCTTCCCCACCCTGATGCCCTCCGGAGGTGTTGGCCAGGGATGATGGAAGTAGAGGGATAGCTAATACTTTGGAAGACAGAAACAAAATTCAAAGTGATCTCAATAGACTGGAGCGCTGGGCAGAAAACAACAGAATGACATTTAATAGGGATAAATGCCAAGTTCTGCACCTAGGAAAAAGAAACCAAATGCACAGTTACAAGATGGGGGATATGGCTCAACAACACTACAAGCGAGAAGGATCTTGGAATTGTTGTAGATCACAAGCTGAATATGAGCCAACAATGTGATGTGGCTGCAAAAAAGGCAAATGCTATTTTGGGCTGCATTAATAGAAGCATAGCTTCCAAATCCCAGGAAGTACTAGTTCCCCTCTACTCAGCACTGGTTAGGCCTCATCAGGAGTACTGTGTCCAGTTCTGGGCACCGCACTTTAAGAAGGATGCAGACAAGCTGGAGAGGGTTCAGAGAAGGGCAACAAAGATGATCAGGGGACTGGAAACAAAGCCCTGTGAAGAGAGACTGAAAGAACTGGGCATGTTTAGCCTTGAGAAGAGAAGACTGAGGGGAGATTGTTGTTGTTGTTGTTGTTCAGTCGTTCAGTCGTGTCCGACTCTTCGTGACCCCATGGACCATAGCACGCCAGGCCTTCCTGTCCTGCGCTCTCTCCCGGAGTGTGCTCAAGTTCATATTCATTGCATCCGTGATGCTATCTAGCCATCTCATCCTCTGTCGTCCCCTTCTCCTTTTGCCTTCAGTCTTTCCCAGCATCAGGGTCTTTTCCAGGGAGTTTTCTCTTCACATTAGGTGGCCAGAATATTGGAGCTTCAGCTTCAGTATCTGTCCTTCCAATGAGCACTCAGGGTTGATTTCCTTTAGGATGGACTGATTTGACCTCCTTGCAGTCCAGGGGACTCGTAAGAGTCTTCTCCAGCACCACAGTTCGAAAGCATCAATTCTTCGGTGCTCAGCCTTCCTTATAGTCCAGCTCTCACAGCCATACATTACTATTGGGAAAACCATAGCTTTGATTAGACGGACCTTTGTCGGCAAGGCGATGTCTCTGCTTCTTACTATGCTGTCTAGGTTTGCCATAGCTTTCCTCCCAAGGAGCAAGCGTCTTTTAATTTCATGGCTACAGTCACCGTCTGCGGTGATCTTGGAGCCCAAGAAAGTAAAATCTGTCACTGCTTCCATTTCTTCCCCTTCTATATGCCAGGAAGTGATAGGGCCAGATGCCATGATCTTAGTTTTTTTAATGTTGAGTTTCAAACCAGCTTTTGCACTCTCCTCTTTCACCCTCAACAAGAGGCTCTTGAGATCCTCTTCGCTTTCTGCCATTAGGGTGGTATCGTCTGCATATCGGAGGTTATTGATAATTCTCCCAGCAATCTTAATTCCGACCTGTGATTCATCCAACCCGGCATTTCTCATGATGTACTCTGCATATAAGTTAAATAAGCAGGGTGACAATATGCAGCCTTGTCGTACTCCTTTCCCAATTTGGAACCACTCGGTTGTTCCATGTCTGGTTCTGACTGTTGCTTCTTGACCCTCGTACAGGTTTCTCAGGAGACAGGTAAGGTGGTCTGGTACTCCCATCACTTTAAGAATTTGCCACAGTTTGTTGTGATCCACACAATCAAAGGCTTTAGCGTAGTCAATGAAGCGGAAATAGACTTTTTTCTAGAATTCTCTTGCTTTCTCCATGATGCAGCGAATGTTAGCGATTTGATCTCTAGTTCCTCTGCCTCTTTGGAACCCAGCTTGTACTTCCGGTAGTTCTCGGTTCGCATACTGCTGAAGCCTAGCTTGTAGGATTTTGAGCATCACCTTGCTGGCATGTGAAATGAGCGCAATTGTGCGGTAGTTTGAACACTCTTTGGCGTTGCCCTTCTTTGGAATTAGAATGTAAACTGACCTTTTCCAGTCTTGTGGCCACTGTTGAGTGTTCCAGATTTGTTGGCATATTGAATGCAGCACTTTAACAGCATCATCTTTTAGGATTTTAAATAGCTCGGCTGGAATACTGTCATCTCCGCTAGCTTTGTTGTTACTAATGCTTCCTAAGGCCCACTTGACTTCACTCTCTAGGATGTCCGGCTCAAGTTCAGTGACCGCACTATCATGGCTATCAGGGACATTAAGCTCTTTCCTGTATAGTTCTTCTGTGTATTCTTGCCACCTCTTCTTAATCTCATCTGCTTCTGTTAGGTCCCTGCCTTCTTTGTCCTTTATCATGCCCGTCTTTGCACAAAACGTTCCCTTGAGATCTCCAATTTTCTTGAAGAGATCTCTAGTCTTTCCCATTCTGTTGTTTTCCTCGATTTCTTTGCATTGTTCATTTAAGAAGGCCTTCTTGTCTCTCCTTGCTATTCTCTGGAACTCTGCATTCAGTTGGGTATATCTCCCCCTTTCTCCCTTGCTTTTCGCTTCCCATCTTTCCTCAGCTACTTGTAAAGCCTCATCAGACAGCCACTTGGCTTTCTTGCATTTCTTTTTCTTTGGGATGGATTGAGTTGCTGCCTCCTGAACAATGTTACGGACCTCCGTCCATAGTTCCTCAGGCACTCTGTCTATCAGGTCTAATCCCTGAAATCTATTCCTCACCTCCACTGTATATTCATCAGGGATATGATTTAGGTCATACCTGAACGGTTTAGTGGTTTTCCTGACGTTCTTCAATTTAAGCCGAAATTTTGCAAGAAGCAGCTCATGATCTGAGCCACAGTCAGCTCCAGGTCTTGTTTTTACTGACTGTATGGAGCTTCTCCATCTTTGGCTGCAAAGGACATAATCAATCTGATTTCGATATTGACCATCTGGTGACGTCCATGTGTAGAGTCGCCTCTTGTGCTGTTGGAAAAGAGTGTTTGCTATGATCAGCATGTTCTCTTGGCAAAACTCTATTAGCTTTTGTCCTGCTTCATTTTGTACACCAAGGCCATGCCTGCCTGTTATCCCGGTGATTTCTTGACTTCCTACTTTAGCATAGGATAGTGCTTTTCAAGTACCTGAAAGGTTGTCACAGAGAGGAAGGCCAGGATCTCTTCTCGATCATCCCAGAGGGCAGAACACGGAATCATGGGCTCAAGTGACAGGAAGCCCGATTCCAGCTGAACATCAGGAAAAACTTCCTGATTGTTAGAGCCATATGACAATGGAACCAATTACCTGGGGAGGCGGTGGGCTCTCCCACACTGGAGGCGTTCAAGACGAGGCTGGACAGCCATCTGTCGGGGATGCACTGACTTGGATTCCTGCATTGAGCAGGGGGTTGGACTCGATGGCCTTGTAGGCCCCTTCCAACCCTGCCATTCTTTGATTCTAAGTTGTGGTCCGTCCAACACCTCTGGAGGGCATCAAGTTGAGGAAGGCTGCTGTAGGGATTGCACGGGGTCTGCTCAGGGTCAAACTGTGCTGCCACCTCAAAATGGGTCCCTCTTACAACAAACAGGCAGGGACGCCCAGGGGGGAGGGGCTTCTACCACCACCATGTCCCCTCACCCCAGTATCCTTTTCCCTAGAAAAGTCAATAGTTCCTGCCGTATGGGGACAGGCAGAAAGGTGCATAGGCAGGGACACCATTTGGGCACTGGGTTAAATCTGCCCAACGGTGATCTCACACTGTTAGGCAGGATTAGGCCCCTCTCTCTGGTATCCCATATTGAGAAAATATGTGTGAGCATGTGCATTCAAATTTCATAGCTGGGGGGAGATCTGGAGCTGGGTCTCCCCAATCCTCATCCGATGCCCTAAAGCCCTCCACCACATTCACTCCACAGAAGTCCATGGGGGCCACAAAGTAAGGAGCTGGCCCCAGTCCATGTAGCTTCGGCCTCGGCTCCCCTTGGTTATGCTAGACAGGCTTTCCGAATCTGGTGGCCTCTAGAACAGGGGTGGGGAACCCCGAGGGCCAAATCCCATTCTGGAGAAGCTGTCGAGGGCTGCATTCCAGTGATGGGTGGGGCCAAAGATGGAAGGGGCGGGGCCAAAGACATACAAATTATGTCAGCATGATTTAGCTTCAAGCTCTTCCTGCCATGATTATACCAGCCTCAGGAGAGGCATTTCAATCTTTTAGAATGGGGGGAAACTGCACAAAAGTCGGGAAACACCAAACGATTGGTGGCTGGGGGGAAAGGGGCCAGGGCCAGGGGGTGTGGCTCACTGGGGAATCTCGGAGGGCCAAATTAGGCCCTCAGGAGGGCTGGATTGGGCCCCCAAGCCCAGAGTTTCCTCACCCCTGCTCTAGATGTTTTGGACTACAACTCCCAGGATTCCTGACTATTGGCCATGCTGCTGGCAGCACCAGCTCCAGGTTTCAGAGGGCCCTTGGCAAGGCCCCCTCAGTGGGGGAGGGGCCTCCGCGAATCTCCCTTCTTGCCAGCCTTGTCACCCGCTGCTGCTCTTCCTCGTCCTCGCCACCAGCTTCGTACTTGCCAGGCAAACGGCCACTGAACAAGTGGGCAGTTGCATCGTCCCTCTACTGCTTCTCCACGCCACCGTTGCCTGGGCTAGAGCACGAGGGGGTGGGGATGATGGGATCTGTAGCCCAACCCATCTGAAGGGCACCAGGTGGGGGGAGAAGGGAGGAATGAAGTTCTCTCCGCACTTGCCACTGATGGTGCTGGAGGCAGCAAAGGGGACGGAAGTCATGCAGGGCAAACAGTCTCGGAGCACACTCTCCCCGATCCAAGAGCTGTTCCTCCTACTATTAGTGCTGCTGCTCTGGGCAGACGGGATTGTGCGTATCGCTGCTTCTCAAAACATTTGCAAAAATGGTCGCACGGTCCGTTTGGAACAGAACGTATGAACCGAGCAAATTCATGGGAGAAATAAAGCATGTGCTCATTTGCAGGACCGTCCTGCATTTTGGTCGCAGCACCCAGGTTTTCTTCATGCTAATGAAGCACCCCACACCCATATCTTGGTGCTCACCTGGAAGGGTTCTGTCACCCCCACCATACAGCTGTAGTTGTTGCTGTAGTAACCCAGGATGTATTCACCTTTCCCTTTGGGCAGAGACTCCTCCGGAAACATTAGCTAAAATTTTGAAAGGAAAGAGAGGCAGTAGATTTAAGTTAAGGGTTTCCTGGAGGGCATCCACTCAACCTTTTACCCCACAAATGGTTACTGGGCCTTTTATTCAAAAAAGCCTTCCCTCAGACTGGTGCCCTGCAGATGTGTGGAACTACAACTACCATCATGCTTGCTGTGGATGATGGGGTTGTAGTCTAAGTGTTGTGCCTTTAGCTACAGTTTTAACTACTGCTGTTATTTTACTTGTTAGATCTTAATTGTTGTTTTAATTATTTTTTTGTCTTGAATAAATGAAATGAATTTAAGTGAACATTGCTTTTAGGTGTTCGATTATGTATTTTGAATTGCTGTAATCCAGCAAGTTTATAGCCCTGAAAGTGGGCTATAAATCTATTCAATAAATACATAATACACTTTTTAAAATGCTTACACAGGGCACCAGGTTGGGGATGACTGTTACATATTGTTCGGGGATGTGTCTTCCGTCATGGCACACAGTAGTGAAAGCAGCACCCACCTGACAACCCAGGGAGATGATTCCATAGAGGCACACGCCCATAGTTTTTTTATTTGAACTTAGTGTATTGCACTTAGACTGAGGAGACCTGGGTTCAGATCCCTGATCTGCCACACAGCTCACTGAATGACCTTGGGCTCGTCGTCATCTCGGCCTCGCCCACCTCACAGGGCTGTCATGAGACTGCAATGGGATGATCCCACTTGTATGCCATTGCTTTCTTCTTGAGATCTGTTTCTTCTATAGTTCTGATTTTTAAACTGTACAGATTTTTTACAGAACGTGCGTATTTTATGAACATTGGGAACCACTTTGGGTTCAAATATAAAGCAATAAAATATGGGATTTAATCATAAGCTATTTATCTAGCCAGCTGCTCTTGGAAATGGGATGTTGAACTAGATAGACCCCTGCTCTGTTCCAGCAGGGCAGTTCTGATATTCTTACACCAGCATTACATGTGTGTGTTTGTGTGTATATATATATATACACACAAACACACAGGGTTTCACTGGCTGACTACTGAGAGCAGAATTTTAGTCAAGGCACCAAGTATCAAAAAACTCTGAAATAGGGCCCTTTGCACTTTTCTCCCTCAAAATAGGAGGCTCAAAGGTTACTGCTCAATGGTTTTCTTCCAGGCCATCCAGAGAGCTGAGATGTCGAATGCATATCCCAAAAAACACCAACAACTAGAAAAGTCCAAAATGAGGCCCAACTACTCCTGTAATGGTGAAAACGTGGGGCAAAACGTGCTGGATGTGCAAAGAGAGAATGTTACTCTTTGCACATCCAGCAAAGCAAGCTGGATGTGTGGCGGAAAAGTGGGCTGCTGGGGGTGGGGTGGTCCCTTCGGGCTTGGCTTTGGGGGAAGGGGCACTTCCAGTTACAGCCGGGAACACCCATTTGTAGTGGAAGAATTGAAGCGTCGTTTGCTGGCATTCTTTGAAGTCTTGTGTTCCCCTACCTGGTAAATGTTGCTTTCGGTGTCTTCCTGCTTTGCCCATACATAGGCAACATAGTCTTTGTAGTGCCTGAAGCCCACCTGAGGAGGAGAGAGATCAGGGGAAGCATCAGGAAGACAGCATCTTCCAGCAGGGCTTCTTCTCCTTACGCACACATACGCGTGTGCGCGCGTGCACACACACACACACACAGCAGCCCTAATAATTCTGCTTCTTCAGACTACTGCCATTAAGAATAACTTAGGGTTGCTGGCTCTTGAAATACAAACAAAAGGGCTGGATGCGCCCAATTTCGTCTAATCCCGTACGCTAAGCAGGGTGAGCCCTGGTTAGTACTTAGATGGGAGACAGCCTGGGAATCAGGCTTCCTGCATGGAGCAGGGGGTTGGACTCGATGGTCTTGCAGGCCCCTTCCAACCCTATGAGTCTATATGTCTATGTCATCTGGTAGCTGAGCCAATCCCACTTAGCCAAAGGATGGCAGCCACGACCCGGGGGTGGAGCCCGGTGGGTTTCAGGTAGGAATGGGTGAGATTTTCATTTCCATTCCAGATGAGGAGAAGCCATAGCTCAGTGCTAGACCACGAGCTTTGCCCGAAGGTCCCAGGTTCGATCCCCGGCATCTCCAACTAGGGCAAGGAAAGCCATGGCTGCCAGTCAGTGTCAACAATACCGGCCTAGGTGGACCCATAGTTTGGGTATAAGGCAGCTTCCTGTGTTCTCCTGTGGTTTTCATTGTGCAATCGCCCTGCCTCTCTCACAGAATTTTACAGGGGGTCGGACAACGTGAGGCTCCATCACACAGGTGGTGAATTCCACAATTCTTTCCCCATCCAGGATCATAGCAGGACTGGGTCGTTCTCTTTAGATGGCTGTCCCGTCACGTCATTTTTCGTTTCTTTCCTTCTCGCGGGGGCAGTGATGCAGCTCAGAGGCATCGCCACCCTTCCGCAAAAAAGTACTGCACGCACTCAGGGTGTAGCGACAGCTCCTCCTTGGTTCCTGCCCCTTTCCTTCCCTTTCTGCGTTAGTGGTTGATGGGGACTGACACGCAGACAGTCCCCCCACCAATCTCCCTCCCCCCCTCTCTGTTCAGTGTTCTTGACCATCTCTGCCATTTACTCTCTGGGAATGCACAGCAGGAGGGCGTCCCGGCAGGGCGGAAGGCCGGGACGCTGCTCTGCCAACCTGCCGCTCTGTCAACCTTCTGCCTTGTTCAGAGCGCTGCAGGCCAAAAATGGCAAGGACCCAAAGTGATGCAGGCACCGGAAGGCCACACGCCCCACAGCCCATCGTCACCACCTGTATTGGCCCCAGGAGCGTAATCAAGTCACCTGTAGGGTTAGAGGGGCCTAAAGATCCATAATGCTTGCTTAAGTTCATTATGAGTGCAATTCCCTTGCTAGTAAGCCTCTGAGCATGTGAAGATGAGTCAAAGGGCCAATAGCGCAGCCTAGCACATTCCATACAAATGAGCAGAGCATCTAATCAAGATGTGCCTGGGAAGCAATGTCTGTTTATCTTAAAGCTACAGGTGGCTGTGCTGGGAACCAAGCACAGCTAGTCTATACTGGGAATGAACGTTAAGGGGCGCTTGCTGCTGTCATGCTGCCTCACTGCTGACTAGGGATGTATGAAAGTCACTTACCTTTTCACGGAATTGATTCACGGTGGGGGGGGAGGCGCGCTGTCCCTCCCTCTGGAATCCTCGGGGGGTAGGCGATCCGGTCCTCCCCCCCCGGAATCCTGCCTGGCCGGCTCTGCTCCGCGGCGGCTCCACAGAGCAGCCGGCCAGGGCCGTCCGCAGCCGGACTTAAGTATTTACGTAGCCTATCATGGCTGGGCAAAAAAACCACAACAGCGTATACATATGGCGGCTATGGTGGCCGCCATTTGCATTCCATATTTTTTGCCATTTTATCCTACGTAAATATTTACGTAGGCTATTACGGTGAAAAAAAGGGGAACGCAAATATCGTAGTGGGCGCTATTTACGTTCCTTTTTTTTTTGGCCGTAATAGCTTACGTAAATATTTATGTAGGATAAAACAGTGAAAAATAGGGAACACAAATGGCAGCCGCTGTAGCCGCCGCCATTTGCATACACCATTTGTTTTTGGGGGTTTGTTTGGCTTGCCGTGATAGGCTACGTAAATACTTACATAGCCTATCACGGCAAAGACCAGGTGCAAATGGCGGCTGCGGCAGCCGGTTGAAAGACCAGCCGCCGCCACCGCCGCCTGGAACATCGGCCCCAGGTAAGCTTCGTCCCGGGGGGAGTCCATGGGGGGGGCAGGCCATTCCGCCACAGCTTTCAGGGGGCCAAATGCCAGTGCATTCGGCCTCACTGAAATCCATGGCGGAATTCTCCGTCATCCCTACTGCTGACTAGGGATGGGGGAGAAATCCGCCACGGACTCCAATGAGGCAGGATTCTTTGGAATCCAGCCCCCCGGAGTCCGTGGCAGAACAGACTACCCCCACCACCACCACCCGAAATCCCCCTGGGACGGAACCTACCTGGCGGCTGGTCCGGGTCACCGTCTTCGTTTCGCAGCCATCCGCTGCCAGGCTGCGGAACAAAATGGCATCCGGCGTAGGGGACGCCATTTACGTCCTTGCCATTGGCTGTGATTGGCTACGTAAATATTTACGGAGCCAATCACAGCCAATGGCAGGGACGCAAATGGCGTCCCCTACCCATTTGCGTCCCTGCTCTTTGCCATGATAGGCTATGTAAATATTTACGTAGCCAATCACGGCCAATGGCAGGAACGCAAATGGTGTTCCCTACGCCGGACGACATTTGCATCCGCAGACCAGCCGTGGCCGGAAATCTGGCAGCGGCCAGAGCCGGCCGGCGGCTCTGTGGACTCCCCACGGAGCAGAGCCGGCCGGGGAGGATTCCGGGGGGAGGACTGGATTGCCTCCCCCCGCCTGCGGACCCCCCCACGGACCCCAGATAAGGGGATCCGTACATCCCTACTGCTGACATGTATGGTATAAGACCCATTTTACCCCATGGCTCTGGGTTCAGAGAAGTTGTCTGATCCAACCACTGGGTATGCCTGTGTGCTGATTGTACTGAATAAACTACCCCTTGTAAGTAAAGCTGGGTCTGATTTATCACTATCTTGGCACCTTTAACCTAAGAAGTCAAAGCCCATGGCCGGGGCAATACACCACTTTCGCCATCATGACCGCACATCCAACAAGCCAAAACAACCACACACAGCTGCCAAAACATAGCAGTTCATTCGCTCCAAGGGAGAAATACATGGGGAGGTCATGGCGCTCCATTTGCGCATACTTGGGAAAATACCACATTTTTTTCATTTGAAGAAAACATGGGATAGGTGAGCAGAAATGGTGGGATAATTACTGGACAATGATGACATCATGTAACGGACCCTCACAATTCATTGAGTGGCCAATCATGAATGTGCAATAAACTGCAGGTGTAGAGACGCCCATGGACTTCAATTTGTGGCCCTCCTGTGTTTTCCCACCATGGATTCTGGCTTTTTCTCTTGCCAGAAAGCAATCTGTTAAAGAGGAAAAGATGGAATAGCTGCACAAGGCCTTTTGACTGCTAGCACTAGGAACCCTCCATCTGGAAGTACCCAAGACTGGAAGTTTTTTGGGGGGGGGGCGGCAGCTTTGCACATTGCTTTTCTAGCCAATGCCCTGGGAAAGATTCAATGGACTAGATAAAGTATGGCATTTGCTATCACAAGATGTAGTGATGGCCGCCAATTTGGATGGCTTTAAAAGGGGGTTAGACAAATTCCTGGAGGAGAAGGCCATCAATGGCTACCAGTCCTGATGGCTATGTGCTACCCCCAGTACCAGAGGCAGTGAGCCTATGTACACCAGTTGCTGGGGAACATGGGCAGGAGGGTGCTGTTGCACTCCTGTCCTGCTTGTGGGTTTCCTGGTCAACAGCTGGTTGGCAACTGTGTGAACAGAATGCTGGACTAGACAGACCCTTGGTCTGATCCAGAAGGGCTTTTGTAGTGGCAAGAGTGTTGGACTGGGAGATCCGGGTTCTAGTCCCCACTCGGCCATGGAAGCTCACTGGGTGACTTTGGGCCAGTCACACACTCTCAGCCCAACCTACCTCACAGGGTTGTTGTGAGGATAAAATGGAGAGGAGGAGGATAATGTAAGCCGCCTTGAGTTCCTTGCAAGAGGAAAAAAGGCAGTATATAAATGCAATAAATGCAATAATAAATGTTCTTATGTTCCCCTTTGGAGAATGTTCTGAGCCACAACTCAGTGGCAGAGCATCGGCTTTGCATGCAGAAGGTCTCAGGCTCATTCCCCAGCAGCATCTCCAGGTAGAACTAGGAAAGTTCCCTGACTGAAAACCTGGAGGACCACTGACAACATTAGATGGAGCCATGGTCTGACTCGGTATAAGGCAGCTGCCTGTGCACCCCCAAACCTGTTCTTTTCTGGCAATCTTAGCAGCACCAATCTTCCTCCCTGTTGCTTCTGAACTTGCTTGCCGCTTTTTTTCCCCAGCCCTTTCAATGAGGAATAATTTAGACTGTGTGCTCTAGAGGCACACGAGAACAATCCCTTTTTGGAAAGCAGGCAGTGGTGTTATTAACGTAGCACTTCCAGAGTGCTGGCACAGCAGAGCAGCGGAGACACTGATCCAGACGTCCCTGGACTGCTCTCACCTCTGCCAGGACCTGATTTGGTGGCCTTAGGCAAGCTACTTTCTGTTTGCCTCAGCCCTGCATTCTGCAATATAGGTAGTATCCAATGTTAGTCCTACTTAGAGTAGACCCATAGAAATGAATAGGGCTTGGGTTAGTCATGACTAACTCTGGTTCCATTTATTTTATTTTATTTCATCTCTATACTGCCCAATAGCCGAAGCTCTCTGGGCGGTTCACAAAAATTAAAACCAAACAACACACAATAAAATAATTTAAAATATATAGAACATTAAAACCACAATATAACAATACAACCACAATAAAACCTAGCAGCAGTGCAGGAGTTTAAAATCCAAATTTTTAAAACAGCAAAGCTAAAAGTTTAGAAAGCTAAAATGCTAAAATGCCTGGGAAAATAAAAAGGTCTTCACGTGGCGCCGAAAGGAATACAATGTAGATCACATCAATGGATCTAAGAAGGACTTACACTGGATACTACTCATAGGGACAATAATACTGTGCCAGCTTACAGGGCTGCTGTAACAAGATAATGTATGTGAAGCGTTACGTCTGTAGTAATAATAATTGTTATCATTCACCCAAACTACCTTCCATGTTCAGTAACTACAGCAGCCTTTCCCAGCCTGACCCCCTGCAGATGTTTTGGACTACAGCTCCCACTTATTTATGTATTTATGTATTTATGTATTTATGTATTCATTCATTCATTCATTTCATTTCTATAGCGCCCAACAGCTGAAGCTCTTTGGGTGGTTCACAAAAATTACATGATGCATACAACCAAGATTTATTAAATTGCAGATTAAGTGTTTAAAGATTTGTCTGTATTGTTTCTTTATTTCTTATATAACACACATGTGAGGGAATGAATAGGCTGCTCCAACTGCTGTTGAGTATCCTCTCACATAAAAGCGGACTATACGTTCTTTAGCAATCCTGCCATTATCCTTGTATTGCTAATGTGATTTTTCTGAATTATTAGGCTCTCGTTCATCACGTGTCTGCATCCATTTGCAATCGATTTAATAAAAGAATGCCAGCTGGTCTTACAGTATGCGGTGTTTTTACTCGATATTATCGGCATGATGCTTTGAACAGCCAGATAAGTTGTATATCAGCCGTCTACCACCTGGCACCCTCCTGATGTGTTAGACTACAACTCCCATTATCCAAAGCCAGAATGGCCTGGGATAATGGGAGTTGTAGTCCAGTCCATCTACTAGTGAGGTTGTTTATTCAACTAATGCATTTAGGCTGCAATCCTATTGATAATTCCTTGGGAGCAAGTCTCACTGAATTAAATGGGGCTTGCTTCTAAGTAGACATGCATAGGATTGCACTGTTAATCAGTGGGAACAATTTTTTAAAATGTTGAACTGGGAGAGGGAGGGAAATGAGGAATGAAGGGGGAAAAATATAACTAAAGCCAAACGTTATGCTGAAAGTATTTTCAAAGCCAAACTTTTCCTCATTTTGAAGCTCTTTTGCATAAAATGGATATATAAACAGTAGTGTTGCAGCACAATCCTCTATTTTACAATCCTATACTCATGAAGTAAGTCCCATTTTATCCAGTGGGGCTTACTTCCAGGAAGTATACACGATTCCAGCCATTGGGCACAATCCTATGGGACAGATACTCCAGATGAGGCGCCTTAGAAAATGTCAGAAGCCCTGGTACACAGTGCATGGGTGTGCTGGCTGGGGATGATGGGAGTTGTAGTCCAAGACATTTGCAGGGGCCCAGGTTGGTAAAGGCTGAATTATAAAATATCACCTTCCTGACTTCTTTCTGCAGAGACAACTCTGGATCATGGGTGAGCAGAAAGTAGATCTGGCTGATTTCTGAGTGGTTTGTAGGAGATCAGCAAGGATGCTTCACTCCAAATTGCTTGTCGAGAGCAGCAATAAAATGACTCCCCAGTCCCCCACAAAATTAAATTGTTTAAATGATGGAAGCTTGTGGTGAAAACCAGAAGTGGATTTTTGTGTGGGATGACTGTGAGCTCTTCTCAGGTCTGGTACCCAAAACAAAATTCTTGAGCTCAGAATCCTTTAATCCTAGGTGTGTTTAATCCTTCGCACTGGACTCTGGCTGGTGAACCTTGGGGTTCTAGTAAACAAAACAAGTAGATCCGACAAGGCTGAAGTCTGCCCCTGAGCCCTTCCGGACAATGGAGGGCTTGCGTAATAGCTAAAAGAATTACACTCAAAAATTGGAAAGCCAGAGCCCCACCTAAAAAAAGTCAATGGATTTTGGAGTTATTAAATCTGGGTGTCAAAGCTAAAAATAATTTACAGTAGAGGAAACTCTCAGGTTAAATGAGACCCAATCTGACAGCCTTTCAGAAATATTTGTGCAGAACAGAACATTGAGGACTCCCCCACTTTCTTCTTAATAATGCCAGCTGGAAGCAGGGGTCTTTTCCTAGATCAGCCTTCCCCAACCTGGTGCCCTCCATATGAATTGGACTACAACTCCCACAATCCTCAGCCTCCATGGCCATTGCTGGCTGAGGATCGTGGGCGTTACAGTCCAACATATACAGAGGAGACCAGGTTGGAGAAGGCTGTATTAGTTTGTAATATAACTCTCCATATTTTCCAACAGTCTCTACTTGCTAGGAAAAGTCTCTATTTTCTGGCACCTGTCCCTAGCAAATCAACGGCTTTGCCCTTTGGGGCCCTTTGGGAGACGTTCTTTTCTTTTTAAAAATCTGTTAGTTTGAACCCCCATTTTCCAGCGTTCATCACCATCCCCTACACCGGGGTCTCTAACAAAGTATCTCTGGTGGGAAGGGTCCAGGCATGCTTCTGGTTCCCGCACATGCAAAGGCCTGCTGTTGAGGTCTGGGCATGGCAGGCACCTGCCTCCGCTCCAGTCTCCATGCAGGGCCAGCTGGAAGGGAGTTCAGCCGGAGCGGCCGGGGCTTCTAGCCAGCGCTCTTCTGCCCCTCCGCCAGGCTTTAAATGCTGAGCAAAGCAAGCAGTGGTGGCAGCAACGGGACAGCGGAAGTAGCCACTGCAAACGCATCCACTGTAACAGAAGTTAGACAAAGCGGTGAGGAAGAGGAAGCTTCCAGGAAACTTTGTCAAGGAGCTGGCGAGGTAACTAGTGGCGCTAAAGAGGGGAAAATGCATAGAAGCCAAGAAACCATCACATAATTGGGGGAGGGAGCCATGGAAAGGGGTGTGGCCATCTGAGGGACCTGGGAGGGGTCAGATTTGGCCCACGGACCTGAGGTTCCCCACCCCTAATTTAACCATCACAGAAAAAAAAAAATTATTCCAATGGGATTTCTTATGCAGTTTTATTTGAAATAAAGATGAGCTTTGCGAGAAGTAAGCTGATAAGATCGAAGCTGATCTGAGATCCTGTGCAACCCCCCGCTCTTTTTAAGATAACCTGTGCAAAATTTCATGTCACACACCCTTGCCACAGTCCTCTTCCTGCGCAGAAATATGTATATATACAGACTCACAGCTTCCTTAATTTTAGAAGCCACATTCCACTCATCCCTCTTGCTGCTTCAGCACAAACACACTTCTGGGTGTACCACCTTCCACACTTTACTATACCGGGTGCCAGACATTCCTTCAAACCCGCCACCACCACACGATCCCCTTGTGACAATCTGCTCTTACCCGGTAAAGGGCGATCCAGTCCCAGGAGCTGCGGTGATAAGCCGAAGAGATCTTGTACCTGACAACAGCTTGCTCCGTCTTTGTCCACTCATCAGCCACTTGAAGTTCGACCAGGGGCACGTCAGCTCTGGAAGCAAACTGCCAGGCAGACAGGGACAGGGGGAGAAAGGCCACAGCCCGTTATATGACCCAGCCATTGCCGCATTCGGACAACCTAAATTGCTACGCAAGGGAAATAAACTGCTGAAGGCCAAGCTAGCTAGAACAGCTAGGGAGGCATAGCCACCAATGGAGGTTGGTGGCTCCAGTGTTGGGCTTCAATCAGAACTTTAAAGGAGCTATCCACAGTGTGGAAGCTCCTTGGGGAGCTCCTTTAGAGTTCTGACTGAACCACGGGGCGGATTCACTGCCCCACTGATACCGGAGCCACCAGCCTCCACTGGTAGGCATGTTTGTTAATTCATTCATGTTCAAAATGGAGGTGGAGTGTGCGGGGATCAGAATCCTCCCTCCCTTCTCCCTAGCATGGCCTCTCCCAAATCCTGCCAGTTTTCCTCCAGCCTGACTCCGATCCTGGAAGAGAAAGCCTGGGGTGATGGAGTCTCAGTCGGGTGTCGGTGGACGGGGGGCAGTAAGAGTTCTGCTTCCCCACACCTAGCCCCGTGGACATAAAGAAACAGACCCCACCCCCTTCTCTATACATCAACAAGGCTGATCTGAATAAAACATGTCGCTCCCCGCTCCTCTGAGCTTCCCCTGATGTGCCAAGCCACTCGAACATACTCCGGTAGAGATTATCCAGGAGCATGCACCACGGATTGCTTGGAAAGATCACGTGGAATTAAGTCACATGAGGATCTTCCGGGATTCTTTTCTGCTCTGCCTTTAGAAGGATTACAATTCTTCACTCTGTAGTAGGGAGAAGCATTCTGGGAAGGAGCAGAGAGGGACCTATTCTAGGGACTTCCATATGAACCACAGTTCAGCATGAGGGTTGTGTATTCCTCCTTAAAGAAGTCTAGACTCCTATTCCCCCTCACTTTAACTCCTGTCCTAGAGCCACATGATACAGCCCTCCCAAGGCTGTACCATTTTCAGCTTCAGATGGGGGGTTTCATGCTTGAATCCTCCCCTGTGCTAAAGCTAAAGCTAAACCAAAAAGCTTTCCTCCCCACACATGGAAAGCTAACATGTCAGGGAAAAGGATACAATCTTTCCCTGTAAGCTACTAGCTTTCTACACACAGGGATTGACTGACGGACGGATGGATGGATGGATAGTCCCCACATTCTGAAGTGGTACAGTCCCAGGAAGGGTGTCCTATGTGGTCCGTGACCCTGCAAGCTTCACTTACAGCCCCCCAAAGTACAGACACAACTTGGATAATTTCCCACTGGGCTCTGGACACACCTGCACAGCAAAGATGGAGACCACCGGCTTGTGGTCACTCACAGTGTACTCCATGTGGCTGCAATAGCAGAGCTGGGTAACAGCCAGGACACCACAGCTGGACCTCCCAGGATGTGCTGGGATGCCAGAGCCTTTAATCTTCCACAGGATTCGGTCCGTCCAAGCCGGCTTCCGCTTCTTGGCACTGTGAGGCACGCAAGGAAGCAGACCGATTGTCAAGAGGCAGAGACCGTCGAAACGGAGCCAGATCAGCTATTATGCTAAGTGTGCTGTAGAACAGTGTAAGGATTTTCTGGGGCCTTGCAATTGACATCTGGGTTCAATATGGGGTGTGGGGAGTTTAGAGGGTAAGGGGTATGTGATGGTGCTTATAACACTAATGGGGTAACAGTGCAAGTAGGGGAGCAAAATCTACTGTATTAGATGCTTGCTAGATGTCATATATAAATTTATAAGAGAAGTTTTGATAACCTTCCAACTGTCTGTACCCTTATAAGGGAACTAGGTAATGGGTAAGGGGTCATAGAAAAGAACACGTTGTGGTTTGGGATTCCCCTGTCTGGAAATAAAGGGAAGCAAAAGGAGCTGTTGACCACATGAACGCAGAACTGAGTCATGAACAACATGAGTCAGAAATAGGGGAGAGAACATTGGGAAAAGCTTGGCCTTAATGAAGAGAGAGTGACCTATAATGTGACATGGACCAACAGGTGTAAAGATTTTAGAATATGTAATAAGGAGGTCACCAAGTCTGGAAGAGAATTTAAGTCCATGCATAATGGGACTGGTGGCATCTTTCTCCTGGGTTCAGGGCCTCCATGGAGGGTCCTGTACTGTAAGAAAGTTCCAGATCTTTGCCAGAAAAAGGAGGATCCCCTTGCTGGTAAAGTACAGGTGTGAGTGGTAGCCATGCAACCGTAGGATGTGTGCGTATGCCTTATCTTTGCTTGGCTAGGTGAAGAGTTTGTGTGTTTGTTAAATTTTCTTTATCTTTCTTTAATAAATGCATTTACCTTATGTCCTTGTTCTAGTCCTTATTTGCAGAATTTAAGTAAATCTGAGTAAATGTGAACACTCTATCTCAGTCTCCAAAGGAACCGCACCTACAACATCAGGGCCAAGGGCAGGCTGTTTAAAGTAAGTATGCCTAGGTATCCAGTACCAGGGACCCTGAAATTTTAGCCCCCAGATTTTCCTTTACAACAGAGTCACCCTGACGTCTAAAGTGTGAAGTGACCCCTGAACTTACAGCTGGGACACTTCATTCTTACATCTGAAAGCATTTACTTTTAGAGCGTACAATCATCATAAGAAGTACCCTCAGTACAGTCTGCCGCCAATGTTTCTGTGAGAGTTGCTGTCCTGGGTGTACCTGCTGATGGGATGAAGGCAAACTCAGAACAGTGACTCATTCAGAGATGACTGCACAGCCTCATCAAAAGGCCAAAAGTGACTGAATGATCCAATCTCATCCTATGTAGAATACATATCAGGATTAGCCAACACCCAGCGGAGGCTGACTGGACAGAGGCAAGACCAAATGAGTGGATCATACAGAAACTTCTCTGTGGTTGAGTAAGTTGAGTTCACAGAAGCCTTTCATGAGTTGAATCATTTGTTCTTCCTGCAGCACTCTACCTGTTCTCTTTCAGCCTCTGACTGTGCCCACTGTTTGGGGATCACTGTCACAGGGCCAAGTCTAGGTACCAGTTCTTCACAGGGGTGCTTTCTCTCTGCAGAGCGTAAGTGGAAATGGGAAGGAAACCAGGGCAGCAGAACCAGGGCAATGCTTGGGGGATGGGAGTCAGGCATGGGGCTGGAGGACAGGTGCTCTCCATCAGCCCCACCTCTGTTTCTGCCCAGGTTCCACAGTCTTTGCCATCTTGACCTGGAGGAGACAGCTGGAGACCCCTGGGATATTCACAGGTATGCATAACTGTTTCACCATCATCTTCATTCAATGTCTATTGACACATGTGTTCATGGCTGTGCATCCATAACACCACCACTAGATACAAAGCGTGTGGTGACCCAGGGAGATGGGATTTTTCAGCAGTGGCATCCCAGTAATGGAACGCCCCCTCCCCCCCGGAAGTATGTCCAGTGCTTACTCGGTTACCTTTTAGGCCCTAGGCAAAAATGCCCCTCTTCTATCAGGCTTCTCAAATGATCACTTAGACTCTTCTTTAAACAGTGGTAGTTTTATCGTGTAGTTTGCTCTGTCATTTTAAAGTATCTTGAGTACTTGTTGTTTTTCATTTGAAAACAAACTGCATTGCATTTCACCCAGGGATATATACATTATGATGGAGGGTATATAAATGTTCTAAATAAATCGAGTCATGCCTGCGCACAACCGAGAGCTAGGGGTGGGCAAACGAGCACTGTTCGAGATTGCCAGAATTCTCCGAACACCGTCTCGCCGCTCGCCTCATGCCTGATTCCTGTTCTCGATCGCTGCTTGCTCTGCGCAAACGGGAAACTTGTGCAAATCAAGCAGCAATCGAACAGGAGATTTGCATAAATCTCCCCAAACTTGTGCAGATCTCCCCATATTTGCACAAAAATCCTCCATAGACTAAAGGCGGGGCTGATTCAATCTATTAAAGAAATTTGCACAAATTAGGAAATTTGCACAATTGAACTAGGAATTGGGAATGAGACTAATGTGAGCACGTGTTCAACAATTTGAGAATACTTTCAGCGGACGCATGCGCACGCTCATGTTTGGAGCTTTGAATGGGGTCTGCTTGCATGTTTTGTGAGCAAAAATGAAATTCTCGTATATCCATACCCACTCTGGTAACAAGGGCCAATTTATTCCATGGGATCCGCCCCCCCCCTCACCTGTTGGACTACCCCACCCTCCCATCCGGTTCTCTCCATACCTGGTGTCATACATGTTGGTTCCCACATCGAACTTGAAGGTCGGGGGGAAGTTCAGGGACCCCTCTTGGAAACCTTTCAGGATGGGCCATGTGCTCTTAGCAATGTTCAGCTGCGTAAGAGGGGGAACAGGAGAGGGAGCATCAGGACATGGTCACAGGGGAGGGACCCCTCCCGGTACATTACTTAGGAGCGTGGCGATGGGGACTGTCACGAGGAGTGGATGTACTTCAGATTTACCACTACACCATGGGCGGATGCAGGCTAAAGGCATGCTGGCTGGAAGAGAGGCACGGGTCCATCAAAAGTGCTATGACTAAGGCTGCCCCCTACTCCACACATGTGTGTACGCATGGCCCTCACCTGGTCCTTCTCCCAGAGCTGGTGGAGGATGCTGTTGTCAATGGCGTACTTCACAAAGCGGATGTCCAGGCTCTCGATACGGAAGTTGAGATCCCCAAACCAAAAGACAAGGCTAGCAGGGAGACAAGGTGGACATGGGTGAGAACAAGGCACACAGAGCCACGCTAGAGATGCAGCAGCCTGGCGGTTTGCAGCGCTGCGGTTGTAGTAGTGGGGGATAGTGGGAAAACCACATGTTTCCGGGAAAAAGCATGGCACTTCCCATAAGCGCTTTATATTTCTGTAAAACACAACTGAACATTGTGCAGCTAACAATACTGAACAAGAAGGGAACGTAAGGAAGTACCACCATCTCATCTGTGGAGTCTGTTAAAATGGAAGACCTGGAATGCCAGCCAGGCCACCTTATTATTATGGTGAAGTTTGAAGTGCGAATATTCCAGTACTATAGCAAGGCCTTGTTCACACACTCGCCATCGTTTTTTAATTATATGTTGTTTGTGTATATTGTTTCTGTGCTTTTATGTAAATGGCTTTTAAACTTTGTATATTGTATTTTAATGTTTTAACTGTGTAAACTGCCCAGAGAGCTTTGGCTATGGGGCAGCATAGAAATGTTAATAATAATAATAATAATAATACGAAGAAGAAGAAGAAGGAGGAGGAGGAGGAGGATTAATTTTTGAGATAGGGCCCAAACATAATGGCTGCTGTTTTCAAAATGGCGGCCATATATGGCAATTATATAGAAAATGGCCGTAAATAAAACTTTGAATGTTTTTATTGATTTATTAGCTTATTTATTTAAAAAAGTATGTATGTTACAATTAAACATTAATCAGTGTAAATAAGTAATATAATTTTCATTCAACATTGTTAATAAATCATCAGGGACATCTTATTGGTTTGTGGAGTAAATAGGTTTCATTGTATTGGCTGTGAACTACATGTTTTCTTTACTTTTCAAACACATCATCATCATTTTCACAGTTCCATGAATTAGTCATTTTATCCACCGCGCTATAGAAGGGATGAGTGAAAATTTCATTACAGTCCATTTTTTACAAAAATTTGCCAACATTCACAAGTTTCTTCCTATTCATGACAAAAAGAATTTGAGAGTAAAAAAAAATTCAGTGTGGGAGAAACTGAAACAGACAGACTTGTCCATCCCAGCCCAGGCCTTTGAGTGTTTAGCTCTTAAAAGTCTGGGTTCAAATCTCCATGTATTCGACCATGTCAATGCTTTTAGGCTTGCCACCTCTTTTTTTCCTGACAGGCAACTGTTATATGGCAGACATGTACAACATGGTTCCCTTCATGCTGGGAGTAGCTGTATCTGTTGAATTTGGCTGGTGCAGATGGGTGAGGATTTGATTTCCCTTTTTCATAAGAATCTACCAAAGCTTGTAAAAGTTCTTCATATCTGGGAGAAAAAGAACGTGAGATTTCAACGATTTGATTGGTAGGAGAAAGTGAAATTGACAGATTCATCCATCCTTAAATTGCAGGACATCCCTAATTTGCACAAGGTCAGAGGCGAAGAAAGAGGATGAGACCAATTCATGGAGGAGGAGGAGGAGGAGGGGTCCGTCAAGGGCTATTAGTCAAAATAGCCAAAGGGAACTGCCATGTGCAGTGCAGTGTACCAGACGTTGAGGACATACAACAGCAGAGCACCCTTGCCCTCACCCTCTACTTGTAGGCTTTCAGGAACCTCTCACTGGCCTGATGAATCCTTGGTCTGATCCAGCAGGGCTGCTCTGGTGGAATTTAGGTCAGAAGTGGGGAACCTCTTGCAGCCCCAGGGCTGAATTCAATTTCAGAAAAGCTCTCGGGGGCCACATTCCAAGGATGGGCGGGGCCAAAGGCAGAAGGGGTGGGGCCAAAAACCCAGAAAAAAACTATTTTTACATAAAGCTCTTCCTGCCTGTAACTTAGGAGAGGCATTTCAACCTTTAGAAAAAACTGCACAAACGACAGGAAATCACCAAATGATGGGCAGTCAGGGAAAGGGGTGGGGCCCGGGGAAAGAGGCGTGGCCATATGGGGAACCCCGGCAGGCAAAACTGGGACCCCACTAGGGCCCCCTTGCCTGACGTTCCCCAGCCCTGATCTAAAGTCTCTGGGATGAAGGATTAGATTTACAATGGCCGGGGGCTGGAGGACAGATGTACAGAGGTGGTCTGAGGAAGAAAAACCATATGGCAGCATTCTCCATGCCATCAATTTCTGATGAAAATAATAAGAATAACAATATTTATTTATTAGTTATTAGTTATTAATTCATTTTTCATTTGTTGTTGTTGTTGTTGTTCAGTCGTTGTTCAATATTAATTATTCGCTGCCCTGATGGAGTGTCAGGTGATACCAGAGAAGCAGGTCAGATTTTGCAGGCCGGTGATCCAAGGACGTTTTTCCTTCCGAGGCCTCCCTGAGGAGGGATTGGAAGGCAGAAAAGGAAATGGCTGGAGGAAAACAGAAAGGATATCATGTGTGCGGCCGACACTGGCTACACGGCGCAGAGGTGAGGGACAAGCCACGTGCGAAGGTCAGCTTACGGGGCACCAGCCAGAGGTCAGCTTTGGCTGGTGCAGTCCACACAGACACACACTCCCACGGCTGGGAAGCGATCACGGAGCAGAAGGCCTCGCCAAACCACGCTGCACGCTGCGGGAGGGCAGCTGCAGAGGCCTTGCAGGGAACGGCGGCTGAGCCATGATTCTGAGGGGAAATGTAGGTCAGCACAGTGCCGGTGGCAATCCTGGCCGGCGTCCAGCCTGCTCCGCCGCTGCTGAGCGGATCAGGTGCCGCCTGGCGCAGCAGCTCTGGCTGTCAGTAGCTGGAGCCGCCTGCTACAGAGGCTCCAACTTCAAAAGGGTCAGGTGTCGCTGCACACCGTGGGCGCACATGCAGGCCCACGCACACATTTCCACCAGCAGGCACCTGCCCAAAGCAGACGGCAAACCCAGCGTGGGCAGATGGCCGGGGGTGGGGAGATCGCACAGCGCACTGCTGCCCTTCCTGCAAGTCTCTCTTCTTTTTTTACGTCACAAAGCAACAGTTTTGCACGAGCAACATCTCATCAGATCCGGGATTCTGCTTTGGGATGGCTGCCGTTTTCCCTCCCGCTCCGTCACACCCGTAAATACAGCGGATGTCTTTCTTTAACAAAAGGCACCACAGCCTTCTAATAAACAATGGGATGGAGTGGGGGGAAAGAACTATGGCTTGGCAATAAAAGAGGGCATCCGTTGCATGCAAAAGGGGGCCATCCCTGGCATCTCCAGTCAAAAGGATCCCAGTGGGAAAGACCACCCCCCACCACACATAATTGCACGTATCTGTCCCCTGCGCTCTGTCTCTGTCTCTCTGTTTAATTGGAAAGTAGCTCCAGAAAACAGCATGACTGGGAATAGAAATGTGGTGGCAGCAGAGGGGGCATTGAGGGGTGCAGGATGGGAAGCTTTTACCCTGTCCCTACTTCTGATTTGCACAGGCAAGATTGGACCCTGTATCATTTCCCCACACTGGAGACTCTGTATCTTTTTCTCCATGGGGGGAATAGCAGCTTAGGGGTAATTCTGAACAGACACCTGGCAGGAAAGTAAAGAATGAAGCAGTCTAACCATCCGCCCTTCTGTCACTTCATCATATAATGGTTCCCTTTGGGGTGAATGGGTTCCTGAGATTTGAACGGAGGAAAGTTACCAAATGGAATGTGCAGGTTTACCAGAAGGAGGCAGCTGAAGACTTGGGGAATCAAATGTGTGCACATGTGCAAAGCTGAGTGTGGAACTACCAAACTGACTGTGGAACGTAAACAACAGAGATGTGGGTAATTAACTGAGCTGCGGGGGAAACACTGGATAGTAGATAGCCAATAAGATAAGACAATAAGATAAGTGCTGGAGAAGACTCTTACGAGTCCCCTGGACTGCAAGGAGGTCCAATCAGTCCATCCTAAAGGAAATCAACCCTGAGTGCTCATTGGAAGGACAGATACTGAAGCTGAAGCTCCAATATTTTGGCCACCTAATGCGAAGAGAAAACTCCCTGGAAAAGACCCTGATGCTGGGAAAGACTGAAGGCAAAAGGAGAAGGGGACGGCAGAGGATGAGATGGCTAGATAGCATCACTGATGCAATGAACATGGACTTGAGCACGCTCCGGGAGAGAGCGCAGGACAGGAAGGCCTGGCGTGCTATGGTCCATGGGGTCACGAAGAGTTGGACACGACTGAACGACTGAACAAATAAGATAGCCCCAAGCTTAATAATTCAGAAATGTTGCTAACAGGTGGAATGACAGTTGTACACATTTCCGAGGGGAAGGTGATGCCCTTCAACATCAGAAAAAGGAGTTCCCAAAAGAAACAAGAAGAGCAAAACTAATGTACAACCCAAGCACGTAGTCAGAAAACATGTTTTCCCACATCATACAAAAGACCTGAGGAAAGAGTATTTAAGGATAATATCCTATGCATGTTAAGACAGCGAAAAGTCCTACAACTGAGTGCTGGGAATTGTCTGTCTAAACATGCATAGGATTGCGCCCTAGGATACACCAAGATCAGCAGAACTCTGAGGAAGACGTGAACACCAGAGAAGCAGGCAGCATCCTAGCATGCCTCCCGCTTCCGAGTATAGGGCCTGGGTTGGCCACATTCACCAACTATCTGAGTGAACGTGACAAGTGTGAATGGATTGAAACTAATTGTGTTTTATCTCAATAAAGGTGTTCAAAAATTGCATTCAGGTTTTTTTGAGTCTCAATCTGTATCTCACCCCACAATCCCAGCAATTTGTAACACTTCCCTCTTAGCAGCCGCCTCCAAGTCTGCTTTTCAGTTCCATTTTTATTTTTTCAGCCATCAGGAAAAAACCACAGAACTCTGTCCAATGCGTAATTTGGCTCTGGATGAGAAAAATGCCGGGTTAGGTTAGGTGGCCCAGTTGGGTCCAGCTCAGTATAAAAAGCAAGCTGCCTTATCTTCCTCCGTTCCTAATCTCTCCATCACAGGAAAGCAGCAGCACGGAAGAGGCTGCACAAGAGTTACCACAGCTCAGGGCTGAGCACGGGAAACACAAAACCCGTTTAATCCTCACAACAGCCCTGTGATGTAGGTTAGGCTGAGAGGCAGTGACTGGCTCACAGCGAGCGAGTGAGTTCCATGGCTGGGAGGGATCTCAGCTGTCACTCCCCTGGCCTAAATCTGGTGCTCTACCCACTGCCACCTGACTGGCAAGAAGAGGCCTTGTCCATTTGGGTCTGGGCCTCAACAAGTGCCCTGCCTTGGCGAGTTCTAGCATGGGCTCTGTCCGGAGCCCATGCTAGCAGAGGGGGCGGGTGGCTCCACTCCAGGTTTCAGCCAGAACCAGTCAGAAGTCTAAAGGAGCTATCTGCCCCTTGGTTCTGACTGGCTGTGACTGACACCCGGAGCAGATCTGCTGCCCCACTGACATTGGAGCAACCAGCTGCCACTGCATGCTAGATGATCCTAGAGCAGCCTTCCCCAACCAGGTGCCCTCCAAATGTGTTGGACTACAACTCCCAGCATGCTGGCTGGGGGTGCTGGGAGTTGTAGTCCAACACCTATGCGAGGGTGCCAGGTTCAGGAAGGCTGTGCTAGAGACTGGCCCGAGCTCAGCCTCTCCACTCATTCCACGCCCCCAATCCCCAAGCCGAAGGCGATGAGAGGGCCAGCAGGGCCATTCCGTTCTTTTTTCCTCTTCCCTCCCCATCCCCTTTTCCTTGTGTGTTCTGTCTTTTTAGATTACAAGCCTGCAGGGAGGAACCGTCTTGTTTAACTGATCGTTCGTCAGCCGCTCAGGAAGCCGTTTTGGCCGAGGAGACGGATACAAATAGTTTCAAGAAAGAAGCGAGCGAGCGAGCGAGCGAGGGAGGGAGGGAGGGAGGGAGGGAGGGAGGGAGCTCGAGGGCTCAGGAGGGGCCGACTCCGCAGGCCCACGTACTCACTCGTGGTCGAGGATCCCACTGGCCGACGGCCCCTCGAACTGTTGCAAGTGGAGGATGGTGGTGAAGTCCTCTCTGCGCTGCTCGGCCTTCTCCATGTGTGCCGGCAGGTGGCAGTTCAAGAAACACACCATGTGCCCAAAGACAGAGAGGCGCACGCTCACCCCGCCCTTGTTGCCCTGCATCAGGAGGAAGGCGGAGAGCGGATTTGCAGGGGCTGGAGGAGAGGGTTACAAACAGACCACTCAGACCGGCCTGCCCCACTCAGCCGTGGAAGCAAGCAGGTATAGGCAGATAGCGGGCCGGGGCCAGGTTGGAAAGGTCCCGCCAGGGCCCACGGGGACCTTGTCCTCCATCAGTGGGCCCAGAGCTTATGTGGCAGTGGAAGACCTCCTCGAGTGTCATTTTTTGGTTGAAAGGCAGGGTAAAAATCAATCAAACAAACAAACAGCGTTCCGAGCAGTGGCTGGACTCGGCTGCCATTTCCCAGTCTCACACTATGCACCAAAGCCATGTGGGAAATGTAAAGAAGGTTTAAAGGGGGAGCAGGGCAGGCATCAGCAGGGGGGCCCGGCCAGGATGCTGCAGTTCCGACAGCTACCCAGCAGCACCAGGTGCTGGACTCAGCCCTCCCATGGAGCCGCTAGGGTTGGACCACCGGACACAGGTCCAAGGGCTCCCAAACGCAGTCAACAGGCCTGAAAAAGAAAAATCCAGAAGGTGCTGGGTGCAATGGGGAGAAACAGGGCAGGCCCAGGAGTGGGGGGCATCTTGCCCAGGAAACCCTCAACCCACTGCCAGCCAAGTACAATCAGGGCCAGATACTTTGCTGCCCAAAGGAAAGGACGAGATGGCTCCCCGCCCCGCCCTATTCCACACAGAGAAGCCAACCGGACAAGCAGTCGAATGTGGCTTCAACACTGGCAACCGGATGGGTCCCCCACCATGCCCAGGCCAGCAGGCTAGCGTATGGGGTGTGGGATGGGATGGGCGGCACATCCAGCTCTGCCCTCCAGGAGAGAAGGATGCCTGGTGCAGTCAAGAGGAACAGCTAGGGGGCTGCCAGTGCCACCGCTGCCTCCCAGCATCTGCCCCCTGAGGCCATTGCCTCACTCTGCCTCATGGTAGGGCCGGCCCTGAGGACAATCCATAAGCAATACGCTGAGCTGCCACCACAATCCATCGCAGAACCTGCGCTGAGCAGCGGGTGAGATACCTCTAAGCTCTTTCCCAACTCCAGAAGTCTAGGGTGATGTTATTGGCCATATCTGTCTTGGAAGAGCAAGGAAGGGGGCTGGTGGGGCTTGGGGCTCCTGCACTCCAGTGAGCAAAGGGATGCATCCAACCCACCAGCTTAATTTTCCAAGGTGTGCTTCTGCCTCTCTTGCCGCACACAGTTTGGGTCAGGAAATACTGGCCTAATCCCTGCATTCTCCAGAACTGTGCCTGGAGGCTAGCTGAAGAGAAGAGTGCCTCTGAGTATGTGCAAAGTGGCATCAATCACTCCGCCATCTTATAAACCATGGATTGATGAGGCAGCAACAGCCATGTCTCCTTCGCTCCGCACACTCACCCAGTATCCCCCCAGTCCTGTCCTGGTGCAATCCGTCTGGATGTCGTGCAGGAAGGGCAGGTGGTAGTACTTGGCAAAGACCAGCAGGATGACCCCTTGCATCCGCACCGTGCTCACCTGCAGTGGTGAAAGGCAGTGAGTGAGGCAGAACACCTCCGCACCCTTAAAGGAGGCAGCCGGGCACTGAGTTCTAATCCTGCGTCCCCAGAGACTCCCTGGGAATTGCAGGGCGGCAGAGTTCGGATAAACATTAGGTGAAATTTCCTAACGCTGAGAACTGCTTAGCGGCAGAGCCGACAGCTTTGGGAAGTGGCAGATTCACCTCCGCTGGAGGCATTTGAGCATGGCATGACGGCCCTCTGCCAGGGATGCTGCAGCAGCACCTGGCACTGCAGAGCCTCCACTGAGCAAGGGGTTTGGCCAGACGAGCTTCGAGGTCCCTTCCAACACTACGATTCTACGAATAGGCCAGTGAAGGCTGGCGGCTCTGATGTCAGCGGGAAGTGAGGGAGGGAGGGAGGGAGGGAGGGAGGGAGGGAGGGAGGGGGACCAGGCCCTCTGCCAAGAAGCCAGGATCCCAGGGAGATGCTCAGGCAGTGGAGGCGGGTGGCTCCGATTTCAGCGGGGATGTGAATCTGCCCTGGGTTTCAGTCAGAACTCCAGACGACTGTCCAACATGCTGAACCTATTCTAGGGATAGGGTTCAGCACCTTGGATAGCTCCTTTAGAGTTCTGACTGGACCTGACTGAAACCCAGAGTGCATTCACCACCACGCTGACATCAGCGCCACCAGCTTCCGTCGGAATAGACCCCGGGCGGACTCTTTGCTTACACTCTTGCTGGACCCATGTGCACGGAATGAGGATGTGGATATAGGCAAGGCAGGTCACTGCTCTGCCGAGCCCAGGATTGTCCACTCTGACTGGAAGTGGCCTCGGAAGATCTCAAGCCGAGGCAGAATACTTTTCCAGCCCAGCCGCTGCCTGCAATAATGTTGGGATTTGGAACCCTGCGCATGCAAAGCATGTGCTGTTCCACAGAGCTGCAGCCCTTCCCCGCATCCCAGCCAGCACGAGGGCAAGAACCCTTCAGTACCACTCGCACTGGACGTAATCATTACGTCACCAGGGGTGCGGTTGAGGAAGAATGCGGGCAGGGCAGCTCCTGAACCTTTTTCAGTGCACACCTTGTCCAAGCCCACCGGCATAACTGAGGGTCACTGAGGGCCTCTCCATGCTCTGGCGAGTGGCCGAGGTGAAAATGAGGCTTTCAAGCTTTATTGTAGTTTGCGGGCACCCTCGCAAAATGGCTGCCGTGGGGAGGGGGGCTTGCCCATTGATAAAATGGCTACCACGGTGGGCATAGCCAGTCACAAAACACTCGTTTACCAAGAAGGCAAACTTGTGAGACTAAAAGAAAACTGTCCGAGAACCTAAGTTCAACGCGGAGATGGAGGCTGAGCTTCCAAACACAAAACCACCCATTTGAAACCAAAACAGAGATGCTGCTGGGGGACAGAATTCTACTTCACGTCATGCCAGCCTTTGAGGTACGAAATAATAATAATAATCCCTTAAGAAATAAAATGAAAATCAGGCAGGGCAGGAAACGTGGTGGGCGCCAACTGATGCCTGTGGACACATTGGCGCTCATGGACACCACACTGGAGACCCCCACGCACAGAGGAAGTCAGAAACTGAGGAAAATAATCAAGAGGAGCCTGGACCCTTCTTTATTCCTTTTCTTTGTTGGGAGTCCTACTTTAGGCTACCGCTAAACAGTAACTGCTTTGCAAGGTTATTTGCGTTTCTAATTAAGAGGTAAAAGGTCACATTTCTGTTGGCTCTCTTGTTAAAGCTCAGTGTGTTTTAGAAGTGGAAGCTTACGCAGTCGGAAGCAAGGGCCACTGAGTTCAAGGGAGCTTACTCCCAGCTAACTATGCCCAGGATTGCAGTCATGCTCATTCTCATACACTGGGTGTTACGCTATGTACCGCTGCTCTTTGGTGGATAAACATACTGTCACCGTGAGCTGCTGCCCTTCAAAACAGGAACATAGGAAGCCGCTTTATTCCAAGTAAGACCCTTGGTCCATCTAGCCCAGTATTGCCGACACTGATTGGCGGCAGCTCTCCAGGGTCCCAGGCAGTGTTTTCTCTAGTCCTACCTGGAGATGACAGGGATTGAACCTGGGATCTTCTGCGTGCAGAGTCGGAGCTCTACCACTGAGCCCTGGCCCCTCCCCACAAGGGCCAAAAGGAAGTTGCCACCTTCCACATGCAGCAAAGGCACATCCTTGGCCAGCACCTGTATCCTAGAAGCCCACAGGTGTGACTGTCCCTGTGACTAGGCCAGATGCAAGAGAGTTCTTCTAAAAGGGCCACCGTAGGAAGAACGAGGACTCCTGAGCACAAATATGGATTTATTTTGATTTGATTTATATATGAGGATTCAGGGCCTATGGTGCTTTGTTTTGGACAGGGCACCATGGATGCCAGTCCTAGCACGGCTGGCGGCTGGACAAATGTCTGAGATGGGAGCCCGAGATGGGAGAGGGTGTGTTGGGTGGTATGAGAGGGAGATCTGGCATTTGCTGCTCTGTTTCTGTGGTTTCCCCAGTCAGAGTGGGTTGCAAGCTGCTTCCCTGGCAAAGTGGAGCAGCCAAGGATGAGGGACTTCCAGCAAGAAAAGGAAAGGTGGCCAGGTGTCCTAATTTACAGAGGACAGGGGCTGTCAGAGGAAGGTGCCCTCTATTTATTCATTTATTTACAACGCTTATATACCGCTCCATATCTAAACAGATTCCGGAGCAGTGAAACAGATCTGAAGATCTGTCCAGTCCAAAGCCTGTTTGAAGATAAAGCAGTGTAAGACAGCAGACGGCGCACGGCACACAGGGCCCCACTACGGTCGCATGTATGGTGCTTCTATTTAGACTATATTTTTGTTGTTCAGTCGTTCAGTCGTGTCCGACTCTTTGTGACCCCACGGACCATAGCACGCCAGGCCTTCCTGTCCTGCGCTCTCTCCCGGAGCATGCTCAAGTCCACATTCATTGCATCAGTGATGCTATTAGACTATATAACTGTTTCTAAATTTGCATCTATACATCTGTCTTAGCATATACAAATCTGAGTCCTCTTTTGTCCTCTTTTTTTAGGAATGCCAAAGCAGCTGCCCGGTGGGGCAGGGAGCAAGGTGGGTTGCATGCAGAAGATCCCAGACATAGGGCTTCCCCACACCAGGCTTTTTATTCCGCAATTTACTGGGACTTCTGCTTCTGGTTTCTATGTGAGATTACACAGGCTGCAAGTTCTCTGCAGCCTTGGGGTGGAGAGCGAGAGAGCGAGCCGTGAGTCCATGGGTCTCCCAACAGATCCAAGCAACGACCTCTCTCTTTGTTGCTGTCAGTTGTTTACATGGGGGGGTCGCTGTCTTCCATGGGGGATTGCTATCTTCTTCTTCCTTCCCCACCAGCTCCAGGCTCACTTTGAGCCTCGCCAAGCCCATCCAAGAAAACTCTCCTTCCAGCCCAGGGCAACAGGCAGATATGCTGGAGGAGGCGGGGGCAGGGAGCAGGAGTGATTTTCCTGCTCCAGCCCAATGGCTTCTTCTTTCCAGGCTGTGGTTAAAGCATTAATTACACATGGCGGATTTACATTCAAATGGTGCATTATCTCTGAGCTTTTAAAAAGTGGGACAAAGTAAAAATAAACTGCTGGATGTGCCCTGGAGGTTGACATCGTCAGCAAAAGGACCCGCAAACGTCCGTGAGTGACCCATCGCGCCTCGCGTGAAGGAGCCCTCAGCGTCTGCCATCTGCAGTTAAAAGGATCCGGTAGCAGGACATCCGAAAGTTCTCTCTGGCGGGCTGCTGCCAGTCAAAGCAGGGGCGATACTGGCCTAGGTGGACCAATGGTCAGAATCAATCAAGGCTGCTTCCTGCATCCTATACAAACGTACATAGGAGTAAGTCCCCTTGAGTGCAAGGGGTCTTACTCTTGAGTAGACATGTACAGAATTACACTGTTGAACAGTTAGGTGTGAGGGGGCAGCATGGTGCCAGCACTGCCTAAGGCAGGGAGCGGTCTGGGGTCATAACTAGGGGACCCTGCATTGGTCGCCACCACCAGCATGGTGGTCCGGAGCATCTTCCTGGGCAGAGAAGCCTTCTCAAGCTCTGGACTGGCCTTGCTCACCCAGGCTGGCCGTTGGTGGGCAGGGAGAGCTGGCCCTGCCAATCAGATCTTCCACACCACTTGTAGCTCGCAAGGCCGGCCCAAGATATTCTATTGCCTGAGGCAGACAAGATGGCGCCCCCTCTCATTCCAGGTACAAAAGCTGACTAGACTGACAATTAAAGCTTTCTTCAACACTGGTGATAGGACAGCCACACCTGAAGGCAGCAGACTAGCTCCGGGGGCACAGGGCAGACTATGTGGTACTCAGCTCTCTCCTCCAACACCTTGCTGCCGCCTCTTAGCACCTGCCGCCTGAGGCAACTGCCTCACTCTGCCTAATGGTGGGGCCGGCCCTGGTAGTTTGTTGCCAAGGGGCTCACAGGTCACCTAAGGCGTGAGCAGGGTTACAAAATCTCAGGCCCCAGGGGACAAATCCAGACCACCTGGGATCCCAATCAAGCCACCCCGGGTTCCAGATAGCCACACCCCCTTCCCTTAGCCCCACCCTCTTTCCACCAACCACCGACTGTTGGATGGTTTCTCGGGTTTTGTACAGCTTTTCCCCCATTCAAAGAGGTTGAAATGGCTCTCCTAAGGCTCAGTTACTGGCACCACCAGACCCCCACCAGCCAGCCAGCCCTGCTCACCACGTGCGGCAAGTTACTGGGTGGTCCGCAAGTGCCCAGCGAGCGGCGCACGGCCACCCAATCCCTCGCCGAGTCGTGTAACAGGTTTGGGTAAGCAATCCCTCGTTCACCGAGTCAGGTAAGCGTGGGGATCCCCGATCCCGCGCCAAGCCGCAAAATGGTTGCTCAGCCTTTTTCGCAAAGGCCAATTTCACAAAGGCAAATGGCGCCCGTAAAGTGGCCTTTTATGCAAGATCACAAGTGTAGATTTCTGCCTAAATCATGTATAAATGGCTGCCTTATGGCCACCATTTGCATAAAATTGGCCTTTATGAAAAAGGCTGAGCCACTATTTTGCGGCTCAGTGAGGGATCGGGGATCCTCGTGCTTACCCGACTCAGTGAGCGCTGAGTCAGGCAAGCATGGGAATCCACAGACTGGTGCCTGGGGGAGCTGAGTCAACAATTCCTTGCTGGGCCCCAAGCCCCAGCCTGTGACATCCCTATTTGGTACTTCAGCCCCACCGGCCCCTGGAATGCGGCCCCTGAGAGTTTCTCTGAAATGGAATTTTGCCCTTAGGCTGGAAGAGTTTCAATATCCCTGGGACAGAACAACGGCACCCAAACTGCTCTGGTACAAATGTACTAAAAAGGATGTTCCTGAACGCCCATTTGGAATGACAACCTATGCCTAAAAAGGCATGGGAGGGAGGCTGTAAGCCCTGAACTACCCTGGCGTCACTGGATGCAGGGGCTCCCTTCTGATGCCTGGGCTGACAGTTCACCTTTCATCAGTCCGTCTTCCCAGCTAGCTCAGTGCGTTTCAGAGTCCGTTTGGAAGGGCAACACCTTTCTGGATGCCCATTTGAGGATAATCAATATCCCTCCAAACCACCAAAGAAGCAACCCATCCACTGTGGCTGAATCCATTCCAACTGCCATTTTGGAGGAACCGATGCATTCCAACCAGCATTTAGGGCCATGCTTTTATTCTCTCTGTCCACAGGTTTCTGCAAGATGCTTCCTCAATGCTTACCAGGACAAAATTAAATGGGCTCAGCACCTCCATGAAAAGCTCACTCCACTGGTCGGTAAAAAGGGCATCCTTTAGTCTCTTGTTGATCATGGAATTCACCTCCTGCAGCCTGCAAACAAGTTCAACAATCACGTGGGCGCTTGAAAGAACACACCATGCCCTCCAACATTTTGCAGATGAAAGAGGAACACCCTTGTGTTCATGTAATACCCCGATTCAGTTCTCCCACTAACCATCAGTGCCTGTAACCCATGGTACACATGCCTGAAAACTCCCCCCACCTGCTGTACGCTGTACTCAGTTAGTTGGCAGTCGCTCATCCTGCACCAGTTCAAAAGCAAAGAGAGTGTTTGTTCTTCTGGTTAAAGCTATACTTGAAAAACGTAATTGTCAGATAATAAAATTAGAAACAGTTCAGAATGAACCTCACCACCTACAGTGTACAAGCAATCAGGCATGGGTATAAATCAGTGTAGAAATCATCAGGCTCTGTACAGTGTGGTGGCTTTAGTATTCATGCGCATGCATTTGCACATATGTGCATCAGAGATGTGATGCATCCCACCCCCACCAGCAGACTTAATTTCTATTGACTCTGGAGAGGGAAGAGAACACCTGAAGAATGGAAACTTGGGCACAGAATTCCCAAACCTGGTGCCCTCCGGGTGTGTTGGACTACAACTCCCGTCCCATCACCTCAAGCTGCAGGGTGATGGAAGTTATAGTCCAACATTTCTGGAGGGCACCAGGCTGGGAAAGCCTGCACTCTGGCAAGTCACCCCTAACAAGAACATTTTAAAGGCATCTCCAAAATGCAGAAAACAAGGGCAAGATATTAGGAAATCAATCCCTCTCAGAAGGGTCCATCAAGGCATGAACACTTTGCTGGGGAAACACGGAGTCAGAATTGATGGCCACCAATTTGGATGGCTTTAAAATTCATGGAGGTGAATGGTGGGGTTGGAAGGGGCCTACAAGGCCATCCTGTATTAAAGGCGCTATGGACTTTGAACAAGCACAAGTACAGGGAGAAAGGGAGAAATGAGCTCAGTGGAAGGCACATCAAGCAAACCCTCATCGTGACCGCCTTCCACCTGGAAACCTGTGTCCTCACTGTGGGAGGCTGCGTGGATCCAGAATTGGCCTTCACAGCCACCTGCAGACCCACTGCTAAGACTCTATTTCTGGAAGACAATCCTACTTGGTCACGAGTGATTGCCACGATGATGATGACAAGGCCATCGAGTCCAACCCCCTGCTCAATGCAGGAATCCAAGTCAGAGCATCCCTGACAGATGGCTGTCCAGCCTCGTCTTGAACACCACCAGTGTGGGAAACCCACCACCTCCCTAGGTAAAAGCCTACGGCTATTAGTCCTGATGGCTATATGCTACCTCCAGGCTCAGAGGCAGTATGCCTAGGTACACCAGTTCCTGGGGAATATGGGTGGGAGGGTGCTGTTGCACTCGTGTCCTGCTTGTGGGTTTCCCATGGGCGCACAAGCAAGAGGCTGCTTGGGGAGGGGCGGGGATTGAGAACAAAACCACTCCAGCCCCTCCCCTCTTGAATGGCGCGAAGGGCTGCCCAATGGCAGCCTGTGATGCCTCTTCACCCTGCCCACCCGCAACGCCCCGCCCCCCGCATGGCCAGGCAAGCCAGACATGGGGGTAGGGCATTTTCCCATGGACAGCTGGTTGGCCACTGTGTGAACAGAATGCTAGAGTAGATGGACCCTTGGTCTGATCCAGCAGGGCTCTTCTTCAATTCTTTGGTTCTTAACTCTAAAAAGTGACAAATCCTGAAACTTTCCCTCCACTGATACGTAATTTGTCAGAAAGAAGTGCCAGCTTTCCACCCTGTTTGGAGTTCTCTCCCCCAACCTAGGTGCCAGTGTCCCCACACGCCACTGCATCCAGGAAGCAACCTCCTCCCTGGATGCAGTGACTCATTGGTGAAGTAAGGGCTCTCAGCATATGCTCAGAGGCCAGTTTGGAGGCACAGGGGTGGGGGGAATACTCCATCACACATTACTTAGCTTCCAAGGCTGGGTGGCCACAAGCCAAGGTTCAAATTAGACAGCCCACAGGCTTTGTCACAATTGGTCTACAGGTGATGTACTGGTCAACAGACCTCCAAGAAATGCAAAGATGCTTCTGCCATATTCCTTTTGCTGATTCCGTTGCAGATCTCTGTGTACCTCTATGGAATTGTGAACCTCTGATCAGGGAGGAAAACCCTTTTTTTATTTACATAATGAAACAGAGGTCAGGTCATTCCTTCTATCCACTTCAACCACACATATTTCTTTTGTCCCACTGTTGCTGCCAGTCAAACAGGTTTTCCAGGGCTTTTGAAATGACACCCCCCCCAAAAAAAAAAACCCTGCAGATCTATTTAACCAGAAATAAATGTGGGATAAGTAAGTGTAAAAACTCTTTTGTACCTCCTTCTTCTCGCTGAAAGAAAAAACCTAGCATCTGACTCCAGGCCAAGACTGATGATTCAGCATGCATCCCCTCAAAAGCTTGGCCTCATCAATGTGGAAACTTCAGCTAACCTGAGGGGCAGGCTCAGGGGAAGATTTTGGGTTGACTTGGACATTTCTATTTCTACTGTTCAGAGCTCTGAATTCCTATTTAATTGTACCAGTGGTGGGGTTTGCTTTCATGAGATGCTGGCCTGAGGACATAGAAAACTAGAAAGGTTTGCTTCCTTTGGGAAGTCCCTTTCTCTCTCACTGGCATTATCGAGCCCATGCCCTGGCTCAACCCCAGGAGCATAAAAAGCAGAGAGCTGCTCCTTCCTGCAGCATCACAAATCATTTGCAACAACAGCCAAAAGGGACTCTGAGGCCTGCCAAGAGAGACCTCGGACCAGCGAGTGCTCCTGGGCCAAGAGGTTTCGCCTCCACCTTGCGACTTCTATCTATTCTGTGGATCGAGAGCATTTTGATGAGTAAGGGATTGCGAGCTTTTAAATCACAGCAGGGAAAGAGAAGATGCTGCTACCCCCATGAACATCTTATGGGCTCAGAACAAAGAAACTTCTCAGCCTGCCACATGTCTGGGTTTGACCTAACCTTATAGGCTTTAGCCCTCCTCCTCCTCCAGATCTTTAGGAGAAGGAGTAAAATCCTTCAGTCAAGGGGATGGGGGGCTTCTACATGGCTTGAGAGATTTCTTATTAGCTCTGCCTCCATGTTAATATGGCTCCCCCCACCCACCCCAAACAGTGCTGTAGTGGGAAATTTTGAAATGCAGGCACTCATCAAGACAGTCCCCATAGCCACGCCCCCAAGGAGAGTAAAAAAAAATACAGGCAGCTGTATTAATCCATTTCTCTCTGTATTCTGTATGTCTTCTGTAGGTCTTTCATAAAGCTAATGGGTCTTAACTGGCCATTCAAGACGAAGAGCCTCCCCTGCAATGCCCACTCTCAGGGTTGGAGCCACAGGGGTCCTGGGGACCCAAGCTCTGCATCCCTGTCCGGATGCCACCTTTTTTCTGGCTCTACTCCTGTGCCTTTAACAAAGAGATAGAATGCACACAGTTTACAAGTAAGAACTTCCCCATCACTTTGGGGGTTTCTACATTCCCGCAGCTTCCTGCTTTCGGTTTCTTTGTGGGATTAGGAAGGGCTCCTTTACACGACAGCCATGTGGTTTGAAAAGAAGGAACGCCTCCCTTCCTCCCTGGCATGTGTGTAAAGGCAGGGGGGAGGGAGCCTTGTTTTCGTAGCTTAACTTCTGCTATAATCTTTTCTCGCAGCCCCCAGGAAACCTCTGACTTACTTCTGAGTAGACATAAAATGTAAGATTGTGCCATAAGTCTGCAACCCTTGGCATACTTATGTAGGAGTAAGCCCCATTGAATGCAATGGGACTTACTCCTGAGTAGACATAAGATCGCCCTGTAAGTCTGCAGCCCTCAGCACACTTCCTTGGGAGTAAGCCCCATTGAGCTTAATGGGGTGCTCTGAAACAAAAGGGGATGTTGCTTCTGAGCTTGGTGGGGTGGGGGATCAGATGTGTCTCCCTTCATTGCAGGGAAGCATTTTACCCTCTTCTCCCTCCAATTGAGAAATGTGGAGGCAGGAGTCGCAACCAGCAGGCAATTCTTGCCCCGGCGCCTGTCAAATCTGCTCAGGTCTCCTTCTGTGCAACCCTGCTCCCATTCTCAATGCCTTTGTCATCCTGACCATGCCCCCAACAACTGTAAACAAACACCCACAGCAGGCAGACACAGAGCTTTCTTCTGCTATTGAAGAATTTCACTGGGACGTCGAGGTCATGGCGCTCCTGTTCCATGGGCTGGAAAAAATACCACATTTATTGTGTTTGGGGAAAACGTGGGATAAGCTGGAGGAAATGGCGGGAGACACCCTGGAGAGTAACGGCGTCATCTAAAAGAGCCCGCAAACTTCTGTGACACAGCCATCTCAACAGCAGGATAAAAGCACTGTGTGATGAACCCTTTTATCTCCAGGCAGAGATCATGTGCTCAATTTCTGCAGATCAGGGTACAAGAGAGCCAATTTACAAAATGTGGCCCCCTAAGGGTCCTGATGCTGGTAAGGATGCCCAGAAGCAGGATGAGGTGGGTCCCGTACTTAAGAGCTGGGTAAATTTTGGAAGGTTCTGCTTGTCACACAGAGGAAAGAAAAGTGGCACCATCAGAAATTCCTTCCTTTTGGTACAGTTAGAACCAAATTAAATATTCACAAGTATTCAAAATTTGCCAAAATTTCCAGTATTGCCAAACCCTCACAGTGATGTTTTAAATTTGCAACCCAAGTCAAAACTTCATCATGAACATAGAGTGCCTGAGACTTGTTACCATCTCTTAATGGTTTTGATTTTGGCAGGCATCTCATACAAAAGCTCATAAGTGGACAAATACTATCAAATACTACATGCCATTAGATGTCAGCTCTCAAATACTAAATACCATTGTTTGCCAGCTATCCAAATCTGTACCAATGCGAAAATATTGAAATAAAGTATAACTGGATGCCAAATACACATACAAAATGTTCAACAACTATTCGAGCATTCAGAAACTATATCGAATTTGGGGGGAGCAAATCCATTTCAACCCTGTTTTATTTATTTATTATTTTATTATTAAATTTATTAATCGCCCATCTGGCTGGTCACCCAGCCACTCTGGGCAATGTACAACATACAAAAAAAACAGTTTAAAACAATAAAATTCTACAATAAAAACATTTTCTGAAATACCCTAAGCCACCCCAAATGCCTGCCTGAGCAACCACGTTTTTAATGCACGATGGAAGCTCATTAAAGAGGGGGCATGACGGAGTTCCCTAGGGAGGGAGTTCCACAGAGTGGGGGCCACCACAGAAAAGGCCCTCTCCCTCATCCCCACCAGTCTAGCTGTCCTGGCTGATGGGACAGAGAGAAGGCCATCTGAGGCTGATCTTGTTAAGCGGCCTGTTTTCAGTCCTTCTCTCCGCAGGCTGGATTTTATCAAGAAGCCAGGATAAATTCCTCCAGGCCTCTTTGCCTCTCCCACCATAACCCAACTGTTTCAATAGCGTCGGCCTGTTCCCATCTTCCTGTGCTTTGGGGATCAGCCGGCATCAAGGTTAAGCACGTTCGGGCACCTGCCAAGAGCCCACACCCCGGCAGGGGCCCACTGACAAGAACCTCCTTGACTTACTCCTCCTCTTCCCCACCGCAACCTGCCTGTTCACCTGCCTCTCGTCTGGCAGTGAGGAGGAGGTGCGGGGGATGCCGCGGCCTCCTTGCCCCCTGGCTCTCTCCCGGCCTGCCAGGCAAGCAAGCAAGCGTTGGCATTAGGAGCAGGAGGAGTGAGAGCAGCGGGTGACAATGGCAGTCAGAAGGGAGACTCGCTGAGACCCATGGAGGGCGTCTTCCGCAAGGGCCCTCCAAACCTGGAGCCAGCCCTGCCCCTCTGCATGGGTCAGCTGCAGTGCAGGCTTCACCAGGGAATCCGGGCACATCCTCGGCCCCTCCCTCAGCGTGATGTCTCTGAAGGTTTGAGGCCTACAGAGGCGAAAGGTCGGGCTTAGAGGCCTGGCGTTTTCTGCTGGGAGCAGGTAACCCTGACAGGAGTAGTTTCATTTCCCCAGTTAAGTTTCAGTTTCAATTCCCCTGTAAGTTTCATGGCTGCAGATTTGAAGCGGCGCTTTTAGTTTCGAGGGAAGAGGATATATAAAGAGAGCGAGAGAGACAGTAAGAGTTAGAAAGACCAGGCTGCAGTCGAGACGACAGCAGAGAGGCAGCCAGAGCCTGAAGTGAGAGCAGAGTCTGAAGGGAGAGCAGGAAGGAGCAGTGGACAACGACCGTAAAGGAACTTGCATTTTGCAACTTCCGTTATCTTTTAAGGCCTTTTGTATCACTCAGCAGTATTGTGTAAATACCTTGAGTTGTGATAGGTTTGCTTTAAATATACTAGTAAAGTGTTGTGGGTAAACCCTGTGCTTAGAGTGTCAGTCACTCTCCCCCCCCCCCATGTTACAAGGGGAAGCTCAAAAGAAGGAAGGTGGAACCCTTAAGGAGGCAGGAGATCCTTAAGGGGTTTGGCCACGGGGCCCAGGTCATATGTGGGACCTTGACAATGTCACTAATGGATAGAGCGGCGGGGAACAATACTCTATGGGGCCTCCAAAATGGGGGATGCTTCGTTTTCCAAGGCATACTTTGGCCACTCATGCGGGGGGCATCCTCGTGTGTTTCCCAGCCCACAATTGGGAATCCCTGTCTTCCAGGCTGCCAAATGGCTCTGTGAGATTGGCTGGGGGTTCACACACATGCAGACCCAAGAGGAGTGTCCCTGCCAGCCCTTTTCCTTACCCAACAGCGACCATGTCCGTGTCATTGGAGTCCCCGGTGTTGAGGTGCAGGAGGGACGTCACGTCGCCAGGCGGCATGGCCGTGCCAACGTTCCAGGTGACCACAGTGATGCTGAGAAGAAGCAGAGGGAGCATCAAGGGTCGGGAGGCCTTTCCCCCAAGACATATGGCACCCTGTACAGGACACAAACGGGCACCCTGTCTGTGAGGGTGGGTGGGCGTTCCCTGTCCATGGGAAGGATCGTTTGGGGAAACTACCACGTGAACCGGGCCAAAGGTGGAGACGAGTGGTGCCACGAGGTCATTTTCGACTGGGCGTGGTGGTCTTATCGGACCTCCTTTTAGATGCCCACGTGTACTACTTCAGTGGTGAAGCACACAGCGAACACTTCCTCCAACTGCCGTGGCACGCTTTACAACCACAAACTGTTTGCGAGCCCTGGTTTTTAAAAACACACAGAACGCTCTGGGCATGTGCACTTTGGCATTTTTAAACTCCCCAAAATCATAGCGCCACCATGACTGCAGGAAAAGATGGGGTTTGCTTCTGCTGCCCTGATGTCCTCAGCACCTGCCACTGTCTGGGGAGCCGTTTCGGGGGCTGCAGGGTCCTGGCTTTGGCCCCCAAACCCAGCCCTAGCTGCACCAAGCAGCCATTTATTTATTTTATTTATTTATTGCATTTATATCCCGCCTTTTTTCCTCTCGCAAGGAACCCAAGGCGACTTACATTATCCTCCTCCTCCTCTCTATTTTATCCTCACAACAACAACCCTGTGAGGTAGGTTGGGCTGAGAGTCTGTGACTGGCCCAAAGTCACCCAGTGAGCTTCCAGGCTGAGTGAGGACTAGAACCCGGATCTCCCGGCTCCCAGCCCAACACTCTAGCCACTACACCACACTGGCTCTGTGGTTTGACTGTGCAGTGCTCCTTGGTTAGCTCCTTTAGAGGTTGGACTGGGTCTGACTGAAACCTGGAGCGGATTCACTGCCCCACTGACGTCAGAGCCACCAGACTCCGCTGTGACTGTCCCTACAACAGCTGTGGTGGCTGGTCATGGGAACGGCTGAGGCTGGTTCTGTGTCTGGCTGGTTCACAGTACAGATTTCTTTTCTGCTCAAAAACCTGCACACATGAGGAAGCACTTGGAAGGGGAAGGGAGTGGGTAGGTTCACTTGTGCCAACTAGCTCCAAGTGTGGACACAGACACTGGCCAGTTTCCAAGTAGCAACTTGCTACAGAGAGCATACAACCACGTGGCCCCACGTGGGGCTTGGGAGAACATTCTGCAAGGTTCTGAGTACACACACACACACACACACACACCCTTATCATGATGCACTATAATGCAATTAACACACAGCTCTGATGCAGACAAACATCCCGTGTGTATTGCAGGCTTCTCTCACTGGTCTATACTCGTGTTTCTCCTGTGCAGTCAAAGGCCAAAGTCCTCATTTGGGTTGTAAAACCTCTGCCTTGAGTAGCACCACTTCAAGCTGGGGGGGGGGGCACGGCTCATACGATCAAATGTTCCTCTATACAAAATAAATAAATACATTCCCTTCACTTAGAAAACTAGCATGTCACAGAGAGAGGTTCTAGCCTATCTTTCTCCCTGCCACACTGTTAGTTTTCTACATGCAGGGGATATGCATGTGTGGGTGGAAGAGTGTTCAGTTGTGTTCGCCTCCCCCACCTGCAGTCCAAAACAGAACACCTCAGGCAGATGCTTGCCACCTTGGGGAGGGCCAGATTACGCATTGCACATTCTGCATGGATACATGGCTCTTTTTTTAACGGAAAGCAGACTCTGCAGAGGAACAACGTGGGGTGTGGAAGAGGGAAAGGCGCCCCTTAACACATCCTGGCCATATTTTCCCTCCCAGCTGCTTTTCAACCTACAGGGGAAAGATACCGTTAAATTTTATTCCCATATTCCAGGCCCAAGGGCCAAACATGCCCTTCCCCTGGGCCACCTTTCCCCAAACCACCAGTTGTTTGGTGGTTTCTCAGCTTTTGTGCCATTTTTTCCCCATTCTCAGAGGCTGAAATGCCTCTTCTCCCCAGGCTTTCTTCCTGGCAGGAAGTGACAATACGCTGGTGTTTTTAAATGAATTTTGCTTTTTGCTTTGGCCCCACCCACTCCTGGAATGCTCCCCCCCCCCATTGAGTTTGGTCCTGGGGCTGAACGAGGTTCACCACCCTTTCCATATGGCCTCCACTTTTTTGTGGAAGGGGAGAGGGACTCAGCCACAGCCCGATATATGTTGCCATGTGCAGCCACCTCGCCCTCATGGTCCCGGGGTGGGGTGGGGGCTGTAGGCTAAGCCTAGATGGGGGTGAAGGGAGACATAATAGGAACGAGGGAACTGACAGCGCATCCCTCGGCTGTGCGTGGGGTACGCCCAGCTTCGTAACTGCACTGCCAGATAGAAAACAGAAGGCTGTCTCAGCCGTCAGTCGGCAATTCTCGCCTCCCACTCCTGGTTCAGGTGGGCTGTTTGCCTTTTACATTTTTTTTTTTAATGCTGCATGAGCATTCACATGTTTATCCATTCATTGGATGCCTCATTAAAAAAAAGTTAATGATTTTTTTAAAAACAATGCAAAAGTACACAAGGGATTGGAGCGAGGAGGAGAGGTTTCTTGGTGGCAGTGGACGTGGGAGCAGCGAGAGCTGATCAGTGCCAGCAGGCATTGGCTGGCTTCTGGCTGCACCCTTGCAAAACGGTGTGGTTCGTTTCATGCACACACCCCTGACTCTGGCTCTGTGGGGTGCTTCCATATTGGCTCCACAGCTCCAAAGCTAGCTAGGGCAGGCAAGGTATCTTCCCAGCCCTGCAGCTGCAAATCCCATTGATGGCCCTACACATCCTCAACATGTGGAGGGCGACTCACAAGGAGTAGCAGCGGGGCAGCGAGGCCATTTTAGACCCAGGCCTTAATGGCCTTATGGGGGGCCCTTTAAGACGGTTCAGTTGTGAAACACCCAAATAACATTCTCTTCCCCCCCACAGGTTCGCGCACGCACCCTCCCACTGCCATCCCCCTTGCTTTACAAGGGCTTCTGCATGCCTGCTCTGTGAAAACAATGAGAACAAAACCGATGGCCAATGCTGATTATAAAAAGGAAAAGACTCTGACCATGTGCAGGTTTGCATTTTACGCTCACTTAAATCATAGCGCCATCGTGACTACAAGAATAAAAGGGAGTGTGCTTTTGCTGCCCAGATGTCCTCATCACCTGCTGCTCTCTGCGTGGTCATTTGGGGGACCCCTGCGTGGGGGGGGGAATGGGATGTTGGCCCCGAGGTTCACCCCTAACTGCACCACTGGGTAACAGCAGCAGCAGCAATCTGAAGCATTTGCCGAGGCAGTGAGTAGCATTTTGCCCACACCGGATCAGAAAGCCACAGTGAGGTACCGTTCTCCCCAGGGGGACGACTATTAGATGCAGCCTGGTCGATGCACGTGTGACTAGATTCCTAGTGTCCTACAGCAGGAAAATGCTTGTCTGCATTCATCCACCTTTGTTTCTCTCTTTGCTACCTCCTCAGCTCCCTGCATTTCCCATCTCACAGCCCAACCCACCAAAGAGCAGCAAAACTGGCCCCAAGCGCATATGTCTTGGTACGGTCATCCGAAGACAGCGATCCAGAGGCACAAGACGTTAAGCGCACTGGTGGTAGATGAACAGTGATAAATGACATTTAAGGCTCAATCCTACACATACTTACCCGAGAGTAAGCCCCACTGAATGCAGTGGGATTTACTTCTGAGTAGACATGCCTAGAATTGCACTGTCAGAGCCTTTGCAAAGATCAAGGGGCACAACCATTTCAGCCCTGAGAGCCGCACGTGAGGCTGGGTTGGGGGCCGCACGTTCACTCATGCACATATACGCACATGCACAGACCCCAGCGATCCAGGCACAGTTTTTGCTCTTTCCTTATTGCTGGCAGCAGGGAAAGAGTGAACTGTATGAGGATCACTGGAGAAGGGAGCGGAGAGAGGGGGAGCACCTGGCCGCAGCAGAAACAATGGCCAAAATTGCAGTGGTACAATCCGCTGGATATGGGGGGGGAATTTGGCAGTGGGGGAGGGGTCAGAGCACCCTGGGGGGGCACAGTTAAGCCCCTGGGAGGCTGTGGGTTGTGCACCAATGGCACAGATGGTACATGGGTGCTAAATGTTAGCACCTCTTCCCTCCTCGTCCCTTTTTCCTTGTGTGTTGTGTCTCTTTAGCTTGGCAGGGCCTGTCTTGTTTAATGGATTATATATAAGCTGGTCCAGGAGACTTTTTGGCTGAGGAGCGGCATAAAAATATTTCAAACACATAAATAAATCAGTGCCTTAATTTCTTTAAAATCACTGCCACTCCAGGGTGCATTTCTTGTTTAGATCTGAATAAATGAATAGGCCAGCATTAAAATATCCCCTATGAAATTACCCATGGGGAGACTCGGGAAGTGATACGATGAAAGCCGGTACCTTTGATGGTTTTTAACAGCAATGTAATAATGTCTACCAGCCCCTATAGACCCTTCTCAGTAAATAGACTTCCACGGAAAAAAGCGGCAAATCTCCATGTGCTAGGTGCTGCAAGCCCTGCTGGAAAGCTTCTCGGAGAGGCATGATCTGGCTGGCCAGTGGGAAAAGCAGGATGCTGGACTAATGGACCTTTGGTATCATCCAGCAAGGGACCTCTTACGTCAGCCTTCCCCAACCTGGTGCCCTCCAGATGTGCTGGACTACAACTCCCAGCATCCCCCAACCATCTATGCTGGCTTCATGTTGTTTGATAGGAGACATCAGGCTGCCAGGCATTGGGGAAGAAAGTCTGGACTCAGGAAGGCAACGGCACATTCAGATGAGACTGATTTGGGGGAATATCAGTCATGCCACTTCAGAACTGTGTGGCAGTCCAGCCACAGTTAACTCTGCTCCCAGTGGTGGCCTGCTGGTAGCATATATCCTGAGCTCTGGTTTCTCTTCAGATCTTATATATCTTGAGCGAGTGGAGGAGGGGACAAAGGACCCACCATTCTCCAGGACTCCCACCTCTGGGCAGCAGTGTAACCCCTATGGACTGGTTGGTTTAGCCCTTGAGGGGTAGAGTCACTGGGGAGAGCTAGAAGGAGAGAGAGCCCACTTATTCTGCTGAGGAGCTCAATAATAATTATGGGCTCTTATCACCTTGTATAAGGTAAGCTTATATACAGATGAGAAAGATAGAAAGACTAACAAAAGGGTATTAAAAATATATTTTATGCCAAGTGTTTCGGCTTCTGCCCTGGTCAGGAGCCGTGCTGTTAACTGGGTATCAGGAGTGGCAGTTTGGAATGTCTGGAGATGAAAGTTCCTTAGGAGAAAAAACAGAAGAATGACTGATGTAACTCTTACGAATTGCCCTCCGGATTAAGGCCATTTGGACTAAAAAAAAAAGAATGTCGAATGCAATCTGTCAGGAAAACTACAATGGACCTAAGAACAAGATTCCGTAACCACAAATCTATGATTCTTACCAAAAAAAAAAAACCCTGGAGCAGCTTGTTGTAAGATATTTCAGCTCTCCTGCACATAGTCTCTCAGATTTACAGTTGGTTCCAATAAATTTCTGGCTCTATAGACTGAGAACTCTTCATCCCAATGGCCTTAACCTGGAGGACAATTCGTAAGTATTATACCAATCATGCCTCTGTTTATTCTCCTGTGGAGGCATTCCAAACTGCCACTCCTGATTCCTATTTAACAGCACAGCTACTGATGAGAGCGGAAGCCAAAATGTTTAGCTTAAAACATATTTTTGTAATACTCTGTTGTTAGTCGTTCTATCTTTCTTATACATTTTACCTTAACACTGACGGCATCCACAGTGGACCCATAGCCTCCTTGGTGCTTTGCTATTGTGCTGCTTTACACAAACCTTCCTTTCTTTCTTTCTTTCTTTCTTTCTTTCTTTCCCTCCCTCCCTCCCTCTCTCTCTCTCTCTCTCTCTCTCTATATATATATATATATATAAGGTCCAGCACCTAGCACATGGAGATCTCTCTCTATATATATAGAGAGAGAGAGGGAGAGGGAGAGGGAGAGGGAGGGAGGGAGAGGGAGAGAGAGATTTGAACAAGGTGGCCATTTATGCCTTGCCAAAACAGAGGAAATTCATCACCAGGAAAGAAGACAAAAGAGGACAGCAATTTGCATCTATTTGCATATGCAAATACACACACACAGGTACAGCCTTAGAAATAATAACTATTATTTAAATAGAAATACCGCGGCTCAGTGATAGAGCATCTGCTTTGCATGCAGAAGGTCTCCAGGTCGATCCCCAGCATCTCCAGGTAAAGCTAGGAGAAACTCCTGCCCGAAACCCTGGAGAGCCATTGCTGCCAGTCAGTGTCAACAACACTGAGCTAGATGGACCGAAGGTCTGACTCAGTATAAAGCAGCTTCCTATGTTCCTATATCCTACAATACATCTCATCATAGCCGAGATGGCTGTCCAGGTGACACCATAGTCAAGATGGCTGTCCAGGTTACCTGTGTGCCTGCGGCTCAGCCTGCTGCCCAGGTCCTCGGCGTTGATGGACAACTCCAAGGCCCCTGCCTGCTCTCCCTCCTCTTGGTTCTTTGACTTTAACATAGACTTGGACTGGACTGCCCATCAAATATAGGACACCTTCAAATAGAGGACTGTCCTCTGCCAGCTCTCCAAAATAGAGAGTAAAGTAGGACACCTGGCCACCCTAGTGATTAACTAGCAAGGGGGTGGGGAATCCCTTTTGCACCCCTCGTTTTTGTTACATTTGCATTGTTACTGAAGAGCTCTTGACCTTCACGCTGCAATGCTTACGTTTGGTTTGCCATTGCTGCTGTGGTCTTGTTGCTTTGGGAGTAACGTTCTCTGTTGAGGAAAAGCTCGGAAGTGCCCAGCACCTTGGTGAACAACAGGCTGACTACAGATTTTTGCAAGCAAGCATCAAATGCTTCTCTTTGGGCTAGGTGGGACTGTTGGTTGCCTTGTTCTTGTGTGAAACAGACTCTTGTAGGCAGGCAGTCGCTGCATTGTTTTGCATAGCGGTGGCTCTAACTAAAGAAACTGTGTTCCATTCAAGTCTTTGCAGGTTTTATTCCAGCTAAGCCCCTAGGATCCACACAGGCAGAGGTTACAGCTGCACACTTCCTCCGCTTCTCCCCCCCACCCAAAAACACTTTAGGCCTCAGCTATGTCACCTGCCATCAAGCCCTGCAGAGAACATGTAAACAAGGTGGCCATATTCTGTTTTGACAGGGCTCTTGTACCTTTAACCTGCTGAATTCAGCAGATTAAGCTTCCCCCCGCCATGTATTTCCATGCAAGGGGAAACTGCACCCATTGAATTTCTGTCTGACAAGAACAGACAAAAAGCCTCTCAGATGAAAATAATAGTGACAAGCCTAAAGGAAAACCTGTAAGCTGGACTGAGGCTTACTAGGTTGTAGTCCAGCTGACCAGAAACAGCCCTTCCCTCATTCTCTCATGCGCAGGGAGCAACATCAAGGGAAGGTCTACATACGTGAAGCAGCCCCCACTGATAAGAAACCACTGATGGAGTTTCTCTGTCCCACCCTAGAACAATACTTGCACGGTGGATCACAACCTAGCAAACCTCAGTCCAACTTACAGGTTTTCTGGTTAAGATGTACTGTGTTTCTGTTCAAATTATTGTAATTATTTCTCAGTAATTATTTCTCAGTGTGCATTTATGCATAGAAATTAGCAAGTGCAAAACGTCCTTCACTGCAGACGGTGACTGTAGCCATGAAATTAAAAGACGCTTGCTCCTTGGGAGGAAAGCTATGGCAAACCTAGACAGCATAGTAAGAAGCAGAGACATCACCTTGCCGACAAAGGTCCGTCTAATCAAAGCTATGGTTTTCCCAGTAGTAATGTATGGCTGTGAGAGCTGGACTATAAGGAAGGCTGAGCGCCGAAGAATTGATGCCTTTGAACTGTGGTGCTGGAGAAGACTCTTACGAGTCCCCTGGACTGCAAGGAGGTCCAATCAGTCAATCCTAAAGGAAATCAACCCTGAGTACTCATCGGAAGGACAGATACCGAAGCTGAAGCTCAAATATTTTGGCCACCTAATGTGAAGAGAAAACTCTCTGGAAAAGACCCTGATGCTGGGAAAGACTGAAGGCAAAAGGAGGTGGGGACGGCAGAAGATGAGTTGGGTAGATAGCATCACCGATGCAATGAATATGGACTTGAGCACGCTCCGGGAGAGAGCGCAGGAGAGGAAGACCTGGCGTGCTATGGTCCATGGGGTCACGAAGAGTCGGACACGACTGAACGACTGAACAACAACTTAAGTGGCCCCCTTAAACTCCACTCAGAACATGACTTCTGGAGCAGCGTCCCCAGACTACAATGTCCATCATCCCCAGCCAGTGTGGCAGTGGCTGTGGATGGTGGGCATTGTAGTATGGCCTGCAAACTTCTTCAATGTGGTGTAGTATGTAAACTGCATTCTAATATTTTGCAGAGGGAAAACCCCAGTTCTTATGCCTGGGACCCTTCCCCATTATGCATTGCTAAAGGATCTACTCTGTACTCTGCCTGAAGCCTGAAGGGTGTTCGTTCTTTCCATTAAAGAGATACTGGAAAAACATGGGTTGCCCTATAACATGATACCAAGAGTTCAAAGTATCCCCCTGCATCCACTATGTGCAAAATGGCGGGCCATGTGCACAGCCTGCTGCCTGATTGACTACACATTTATATAGCGTCCTTCCGCGTGCATGGCGCTTGACAGAGTCAACGAGGACAGAGCCCTGCCCCAAGAAGGTTGCAATGGAGTTCAACAGTGAAGGAAGCGGAGGGGAGGCAGCAGTGGGAGAGGTGTACGGGGTGTGCTATCCCTTCAGTTAGGCAGCTTAGGCTGAGTTACATGGGGCATGGGAACTCCAGGGCTGAGCCAAACGCTTCACGGAAAAGGTGGGCTTTGGGGAGGGATTTGAAGAAATGAGAGAGGTGGCTTCGTGGAGGCATTCTGGGAGGCTGCTTGAAGCACATGGGGCAGCAAGGGAGGAATGGGCAGGAGACCTTGAGACGGTGGAGGATGGAGGTGCTGGAGGGTAGAAGGGCAGGGACGAGCATCCGTGCGCAGGGATTCAGCTGCTTGGGGACTAGAGATGAGATGCACGCAGCCCTGCTAGGGTGGCCATGGGTCCTACTTTACAGAACACAGTCCTGGGTTCAAAGGCATCCTCTGTCAAATCCAACCCTGGTTTAAAGATAAAGAGCTTGAAGAAGAGCAAGCAGAGCGGGTCCTTGACGTTGCCCCATCTTCAGTTAAGACCTGTGCAGCAGGTACATGGGTCACCTGAACACTGTTCCCCACTCTGGTAAGCCATATGGCATTTCTATTTAAACGATAAGCATTATTTCTAAATGTGCATCTATACATATAGATCAGCATATGCAAAACAGTGTCCTTTGGGGGAGAGGTAACCCTTTGGGGGTTAAGTGGCCACCCTAAGCCCTACACAGAAATGTAACTACTAGAACAGCTTCCCCCAACATGGTGCCCACCAGATGTGTTGGGCCACAAAGCACATCATCCCCATCCAATGATGGGCACTGTAGCCCAACACATCTGGAGGGAGGCTGCCCTAGAGCAGGAAGGGGGAATGTGTGGTCCTCCAGATGTTATTGGACTGTAACTCCCATCATCCCTCCCACCACACATGGGAGTTGGAATCCAACATCTGGAAGGCCACACATTCCCCACCCCTGCTCTAGAGACTTTACAGAAGGCGCAGAACACTAAAGCATGAGAACTCACGGGCAACTTGTGCTAACTAGGCACCCCTGAAAGGCAAAAACAGGGCAGTGATTCACCAGAGACTAGGAAATCAGGACTGCCCCTATTAAAAAGAGACATTTGGAAAATATGAACACCACCTCTGGGCAAACAGGACAACACTTTAAAAGTGCATCAGTGGAAGTCACGGTTCATGTGAGTCTGGCCTAACCTATTCTGCAATGCCTTCAGGCCTCCTCGTGACTCTCTCCTCCCCACCCAAGGAAAGAAGACCTGGGAATCTTCTCTCCGCACCCTCAAAACTCTATGGGGTGGGGGAGTTGGGGCAAAGTGTGCAAGTAAAGGCAAAGCTGCTGGTGCTTTTCGAGTCGACAGCCTATTTCCTACAAGCTGTTGTAGCAGAGCAACTACAGTTCAAATCTCAGATACGCCATTCTCTTGGCCTACCTCATAGGGCTGTCTGCAATCATGCAGCTAAAGTGCTTTGAACACTTGGCACATGCAGTATAAATGTGAAGCATTAATTAATTAGTATGCTTGGCTGGCTTTTTTTTTTAATGTTTGGCAGAAGCCCTTGAAGGAATGCCGGCTGTCATAGGCTCACCAGCGTGTTGCTGAGATGATAGATCCCAGGGCATTAGCGCAATTAAACTGCACACATAGGAAGGAGCCAGCTGGCAACCTGGACCAGGTAAAGGTTCACTGCAGATGGGAGGAGGCTGTTTGGCTCAAGGGGGGCCCTGCACCCTCAGTACAGGAGAGACCTGGGTTGAAGGCAGCATGGCCCATGCACCCTGGCAGTCCCATTGCTTTTGTACCCCATGGACAGAAGTCCAATGAGCTACACCTGTCTTCATATATCTTATCTTTGTGTGTACTGTTTATTTGTGTGTTTTATGTAAAAAAATATAAACCTTTACACTGTATTTTATTTTTTTAACTGTAAGTCAATGTTTAATGTTTTAATCTTTGTAAACTGCCCAGGGAGCCTCGGCTATGGGACGGCATAGAAATGTAATAAATCATCATCATGGTGCAACTGAGACAGTCCTCCTCTGCCTCTAAGCACTGGCTCCTGCCATATGTTCCAACTGTCTCCGTTTTCTGGAATCTGTCCCTGCCAGGGGCATTGCTAGGTACTTAAAAAAAAAAAAAAGATCCGGGGCACAGTCACAGGTGTGCCCGTCTCTTCCAATGCCCATGGTCCCTGGTACATCGCTGTTCCTCATTTTGTCTTGGGGTGGGAGTGGGATTGCCTTGTTTAAATGTTGTCAGCACAACCTTCTTGAAGAGTTGTCCTTCATCTCCCTCCCTGGAGAGCAGCCAGGTGCCCTAACAGTACAGGAGGGCAGTCCTCTATTTGAAGGTGTCCTCTTTTTAATAGGCCATCCAGTCCAAGCCTGTTTTAAAGTCAAGGAGCCCTAAGGAGATACAGCAGCACAAGCCTTGGCGAGATGCATTGTATTTCTATTTATATGAGAGTTATTCATAAATTTGCATCTATACATATAAATTAGCGTATGCAAACAGTATGCAAATTGATGCCCTCTTTTTCTGTGTGATGCATCTCCTCCTTTTTGGTGATACATAAATGGCCACCCTACCTCCCCCTGGGTCTCTAGAAGTCAGATCTCCAAGTAAGCTGGCAGCAGCAGGAGATGCAGCTCATCTCTAGGGCATGGGGAGGTGAAGGCCCAGAACAAAACATTAACAGTGCGCAGCCTGCCGTTTCCCACTCTTCAGCTGCCGAGGTTCATCTTGAACCCTTTGTTTATTTCATCTTATTTGAGGGATGTATAACCCCACCACCCTTGCAATAAAATACCCAGGGCAGCACGCCAAAATTTCTAAAAATGCATCAGAACAAATTTGAAGCAGACAAATTAAAAATATGCAAAACTATACTAGTATAGTAAAAATAATAGACAATTTGTTGATAACAGATTGTAGGGCCATTTTCTTTTTCAAGGCTAATCATCTTCTTGGCTTTTAAATCGGTGAAGGGCAAGAGTGGTTGCAGAGCAAAAATTATTTCTTTATTTAACAATATTTATGCATCATTTCTAAGTGAGGTACAGAGGACAAGATTACCTTCCTGGGAATGTCTGTTGGAAAAGGTCTGTTGACACCTGTCTAATTTGTAATTGTAGGGAGTTCCAGAGAGTGGGACTTCTTCCAAGCCGTGATGGACTGGAGCTCTGAAATCTTGGGTACTACCAGGAGGGTACTCCTGATGAGTGCAGCAACTGAGCAAGCCGGTAGCACATCAGGGGATCTCTTAAGTATCCTGGTCTTGAGTCATTTAGGGCTTTTCAAAGTGCAGTCCTATGCATGTTTGCTGGGGATTGCACCTTGGCTGGGGCATGCTGGGAGTTGCAGGACTTTCTTCTGTCTAAACATGCATAGGATTGCACCCTTAAACAAGTACCAAAACCTTAAACCTGGTCCAGCAGCATACAGGCCAACAGTGCAGTTCCTTCAGCATAGGTGTAATATGCTGGCGATCAGCCACTCCCATTAGCAAATTAATCTAACATTGGAAGGGGCCTTGGACCAGGTCAGACTATATTTCCACCCAGTCCAGTGTTGTCTGCTCAAACTGGCAACAGTTCTGGGGGTCTCTGGCAAACACCAGAAACAATGTTTAGCCCAGCTTAGGTCGGAACAGCCTTTCCTTATTGCACACATCTTTGGAATGCTCTTAATAGATATCCATTATTTTCATTTTATACATGTGGCACTGAAGCCCAGGGCTAATGAGTGGCTTAGATTCAAGGCCCCCACCCAATCCCCCTACAATGAATCTAAGACTGGAATCCAGGACTTCCCTAAATCCACATCCAATGCTCTTTTCACTGGCTGTCTCAAATCAGTGCAATTTTCAGCTTGTTAGCACTCAGTGACCCAGTTCACACATAACGGAGGGGAATCATTCATTCATTAATTAACTCACTCACAATTTGCTGTGGCATGTGCTGGGTACTTGCCACGGCCATTTTGAATATTCAACCTCCAGTCGGGCCGATTGGGCCTAGCGGGGGTTGCTATGTGACGTCCAAGCCCAGACACTATAGGTTAATCATGGGTTAAACAACCCACAGATAGCCTACAATTAGTAGTTAGGTTAACTGTGGATTGTTTAACCCACGATTAATATACAGTGCCTGGTTTTGGACGGCACGTAGCAACCCCCGGTCGGCCCTATCAGGGGTTGATATTCAAAAAGGCTGAGGAACATATCCAGCACACACCACAGCAAATTGTGGGTTAATTAATTAACCCGCGATTTACCTCCATCACATGCCAAAAGCCCCAGTGTGAATTGTTCTGTTCAGGTCCCTTGTACTCCAACTCTGAATGGAGGCTCTTGATCCTTCAAAAAAACACGCACAACCTAGGCACATCAGGGGTGCTTCCAGGCAAGGCTGTTATAGCATCATTGCCATCCCTTGTTCAATAATAAGGAATAGTGGGGGTGGGGTGGGGAGAGATTATGCTAAAGTTAGTTTCTAGTCCTCAGTTCCTTATTTGCGTGAAATCCAACACAGACCGCAGTCAGTAAACTGAATAAGGACCTCATGTTTAAATGAACCTGCGTCCCAGATAAAGCTTAGGGTGACCCCACTTACTGTATATCCCCGTATTTGGGAGACTGTTCCGTTCAAGACAACCTTCTTGAATCAAATCAGACCCTTGGGCTCAGAAGGCAATCCCTGAGATGAGGAGAGGGACTTCTCGATTTTCATCCAAACCACTTTCCCATCTTTTGGAGGACACAGAGGTCCTCAATAGGGTGCAGATGCGTTGGACCCAATTACTGAACATGCCAATGCCCCCCTCGCCCTGGCAAAGTCTGAATCAATGCTTTCCCCAGTGTGCCAAGTGGACAGAGGGGCCCAGCTTTGGTTGTTTACAGGGGCACTGTTTAGAGAGAGGTATCAGCCGCCCCCCAACCACACACAATTCCAGACGGTATGTGGTTATTTGACAGGGACCCCTACATTTCTAGCCAATTTCTACACAGTGAATTACTACATCTATGAATCATAAAACCTGGCTTTACTGTTTAGTATACACAGCAGTAGCTTAAAAAGAAAAAAGCCGTGTGACCTGTTTAATATTGCAGAAGTTATTATGAAGTGGATAAAAAGGTGATCTTAAAAATACTCTCAAGAGTGTACTTTAAAGCTCCTTAAAAATGCTCTCTCGCTCTCTCTCCTTTACATAATATGCTCGCAATCCCATGCCAGCAATAAATCACACTGTGTTTAATGGAACTTTCTCCCGGGTAAGTATGCACAGAATTGCAGCCTTGATCATCCAAGAATGATCCTTTAAATCGTGCCCAGAATTTTGCACCCCACCACTATTAAAATATCTTTGCCCTCCCCTCTTACTGAAATGCACTCTCCTGCCCTCTGGGAACATGCTTTTTGCATAGGGAAAACACATGCAAAGCCTCACAGCACATGCAGCTTCCAGGGCAGAACTGGGCTCGCTTTGTCCTAAATCTACCACAGGCAGCACAGGACAATCCCACAAGGGAAAAACTGTAAAGCCACACAGATTCTGGCTTGCTTCGGGACAGAGGGCTCCTAATGCGAACCATCAGAAGGCATTATGGAGCAATTCCGCCTTTTTTTCCTTAATGGAATTTCCGTGTTAAGGGGAAAAAAGACGGAAGAAGCAGTAGGAAAGCACGGGAGGCTTCCTAGTGGAAGATGATGACATCCGGACACACGCACACACCATAAAATTCTATGAATGAGGCGATGGCAGTGGAGGCTGGTGCCTCCGTTGTCAGTGGGGCAGTAAATCTGCTCCAGGTTTCAGTCAAAACCAATCAGGACTCTAAAGGAGCTATCCAGCACCTTGGATAGCTCCTTTCGAGTTCTGACTGGTTTTGACTGAAACCCGGAATGGATTCACCATACCACTGACATCAGAGCCACCAGCTTCCACTGGGCGATGGCACAATAAACGCCTCCCCTGGAAGCGTCCCGAGGCGCCATGGCTGCTGCCCCCTCATGCCCCCTCATGCCCCCGCCTTTGGCATCTGCCCACACATCTAAAGGGCACACGTGCTCCAAAATCACATGGAGACCGCTGGCAACATTCACTGCAGCTCAAGAAGAAAATGTACTTTTCCCTGACTATGCGAATTAGCCATGCCCTCTTAGCAGCTATATAGAGACCCAGCATCACCCACTATTTCCGCCCCCCTGAAAGCATAGCACTGAATTGTGATTGTCATTTCCCCTTCCCTCCACCCACTCCCCTCTCGGATTTGCAATCTTTAACCTCGTTGAGGCGACCGCCTGTCAGCCTCCACATGTTGCGAGCAAACTTTCACAGCAGGGCGCTTTTTTGATCCCTGTAGGCTTCCAGGGCAACTTAGAATCCAACGTTCACCCCCGACAACAAGGACCGCGATGGAGAGGGTGAAACTAGCATGCTAGTCCTCACGCTCTCCCCATACAAGTTGCAAACACTCGACACTAAAGCCCAAATAGGGCACTCAGGAAAACCTGGGTTTAAATCCCTGTTCAGCCATGTAGCTCGTTGGTAACCTTGGGCCGGTCATTCTCTCTCACCTACCTCGCAGGGTTGTGGTGAGGATAAAGGGGCTGGGAAGAACCAAGTATCCTTCCCACAGCCATGTAAGAAAAAGGGGATAAATGAAAAATATACAGTCACGGCCCACAAATGTTGCCTTGGCTTACTCGCCAGCTGTTATTTGTGGCCTTCACCAATCTCCTCCCCTGAATCGTCTGGCATGCGCAGAGGGGTCGGGAGAGAGGCAAGGACTTCTCTTATTTGTGAGGCAATGAAGAAGGTAAGAAACAGCGAGCAAGCATCTCTGCTGCTGCTCGGAAGGGAGCCCTGTTGTTTCTTACCTGTTTGGAAAATTCAGTGGAAAGGAAACCTGTGGGGGCAAGAGATGTGCATGGTGCTGGGTGTCCTGCTTGTCAGATGGCACTCGCCCCAGGCGAGCTGGCAAGTGGATGTATAGGGCACCTGCATAAAATGCTTACTACAGAAATAAGGTTTATAATGTGGCTCTCTAACTCCACATTGGAAATTTAGGGTCAGCAGGATGGCAAGTCTGCTTTTAACACCAAAACAAGGTGCATGGGTGAGGGGTATTGACCCCCCCTTCCTTATCTCCCCAGTCCAGGAACCAATGTCACCAGGGCACAGACACGCAATAGCCGTAACCTACTTCAGCCTTCCTCCCTGGCTGGCTGGAGGATACTGGTGGTCGTATTCCAAGCATCTGAAGTTTAGGGAGGCCTGAAACAGGTGAATAGTAATTTTCCCTCTCCCCGGAAGGAGCCTGTAAACCAGCTCTTGGGGTTGGGGTGAGTAAGGATCTCTAGCGCAGAGTTCTACACCCCCTCCCCAAAGCACAACCCCCAGGCTTCTGGGAGGGGGAACCCATGCTTGAATTGCAGTGGGCCTCAAGGGGTCCCAGTCCCCTTATATACTGCATTTAGCGGGGCGGCAGGGGGGAGGCAATGGTTTAGTTAAAATTGTGAGGGTGGGTTATAGATTGCATTAAGACAGGTGTGTTGAAGCTCTTCCCCATTTTGGAGAAGCTCCCGGGGGCCACATTCCAGTGGTGGGCAGGGCCAAAGGGAAAAGGGGCAAAAATAACAAAAATACCAGCTATGTTGTAGCTTAAAGCTCTTACCGCCAGCAGCTAAGCCTTAGGAGAGGCATTTGGCCTTTTAGGAATGGGGGCAGGGGGATATATACTGCACAAAAGTGGAGAACCACCAGAGAATCGGTGGCGGGGGGCCGGGAGGGTTCAGACCGGGGAAGGGAAGGGGCCACCTGGGGCCTGGGATTCCCCACCTCTGCATTAAGACCTTCCCTAACTTCCACCCACCCCATAATTCAAGTACTGGAGAAAACCACAGCAGGCAAACTGGTATAAAGATAGTCCTGGCCCATGTTTGTTGTATAAACATGGCCTCAGTTGCTTCAGGGTCAGCTCGCCTGTCCTCACCCTCCTTCATAATGCAAACTTCGTGCTCCCCTCCCCTCTGCCTGCCCCCCTCCCGCTGCCCCCCAACCCGGCCCAGTTCCCCGACCCCGTCCTATCCACGCCCCCTCACCGAAACGCGTTGTCCTGCTTGGGGTGGGACTTGCCGAGTCTCACCAGCACGCTTTCTTTGGAGTTCATGTTGCTGCTGCTCAGGTCGTGGGACTTGGGGGAGTGCTTGACCCTGGTGATCGAGACGAGCTCCTCAGACTCAGCCTTTGAGAGCATGGAGGACTTGGAAGGGCAGACCCTTCCACTGGAGAGGAACTCGCTGGAAACGGCCTTGGGGAGGGGGACGAGGCGGTGGGACGAGCCAGACCTGCTCAGGCAGATGTGGTCACTGGATTCGGCCTTGGGGAGAGTGTCCTTCAGCTCCACCGCAGCCAGGATACCCGAGCTCATGGGGTCCAAGGTGCAGAGGTCTGGGAGCAGGCCCCTGCTGGGCGACTGGCTCAGTTTCACGGAGGGAGACATGTTGGAAAGGGAGGGGGAGCTGCCAGATGCCGGGGACAGCGGCCTCAGTTCTACTGGGGAACGCAAAGTTGGGGTGCTGAACCCCTGGGCCCCGCTGGAGCCCTCCGGCTGCGCTCTGCTGATCTCCAAAGAGAGCGGCTGGTTTGGTCGGCCAGCTGTCCACTCCTCGAAACCCGTGTGGCGAGACCCGTCGGGCTGCAGCCGAACGTGGAAAGGGTCAAAGAGGGAGTCGGGCCTAGTGGCACTTGGCGTGTTCCCTCCGGCATAAGTGGCATTGCTGGACCCCTCGGGCTGGTACCGGGCAGTCCCATCCGAGCTGAACTGGTTGGCGACAGGAGAGAACAGCCCCGGCGACACCAGCCCCACGATGCTGCCCCGAGGCGACACAGGCTGAGGCGCGATGGGGGAGGGGGGGCCTTGATCCACGTTGCCGCGGTGGCTCAAATCCACCTTGGAGAAGGAAAATGCACATTAGGCAGTTGTGTGGCACACGAGGCCGTGTTATTTGCTGTCCTAATCTCCGTGCGAAGCTATCCACACCCCTTGGCGACATTCAAGATTTGCCGTAAGCAAACAGTCCGGCAGGACGCTGTCCTGCACAAGCCCCCGCCAAACCGGATGGAACTTGACCGGACTGGGGAGACCAAGGTTCAAATCCCCACTCGGCCAAGAAACTCACTGGGTGACTCTCAGCCTAGGCTACCTCTCAGGGTTGTTGTGAGGATAAACCAGAGAGGAGGAGGATCATGCATGCCGCTTTATTTATTTTATTTATTGCATTTATATCCCACCTTTTTTCCTCTTGCAAGGAACCCAAGGCGGCTTATATTAGCCTCCTCCTCCTCTCCATTTTATCCTCACAACCACAACCCTGTGAGGTAGGTTGGGCTGAGACAAAGTCACCCAGTGAGCTTCCATGGCCGAGTGGGGACTAGAACCCGGATCTCCCGGCTCCCAGTCCAGCACTCTAGCCACTATACCAATCTGGCTTTGGGTTAAAAGGTGGGATATAAATGTAACAAATAAATACATCAAATCTTAGGGTGCCCTCTTCTGACATCTGCTAGGATCACATTTCAGAGAATCTGCCTCCTTGAGAGGCCTTGTTTGCTGCGCCATAAGTATAGCACTGGAGAAACTGGTGCTCCTGTATTATTTCTTCTGGCCCTGTACATCTTCTCCATCACAAGCCCCACTAGAGTGAATGCGACTGGTGGCCAAGGTTCACGGTTCACGCCAATGGAGCACACGCAGGAGAACTGCAGAGCTGATTGTGCCCTTTAATGGACATCTATCTCCTGCTCTGACATCCTTAATGGCACCCCCCAACATCTGGTGGCTTGCCTTGGCTCAAGGTAGGCCCACCTCCAATTCAGCCTACCAATGCAGAAACTACATCAACTACACCATGATGATGGCAACATCCATCCCACTTACTTGTAGCTCCCAGTGGTGGTCAGAGGGTGTCCCATGCCTCTGTGTACAAAGGATGCGCTTTGGGGAGATACCGTAAACATGCTTGTTTGTTCATTTATTAAAGCTATTTAAGTTAGTGGCCCACACAGCATCAAGTGGCAATGAGTTCCGGGGGGTAATTGCTGCATGAATGCCTTCTGATTTGAGACAATCCTCTCCCAGTGTTCAGTGACAATTAGGACTCACTTTTGTGGGGGCCCTTTATACCATGGTTTCCAGGGCTGGCATCAAAGGTGGGCATGGACAGGCACCCTTGGACTTGCTGCTTCTCTTCGCCCTCACAACCTGCTTGCTCACCTGCCTCTTGCTCTGGCCCAGACCACAGAGGTGGCGAGGAGGAGGAGTGGGAGATGCCGCAGCCCGCTTGCCCCCTGGCTCTCTGCCTGTCAAGCAAGCAAGCGGGGGCAAGGAGGAGGAAGAGGAGGAGGAGCGAGAGCAGCTGGTGAACATGGGAGTGAGAAGGGGGGCACCGAGGATGTCTTGTCCAAGGGCCCTCCTGGCACCACCAGCTATTCCAGGTGGATCTCGCGCTCCCTGGCCACATGTGGGTCAGCTCAGGGAAACCAGCTACTTCCAACATTCCCCTTATATTCCTTATAGCTCAGGAATGGTTATTGTGAACCTAGCCGTCTCTTCTGGAGGTTTAACAGGCCCCACTCCATGCTTTCCAGCCAGTGCAGTACCTGAATCCATCCCACCTGAAAGGTCTCAAGGCCTTCGTCTGAGGAGTCACTTTCCATGCCGCCATGCCCAGCTTCTCCTGGTGGCTGGGGGTTGGCTGCCCATGCCCGTGTCCAACAGCCATGGAACTTTGGCGCCGGGGGTTCTCTCTCCGGAGCAGGAGGCTTTGGCCACTCATCAGCAGGCCAGGAAGGGACTCGAGGGGGCAGGATCCTCAGCATTCGGGAAGACTAAGGCAGGAAAGGCTCCACCCAGGGGCCTCATTGGCCACTTCAAAGATTTGGGGGTGGGGCATCTTCCATTGGTATCAGTGGAAGGGTTAGTTCACTTCCCCCCAGCTTCATTGCAATGTGAGGGGGGCACCAGTACACAAGGAAGGGAAGGGTTGCCTCCACTGTGATCCCTCTGTAAATACCCCCCTGCCCCCACGCCTGATAACTAAGCTTAGTGAAAATCTCCTCTTGGCACCAATGGGAGGATTTTTCTCCCAAAATTAATTGCCCTCTTGGGGGGGGAGGTGTTGGGGGCATTGCAGCATGTGGGAAGGGGGGCAAATCCTTCCCTCCCTGCTGCACTCCCTCTAGAAAATTGCCCCCTCCATGGTAATTAACCTGGGCAGGGGGAGTCTTCAGTTTGCACCAATGGACACTTCAGTCTCTGGGTAACAGATCCAGGGCCAAAGGAAATAGATTTGGGGCTAGCAATGCCCCTGCCCCCATCCCTCTAGCATCAGAAGCCAAGAGCCCCCACAGATTGCCGCTGCCTGCTTATCAATGCCCATCTCAAAAGGTGCCTTCAGAAAATGGTTGGTGTGGCACAGTTAGGCATTAGCCCTGGTTTTGATACAGCTGGGCTAGAATTCAGCCCACTGGGTGCCCTTGGACAAGCCATTCGTTCCACCCTCAGTCGGGACCTGTTTTGCTTAATCTACCTTGCAGAGTTGCTGTGCAAAATGACACATTTGTTTTCTAAAACAGTCGTGCCACTTTTCTGTTTAAAATACACAGTGCAGTGTGCAATATGCAAAACCACCATGCCCAGCTGTAACTTGACTTTATGTACATGGAACATCACTTGCTCAGATTCTTCCCTCCCTCTATTGTTTCCCCACTGAGGATGTTAAATTGTAGGCTCTGTGGGAGCAAGGGCCTGTCAAGGTTGCTCAGGTGAGTTCCATGGAGACTGATGGCACCGTATAAATACAACTTGTTTATTCCAGCCACAAACAAAGCAAAATTATATTACGTCTTAGTGTGGATTTAAACTGTAAGCAGCTTTGAAAAGCAGGAAATTATTATTGTTATTGTTGTTATTTATCCTTCTGTCTCACCCTCCCTCCAAGATGCTGGGGGGGGGGTGTACAGGATTCTCAGGGTAGGTTAGGATTCGGCTGGGGGATGGTGAGGGGTTCAAGCTCACCCAGTGAGATTCATGAGCCAACGTTTTCCGACCTGGTGCTCTCCAGAAGTATTGGACTGCAACCCCCATAATCCCACAGGCAGTGGATTATGGGAATCATAGACAGTACAACACATCTGGAAAGCACCTACACACTGTAAGAAGAACATGGATTCTTCATCACTGAACACATCCATGTTCTGTGCAGGGGAAAAGACTTGACAAAAGTCTTGCGCGGCCCCAGAGAGCTTGGTGCCTGAGGCAGAAAAACCAAAGGGCACTTCTGTTACCCATAGGCAGCGGTACCCCATAGAGGCACAGTCCATGGGCAAGTTCCCCCATGCAAGCCCCATGGATACAAAAGGGCAGCTGCACAGCTCCCATTTGTATCCAAGAGAAGAACTTCCCCATGGATCGTGGCTCCATGGGTCAGAGGTGTCCTTCTGCCACGCTGCCGCACCTTGACGGCACCCCAGGCCCGCCGCCTCGCCCTCACTATCCCCACTGCAGGCAGAAGGGAGGGTCTCCTGCTTACTGCCCTTGCGTCATCATGCTCTGGCCACAGCAGGTGAATTTACAGCACGGAGGGTGAGGACTGGCCGCTCAGCAGCTTGGTGCATCGCGCTCATCTGTTCTCTTCGATGACTCCGGCACCTTCCCTCCACCCCCTCATCACTGGAACTCCCCAAACGCTTCAGTCAGCCTTCCCCAATCCAGCAGCCTCCAAATGTGTTCAACCACTACACCTCCCATCATCCTCAACCACCCGGCTGGGCAAGATGGGCGCTGCAGTAGTACAACACATCTGGAGGGCCCAAGGTCGGGGAAGGCTAACCTCAGAGGTGCCGTCTGTCTCTTCCCCTCTCAATCCCAGCTCAAAGCATAACCTCTTTAACCCCCTAAATATATGCAACCGCACACACTCGGTTGCCAGCTTTTTTACCCGCCCATCCTCCTGCGCCTTTAACGACAGCTAGATCCCCAGAGACATTCGCAGCTGATCATTTCCCTCTTCACTTTTTGATTTCGGCACACCAACTGAAAGGTGCAAGAGCAGCGGCCTGTTTTATTTTTAATGATCAGTTGGCCGCCCTATCTCCGGCTCGCCCTCAGTTGACTTCCGCCCCCTTTCCCACAGTCTAAATTTAGATTTGCACATTCCTTGGGCCAGGAGCCTGCCTTCCTCTTATGTCAGGCATCCCCAATCTGGGGCCCTCTGGATGTTTGGGGCTTCAGCTCCTATCAGCCCCAGCCAGCAGGGCCTGTGGTCAGGGATGCTGGAAGTTGTAGTGCAGGTTGGCAGAGGCTGGCTTTTGTTGTCCTGTACAGGGACAAAAAGAGCCACTTTGTAAAGGAGATTCACACACAAACACACACAGCGTTTGGGAGCGGAACACCAGGTAACCGGAGTAACCCATTTCTAGTGAGATGGGAAGCTGCAGTGTACCAGGACAGAACGTTTGTCCATCAAGCACAGCATTGTCTACTGACTGGTAGCAGCAGCTCTTGGCAGCCTCCTCCAGATGGCTTTGCCCTCAGCTGCTACCCAGTGGAGGCTGGGGGCTCCGAGGTCAGTGGGGTGGTAAATCCACTCCGGGTTTTAGTCACTACCAGTCAGAACTCTAAAGGAGCTATCTGAAGCGCCTTGGATAGCCCCTTTCCAGTTCTGACTGGTTGTGGCTGAAACTCGGAGTGGATTTACTGCCCCACTGACCTCGGAGCCCCCAGCCTCCACTGCTGCTTCCTGACCCTGTGACTTCCGCAGTGCTGAGAGGTCTGTGCTGTCCTCAGTTCTTGTTGCCATGAACGAGCACCGCGCTTATTGTACATACATTTAAGCTTTAGCATAATTACCACAGTCCAGTCACCTCCGACCTGGCGCCTTCCAGTTGTGCTGGATTACATCTCCCATCATTCCCAGCCAGCACATCCAATGGCTGGGCATGATGGGCATTGCAGTCCAACATACCTGGAGGGCACCAGGTTAGGGAAGGCTATCGCAGCCCATCGTTTGGGCATTGCCTTTCCCTCTGACCTCACCACTTACTGAATGCCTTTGCTGAAGCTTTTGTCTGTGAAACAAACACGGTAATCTGTCCCACAACAGATTACCGTGGCTACCCCTTCACAGACCTCCAAAGCTGGATATGCCCAGGATGGGACAGGGGTGGCATTGCACGTGGTACTCGGCCACTGAGACTGGGCCACAGCGAACTTGTGCCTGTGCTTGAAAGTCCCATCGGAAGCCGGGTTGTGGCGGCTGCAGGGTACGAGAGAAGTGCCCTCTGCACATGCTCGAAAGCACTTCCCTGTTGATGGTGATTCACTTGTCTCTGGGCCCCTGGACCTGGACCTGAGGATGAGCTGCAGGACTCAAATTAAGCCCTGCGCGGCCTAGGCAGAGCAGAGGTACCTTCATCCCTCGCTAGGGTGGAATAGGGAGCCCGGACAGGCAGCGCTTTCAAAGCCACAGCGCAACCTGGCCAACCACCCCCTCCCAGCCTCAGCAGGGGTCAGCAGCACCCATCCTACACCCCACCCCACCCCGACCATCAAGGAGACCAAAGGAGGCATTTTCGATGCTGCCTCCATCCGTCAAGGGCTCGTTAATCCTTCAAAAAGGACAAACAACCCTTCTCCAGAACTCTGTCCTTCGAAAGCACCCCTTGGGTAGACCCCCCCGCCCCCATCTTCATAGATGGGTCTCTTTCGAGGCCAAACACTAGCTGCTCCTGCCTCAGTTTCCCATCTGTTCGTAGCAGGGCCACAGAAAGCGCTCGCCAAGACTCAAGCCAGGAGGGCGGCGGGGCATGGCTCGTCTCCCGCGGGCCCGTCTCCCGCGCAGCCCCGCCGTGCCCTTCATTTCCCCTCTCGCTCCCGCGCTGCCAGGGTGGCTGCAACTCCCGACAGCGCTGACAGTGGCGAAGTGAAGGCCGTCCCCTTCAGGCTCCCTCCGCAGAAAAGCCTCCTCTCCTCTCCTCTCCTCTCCTCGCCCGCCCTCTCCCCCGCCCGGGCCCGCCTCTCTGCCAGGTAGGCAGTCACCTCCGCACCCTTGCCCTGGTTCGTCCAAAGGAGGAAGGAAGCAGAGAGGGGTGCAGAGGGCAGGCAAGCTGCCTTCGCTCCCAGCGGGCGGGCGCGGGGGGCATTGCTCAACGGCGCGGGCTGCGACCTGCGAAGCCCTCCGCAGCCATTGCGTGCAGCCCCGCTGGCGCTCCCGCGGGCAGGGGGGAGAGGGAGGGGAGGAGGGCGCAGCGCGGCACAGGCTCAGCGAGAGAACTTGGGCAGGAGGGCTTAGCCGGGGGCTGGCGAGGCCACCTGCCGGCAGCCAGGGAGGCCGGCCGCGCAGGTGTGGGACCAGCTGGCTCACCTGGCGACATGTGGGAGAGGGGAGCCCCCGGAAAGACCCGCCACTTCCACAACGCCCCCGAACAGAGGCCGACGAGGCGTGCCCTCATTTGCGGATCTCCCTCTGCCTTTTCTCCTTGCCTTACAGCAACCCGCCTCCGCTGAACGTGTAAGCCGTTTGCGGGCAGAGACCTGCTCTTCGCAGGTGCCGCTCAGAGCGCTCCACTCCACATCACACACTGATGGCGGGGCGAGGACATTGCCGCAGAATTCTCGCAGCAGCGGCAGCGAAAAGGAAGGCGCGAAGACACGGCAGCCTTAGGAGAGCTGGGTGGCTTGAAATCCGGGCGGGGGGCGGGGGAGGCTCCTTTCTGTCGCTGCCCCCCTGCCCCATCATGCGCAAGGACAACCTGGAATCTGGGGCGGGGAGGAGAGGAGAGGAGAGGAGAGGAGAGCCAGGCGCCTCCTGCCAAGGCGTCCCAGAGCGGCTCTCCCTCCGCCCGCACCCCAGAGTCTCGCTCCAACGGGGAAAACCCGTCGCGCCCCTACCCAGAAAACGGGCACCTGGGCTGTCGGGCTTCAGCCGCACACGTGTCGGAAGCTCCGGGTGGGGAGGGGGGTCTTCCAGCTTGCGCTCCTGGGGCGCACGTCGGCTGCCCGAGCAAACCAACCAACCCCCCCCCCCCCCGTGCAGTCGTGCAGTCACAGACGCGCGCGCGCGCAGCCCCGGCGCGTGCAGAGGGGTCCAGAGCGGCGTGAGCCCCGCCGACCTCCCCTCGGGGCCCCGGACGCTCCTCCTGTCGGGCCCGACTGCGCCCGTTTCCCCGGAGGGATGAGCGAGACAGCCCGGCCCTGCTCCGCGGGGGGAGCCGCCAGCCTCGCCAGGACGGGCCCGCGACTCGAGGCCCCTCGCGCGCGGGCCCCGGGGCCCCCTGGCGGCTGGCGGCTGCGGTGTCGGGGGCTCCGCACCCGCTCCGGGCTCCGGCCAGAGCCCCGACGGAGCTGTCCGAGGTGCTGAGCCCGTGGCGGGGTGCTGGACCCACTCGGCGCCTCGGCAGCTCCTTCGCCGCTCCGCCGGAGACCCAGCGAGGACCCCCCGGGTCCAGCCGCCTCCCCTGCCCGAGCGGCCCCCGCGGCGGCCCGGGGCTCCGGGAGGGGCTCGACCGCCGCCCCGCCTGCCTCGCGCGCTGCCCCCGGGCGCCGTCGCCGGGGGGGGGGCGCTGTGCGGGCCGGCGGGCGGGCATCGCCACTGGCTCGGCGGAGGCTGCCTCGCCCGGCCCGGCCCGGCCCGGCCCGGCCCGGTCCGGTCCTCACCTTGCGCCGGCTGCCGGGCTCGGCGGCCGCCGAGGCTGCGCGGCCCCGGCTCAGCGCCTGCCTCCGGCTGCTGTTGCTGGCCGGCTGCTCCATCCCGGCTCGCCGCCGCCGCCGCCGCCGCCGCCTTCTCCGCGTCTGCCGAGGCTGAGCGCCCGCCGGCCCGCCCAGCCCTGGCGTCATCCGCCCGCCAACCTGCTGGAGGATTTAAAGGCGCACGAGCCCGCGGCCCGCGCACGATCTGCCGCCTTTTCTTTCTCCGTGCAAGTTTCTAGACCTCACGGCTGCGCTCCAAAGCACGGTGGGCGAAGGCTCGGCGAAATCGCAGGAGCCCAACGGGATGGCCAGTGCTGGGAGAGAGACCTGTGTGCCCTGGTCCATCCTTTTCTTCCCCCTCCTTCTCCTCCTCCATCACTAGAAAAGCCAACCCTGGAGGTTCCACAGAGCTGTCTGGAGTGGAGTAGCAGCTATTGACTGAGTCCCCTTTTAAAGGCAGCTGAGCCCTCACTGCATCTCGTGACAGTAAAATCCATAAATCAATTCCTTTTGTCTGTCCTGGATCTCCTGCCAGTCAGTTTCATTGGATTTCCCCAAATTCTAGTCACTCTGAAGCTTTTAATCTCATAACTTCGTTGCTCTCCAGGCCTGGCCCAAGACATTTCGCTGCCTGGTGTAGAATAATAAATGCTGCTTCACCCCCACCCACCCCGCCCTAGTCAAGGTGTATAGAACCCAAGGCTGGCCAAGTTATTTTGACACCTGAGACAGACAATCCCACAAGTGCTTCTTCCTGGGGGTAGAAATGCAGTAATAATAAATATTTGCTGCCCTTTCTTGACACCCAAATCTGCTCCCTGAACTGCCTCATTCTGCCTAATGGTAGGGCTGGCCCTGCTGCTCTCTTATTACGCCTCCCTCTCCTTTCTCCTCCTATCACTCCATTTTATTGTTTATACTTCAAACTAGGTCACTGGATGAAAGGGAGGAAGGGGGAGGGTCCTCCCTGCTGTTTTAGCCCTTGAGCATTACATGACACATCTTACACACCCATTCCATCTCCTCAGCCTCCACCATTGCATTTCTCAGGCTGCACCCTTTCTCATTTAATTTGTTCAGTTTAAAGCTGGTAATGCACAATGCCCTGTTCAGTTCCTTTCCCCCTGTATGGGACAATGGGTTTCCGATTTAGATTTCAGCTGCCTCTGTATGCATTGCCCAAGGCCGGCCCCACCATAAGGCAGAGTGAGGCAGCAGCCTTAAGTGGCAATTGCTGGGGAGCAGCAGGGACATTTCGGAGGGCAGAGCTGTGTGTGCCAAGCAACCTGCCCTGTATTCCCTAAGCTACAGCTGCCATCCCCAGGTGTAGTGGAGGATGCGTTCCCTTTGCCACTGTTGAAATGAGATTCAGCTGCCAGTCCAGTTGGGTTTTGCACACAGAACGGGGAAGGTGCCATTTTGTCCTTTATCTCAGACAGCAAAATGCCTTGGGCTGGCCCTGGCTTTGTCAGCCTTTCTTCTATTTATCTTCTACTGATCTTGGCTATTTATCCTTGATCTTAACTTATAATTATGCCTCTTTATGGGTGAAAGCTATCAATAATAAAGTCAACTCAAATGACTACTCATTACATCAATTGTGTCCAATTGGATTGGAGAAAGTAAATATTTGTATCAAACAAAAACTATTGGATATAAACTTCCAAAACTCTGTTGCTTTAGCAAAAAGGATTTGTTCGCCAATGTATCTTGGTTTACAACCTAAGGCCAAGTTGCAGCCTGCAAGGTACTTGGCAATATAAAATATTCCCAAATAGTCACAGTATTGGGAAAAAGGTGGGATATAAATATAATAATAATAATAATAATAATAATAATAATAATAGGAATACAGAACAGCACTTTCTATGGCCAGGCTAAATTCTTTGTCATCAGCTTTCATGGAAGGCCAATTTAAAGGCTTACCCTGGTGCTTGAGCGACTTCCCATGTAGTAGCAAGAGAGACACTATTGGATGTCCTTATATATTGCCATTTCTGTAGGAATATGAGAGTGGTTTTATTTTTCCTGAAATGTCTTTATATCTAGGACGTTCTGATAAGTTTTGTATTTCTATACTTATTGCAGATGCTAACATCATGATCACTGAAAACATGACCAAGTTCCTTGCTGCAGCTATTAGAACAGGATCATAGATTCCAAGTGAGGTTGAGTCATTCTGAGTTTGATCTTGTAATATAACGTTGTATTAACAGAATGTATGTGTTTTGATTTTGGCTTTGCTTTTTGGGGTGCCTGAATGGTTTGTTTTTTTTATGGTCTGTGTACACAGAAGGGCCTCCAAAGCTGACCTCCAGGAGTAGGTTCATATGGGGCAAGGCAATCCTCGAGGTATTGGGGTCCCAAACCATATACCTGATTCTGGAACTCACCTTCAGTTGTGTTTCCCTGGCATAATGCCTGCCTATCTTGAGAAATGCCATGCAAGAGGCATTTCTACCCCTATGGGAGCTAGGCAGAAATGACCCACAGGGCACAACCCACTGGGAAGTTCTGTTGCACAAGGCCCACTGAAATGAGGCAGGAGCACAGCAGGGGTGAAGAAAGAGGGAGTCGTTGTGTCACCCTGACTGCAGGAATTCATGCAGTTCTTACAGTCTCCTTCCCACACAGCAGGGGCGGGCAACTTGTGACCCTCCAGAAGTCATTGGACTGCAACTCCCATCATCCTTCACCACTGGCTATGTAAGCTAGGGCTGATGGAAGGTGCACTCCCAACTACATCTGGAGGGCCATTCGTTGCCCACCCCTACCATACAGATGGGACGAGACAGGACCAAATGCAGCTGCACACAATACAGAGGTCTTTTCCCCAGCCGAGGGGCTATTGACCATTTTTCAAGGAATGCCCCCGGGGCTTGAAGATCTCCAGGCCACACACAACAAAAGAGAAATGGATGTGCATCTATTCTATTGTGCCAAAATAAACACTGATGATTTTTTTAAAGGCTAACAGTATAGCTACACCATCTAACCTTATGCATGTCTACTCAGATGGAAGCCTCATTGAGTTCAGTAGGACAATGAATACAAATTTATAAAGTTGCAGCCTTTAAACTGGTTTAGCAGCCACTGACCTGGTTTGCCCATAACAAACAACCCAGAGTATGGGCTGAGTATGGGTTGTCATTGAATTGTGGGTTGTCATTATGTGCGACCCCTGCATTAGGGTTTGACTACAGGTTCTTAACCACAAACAACCCAGAGTTCACAACCCAACAACAAACTATAGGTTCTCTTCCTGTATTCTTTGTGGGTAACAACACATAGTTAAACCATAGTGCGGGGTTTGCATGTAACGACAACCCATGATTCAATAACAACCCACAATTCAACAATAACCCATACTCAACCCATATTCCTGTGTAACATCCACCCCATCTGTGTTTCACAGATTGTCAGGTGCCTATACCATTCAACTTTTCCTCAGCAGAAATGTGCGTACTTTCCTATAAATAAATATGCGTACATTTCAGGAAAGTTAAAAAGACATCCAAAAGTCCACAGACTCCGGGCGGCCTGAGGGGGTCACTCCACAGCGTATTCCACAGGTCAGATTCTTAGAAATCCAAGCTCATTTTCATCCATCTTGAATTTCTCCAGCATCCCTAGTTCTTATGTGCAAACCTGACCAATCTCTCCCAAGATCAGGGGTGGGTAACCCATGGCTCTCCGGGTGTTGTCAGACTTCAGCTCCCATCAGCTGTAGCCAGCATGGCCAATGGTTGGGATGATGTGAGCTGTAGTCCAACAACGTCTGGAGAGGCACAAGGTTCCAACCCCCATCCTAGGGAATGAGGGAATCTGTAGTTTTGTGCAGAACCTTCCAAGAGAGAATTCTCAGCACCCTCCCCCCAAACTACAGTTCTGCAAAGTAATTGGAAAGGGGACAGTCAGGACAGCTGTAATGGTATGAAACTGATATATAACCTTGTAGAGTAGAGATGCTGACACACACTCTCTCATGGGTGTTTGGCACCAGCTATTACGGTAGGGAAAACAATAATACTTAGCATAAGAATATTTAGCATTTGTATATCATTTCACAGTGTTCGTTTATATTATTTTGCTTAAGAACATACAAACAGCCCTGCTGGGTCAGACCCCGGGCCACTCTAGTCCAGCGTTCTCTTGCCACAATGGCCAACCAGATGCCCCAGCGGGAAGCCCACAAGCAGGAGAGGAGTGCAACGGCACCCTCCCACTCGCGTTCCCCAGCGACTGGTATTCAGAAGCATGCCATCTCCAATACTGGTGGCAACCTGTAGCCATCAGGACTAGTAGCCACTGACAGCCGGATCCTCCACGGGACTGAGTAGCTTGCCTCATGTGACCTGAATGAACTGGTGGGGCTCGAATTAAGGCAAGGGTGGGCAGGTTGTGGCCTTCCAGATGTTGTTGGACTGCAACTTCCATGGTCCCTCACCACTGGCATGCTGGCTAGGGCTGATGGGAGTTGCAGTCCAGCGACATCGGGAGGGCCACAACTTGCCCATCCCTGAAAGGGTTTCCTAATTGGAAGCCCAGACTTTTTACTGTTTTCTCCAGCTCTCCCTAGTTATGAGGGACCATAAATGCCCCTGTTCCCTAGTCTCAGTCTTTATTTTCAGTGGCAGCCCCAGGTTTTTCCTGGCCCTTGGGCAAGACCCCCTCCATGGGCCCCCTCCCTCAGGGAGTCTCCCTTCTCACCCCCATTGTCACCAGCTGCTCTGCTCCTCTCCTCCTCCTTCTCATCATTGCCACCACTTGCCTGCCTGGCAGGCAGAGAGCCAGGGAGCTAGTTGGCAGTGGCATCTCCTGCTCCGTTTTCTGGGCCAGAGCGAGAGGCAGGCGAATGAGCAGGTTGCAGTGGCAAAGAGGAGGGGCAACTCCAGGAGACTCTTGTTGCTGGGTCCCTGCTGGCATGAGGGTCCCCAGCAGGGGCCCAACCATGCCTACCCTCGATGCCAGTCCTGTCTAATTTTTCCTTTGGGACTGCCGTATTCATACGTTCCCAGTCCGAATTGCGAGTGTTGCCATGCTCCGAGGTTCCGCTCCCTTCCCTCCCCACTCCCTGTATGTGGTCCTTAGCACAATCGTAGGTAAAAGGCTTGTGAACATCATGGCGCCACATGGCACTCAGCCTGCTGTTCCACAATCTGTGGCCCACGGGCTTATTTTGAACTGTGTCAATAGCAGATTGTATAACAATGTTTGTTTTCTAGTATATATCCTTGACCAAAACCACCTCCTTAGCTTTTGAATCCATGGAGGGTTATTGCAGAAGAAATGGATCCAGATTTGTCAGACGGCAGCACTCCTCTTTCCCAGCCAGCATGGGGAGGGACCGTAGTTCAGCCCCTGCTGGGCAGGCAGAAGACCCCAGGTTCGATCCCTGGCTTCTCCAGGTAGGGCTAGGAAAGAACCCTTCCTGAACCCCCAGAGAGCCGCTGCTGCCAGTCAGTGTCGCCAGTACCAGGCTAGATGGACCATGTTCTGACTCTGTAGAAAGCAGCTTCCGATGTTGCTAATGACCAGAGTTGCAGTCCAACACATCTGGAGGACACCAAACTGGGGGAGGCTGGGATACACCCTACAGCCAGGGGATGTGGAGAGTTCCACTACGTGTAATAGAAGCAGCCATGCTGGAATGGAAGCATCTGCCTCCCATTTCTGCTGCGAAATATCGGAGGATGGGTTTCAGCCACTGCAGACACCTGCTCCAAGCACTGCAAGTGTTTCCCTTCCCCCTTGCACTGCCTTTCACCTCTGTAGCAGGTGCAAAGCATTGCTCGTTGGACAACATCCAGGCTTTTGCAGGGCGGGGCCCGCTAAAACAGCCCTGGGGTCTGCGCCAAGTCCTTCGGGGGCTGAGGGCGTCAGGATAGGTGGAGATTTCTGCCCCCTGGTGGATCATGGCAGTACTACAGCTAGATGGTGGCAAGGGGGGGGGGAATAGATGATTGTGTGATAACATCAAATTAGGCATGGCCTAGACATGCACCGGGGGCCGCGGTGGCTTAGTGGTTAAGACGCTGAACTGCAGACTGGAAGGTCGGCAAGACAGCAGTTCGAGACCCAAAGGTAGCAGCGTTCCGTGCACCTCGGTGTTCAGACAGCGCTGGCTCTTCGGCTTAGAAACAGGGATGAGCACCGCACCCTAGAGTCGGACACGACTGGTTGGGGACACCTTTACCTTTTTAGACATGCAGCAGAATGAGGCAACAGGATCCTAAAGTGGTATAGCATTGTATCCCTGCAGGCTGCGAATGGAAGGTACCCTTTTCGAGTGCTCCCTCATGTGAAAACAAAACTCCCTCCAAGTTAAAACAAACAAGCTAGCCCATCAGGAAAAAAAATAAGTAATAGCCCAGCCTGCTGCCTGCTGTACTGCTTTTCTACTTGCAGGGAGTTCTGGTGTGTGTGTGTAGGGGAACTTTTAAAAACGTGATACAGTCTACTCTACGATCGCATTCCGCTATTTTATTATTTATCTATTTATGTATTTGTTTGCAGCATTTTTACTCAGCTCTTCTGCCAAACGAGGCTCCCAGGCCAGCTTACAAAAATTAATAATAACAAGACAATCCCTGCCCTCAGGCTTCCAATCTAAAAGACGCGACACAAAAAGAAAAAGAATTGGTGGGGAGAAGGGGAAAAAGCAAAACTCAGGCAAACAGTGCTTAGTATCAAAGTTCTTACAGGTGTTCTTTCTGGCCTGGAAGGGTGAAACAAGCTCCCTCCAGCTGTCGCTTCTCTGGCCGATGTATGGGGCTGAGTGGGTCTCCCCCTTGCAGTGACATTGTTCCTGGGAGGCAGGGTGTGCCGCCCCCCACTGGCCCTGGGTCCTCTGGCTGGTGGATGAGGCCCGAGGCTGCAATACCAGGGAACTGTCCCTTGGGGCTCCTGGCAGGGAGGGCTGCAGCAAGCTCCCTGCCGCGGCTCCCTCTCTGGCTGATGTACTGGGCCAGGGCTGGTCTCCCCCACGCTGTGAAGTTCTTCTTGGGGGTGCCGCCCCCCAATGGCCCTGGGTCCGCGGAATGACGGATGAGGTTGGAGTCTGAAATACCAGGGGACTGTCCCTTGGGGCTGCAAGTTCTCCTGGCAGGGAGGGTGAAGGGATCTTCTTGCACTGCTCCCTCTCTGGCTCATGTATGGGGCCAGCTTGGTCCCTCCCTTGCCATGATGTCCTTCCTGGGAGGGGGGGCAGCAAGGCCCTTGGTTCTCTGGCTGGGGGATGAGTATTTTATATATGCGGGGCATGTGCACTTAGTTCAAAGTTGGAGCATTCCAAGTTGATTCGAACGGCTGTATTTTAAAATAAAATGTATGATTTTTGTGTGTGGATTTTATTGTTATTTTTTAGTGCATTAAGGTAGACGTGGGGTGCCTGAAGGCCAGGTCTACCAGGCCAGGAGTTGCACCTGTTGTTCAAGCTCGTGGTCCTGAAGGCAGCGCGATAACTCAGCAGGCCAAATTGACTCGTAGTGCTTCAAATACTAATTTTGTGCACACTCCGAATATATGCTACTATCAGGATAGTGTGTATGTGTGGATTATACTAGAGGTAAGCTGTGTACTACCTCAAGCATCAGAAATAGTATGCCTCTCTATGTCAGTGGCTGGGGAACATGAGCCAGGTGGTGCTGTTGTGGTCATGTCCTGTTTGCGGGCTTCCCACTGGGGCATCGGGTTGGCCGCTGTGCAAACAAAATGCTTGGCTAGAGAGGCCTGGGGTTTGATCCAACAAGGCTGTTTTTATGTTCTTAAAGACCACAACAAAATAATATACATGAGCACTGTGAAATGATATACAAATGCTAAATATTCTTATGCTAAGTATTATTGTTTTCCCTACCATAATAGCTGGTGCAGGAACACCCATGGGAAAGAGTGTGTCAGCATCTCTATGATGCAAGGAAGTATATCGGCTTAATGTGGCTCTGTATTCAGATTCTAAGAACCAATCTATATGTTTAGAAATACATGTGGTGTGGTTCTCAGAACTGGAGGGTTGCCTTTTTAAATGCTTCCCCTGTGCGTGCTAGAAGCTGGTTGGCCGCTGTGTGAACAGAATGCTGGACTAGATGGACCCTTGGTCTGATCCAGCAGGGCTCTTCATAGGTTCTTACACTCCTTGCATGTTGCAAGCTGGCGTGTAAGGGAAAAGGTGAGGCTGGAACTCATTTTGCCTTTCACTCTAGCTGTCTACAAACAGGTAGATGCCGAGTGGCATTCGAACATGCAGTCCCTCGTTTGCTTTACAACGTGGTCTAATCTTAGAAACACTGTCCCTGGGCTCCAGAAGATGAGAAATGGAGCAGTTATAGCAGGAGAAGAACTCACACTTCCACAGACACGCGCTGAAGAACAAATGCACATTTTGTGCTACTCAGTTCCCACACTGGTTGCATGAGCATGAGGGAGGTTAGAATATGGCTGAGTATTCATATTTACATGTGTAAATGATTGCGTGGACATCACCAGGGGCAACATTTCTTCCAAATTAAACAGTCCCGCATGAAAGAACACAACTGGCCTTGGATGTGGGAAGGGATCGTGTATGAACTGGATCTCCACTTGCAGGCTGTTAAATCATGAGCTCCCATGCCCTTACCCTCCAACATGGGTTGCCCAGTGCTGGCAAACGGTTCTTGCATCCCCCCCTTTTATTGTAGGGCTGCACCTAGCTAGTGGCAGCTGTGTAATTCCGCATTCCCCAATCTGGTGCTCTCAGGGTGTGTTTGACTATACTGGCCATGCTGGCTGGGAGTGATGGGAATTGCAGTCCAACACTTCTGGAGGATACCAGGTTGGGGAAAGCTGGCAGCATCCTTTTCTTAAGACCAATAACTCATTTTTGGTTGGTTCTTCTAATAAAAGTATTACTGCCCTACCGTTGGTTTCGCTTTGTTCTTTCCCAATGGACCAACACAGCTACTTGCGATATTTACCAAATTAGAGGTTTCTTTGCTGTGCTGACATTCAGAGTACTTTTCCTCCCCTGCCCCCCCACCCCCTTTCAAACTTTGATTGCTGTTCTAGAACAGCCTGGATTTGTTATTATTAGGCTGCAGTTCTCTATAATTGAAGGAGGGGTTCATTTGCAGCCCTTTGCTTGTGCAATTTTCCTCTGCTTTTTGGTTACTTTGTGTGTGTGGACTTGTGTGTGTGAGCATAGAATCAGAGAATAGTAGGGTTGGAAGGGGCCTACAAGACCATTGAGTCCAACCCCCTGCTCAATACAGGAATCCAAGTCAGAGCAACCCTGACAGGTGGCTGTCCAGCCTTGTCTTGAATGCCTCCAGTGTGGGAGAGCCCACTGCCTCCCTAGGTAATGGGTTCCATTGCTGTATTGCTCTAACAGTCAGGATGTTTTTCCTGACGTTCAGCCGGAATCTGGCTTCCTGTCACTTGAGCCCATGATTCCGTGTCCTGCACTCTGGGATGATCGGGAAGAGATCCTGGCCTTCCTCTCTGACAACCTTTCAAGGACTTGAAGAGCGCTATCTTATCTCCCCTCAGTCTTCTCTTCTCAAGGCTAAACATGCCCAGTTCTTTCAGTCTCTCTTCATAGGGCTTTGCTTCCAGTCCCCTGGTCATCTTCGTTGCCCTCCTCTGAACCCTCTCCAGCTTGTCTGCATCCTTCTTAAAGTGCGGTGCCCAGAACTGGACACCGTACTCAAGACGAGGCCTAACCAGTGCTGAGTAGAGGGGAACTAGTACTTCCCAGGATTTGGAAGCTATGCTTCTTTTAATGCAGGCCAAAAGAGCATTGGCCTTGTGCTCTACAACAATTCCAAAATCCTTCTCACTTGTAGTGTTGTTGAGCCACGTATCCCCCATCTTGTAACTGTGCATCTGGTTTCTTTTTCCTAGGTGCAGAACTTGGCATTTATCCCTATTAAATGTCATTCTGTTGTTTTCTGCCCAGCACTCCAGTCTATCCAGATCACTTTGAATTCTGTTTCTGTCTTCCAAAGTATTAGCTATCCTGCCCCATTTTGTATCATCTGCAAATTTGATCAGCATTCCCTGCACCTCCTCCTCCAAGTCATTAATAAAAATGTTGACGAGCACTGGGCCCAGGACTGAGCCCTGCGGCACCCCACTCGTTACCTCTCCCCAGTTTGAGAAGGTCCCATTGATTTGAGTCCGATTCTGTAGCCAACTGTGGATCCACCTGATGGTTGTTTCATCTAGCCCACTTTCGCTAGTTTGCTCATCAGGATATCATGGGGCACTTTGTCGAAAGCTTTGCTGAAGTTGAGGGATATTATGTCCACAGCATTCCCACAGCTCACAAGGGAGGTTACCTGATCAAAAATGGAGATCAGATTCGTCTGGCAGGATTTGTTTTTGACAAATCCATGTTGGCTTGGAGTCATCACTGCATTGTTTTCAAGGTGCTTCCAGATGGATTGCTTTATCATCTCCTCCAGAATTTTCCCATGGATTGATGTCAGACTTACTGGTCTGTAGCATCTCTATACCAGGCTAAAATCCCAGCTTTAAAATGGGGCTTTCTGCTTCTGTTTTAAATGCAGGATCATGACGGATTCCCTTGACATGTGCTTCCTTCCCCCCTCCCTTTCCCCCCTTATCTGAGTCTTCCATATGTTTCATTACACAACAGCTAGATGGCACTGTGGTCTAGCTCCTCTTATTGCCGGTTCTCCTTTTTTCAAGGAGTGAACTCAAGCTGAACTCAAGCCAGGTAATTTGACAGCTCATCATCTCTGATCCTTTAAAAAATGGAATAAAGGTCATTTAGTGCGGGAGATGCCCTGGAGTTTGACGACATCATCTAAAGGACCTGCAAACTTCCAATGAGTAATCAATTTCAATAGCAAGATAAAAGCTCCATGTGAAGAAGCCCTGTGTGTCCTTTAAAAAAATGCAATTTTTTCTTTACCTGTCAGGACCCGAGTGTTGCAACATCGACATTTGTCCAAGGGCCCTCAAGAACCTGGAACCATGTCTACTGGTAGCCATTGATAGCCTGATCCTCTGTGGATTTATCCAGTCCCCTTCAAAAGTCATCCAAGCTGGTGGACATCTCCACACCTTGTGTCCTTGAACTGTGTCCTTCGGTCTGCCCTGAGTTTCCTGCCCATCAGTTTCATTGGGTATGTCTAAGTTCTAGTATCACGGGAGAGGCAGGAAACGTTCTCTCCATTCACTTCCACCACATAACGCATCATTTTATCAATGGCTATCATGTTCCCCTTCCCCTTAGACATTTTGGGGTTGTTGTTTTTCTAAACTGAAAAGCCCCCAGCTCTTTAGTGCTTTGTTGTAGGGAAGACGCTCCAATCCCCGCACCATATGGGTGCGGGGAAACAAACACATTCTCCAAATGCAGGACCGAGTGTGCAACCTTTCTGGCATTGTGGGACACACCTGGTGTCAGCGGGGGTCCCGGGGTGCACACGTGTGCATACATGCACGCACGCACTGAGGGGGAGGAAGCTTTATCCCTCCCCCCATCTTAGTGATCCTATGTGAGATTGCTGGGTGGGGATGGGAGGTTGTAACGTCACCTCCCATCCCGGAGATCTTGCGCAAGAACATCGGGGTTGGGGGGAAGACTTCTTCAGGGTCGCTCTGGGGAGGCGGAGGCTGTAGCCTCCTTCCCCTCACAGCGACCCAGACAGGCCACACAACATGAATCCAGGACCACGTGTTGCCCATGAGTTGTGCACCCCTACCATAACCGAACTTAGGGATTCATGTCATATGGATGGCACACCATCATTGCGCCTGCACCGGACTTACAGCCAGTTTAAACGATCAGCAGCATCAAGTGCTAAGCTTTTCCAGGACTGTGGGGTGGGGGGAGGTGTTGCATGTTTGAATGAATCCTCCCCCCTGGAAACACCTCTCACCACATAAAAAAAAGAGGAAAAGCTAGTCTAGCCCCTTTTTCTCCCTGACACGCTAGTCTTCTACTTGCAGGGGAAAAGTCTTTTGGGAGGGCAGGAGCATTCAAACATGCGTCCTACACCTGGAGCCTGCGGTGGTGCCATCCAGGGAAAGCTTTGCGCCTCGATTCCACTGACTGTATAAACCGGCCCTTTGGGGGGCTTCGCTGTACCGCGCAAGGCTTCCCACGTTTTGTTTCATAAGCTGTGGAGAAAAGCCACAGGCTCTGGGTGGTGAATCCGCGGCACCCTTTGGAATGGCACAGGAGTGAGCCGTGACTCAGAGGGGAGAGCGCCCCCTGTTGAGGCACCCTCGCATGACGCAGCTCAGCATGGAGCCTTCAGTGGACCCAGCAATTCTGTCTGACTCACAGCTCCCCGCCTGCTCTTACATTTACCCACATTTGCTGTGACTCATCCATTCTCCACTGCAAAGCCAGGAGTCCTGCAGTGTTTATTATTATCCGTGTTATTATTAGAAGTTTGGCATTCTCCCTCAATGGAGGCCAACCAAGCCATTATTCTTGGCAGAAAAGAGAGATGTAAAGTTGCCAACTTTGGGGTTCAAATGTGGGCAGGGCCAGTGGGGGGAACTGAGGCAGGAGGCACCTGGGATTAATCAGAAGGACCAGGGGGCGGAGCTAGAGTCAAACAGGAGGGTTTGGAGAAATGTGGCTGGTTAAGGGCAGAGATAGGAGGAGTCTAGAAGGTCAAGCGGAGTCAGGGTGGAAGTGGATCCAGGCACTTTTCAGCCCCTTCTCCAATTGCCTACACCAGGGGTGGGGAGCCTGTGGTCCTCTAGATGTTGTTGGACTACTATTCCCATCTTCTTTGGCCACTGGTGTGGCTGATGGGAGCTGGGATCCAGCAATATCTGGAGAGCCACTGGTTCCCTACCCTTGGCTTAGCAGAACCCTGGCTGATTGGTGGTAGATGAATTAAGAAAGCAATTACCAGCTTGCTGAGAGGCTCAGTGGGGGCAGCTGGCCAGGAAGAATTCCCACTGGATTATTTTCAATGGAAGAGCCAGCCATCTTGACCCCAATGAGCTCTGTTTCAGGAAGCAGACACTTCCCACACAGGAAGCCACTGTGGCTCCAAATGGCCCTTCCCCCTCCTGCTAATTAACACGGGGTCCAGTGTTAATTTCCCCTGCACCGACCCCATTGCACAAGAGTATTGGTGCAAAAGCATTATCGTCACATTACTTCTGATCAATCGTGCAATTAGGGTGGAGTGACGGGGCACCTGCCGCAGGAGACTACCTGGACGGAGGCACAGAATACGCACCAAAGGTTGTGTGATATGTTAACAGAATAGCATTAGATTCTATCATGCTTTCTTCTACATTTGGGGCACTTCAGCTGGTTGTCAAAGCTATAGATTGGGGGTTGTGGCCCCCAGTGGGTCCCGGGGGTGGGGTAATGCAGGCCCCCAACCTCAGGATGTTGCCAACCCCCGCATTAGATGATAAGGCAGATACCAGATGCTGGGCAGCTTAGTGAGAGTCACAGTCAGCAGAGTAGCCTCTCCTTGGCCCTGAAACTGCAACCTAACACAGCATAGCACATCAAGGCACTGAAAATTGCTGGAAGGAAAAAGCAAATGGAGCTGTGAGACTGGCGATATCTGGAGGCCATCACACCAGCCTGGGGGCGCATTCTACACTTTAAACATCTTTCCCTACCGCAGCCTTCTCCAATCCAGTGTGCTCCAGATGTGTTGGAATACAATGCCCATCAGCCCCAGCCAGCATGGCCACGTATAACTCCCCAGGCACCTTTTTTAACAATGGTGTGCTCTTGTGCTCCCGGGAGGGGGCGTAGCATCGGGAACCTGCCTTTGGTATTGACATCTCTAGCTACGGCCGGCTTCTGACTCTTTGGCTCCATCCAAGGCTCTTCCCCAGGTATGCCTGCTGGGAGTGCACACCCGTATTCTGCCCTGCCACACAAGAAGCAGCTGTGCTGTTTTTGAAGGCAAGAAGATTGTGGAAAAGCAACCCCTGGGGGGAACTGGTCGCTCTCAGGCCAGCCAGAACAACAACTCCCTCCGGCTGTTTATGCTCCCTTATCACAGCTCAAGGCATCGCAAGCATGAGAAGGTTCTCTGGAAGGAGGGAAACAGGCTGTAATCATGGGCTCAGGTGCACAACCAGCTGTGGTGGGAGAGTTCCCCTGAGCAAGGCGAGCTGGCCGGGGGAACAACATCAAAAGGCAAGGCTCCAGAGCTGTGTTAGTCCATAGCAGCTGCACCAGGGGTCCCAGCCTTTTGGGATCAGTGGGCACATATTCTTATAAAAGCGTAAATTATAATTTTTTTAAAAAAAATACTAAATTATAAAGGAGTATTTTTTATCACAATTGTTGGTATGTTTTCCATTTGTCATTTGTATTTAAATTGTTATTTGCTTAAGTTATATGACTCGGTTTTTAAAGACTCTTTTGTATTAGATGTTTCAGTTGCCCTTGATAAAGAGAAGGATCTCAAAACGCATTAAGCATTATAACACGGGTGCAGCTGTCTTACGTGCTGTTTAGCCTGGCGGCATGGAGAGCAGTGTCGGTGGGCATACCGGACTCCAGAGCTACCCCAAGGAAGACTCTTAAGGTAGCTCTCCCTAACCTGATACTCATGAGGTGTCTTGGCCTGCAACTCCCATCATTCCAGGCCAGCATGGGAACGATGAGCATTGCAGTCCATCACATCTGGAGGGAGACCAGCAGGGGGAAAGTTTCCTTATAGATCAGTGGATTCATTGCAGCACGGGAATTTTAAAAGGGCCATCAGCAATCTTGTCACAGTTTCCAGGACTGGCCCAGATGGTGGACTGGGTTGTGCCTTCGAACCTGGGATGTTTAAGCAGAATAGTCCTTTGCCTTCACGCCCCCGCCCCCCAGCAACTGCTGGATACGTTTTTGCCTCTGAATCAAATCACTACACTTATGTGTGCACGCATCCTGCTTTGGGCTACTATTATTTTTAACTGACATGTGGAAATGGAGGTTAGAGGAAGGAAAAGGCCAGAATCTTTCTCCATGAAGAATGGGGGGGGGGGAGAAAAATGGGAGGTTATTTGCTGGGGTTGATTGGTGCTTTCTCTATAAAAAAAGATTCCAGAGGAACAGCCCTGTTAGTCTGTTGCAGGCATAGCAACAAAGGCTCTTGCAGCACCTAATAGGGATTTTTGTGGGTGGCATGAGCTTTCCCACAAGAGCAGGATATTTTAGCTTGATCTGTGTACCGAATCTTTGCCATAAAAAGGGCACACTTTGCTCTCCTTCTAGGACTTTGATCATCCACTGAAAGCTTCCCTATGTGTTTGGTGTTGTTGTTTTTTAGACCCAAATGTGAATAATTCAGAGGATGCCCCTGATCAAACATTGTATGGGTGCTTGGCTGTTGTCAGCTGCGGAGGAGAGCGGGCGGTTGTTTTGTTTTGCAGTGGAAATTACAGAGGACTAGTGTTCCTGCTGCTAGTCCTAAATAGTCCTGCTAAATTTTTGTTTGGCAGATGAACATGTGGAGTTCCTTGCCCACAGTGGCATGCATGCATGCTCCAGCTGCAGAGTAGAGTTTGTGGGTCAGGGTGAATGGAGGCGCACCCCTTCCCTCCCCCGACCCCCACCCCTTTCTTGCCAAGCAACAGGGCCTGCCTCAGCACTGACTTGATGGACAGGAGCGGTGCACCTCCACCCTGAATGCCAGAGACACATGAAATAAATAAGAAGGAAGAATGCATCTGAGCATGTATAAAGCGTATTTCCAACCCTTCTTATCAAGGCTTAATAACTTCAGCTCTGGAACTTTGCTGTTGTTTTTCATGTTGGTGGAATAAAGGAAAGAGGCAATGTGGCACAGTGGTTAAAATGGTGGACTTAGGCCAGGGGAGACCTGGGTTCAAATCGCCGATCAACCACAAAGTTGATGGGACAGTCCTGGGACAGTCCTCCTTTCTCAGCACGACGTAACTCACAGGACCGTTGTAAGGACAAAGGGGCAGGATCATGAGCAGCATCCATGGGGAAGGGCTGGATAAACATGTGAGAAAGAAAGAAAGAAAGAAAGAAAGAAAGAAAGAAAGAAAGACAAGGCATTTATATGCGCAATCCAGCATTGCAGAGCCTACGCTGAGCAGGGGGTTGGATTAGATCAGGGGTGCAAAACCAGATGGCCCCTTACCCCTGGCCCCACCCCTTTCCCCCCAACCACCAATCATTTGGTGGTTTCACAGCTTCTGCGTAGTTTCCCCCATTCTAAAAGGTTGAAATGCCTCTGCTGAGGCGAAGTTACTGGCCCTAAGAGCTCTAAGCCTCACCATGCTGGCGTTTTTGTTTTGCCCCCGCCCCTTTTGCCTTTGGCTCCGCCCACTACGGGACTGTCCCCCCACCGCTTCTCTGGAACTTGAATCCAGCCCCGAGGCTAAAAGAGCTGCGACGTGCTTGGGCTAGATGATCTCCGAAGGCCCTTCCCGCCCTATACTCTGTGATCGCAGGAGGACGCGCAGAGTGCTTTCCCGCTCTGGGATCGGGGAACAGCGCGCTGCGTCGCCCGAGGCAGGCCTCTTCCAGGCAAGCTTCGACCCGGGAAACGAGGCGCGGCAACCCCAGTGTCTGTCCCGGCCCCGTTCATCACCCGCCAGGGCAGAGTTTCGGCGGGTTGGGGCGGGGCGTGACACCACCCAGGCCCGCGTGAGCCCCGGCAGTTTTCACGACAAACACTCGGAGCCTGTCGCCCCGCTCCCCATCGACACCCCTGCGGGGGCGGCTCCCAGATCTGAGGCTGGCCCGAGCCTCCCTCCAGACTCTCTGACCAGAGATCAGGGCAGGGCCCGGGGGGGGGGGATCTCCCGCGGGCCGCACCAGCCCTGGGCCAGCGTTTCCCCATCCCTGCTGGACAGCAACCAACATGCTGCCCCTCCGCGCGCGCGCACCAGGCTAACTAGACTACCACTGTCCCCAAGCTGGCGCCCTTGAGATGTGTTGGGCCACGACGCCCATCATCCCCAGCCAGCACAGCTGTGCTGCTTGGCGAGAATGGGCGTTGTGGCCCGACGCATCTGAGGGCCGCCAGCTTGGGGAAGGCTACGTGAGAGCTTGACCCTCTCCCTCCCGGGCTGGCTGGGGATGATGGGCGTTGTAGTCCAGCGCATCTCGAGGGCGCCAGCTTGGGGGAGGCTAAACGAGGCCTTGCCCCCCCGCCCCCTTCTCCCCACTGGAGAGCTGGCCGCGCCTCCCTGGACCGGCCCCGCCCCGGCGGAGAGGCGTGTGGGGCGGGGGGCTGCCTTGCCGCCCGGCCAGGCTTCGTGGGGCCGCCTCCGCCTCGCCCTTCCCGGCGGCTCCGCCCGACCTGACGTGGCAGCGGCGGGCGGCTCCGGGAAAGAGCAGAAATAGCGGAGGCTCCGCGCACTTCGCGCTGCGCGCCCCGTCGTCGCGGGAGCAGCTCCATGGCGAGACCTCGGCCGCGGTGGGCGCCGCCGCCGCTGCTGCTGCTGCTGCTGCTGGCGCTGGGATCGGGGCCGCTGCGCGCCGTCGTGCTCGACTGGAGCCGCCTGGAGGGGCTGGCGCGGGGCAAGGTGGAGGTGAGGCCGCCCCGCCGCGACGAGCCCCTTCCCGGGCCCCCTGGAGAGCGGATGGGGGGGGCTCTGGAAATGGGGAGGGAGGGGTGGAAGCAGATGGACTTTTACTTGGCCCACCGGAGTGTGTAGGTGCGGGTGCAGAATGGGGGTGCCTTAGAGCATATGCAGAGTGCCTTTAGTCACGGCGGGGCGGATGGGCTGGCACCCTCTGAGGTGTGGGGCAGGGACGGGGGGGGTTGGGTAAGGCCCGACTCCCCCCTCTGCTGTCCCAGTGTGCCTCCTGGATTTGGGAGAAGGGTTCAGGGAGAAACCCTTGAGGAACGCCCCCCCCCCCTTCAATTTAGCCGTGAAATTCTTCCAGCACTTTGCAGGTCAGGTTTGGACGTGATGGCACCGCGTTCACTCTCATTGGGGGTTGGGGGGCTTCAACAAGTCGCTGGCCATCAGCCTGCCCTCCCTTGCAGGGCTGTTGTGAGGCTATATGACAGAAGAGACAGATGGTAAGCTCCAACCCCACCCTTGAAATGCATCATAAAGATGGCGCAGATGCAGGGGGAGATTTTTGTTGTTGTAAGACAGTCTAGAAATGTTGTAAATAAATAAATACAGGAAGAAACATAAGAATGCATGATTGGTCCAAGCAGTCATCGAACCCAGTAATTCCACTTGAAAGTAGAGGCTTCCAAGCTGTTGAATGTGATTGAAGTTTCCCAGCGGTTCCCCCTGCCCCCCAAATCAGTAAATCAGTCGACTGCCACTATTACCTTGAGGTTCCACTTTGGGTGCGGGGGAGAAACCAACTGGACTGGCAGTTGAATCTTACTTCAACACTGGCATTGCACTGGAGGGCAGCAAGGTAATTTAGGGAGTGCAGGACAGGTTCTGTGGCACAACTCGCTTTGAGAGAGTCCTCTCTCTCTCCCTCCCTCCCTCCCTCCCTCTCTCTCTCTCTCTCTCTCTCTCTTGCTCTTGCTCTCTGTGCCACCCCTTTCTCTCTCTGTGTGCCACCCGTTCTCTCTCACATTGTCTCTCTGGCTGTTCACACAACATTGCTAACTCACACTCGTCTGAACCCAGGACATTTTCCACAGGGTGACTTGTTAGCCACCCTGAACAACCCAACAACAAACTATGGGTTCTCAAAGTAGCTTGTTTGAGAGAAATAACAGGCCGCCCTGGCTATGTTCAGACAAGATGACAACCCACGGTTCAACAAACAACCCTCAGTTCAAAACAACCCGCCCTCAACCACTGAGTGTTGGTTAGTGTAAACAGCCCCTCTCTCTCTGCCACCTCCTTTTCTCTCCCCTCACCCTCTTCCTCCCTGCCCAGCAGGCTGCTGTGGCAAGGACAGACTGCTCGTGCCAGAGGTCTGCAAGGATGCTTTTGAAAGTAAGCCTGGGTTTTTTTAAAGTAGTCTGAGGGACATAGGTTGCCCACCCCTACTGACGGTGGACAGAGAGGCATCTCCCCGTGCTTGGTGCTGCTGCGGTGTCACCGGCTGCTGGGAAACATGAGCAGGAGGGTGCCATCATGCTGCTGTCCTGCTGTGGGCTTCCCAGAGGCATCTGGTTATCCACTGCGGGAAGAGGAAGCTGGACTACCAAGGCCTTTGGTCAGATCAGCACAGCACTTCTTGCGTGCTCCTAGAGGTCTTCGCATCCATGGGCAAAGCACTTTACCGACTTACATCAGCAGATACAGAGGCCCCTGCCCTGAGGAGCTTACAGTCTACCTTTTGACTGTGGGGAAGGCAACCTGCTGCACATCAAAAAGGACAAAGTGGTCAGGGATGGATGCAGGAGATGTGGGGGCCTGGGGAAGTGAGGGCGCTTGTAGGCAGGAGAGGATTTGGGGAAGTGGAGCAGTTGAGGGGTGCACAATTATGTGTGGTGTGGAGAATGTGGACGGGGTGACATTTTTCTCCCTCTCTCACAATCCTACAACCCAACAGGGTCCTCCCATGAAGCTGAGTGGTGGGAGATTCAGGGGAGATAAAAGGAAGGGCTTCTTCACACAGTGCAGAGGTCATTCATTCATTCATTCATTTCTATACTGCCCAGTAGCTGACGCTCTCTGGGCTGTTCACAAGAAATTTTATTTATTTATTTATTAAATTTCTTAATCGCCCATCATGGCCGATGGACATCAATACAAACAGTTCTAAAACCACAAGGTGCAGCATAAAACAATATAAAATATGAAAGCTTAAAACTACAATATAAAAGTACAACTAGAATAAAACCAAGCAGCAATGCAGAGATTTAGAACACATAGTTAAACTATGGAACTCGCTACCACAGGATGTAGTGATGGCCTCCAAGTTGGATAGCTTTAAAGGGGGACTGGGGACTGGGAGGAGAAGGTGATCAACGGCTACTAGTCCTGATGCTACCTCCAGTATTGGAGGCAGTGAGCCTATGTGCACCAGTTGCTGGGGAACATGGGCGGGAAGATGCTGTTACACTCATGCCCTGCTTGTGGGTTTCCTGCGTGCAGCTAGTGGGCCCCTGCATGAACAGAATGCTGGACTAGATGGACCCTCGGTCTGATCCAGCAGGGCTCTTCTTGTTGTTGTTCAGTCGTTCAGACGTGTCCGACTCTTCGTGACCCCATGGACCATAGCACGCCAGGCCTTCCTGTCCTGCGCTCTCTCCCGGAGCGTGCTCAAGTTCATCTTCATTGCATCCGTGATGCTATCTAGCCATCTCATCCTCTGCCGTCCCCTTCTCCTTTTGCCTTCAGTCTTTCCCAGCATCAGGGTCTTTTCCAGGGAGTTTTCTCTTCGCATTAGGTGGCCAAAATATTGGAGCTTCAGCTTCAGCATCTGTCCTTCCAATGAGCGCTCAGGGTTGATTTCCTTGAGGATGGACTGATCTGGAAGGCTCAGAGGGGCATACGAATTGAGCCTATATGAAAGCATGGCATGGGAACTGGAAGCCGGGTGATTGGATGGGAAAAGGGGGATGCAGGACAGGATCTAATGGACATGGAAAGTGACACGCGGCGCATGGGAAATGTCCCACGCTCTGAAGGGTCAGCAGGCGCAAGCCTATCAGGACAGGCGGCTGCCTCCAAACTCGGAGGCAGCCACCTAGCCAATGCAGGGCAGGAGGGGATCTTCTCCGCACGTCAGCCGCTGTGCATTTGTGGCTGGACATTCGATTTTGGCTGTCTAGCCACAGGAAGTTGGGGGGCGGAGGCCAGACAAGGCATAAGAAGCGTTGGAAAGGCACTTCCGCCCTCCCTGCCCCAGCCCACCCTCAGGAACGAGCGCGGAGCTCGGGGCCGATCCACACTGCCTACGAGGCAGTGCAGGAGGGAGTCGAGGTCAGTTCTCAGGGAACCAACCTATTCTATGGCTGTCTAGCCACTGACTAGTGGCCAAAGGATTGTGCCCTTTGACACACTCATGGAAGATGATAGTTCAGGGTGCACAACCTTTTCGGCCCCGATACTGGCTGGGGGCCTGGGAGTGGCTGGGAGAGGAGATGCCCTTTTGCCCCTGCAGAGATCCAGGTGGGGGATAGTTCTACATGCAGCTGTTATCCAGGACAGCGAAGTAAAGAGCCAGTTTGCACAATCAAACAGCCCACCATGGCTTATTTACAGAATTTCATAAGCAGCTACAGAGGCCCCTGCCCTGAGGAAATCGCAGTCTATGTTTTGCTGTGCACGGGTAGCCATGTTGAATATTCCAGCCACAACTGCAGCTTGTCGTGTCATCTGAACCCAGCGGGGGTGGGTTGTGCAAGGGTTCAACAACCCTCACATAACTCATGGCCTGTTTTAGGGTTATGTGAGGGTTGTTGAACTCTCGCGTGCACACACACTGCCCCCAGGTTCGGAAGACATGACAAGCCGCTGTTGTGGCTTGACTATTCAAAAGCCGCCCAGCCTGCACTGCAACTTGCCATGGCTTATTTACACTTCGGTGATCGTGCAAACCACATAAAAGCCTCCAGGTTCCCAAGCAGTCTACCTGTGAATCCCAGTTGCTAGAGAGTTGGGAGACAGTTATGGCCCTTACACCCTGTTAGTGGCCTTCTCTTAGGGCACAATCCTATGGAAGTTTAGGCAGAAAAAAGTCCTACAGCTCCCAGCACCCTCCAGCCAGCATGCCTGGCTGGAGAATGCTGGGAGTTGTAGGACTTTTTTCTATCTAAACTTGCATAGGATTGCGCCCTTAGGCACCTGGTTGGCTACTGTGGGAAACCAGATTAGAATGACCCTCTTGGTCTGAACCTGGAAGCCTCTTAACAAAACACCAAAATCCAATTGCATGCAAAGTGCTTTGGTTTGCATAATTCCCTTGAGGTCTTTTTTAAAAAGGCAGTATTTACATTTCTGGTTGTGTGATGCAGGTTTCCTGCCACCTGTGAACTATTTGTCCTTGAATGTGCCCTCATCGCTGTGGGATTTCTCCTTCTGCTTTGGTTGGCTGTTTGTTTCTCCCCTTCCGTCTGGGAACAGGTGGCCAAGGAAGATCTCCAGCGGCAGGTTACAGCAAGCCCAAGGGATCTGTCTTAAAGGGAAGAGCAGGGAGAGCAACAAGCATCTTTGCGAGTCACAGGGGCAGGATCCCTACATGACCATGGGCTTGGACAGTGGGTATATTCGTGGGATCGCCACAGGGTCGTGCATTAGCAGAGAAGTTGCAATCTAGCATGAACCCGGGGCAGGGCCAACTCAAGACTTTCAGGGGGTGCCTGAGCTGGAAGACCCCAATGGAAAACCCAAGTGGCATGCTCACGCGTCCACTCACTAAATGTGGTGAGGGGCAGTAATTAGATAGCTTTAAGGAACTTGGGGGTGGGGATATTGGCCATGATACCCTATTGGCCCGGCCCTACCATTAGGCAGTGTGATAGAGTTGCCTCAGGTGCCAGGTGCTTGGAGGCAGCAGCAAGATGTTGGAGGAGAGACCTGTGTGCCGTGCGGCCTGCTCTGTGCCCCCCAAGTTACCCTGTTGGCTTCAGATGCAGTGTGTCATGTTTCAGTGCTGAAGACAGATTCAATTGCCAGTCCAGTCTGCTTTTGTACATGGAACGGGATTTCACTTGAGACAGCAAAAGGTATTGGACCAGCCCTGGTCCAGAGACACTGTACCTCTGAATAATGGACGCTGGAGAGAAGCAGCTGCAAAAGGCCATAACTTCTGCGCACTACTTGTGAGCTTCTACAGCAGCCTCCCCAAACCCAGCGCTCTTTGGATGTGTGGGACTGCAAGTCCCATAGTTCTCAGCCAGCATGGCTGGGAATTATGGACGTCACATTTCAATGCGTCTGGAGAGCACCAGATTGGGGAAAGCTGTACTAGACCAGTCTTCCCCAGCCTGGTACCTCCTGATGTGCAGGACTACACCTCCCATCATTGCTATGGTGGTGATGATGGGAGGTGTAGTCCAACAGATCTGGAGGACACCAGCCTGGGGAAGGCTGCTCTAGAGGTTTGGGAAAGGGAAACTGGATTAGATGGGCCCTTTGCTCCTGTCCAGCTCAGAGCGTTGTTGAAATGCCCCTAAAACGTGTTCAGGCGCTCCCATTAGTGAGGTGCCCCTTTTTATTTTCACATGGCAGCCCAACTCCCACATTTCAGCATGCACAGCCATTCCTCAGTAGTCCAATCGTCTTGGGCAAGGGAGGGACAGTGTTCTATAAGGATTCTGCAGACACCTGGTAACTCGTACAAAGGGTCAGAAAAGTTCGATCAGAGGGTATTTATCAGAATATCTTTGCATGAACTGACCCAGCTTTACTGGCTTGTGTTGGGGGGGCGGGTGCACATAGACTGGTGTATGCGTGTGCCTCACTGATTTCATGCTCTGCTCTGCTCTCCCCCCGCCCCGCCCCCCAGTCCTGCGGAGGATGACGGCTGAACCGTCTGACAGAGGTAAGCGTTGCGTGGGGTCTGCGCTCCCCCCCCACGCCACCCACTTTGCCCAGGGGAGGGGCTGATGTAGCCAGGGAGCGGGGCAGGGGGGAGCCTCATTCACATCTCGCTTCGGCCAGATCATTGCATGTTCCTGGAGTCTCAGCTTCCCACTTCTCCTTGGACTCCGCCCACCCCCGCCGATCTTCTCTGCCCTTCTTCTCTGTTATGACAGCCTTCCCCAAGCCGGGGCCCTCCAGATGCATTGGACTAGAACTCCCATCATCCCCAGCCAGCCCAGTCCGACACATCTGGAGGGCCCCGGCTTCGGGGAGGCTGCTTTATGACTTCACCAGTGAGTTTTGCTTCTCTAATGGACCTCTGCCTCCAAGTCCCCTGTTCCTCTGCTCGCTCTCCCTTGCTGCCCCTGACAATGGAACGGCTCCTTCCCATGAGAGCTGAATGGGCCACCTCTCTCTCTCCCCCTTGTCACAGCCCGCTTTTTTATTTGAGGCCTCCGAGCTCCTTCCCCGGCCAAACACAATCCTTACTGCAGCCTTCTCCCAGCGTTGTAGTCCCACACATCTGGAGGGCCCCAGTTTGGAGAAGTCTGCCTTACCACGTGCAACCGCCTCTTCTTCCATTGTTCTTTTGTTATTGCATTTATATCCCGCCTTTGTTCCTCTTGCAAGGAACCCAAGGGGGCTCACATCACCTTCCTCCTCTCCAGCTTATCCGCACATGCAGAGAGCTTTTGAAATTAGGCTGAGGGGCGCACGTTGCCCACCCCTGCTGCGCATGCAACCCTGTACAAGTCTATGGAGAAGGAAGCCCCCCTGAAACATGTTCTCAAGGAGTACGTTCCATGGAACTCAACGGGGCATACTTCTCCATAGACATGTACAGGATTGCACCATCAGACCATACAATTCTTCAGCAGAAAAGTGCCATTTTTGCTATAAAACTGTGTATATGGCTGTTTATATTGCTGGTGTTGTCATCGTTAAGAAATAAACGATGCTCAGCACAGTGACCCTCCACCTGTGTATGATGTTTGCCTCTGACTCCTATTCTACCAGGTGAAGGCCTTTATCACAGAAGATCTCCCTCTGTAGTATCCTTCTTGGGGTCCATACGCTGGGTGGGTGGGCAGAAAGAAGAAGGGGACGCTTTACCCAAGCCCAAAGGCCTACCCTGGAATGCAAGCCCATTACCACAAGGGGGGAAAATGAGGCTAAACTGTTCATCCATGCTTGAGGTTGTTTCTGCAGACTGAATTCCCTGAATCTGTATGGGGTGTCAAGATCGCATGAGATTTTGCTGGAGCTGATCAGAAGCAGGGTGAGATTGGAACATGCAGCCTCCAGAGCAGCGAGCCTCTCGCCCAGGTCTGTCCCCAGGAGTGTGTGTCTTGTGCGCGCCCGTTCATACAGGACGTTTTCAGAGTGAGAGGCGGAGAGATGTGTGCCACCATATACCACAGCCTTCCTCAAACCGGGGCCCTCCAGATGTGACGGGCTTCAACTCCCCCAATTCCCAGCCAGCATGGCCAGTGGTCAGGGATAATGGGAAATGTCATTCGAAACATCTGGAGGGCACCAGGCTGAGAAAGACCTGACACTGACTCCCGAGACAGGGAGCGGCATTTGGAGCGCATTTGTGAGCTGTGAATAATTCACATGTGTGTGTTGTTCTGCTACTGGTGCAAATCAGGCAGCCAGAAAACAGATAGAAGCTAAATGAAGAGCACTAAAGGACACCTTCAACTTTTTGAAACAGACAAGGCCTTTCACCGGCATGGGGTCAGTGTTACAAGTTTTTGCTGGCCCCAGGGAATGACTGTACACTGGTAAAGAATGGAGAACCGCCTCCCTTCATAAAGATCAGGCCAGCCTTGCAGCATGCCTGAAGCTGCAAGCAGCCCACAGGGACTGCATTCCGTAAATGGAAATGTTAACTCTGAAACCTAATGGTTTTCTGTCTTTAAATGGAAGCACAGAACCTTGCTTTGGATAGGTGTCCCAACAGGAAAAAATGCAAGTAGGGAAAGTGAAGTTGCTGTTCCCCTCTTAACATCTAGCAAGAATGCTAGATGTTAAGAGTCACTCAGTGAACTTGATTGGCATGTTTAGGACAAAGGAAGCACATGCTTTACAAGGGCATAGATAACTTCCGGAACTCGCTACCACGAGATGTGGTGATGGCCGCTGGCATGGATGGCTTTAAAAGGGAATTAGACAAATTCCTGGAGGATAAGGCGATCAGTGGCTACTACTAGTCCTGATGGCAATACACTGCCTCCAAGCTCAGAAGAAGTATGTCTCTAAACACCCAGTTATTGGGGGACCACAGTGAGAGACAGGCTCTTGCCCATGGAGAGTCCAGAAAAAGGACAGAGGGGCATCTGGTTGGCCTCTTGGGAAACAGGATGGCATCTCCTCCCTTGTGCTGTAAGGAACTGGTCCAGTTGCGCTCTACCTGAAGAATTCATTCCATGAATATTTTCTAGCTCTGTACCATCTGTTGGCATGGTCCTGACTGGGACATCATGCTTAAGGGGGTAAGGGGGACGACTACAGCATGGTTGGTCAATATGCAAAACAGCCTTTTAAAAGGAACATCCTTGGCGGGGTGGGGGGTGGGGGCGGTGTTTCACCCTTAGCCAAATTCTCTGTCTCCACCCAACGAACCTGAAGCTGACAGGACTCCTGAGCCAGGTGGCTGGTGGCTCGGATGTCGGTGGGGCAGTGAATCCGCTCCGGGTTTCAGTCAGAACTCTAAAGGAGGTCTCCAAGGTGCAAAGCTCCTTTAGAGCTCTGCCTGAAACCCGGAGCGGATTCACTGCCCCACTGACATCGGAGCCACCCGCCTCCACTGCCCTGAGTCAACAGCCCCCAACCCAGGGCTCCACCTGTTGTGCTGGACAACTCCTACCACCCCCAATTGGCTCTGCTGGCTGGGGATGATGGGAGTTGTCCAACACACCGGGAGGACAGTGGGTTGGGGAAGTCCAGCCAAGGGCAAAGTATTGATTTGTTTCAACGTACGGGCTGGCATAGAAAAAAAGTCAGCACTGCTACAGCTCTCTGTCCAGGCTCCGTGCCACCCTGCCAGGTTCCTTAACAGCCTCTTCTAGCCACAACCTTGTCCTGAAACACCTTGCTGGATCCGACCCTGAACTGGTGCTGCTCAACTTCAAGTACGAAGAGCTACAGGTGAGAGGGAACGCTGAACTCCGGCAGCCAGTGGAGGCGGGAGGCTCCGCTGTCCGTGGGGCAACGAATCTGCTCCAGGTTTCGCTGACCGAAACCTGGAGTGAATTCATTGCCCCACTGACATCGGGGCCACCCGCCTCCACCGCCTGCAGCCCAGCCACTCATTACGCAAACAAGCGGGACCTGTCCCGAGGTATTGCATTGTGGGGTGCTCCTCTCCGGGATGTGTTCCAATTCCTGCCCCTCTTTGGTCTCGCTCCCCCTTTCACTGTTCTGCAGCCACAGAGCGTGCTCAGTCCGCATTAGGTTGCTGTGTGTGTGTGTGGGGGGTGGCTGCTTTTCTCCTTAAGATTTTTTTGTATGATTGCAAACCTCAGGGTTCCCGCAAGCCTGCCCGTGCCTTCCGCTTGCGTGTGGTGGTGCGGCTTTGTCTACATCAGAACGAGTTCACCATTGGCAGGCGCTGAGGGCCAGCGCTGGATCAGTACTACGGGGACAGGGCCGTTCCCTTTTGCTCCCTGCTGCGCTTCCAGCCTGGCTTGGGGAGGGACCTGCTATTTACACTGCAAGCGAAGCTCCCCGTTGGTAGCAATGGGAGGGGGGCATCAGTCACCTGCAAAGTTCTTCTCCCCTCCCATGACTAGCAAAAGCAGAATAAGGGCACAATCCTGTGCATGTTGAGACAGGGAAAAGTCCTACAACTCCCAGCATTCCCATGACAGCATGGCTGGTTGGGGAATGCTGGGAGTTCTAGGACTTTTCCCTGTCTCAACAGGCATGGGATGACACCCCAACGTCCACAGCTCTTTAAGTCACAGGAAAAAAATGTGCAGAACGAGGGAACGCTACGTATTTTGGTCTTCTACCAAGGTGCTACACAGCCGGAAGGGGGCCTTTCTTTGGAGTCCTGGTGTGCAGCGCCCGATTGCTGCACTGAGGCCAGGCCAGCCGGGCTCTCTGCCACTTGCGGCCATGGCCGAGGGCCAGAGGTTAGCCCTGTCACCTGCGTTTATTTTGCAGAGAATTCCGTTGAGTGCGATGACCCGGGAAGAGATCAACAGCCTGATGCAAGAACTGGGGTTCTACCGGAAGGAGACTCGAGATTCACCTGTGCCAGAGGAGTTCCAGCTTGCCCCTGCCAAGCCTCTGCCCGCCTCAGAGGAACAGAAGAGAGAGCATGCGGCAAAAGGGACAAAGGGTGGCGAGCTGTAGATCTGAGTGCTCTCAAAAATGGCAGGGGTTGTGTGTTGGCAAGACTTGAGACTGCTGGTGCTTGGGACATGCGGACTCTTGCAACTTCCAGCAAGGCATCATCTCCATCGTGGGTGGGCAGCGTGTGGGCCTCCAGGTGTTTTGGCCTAACCCCCATCAGCCCAGTATAGGCAATGGTGAGGGATCATGGAAGTTCTAGCCCCAAAACATCTGGAATTGCCCATCCTGGTCGAGATGCTTTCAAGTATATCTTTCCAACCATGAGGGACAGAAACTTGCTTTAAAAACAAAAGGGCTGGATTCTTTAGTTCGTGCCACATTCTTTAGCAACTCTGCTCTCCTGGGGCACACGTAGCTCTGCATATACAACCGATCCCGCTGTGCACACGGTACCATGCACTGAAAGTTCATGGTGCCAAGGGTGAATAGATGAACGTGCGCATGGCAGGATCTACAGAATCAACCTCCTTTTGTTTCCGTCTTTTTTTAAAGCAAGCTTCTGACCCTCATGGTTGCAAAGGTATCGTTGAAAGCACCTAGATGAGGCACACTGGAAGTCTCAAGAGGCCAGATTTGCAGTGGCCCAAGTGTGAAGCTTTAGCTCTTCAATCCCCAGATTACCAGCAGAAAAAGATTATGCAAGAAAATAAGGGAACAAATAACATATGCAAAATCAGAGAAATCAGGTACATTGGCATTATTTACACAGATTACAAAATCCAATTTTTTACCGTTCCAGGATTTGGATTGTATTTTTTGAGCAGAGTACACAAAAACTCAATGCAGGTCATCTAGGGAATGGCAGAACGATCATCGTGTTTTTCTTGCAGCAGTACCCCATCTGCATGGGACAGGATGAAGCCCTCTGCTGAAAGCTCTTAGTGCTGAGGGTGGATAGGCAACGTCCCATCAGGCTCGGGGAACACGGCGTGCTGGGAAACACATTCAGGTCCCCAAACCCTCATCCACTGTGTATTAACAAAACCCCAGTAAAATCACCTTCATCTATGGTGTTGCTGTGTCTTGTGCTGGCTGCCTTTCTGGGGTTTGGGCTGCTCAAAATCACGAGTTGTTGGACCTTGCCGCAGAGCAGCCTTCCCCAACCTGGCGCCTTCCAGATGTGTGGAACACTGCAACTCCCATCATTCCCAGCCAGCATGGCTATACTGGCTGGGAATGATGGGGCTTGCAGTTCAGCACATCTAGAGGGCCCTGGGTTGGGGGAAAGCTGCTGCAGAGGCCAGAGGGAGGGGAGCATATTTCACCAGTGCCCCGATCCCTGCCTCCCGTTCTCTCCCAGACACATATCCAGGTGCCGGTTACAAACCACAACGCCCTAACTGGCATAATCCCAACATAATCCCACGCACCCCAACGTGACTTCGAACGGAATCCACCAAGGACGCCCTCCTAATAGCCAGAGAGGGGTGCCTCTCGTCAGTTATGGGACTCCTTTCCCTGCAGCCCTGCCAAAGTTAGACCCTGAGCTCCCTGGGGAGCTCCTGATCGGTCTGGGCTGCAGAACTCAGGATGAAGTTAAGAAAGGAGAGCAAAATCGATGTAGCGCAATTCGGGGGAAGGACCATAGCTGGGGATAGAGCATCGTCTTTGCATGCAGATGGTCCCAGGTTCAATCTCCGGCAGCTCCAGTTTAACGGACCAGCAGGGAGGTGATAGGAAAAGCCCCCTGCCAAGACCCTGGTTGGACAGGAGGGCCTGGCGTGCTGTGGTCCATGGGGTCAGGAAGAGTCGGACACGACTGAACAACAACAACAAGAAGACCCTGGTGGCTGCCGCATACTGGGCCAGATGAGCAAAGGCACCTTCGTCATCTGTTCTGCAGGAAGGAATGTGGAGCTCTTTGTTACCTGCCCAGAGCCCTTGGGATAAGATGGGCTACATGTCTGAATAATTTCTAGGAGGTAGCCATGTTAGGCTATTGGGGGGGGGGGACAGTCTTGTGACTCTTAACAGACTAGCACATTTATTTTGGCATAAGCTTTCACGGACTATGAAAGTAGTATTGGAGTATTACCGAGTTTCAAGTTTTTATGTGGTACATATATTAGGGGGCGGGGGGAGGCCAGAAGGAAATTCAATACAGAAAAACCTGATGGTGACAATCACATTATTTACAGTGCTGCTGTTGCCGATAACAAGCATCTTGATGCAAAATAAGCCAATTACCACAAGTAATTAAAAATAATGGATTTATCACCCTCCACAATACTCCATGCATGTGACGAAGTTGACAATATATAGTTCACAAAAGCTTATATCTGAATAAATATCCCAAGATCATAGTGGCATTCATGCCCCTAAATGTTGGTTGAACTGGAGATCTCGTCAGGTAAACAGCACTGATATATATATATATATATATATATATGTATGTATGTGTGTGTGTCAGATTCTCAAACTGCACCCTAAACTCAAGCAAGACCCTGTGTGGACCAGAGGAAAGGGAGCAAGCAGGTCCTGAACCTACCTGAAAGCCCTGGGTTTCAAATCTCAGTTTCTCTGTCTTTCAGCTTTGCATTTCTACCTGCAAAAATCGGGTCCCTTAAGAATGTATCCCACCAAGCAGATTGCTCATCCTGCATTCTCTTAAGTGCCAGACAAGTGATGAACTGCAAAGATTATAAATTCAACACAACCAAGTGGCAAAGCCTGACCATATCATACCACTTTGGGCCTTGTTCCCCAAGTGGGGAATGTTTCAGACTACACCTCCCAGCATTCCTGACCATGGGCCATGATGGCAGGGGCTGATGGGAGGTGAAGTCCAAAACATCTGCAGGGCAGCAGGCTGGGGAAAGCTGACTTTGGGAATGCTGGGGGGGGGGGAGGTGCATTTTTTAATTATTCTTCTACAAGGGAGAAATCCCAGTGCAGCCTTTCCCAACTTAGTGCCTTCCTTGCACAGCAGTGTTGTCCTTGCACAGCAGGGTGAAAGGCTCACAGTCTAGCCTTCCTCCTGACATGCTGCTCTTCTACATGCAGAGAGCCTTCCAAGACACAAATGCCATCCCTTCTGGCAGCCTGAACTGGTGCAATCCAGGACCAGTTTGACCACTTGATTCTTTTCATAGAAAAATGGAATAGTAGGGTTGGAAGGGGCCTACAAGGCCACCGAGTCCAACCCCCTGCTCACTGCAGGAATCCAAGTCAGAGCATCCCTGGCAGGTGGCTGTCCAGCCTCATCTTGAAGGCCTCCAGTGTGGGAGAACCCACCACCTCCCCAGGTAATTGGTTCCATTGTCGTATTGCTCTAGCAGTCAGGAAGTTTCTCCTGATGTTCAGCCGGAATCTGGCTTCCTGTCACTTGAGCCCAGGATTCCGTGTCCTGCACTCTGGGATGATCGAGAAGAGATCCTGGCTTTCCTCTCTGTGACAACCTTTCAAGGACTTGAAGAGCACTATCCTATCTCCCCTCAGTCTTCTCTTCTCAAGGCTAAACATGCCCAGTTCTTTCAGTCTCTCCTTGTAGGGCTTTGTTTCCAGTCCTCTGATCATCTTTGTTGCCCTCCTCTGAACCCTCTCCAGCTTGTCTGCATCCTTCTTAAAATGTGGTGCCCAGAACTGGACACAGTACTCCAGATGAAGCCTAACCAGTGCTGAGTAGATGGGAACTAGTACTTCCCGGGTCCAATAACCCTAAAAGAGAGGGCTGGTCCCTGTGGGTTGGAGAAGAGTGTGTGGCAGAAAGCAGACACGGGAGAAATGGTCAATCCAAACTTTATTGTCTTGCTGGTGCCAATACATTCTCGTGCTTGGTGTAAGAACAGTTACAAATCCGGCGTGTGGCCGAGCAGTGCAGCTGAGGGCTGTCAGCGGCACAGGAGGAGGAGACCAACCCATCATCCTGTTGCCCGCCTGGCCTGGGCCACCCCCCACCCCCTTTGGGAACCGTAAGGAATGGAGCATCCCTGAGGAAGACAGATATGCTTGGGTCCACAGGAAGGGAAGCTCTGGCACTTTGTGGTTTCTACAAAGAGGACACACAGGGACAAAACCCACCTGTGCCCCCACAGCCAAGCACGCAGAATGGGACAAGATCACTGCTGGGCTGGCACGAGGACGGCAGAGCAAAGCACGCGCGCATGGGGCTGCTATGGGCCTGTCTATGAGCAGCCCTTCCTCAATGAAGGGAAACAACGTAGAGCCAGCTGCCAGTTTAGGCCTGGAAACGGGACACAGCGTACCGTGCGTTTGCTGGAACAGCTAGCCGGAAGAGTGTCCCTGAGCCCCTGTAGAAGACACCTTTCACCACTCCTGGGCAGCGAAGAACATTTGTTTATTAAAAAAATTCTCCCCTCTCCTACTTCCCCATGCTCCATGAGGACCAGGGAAAACCCGTGAGGACTGCACCACGATAGAAGTCAGCGCCTCCCTAAACGCACTACCTCCGAAGCCAGCACTCAGAATTCAGAGGGGCTCGCAAAAGCGCTCTCCTCACAGTGAAACTGGAAGTAAAGGTCTCCTCTCCATCGCCCAAATTCCTCCCTCTCACGATGAGAGGGCAACGCAGCCATGATGTTTGCAACGTGCCGAGTGCGTGAGGAAAGCACTCCGATAAATGCAAGCCTGGCCACACGCCGTCCCACCTCGATGCCCATTTTGTGCCCAGGGGGCTGGGGGTGCCATCCTAACGGGGAACGCACTGGGGGCTCTGCATGACACTTCCAAGCTAGCTTCTTCTTGGCAGGGGACTTAAGGGGAGCGTGAGAGCCTCTCTCACACGTTGGCTGGAGTGGAGTGCCTCTGCCGTGGCGCACGTGCTTTGCACGCAGGACACCCCAGGCTCAATGCCTGCCAACTCCAAGTAGGGCTGAGGAAAAAAGGCCCCTGTCTGAGACCCCAGAGAGCAGCTGCCAATCAGCGTAGGCAACATGATGCCCGGAGACACCCAGACGCTTCCTTGGTGCCCACCAAGACACACCCCGCCTCCCTATTTTTATTTCAATTTTTTTAATATATATTTCCTTACTGGCAGCTGGGATTGCTTCAAAGTAAAGCAGGAAACTCTAGGGACTGCCACCTGAATTTCCCATGAAGGCCTCTGGGCCAGCTCCCTGCCTTTTGTGACCAGCCAGGCCCACCCATTTCAGGACAGTTTCTCACATTTCCAAATGTGCCCACAGGCCCGAAAGGTCGCTTGCCCTTGGTGCAGACACATTCTGAGCAAAGCAGACCAAGGGTCCAACCTGACCTAAGGAAACTTCCTAATTTCGTACCATCCCACGGTCTAGCACAGCCGACCCCAACCCTCCAGATGTGTGAAGCAACAACTCCCAGCATCCCCAGCATCTGCAGAGTGCACACTTCCCTTGCCACAGACATCACAGCTCAAGTGGTGGGGGGGAGAAGAGAGAGAGAGAAGGCACAAGACTCCCAACCCAAGTTGAGGAGTGGTACCTTCTTTCTACGAATTGGGATCGGCACACACACAGAAGAGTTTTTTTTAGGATTCCTTCTTTTAGGACTCCTTTTAGGATTCCTTCTGGCATTCCTTCTTTTAGGAGTCTAGCTTCTTTTAGGACTCTTCTTTTAGAGGAGCTTCTTTTAGGATCTGCACACACAGGGAGGAGCTTCTTTTAGGATTCCCTCTTTAGGATTCCCCTTCTTTTAGGTTTCCTTCTTAGGACTCCTTTTAGAACTCCTCTTTTGGGATTCTAGCTTTTAGGATTCTTCCTTTAGAGGAGCTTCTTTTAGGATCTTTCTACGAATTGGGATCTGCACACACACAGAGCAGCCTCTTTTTCTTTTTAACACTCTCCAGCGGTTAGCCATGAGACAGCCCTCCCCAACCTGGTGCCCTCCAGATGTGAGGGACTGCAACTCCCAGAATCCTGCAGCTGCCTTATGCAAGACCAACACTTCTGGAGTGCCCGGGCTGGGGAGGGCTAGTGTAAGAGGTGGTTAAAGGCACGATGCCACAGCCAGACTCTCAGTCCCACACGTCCAAGTCTCTCGCGATGCACCAGCTCTGTCACTCGGTACGGGGAGAGGGGAGCACCGTGAAGGGTACAAAAGCTATTTTTAAAAAAAGGAATAACTTACAGAAAATAACAGCAACAACAACAACAACATTATAAACAGCACGTGTGGAGGGAAGAGGCCGAGGCCTGGGCCGTCTCCGCAGAGGGGCACACGCTCTCGGCCAGCCCCCTCCGAGCGAGCCTGAATTGCCGAAGGCCCAGCCTGCTGCGGCGAGGGGGCCGTCGCCCTCGTCGCGAAGTGGGAATTCTCTGAAGGCGGCAAGGAGGTTGGGGAGGGGGTGCAGGGGCGCTTCGGGGCAAGGGAAGCGGGGGAAGCTGCCCCCTTCGCCCGTGGCTAGGCTAGGCTAGGCTGGACGTTCCAGAGGGGAAGGCGGCTCCTGGGAGAGGGCGCGGCCCCCGGGATGGGGGTGGGAGGGAGGCTAGAAGCGTTGCTGCCGCATCCGGAGCTCGTGGCGCCTCAGGTGGTTGTAGAGGGACTGCACGTAGGTGAAGACGCACTTGGCGTCCGGACGCTTGCCCATGATCATCATGTCTTCCACGTCCACCAGTGGCATGCAGTCCACGAGCACCCTGTAAAAGGCAGAACACAGTCAAGCGGGGGCCGGCCAGGGGAGAGCGGAGAAGGGCGCCCGGGCTAAGAGGCACCACGGACAAGCCGCAACCCGGCAGCCAGCTCTCCCCTCCCCTCTGCTGCCGTTCGTGTCCATGGGGCTTGCACAGCGGGGCTTGCTGGTGGATCGTGCCCAGTAGCGAAGCAGTCACTTGTGGCGTGCGGGCACCCATCATGACGGTCCCCAGAGACGCGCCCCCAAGGGGAGTCCAACAACGTAGGCAGCCGACGAAGATCCATGTCGACAAACCTGGCCCAGCAATGGCAACTCCACCAGGAGCAGGTCTTTTGTGAAGCAAGGGGGTCTGGATGGCCCCCGCAGGACCAGGCCACCCCAAAATATGTCGCCTTGCAACACAGAACAATATGAGGTTGCTGGGAAAATTTCTCTCCCCACTATGGTGAACTGTATTGCAACCGCGCCAGTGGAGGCTGGTGGCTCTGATGCCGGGGGGGGGGAGAATCCACTCCGGGTCAGTCAGAACCAGACAGAACCTGAGGAGTTCTGACTGAAACCTGGAGCAGATTCACCACCCTCCCGCCATGGGAGCTGCCAGCCTCCACCAGCTAAGATCAGAGGCAGCAGGGAAGCCCGAGAAGGGCAGCAAATGAAATCAGCATCCCTGCTAATACAAAAGTGCCCTTGCCATGTCCCTGCGAGCCCTGGCTACATTACACCATGGACTGCGCCCCAGTTCAGTGGGCTCCCAGGGGAGGGACTGGTAGACATCTCCCACCTCGGGGAACCAGAGGGTCTTGGGGAAAGCAAGGGACTGTGTTCGCCTCAGAACCAGAGGGTCTTGGGGATAGCGAGTCTTGACACTCTGGCCCCGTCCACTGGCCAAAGGAACGAGAGCAGCTGCCCTTCCAGCAAGAAAACTGGCAAAGGCAGATCAGCCCGAGGTGCATCTCGACACCTGCAGGGAGGTCACCACCTTCTCCTGGCCCTGCTCAAAATTATCTCCCTCCTCTTCCTTTGCCCTCCGCCCCGCTTCCCTGGTGCCAGTGTCATCTGTTTAGTTTGTCAACCTGGTGGCAGCACCCACGGCTCTCTCTTTTATTGTCTGAAAAGTGGGATAAAAATGCAGTTAATAAATCTCAGGGAGCAATCCTATGGCCACTAGACAACAGGATATGTTCTTTTCCGGGAACCGACCTTGAAGCCGGCGCTCCAAGGTCGGTTCCCGGAAAACCAACCTCCCCACTTATCCGCGCTGCCTCAGAGGCATGCAGAACAGCCCTGTCCTCCGTGCTCGCAAGAGGAGCGCAGAGCGACTGAAAAGGGGCGTTCCGGGGCGGGGAGAGCGGGGCTGCATGTACGACATATCCTATGTGTCATACACGCAGCCTCCTCTCCCGGTCGGTCCCCCACGGCTAGACAGCCGGAAATGGCTGTCTAGCGGAAAATAGCAGGGCAGGAGAGGCGTGGAGGGAACGATCCCCCCCCCCCCCGTGCCTTTCCTGCCTTGCTTAAGACAGGCGGCCGCGTATCTTGATAGGATTGCACCCTAAGGCGGAAATGTGGCTGGTCCATGTGATCCGATATGCTGCTGACCCTTGTTTCCTCCAGTACCAGTATGGATTCTGGGGTGGGCAGTGGTGTGGATGAATCCTGACCAGGTTCATGCCCCCGTGCAGCAACAAAACTCACCGGTGGGAGAGCCTCACATGAGAGACCCAGCCCAGCCGTGGACCAGCTGTGAGAATGAATGGGGCTGCGTGTGAGTGAAGTGCTCATTTTTGAAAAATGTTACTAGCTGCCATGTTCCCCCCACCCCACCCCAAGGATTGGGACTGCAATATGCAGGGCTTTAACACACGCTTGCCCTCCGCAAAGCTGCTGTTCACTCCAGGAGGGGTGCCAAGTCGATGTGCCTTATCAGGGCTAACAGCATTTTCGAGGGCAGGGGCAATCTTTGTCAAAACTGAGATGGGGTTAAACCACCCTCCCTGCCATCCGGATCTAGTTCAGCCCCTGCTGTGACAGGCATTTAATTAAAAAATATGTAACATGCACTGTGATTGCTTACATGCAGTTTACTTGCTTTTGTGCAACGTCACACCTAATCTGGTCTTTTGTTATGGATTGAGAATTATTCTGAAGGCAAGCTTTCCCCAACCTGGTGTCCTCGAGATGTGTGGTACTACAACTCCCATCATCCCATCATGGCTGTCCAGGGGGTGCTGGGAGTTGTAGTCCAACACACTAGGTTGGGGAAGGCGGCTGTAGACGTAATTAAATTACTGGCAATATATACCTGCCCAGACCCACAAGATCATCTTCAGGGGTTCTTCTCCTGGAGCCCCTGTCAATGGAAATGAGGAGGGTGGTTGCCAAGAAGAGGGCTTTTTCTGCTGTGGCACTCCAGCCGTGGAATGAGCTCCCTAGAGAGGTTCGCCTGGTGCCTATGTTGTACTCTTTCAGGCACCAGCTGAAAACCTGTCCATTTTCCCAGCATTTTAGCATTATAGTCTTTTAACTTTGCTGTTTTGAACCTGTTACTGTATTTTAAATCTCTGCATTGCTGCTAGATTTTATTCTGGTTGTATTTTTATACTGTAGTTTTAAGCTTTTATATTTTATACTGTTTTTATTCCGTACTTCGTGTTTTTAATTTTCGTGAACCACCCAGAGAGCTTCAGCTATTGGGCAGAATAGAGATGGAATAAAAAAATAACAATAAAATATACTTAAATAGTAATACCACTATTTTGCCACCAGAGACCACTGTGGGACTTGCTGAGCCAGCTCTATGGATTTTCCACCACAGCCACCCATATACCCCATACATTCACACACAGACCAGAAGCCGTTACCAGGGTCAGTAAGGGCAACTCCAGAATGGCCCACACTGACACACACACACCCTGCCTCCGCCCAGGGCTTGTGTACAAATTCCAGAAACTATCAAATTATGGTACTCAAGATAATTTGTCTCTGCAAGGATAGCATTTGCACAGTATTTGAAAAAGGACGCCGAGACAGATCTGACAAGCAAAGGACGGGCGGCAGAGTTAACGGCAAGCAAACATTTGCGAAATGGATCGTGAAATGGGCGAGTCCCCCCGCTCCGCCCCGTCCTTAGGGAGCAAGATGTGGACCAAGAAAAGGATGAAGTGTCTGCTTGTGAAACTGGCTGTGTGTACGGCGGTTTATGTTTAATGATGCTACTTTGCAATATGAGAAGTTTTTTTAAAAAAACAAGAGGTAACTGAAATATAATTTTAAAAGGAAGCATGTTGGAGAAGCGACATGTCTGCCTCTAATTCTGGGACTGCTACACTTTATTACAAACACCTCTTAGGGGGCAATACTATGCATGTCTGGACAGAAAGGAAGTCCTACAACTCCCAGCATTCCCCAGCCAGCCTAGAAGCTGGCATGCCCATGGTCCCAAATCACACAACACTGATCACAACTCCTGCCATGGGGTGTGGAAGAACTCCTCCCACCCGGGGTAGATGCATTTGAAACAAGGTGACTGAAATCAGCAAGGAAAAGAGGCTAACTGAAATCAACTTTCCCTCTGATACTGCAGCATATTCCCTACACGGTGCTGCAAATCTGACCACTAAACCATGTTAATTTCCAACTAGAGTAGTATTTACACTGTAGTTTCATTCTTCCAACCAGGCCGAAAAAGCTCTTTTGTCACACTATATACATTTTGCACGCTTTCCTTAAAAAAAAACAAAAAACTATTATGTCTTTCAAAATAGGTCTTTAAAGTATTCCCATGTAGGGCTTTTCCAATGACTAGCAGCCATGACAGTTTGTGAGGTTATGTATGAGGATATGAGAATTTGCACACTGGACAATTTTGTCTTGCTGTTTTCTTCTTTCTAGTTTTGATCCTTTCCGCTTCCCTTTGTCTTGGACACACACACACACTCCCCCCCAGGCCTCCCCCCGCAAGCCTTAAGTGGCCGAGAAAAATGAAAAGCCCATGACTTATAAGACCAAGCAAGGTCTAACAGGCCCTGGGCAGACCTGGGCGTTCCGGACAGAGGGCTCCAGGCATTAACAATCAAAAGGGCTTGTGCAGCTATTCTGCCTTTTCTTCCTTAACAGATTTTTTTCCAATAAGAAAAATAAGAAGGAAGAAATGGTGGGGAAACAGCAGGATATGGGGAGGGGGGCAGGTTACAAAGGAATGATGACATGCTCTCGACCTCCTGTAAAATTCCATGAATGAGGCAGGGCGATTACAAGTAAAAGCCTTGCTGGGAAGCAGCCTAGAACAGTTTAGATTCATCGGGTGAAAATGAAATGCCTGTGTTTGGTAGGTCGAATGTAAATGTTCATCTCTAAGAAATAATCAAATAGGTTCATCATTTACAAAGAAAAGCCTTTTTTAACTCCATGTGTCTGCTTAGAAGAACTGATTCAGTTTAGAGATTAGCTGTGGGGCTAATATGCTCATATTCAGATTATTTAATAGGAGCTTTGTTCTTCGTTAAGAGAAGCTAAGTAAGTATACATTTTTTAACATTAACAATTCATTTAAGAAGTCCTTGATTTTTCCCCAGCCTCCCCCTTCCCTTCCCCACTGCAGCCAATGGCAGCCATGCAGGAGTGGGCGCGGGCTGCCCCTTTGCCCTGTCCAGGGGCGCAGAAGCCTGCCGTTCAAAAGGGTCGGGTCCCATCAACCACCCTTAGCCATAGCAGGTAAACAAACCCCACGAGCAAGGCATGGAATTCTCCCTGGCAGGATGAGGCCGCTCACCGCAATAGCTTCTGTGGCCCTCAATGGCTATAGAGGCACCACAGAATCACAGAACAGTAGGGTTGGAAGGGGCCTACAAGGCCATCGAGTCCAGCCCCCATGGGTTGAACACCTCCACGTTCAAAGGTCAGTCTGCCAGAGGATGCCAGTTGCTGGGGGCTGCTGGGTTAATGGCCTCCTGCTCTGCTTGGGGGCTTCCTGGGGGCATCTGGCTGGCCAGGGCGGGAAGAAAGATGATGGACGAGAGGGACCGGTCCAGCAGCACGCATCCTGGAAAACCTAACTGAGGCACTTGTGACCTTCCCAAATCAGCCTTCCCCAACTGCTGCCCTCCAGATGGGTTGGACTGCAATGCCCATCACTCCCAGCCAGCAGTGGCAATGGCTGGGGATGATGGGAGTCATAGTCCAAAACCATCCAGAGGGCCACAGATTCCCCACCTGGGTAGCATACATTCGAGCAGCAAAGCTCTACAAATACACCCTTCAACTCGTCAGGATCCTGCCTCCCTCCCGCACCCTTGGCTCCAGCTTTGCACTGTTTCTCAACCCTCCCAGTCCTTAGCCTCGGGTCACATCTATGTGGGGAGGGGAGGGGAGGGGGCAGAGAGGTAATTGATGGGCTCCCCTTTGCAAGCAGTCTTGGAGATGGAGAAACCTGGGTGAGCCGCAAGAGCGAGCCAGGCTGCCCTTATAAAGCCACTGTTTAGCCTGCTCAGCATGCTCCGTACCCAGCGTCCCAGGAGAAGGAGGCTCCAGGGAAGCAGAGACATTAACAAGTGCAGCCTGAGTCACTTTTTCCAGGACCTCAGCTCCTCCAAGACTTATATGGGCATGGCAAACAAACAAGGAGGAGGAGGAGACAAGACACCCTCCATCACCTGGACTGCTTCTTGCTCTGCATCTGGCCAGCTGAAGCAAAGGATTCTGGGAACACAGATCTTTGCTGGAAAGGGTCACCCCTCCCTCCACTACCTGATTTATTATTATTTTCATTGCCTCCAGTCCTTCCCAAAACTAGGGTTCTGATGAAAGCCTGCAGAGCTAGTAACACGGCATATGCATTTCAGGAATGAATAAAAGAGCGCCGTCGAACTCGGGACCATGCAATGCGGGATTCCACGGCACCTCCTGTGAGCACGTGGCCCTGTGTGCCAAGAGGCCTTCCAGCTCACGCCATTGTGCAAAGGCAGATCTGACCAGCACTAGAGCAACGCACAACATGGCCGCTCGTACAGAAGGGTCCGGTGTACCTTTGCTTGCCTGCCAGCGTGGGAATACTTCGCCTCGGGGTGAGCAGCCCCAATGCACACAGACAGACACATGCACCTGCCCCCTGCCGCCCCCCAAAATAAACCAAGGAAAGAAGAAGAGGATTCTCACCATAGCTCCGCGGATAAAGAGGTTAGGACTTTTTGGTTTTTACCAGCCCCTTCTGGACCAGGCAGCGATAGAACTCCTGAATGTACGTGTACACGCACTTCCAATCCGGCTCCCTCATCCGGACCATGTCCTCCACATCCAGCAACTGTGGGCACTCCGCGTGCGTCCTGGGGCGGGAGGGATTGTGGGGGGGGGGGGAAGCCAGTGATCACAGCCCAGACAGATTGGGGGGAGGGGGAGGGAGAGAGAAAGAAACAGAAAGAGATAGGAGGGAAAAACACAAGAGATACATAAATCCAATTCACGTTCCCTGTGTCAGACCCACATACATGCTCTGGCGTGCAACGCAAACAGGAGTGGAGGGGGGCCATCGCACACACCGGGACTCATTCCTCATATGCGTGAAATTGAGGGGGGGAGGGGGCGATAGAAGTGCTGCTGGGGTGGGCGGGCGGGAGGGGAGTGAGGGATATGAGCGGGTGCAAGAAAATCCAGATGTACCGGCAAGGACAGACAGACAGACGGAAAGGAAGGAAAGACGGACAGGGCGGGAGAGGTGTGGTGCTTTTGCTCTCACGCTCATTCCAAGGTGGAGCGTGCCCTCTATATGGCTGCATATAGAGAAGGGATGTGGGGCTGAGCCCCATCCCGCCCCACCCTTGGAATCGCGCCATGGCACAGCTGGGGTGCCTGAAGCGGGGCGGGGGACACGGAAGGGAGGCTAAAGCAGCCCAGGAGGGCACCTGGAGTCCGGGCCGTGGAAGGAGGGGTCGGTTGCTCTCATGGTCCACGCAGGGAGGAAAAGGCAGGCTAAGAGGGAGGCAGGAGTCAACGGCACCCCCCACCCCACAGGCCAGAGAAACAGCGGCAAAGCCCCCCTCCCCTCCTGGACAAAGCAGCCTGTGGGGCGGTGAATCCGCGCCAGGTTTTGGTCAGAACCAGTCAGAACCCCCAAGGAGCGCTCCAAGGTGCCTCACAGAATGGGGACAGCTTTGCACCTTGGAGCGCTCCTCGAGAGTTCTGGCCAAAACCTGGAGCGGATTCACCGCCCCGCGGACACTGGAGCCACCAGCCTCCACCGGCAGCAGCTGGCATATGGAAAGCCCTGTGGGCAGCGCAGGGGGGAAGCCTGCGCACGGGAGAGACCGCGCGCCCTCCCACCTGCTTGTGACGCCCTGGAGCAGCCGTGGGCAACTGGGGGTTTACACACAGCCTGCTGGGCAGGAGCCTCTTCCAAAGTAACATCTGGCACTCATGGGAAGCCTCTTTAAAAAGGGATTTCCCCCCCCCAAGCATCTCTTCGTGGGTAGTGGGGCAGGTGGGAAAGCTACTGCTACATGGCTTGTCCACATAGTCCAGCTGTTCCCCATCAGGACATCTGAAAGAGGGCAAATGCACAAGGAGAGCAGCCTGCCTCCAGGTCACAGGAACGTAGGGAGCTGCCTAATCCCCGTTCAGAACACTGGTCCATCGACCAGGTAGGGGGAAAGTGTGGCCCTCCAGATCTTGTTGGACTGCAACTCCCATCAGCCCTCGCCAGCCAAGGCAGATGGGAGTTGTAGTCCAACAACATCTGGAGGGCTACGCGTTCCTCCCTCTGGCTGACACTGAGCAGCAGCAGTCCTCCGGGGTTACAAAAGTATGAAGTCTTTCCCAGCTGGGACACACCGGAGATTGAACCTGGGACCTTTTGCATGCAAAGCAGGGGCTGTACCACTGAGCTACGGCTCAGTGGTACAGCCCCAGCTACCTCTTCCACCCTCAGCAAGGACTGTGCCCCAGGAGAAGCAGCGGGACAAAATGGAATTCTTTACAAGGTACGCCCCCACCCCACCCCCATGCCTCGACCTTCCAGCAGCAGTGCTGGCTGGATTCAAGCAAGTAACTTGAGAACTAGGGAGGATTTGCCCAAGAGCCACCAAGGACACGCCTAACTCCTGCAATCCACACGGGCTCCCAATGCTATCCTGCACCTGTTCCCCATGGGAGGCAGCCGTGAAAACGGGACAGAGGGCACAATTTCTCTGCATGGCGGGAGCGGCACTCAGAGCTCCCAGGGAGTGGGGGAGGCAGTCTTTGTAACCATCTTTCTTTGCTTCCAGTTCAGCAGGCACCTGTGCTAAAGCCAGAGAAGTTGGGACGCTCACCCTAGACACTCCGCTCACGGGACTGGACCCAGAAATGTGGCCGAGCCATTCTGACTTTCCTGGGTGTGGATATTGGCGGGATCAACCCAAAACTCACCTCCTGAGTGCCAGATCTTACACAATTCCAGAGACACTAATTTGGGGGTGGGAGGTTGCCCAGCACTGCTCAAGAGGGATCTCTCGCCCCCCTCTGATGAGGAGGGGAACAATCAGCCCAGAGTGGAGGGCAGGAAATGCCAGAGGAGAGAGACAAGAGAAAGCAAAGGAGGGGGAAAGGCTTTTCTTCCATGCCTTTCTGCTGGACCTGCTCCTGGCGCAGCACCCGGAAAAGGCAAGCTCAAGAAGCCACAGCAGTGCCCAGCCACGCCGCAGGGCAAACACAACCCCTAGTCCCCGTCACCCCATCCGCAAGCTGCAATGGCACGCTAGCCCTGCGATGCGGATCTCGTGCAGCACAGCACAGCACCGCAGCCGCTCCACTCCCTCCCTCCTCCTCCTCCTCCCTCGAACACTCAGCCCACAGCATCGAAGGGCGCCGCCGAGGGTAAATTCTGCAAAGCGACTGCCTGTTGTTCTTCAGGAAAGAGCATCTGCGTTCCGTGTAAACAGTGGCCCCCCCTACTCCCGCCTCGTCCTTGAGAGCAACCTCACAAGCAACAGGCAAGTATGTCGCACGAATCAGGCCACAACACTGGGAAAGATCTGTTTGTGGACACAGGCTTCCCCATAGCAAAATTCCAGCCCACTCTTGGGCCCGCCAAAGTGGATGGTTGCCTGGGAGTACAAATGCCCCCTCTTCGCCTGGTGCGCAGTCACCTGTCGCCAGGGCTGCGGGTCCGTTGTTCTGCAGGAGGGCAGGGAAGCTGCAGGAAAATCTGCGGATTTTGCTTCCTGAGAATCCCAGCTGTCTTTTCTTTTAAAAAACCAAAAACCAAACCAGTTTCTAGCCCTCATTATTCATTATTATTTTATGTATTTAATAGATTTATATACCGCTGGCCATATTTAAAAATAGCTCTTATGGTTGCAATGGTATGCTTGAACATGTGTGGGTGACACCTGCTGCAATCTCAGATGCCAGAGGGGTGGCTGAGCAAGGGGGGGCGTGGCCGGAGAGGGCTCAGTGCTTTGCATTGCTTGTTCCTTGTCCCTGTGACTTGCAAAACAACAAGAAAATATGCATCGTAGTAAACATTGAAGAATCCTACAAAACAGAATCAAGTTTTCCTAGGTCTCATTTTTTCCCCTAGAGCAGCAGGTTTCACACAGGTTTCCTAGAGCAGCAGCTTTCGCACACACAGCCCTGCCCTCCGTCTTGCAAACACAGCCTTGGGAGAAGAGCACAGGGTGAGGGGTGGCTCTACAGCTCACTTCTCTGCTACAGACCTTGCTGAGTGTGGGACTGAGCCAGAAACAGCCACAGTCCTACGGAGGGAGGGAGGGAGGGAGGGAGGGAGGGAGGGAGGGAGGGAGGGAGGGAGGGAGGGGTGCCTGGCTAACTCCTTGCCCACAGGGTGGCCACGCAGACAGCCGGCGGGAGCATCACGAACCCAACACAGCCCCAGACCACGCCGAGAAAACGGAACCGGCCCCCCAGCAGAGGGGTACATACTCTGCTGCTGAGAAGGCCATCTCGAAGTTGCGCCGTCGGTCCTGTGGCGAGAGCTGTGCATAATCAAAGGCCTCAGGGAAGAAGTTGTGCACTAGGGCGCAGAAGGCCATCCCGTCGCTCCAACTGGACGAGAAGTTCTGGATATCGACATGCTGTGGAGAACAGCAGGGTGGGGCAGAAAAATGGGAGTCACAGTGCTGGAGGTGGCCAGACCAAGAGGAGCAGGACGGGAGGGGGAAGCTGGCATGCGCTCGCAAAGCACACTCACCTCGTAGCCCCGGGTCTTGGCACGGCACCAGTCCAGGAGCATTTGCTTGATGCTGCTGGCGTTGGGGACGCCAAAGCTAGAGGAACGCTGGACAGCCACCCGGGATACTGCTGGGTTTGCTGGGCTGCAGAGGGAACATGGACCACCATAACTCAGAGCGCCGCCTCAGGCAGGCTGGCCGTCCCCAAAGTGACTTTATGTGGCCCCAGCAGCCCTCTAAAGTTCCTACTGCTAAAAAGCCTTGCCCACAGTGTCACATGGAAGGAAAAGGGGAAAACCTTTTCAAATGTTACTGTTTCATCTATAAAAACCGTTTTTATATCACTTTTCGGCACTAACTCGCCCCCACTCTACCCCATGGCAGTTTACAACACTAAAATTTTAAAACACTTAAAAACAGAGGGCATGAAACGCCAGAACAAAACCCAAAAGCAACAACGCTAAAATGAACAAAAGCCTGGCAGGATAACAACACCTAAAAGTCAACAGAGAAAGGGCCAATCTAATTCCCTTTGGGAGGTGGTTCTGCAATCAGGGTGCTGCCACTGAAAAGGCCCTGGTAAGGAGTAAAAAAAAGAGCTCTGCAACCCTGAAAGCGGCCAAAGGGCCACATACTCCATGCTGGGGTTCTGTGATCAGACTGATGTCATCTCAGTGGAACTATTAACAGGGCTGGTCCATCTGCTGCAATTCCATAGGAGACAGAAAACTCGCAGAATGTGGCACTTCCTGAGAATCTCAGCCTTCTTTCTTTCTTTTTAAAAAAAGGCAAGACTCTAGTACTCATGATTACAAACACAGGCCATGCCTACTAAAATCTCAGAAACCATTCAAAACAGGGGACAATATGCAAATGTGCTTAATTTGTGTGGCTTACGCAGCTCACCAAAATAAACTTTTTTTGCTGCTAGATTTGGATTATCTTAAAGCAAAATGTCAGTTTTTTTCACGCCAAGGATGCAAAGCTTAGAATCACAACATTGTACACAGTTGGAGGGAGATTGTGGGTCATCTCGATCATCCCGGAGTGCAGGATATGCTGGAATCCTGGGCTCAAGTGACAGGAAGCCAGATTCCGGCTGAACATCAGGAAAAACCTCCTGCCTGTAAGAGCAATACAACAATGGAACCAATTCCCTAGGGAGGCGGTGGGCTCTCCCCAGCTGGAGGCCTTCAAGACGAGGCTGGACAGCCATCTGTCAGGGATGCTCTGACTTGGATTCCTGCACTGAGCAGGGGGTTGGACTCGATGGCCTTGTAGGCCCCTTCCAACCCTACTATTCTGTGATTCTCTGATCTAATCTAACCCATCACTCAATGCAGGGAATCGAGGGCTACAGTATTTATTTCTTTATTTATTACATTTATATCCCACCTTTCTTCCACCACGGAACTCAAGCCAGCTACATGTGGTTCCCGGGTAGTCTCCCCCGCAAGCATTGACCAGACCCAGACCTGCTTCGCTTCAGCAAGGGGGCTGCCTCATGGGCCTTCAGACCAGGCCCAGACTATGAGAGCAGAGCTTAGTCTTTCCCAAGTATCCCCTTCGCCAAGGCAGGTGGCTCTACCCTGAGCTGTCATTAGGCGGGACCTTGCATCCTATCAGAGGTTACCATCCTTAGCAGTGCATCGCCATGCGAAATGAGAATGTTTTCTAAGGTGGCCATGAAAAAAAATGCATTCATGAACCCAACACTTTTCAGAATGAAGAGCTCCTTTTTTAGGGGCAATCTTAAAACACCCAACTTCTAGGAACAGGCTAAGCCAAGTCAAATATTTTATTGTATGACTAATAGCCATTGCAAACGACCTTACTTAAAACACCAGGTAATAACAGAACATAAAACATGAGTGAGTTAACCCCTGCGCGCTATCAACAGCGACAGCATTCAGAGTGACTGCAGAAATGTGTCGCAGCCTTGGCAAACACCGCTGCTTTATATGTAACATAAGGATCACAATCTGACATCAGCCGGCAAATCTTCACACAGATACTTTTACCCTGCAAAGATGTCAAAAGCTGTCCCAAGGATCGCTCCCTAGGAACAGGCTAAGCCAGCTTCTGAGGACGGCGGCTCTCTCTCTTACGCCATCAGATATTAGGCTCATTAATGCCAAAGAGTTCCCTGGCACCTTTGAGAGCAGGCCCTCTTTTCACATTCCGACCTGTTTGAGGGCTTCCCTTCTGGCTTTTGCTGTTAGCATGGGATAACGGCAATCGCCACGTAGATAATGTGTTCGTAAGAAGGGCCGCGGGCACAGTGTCAGCTCCTTGGGCAAGACACCTCCATGGGACCCCCCCTCACTGCACCTTCCGTCTCCCCGCCATTGTCGCCAGCTGCTCTTCCTCCTCCTCCTCCTCCTCCTCGCTGCCACTTGCTCGCTTGACCGGCGGCTTGACCTCCTCCTCCTCACCACCACCGTTGTCTGGGCCAGAGCAAGAGGCAGGGGAACAAGCAGGTTGCAAAGGGGAAGGGGAAGAGCGACTCCGGGGGGCTTTTGCCAGAGGGCCGCTGCTGGGGCGCGGGCCCTCGGCCGGTGCCTGATCATGCCGACTCTTGACACCGGCCCTGCTCCGGCACGTCCACAAAAATGGAATGACAGCAACCGTCCATCCTTGTCATCTGCTTCCAACAGAATGGGACAGGGAGGCTCCTTCAGCTCCACCCAGCGAGGGTTTGTATCCCTCAGAGTGAAGCGCCACACGGGAGGATCCCACCTTCTCCCTCCGAAAGCCAAACACCATCCCCCGTTGCTTCCTTTAGCGCTGCCCACCCGCTCTCACCCCAGCGGTGTCCCCTCCTCACCTGCCACTCTCCTTCTCCAGCTTCTCAATCATGGCCTTGCGCGCCTGCGAAGCCGACGTCTTGGGCAAGCTCTGAGCCTTCATCAGCTCCTTCTTCTTCTCCGCTTGGCGCCGCTCCAGAGCAGCCAGGCTGCTGGCGCGCCCAGGGCTCGGGTCCTCTCGCTCAAAGATGCTACAGACGGGCAGGCAGAGCGAGGCAAGATGAGACGCACCAGAAGGAGTGATGGGGGGAAGGATTAATCTCACAAGGAAGAGGGCAATGGGGGTTTCCAGCAAGAATCCGAGGTCCCCTCCACCCCCAGGATCACCCCATCCTAAGGCTTCCAGTGCTTGGAGCTATTGTTTAGTTTGGCCAAACTTTGGACATGGGGTGTCCAAATGTCTCCCCAGGGCTGAGGAGCGTTCTTTCAGAACGCAAAAGAGGGGCCTGCAATGGCTACCTCCCACGGCTCACGGGAGCCTCAGCCTCTGGGACCCTACACTCTGGCCGTCTTTAGGAGATAGCCAAACGGCAGGCACCAGGGACAAGGCCTCCTTGGGTGTGGCCCCAAAGTTACAGAACTCTTCCCAGGGAGATCCGACACCCTCTCTTCTCCTCCCGGCTTTTAGATGGGTGCTGAAAATGTTTGCATTTCAGCATGCATTTTATAACAGACCTCTTGGCTGTTTTGTTTTCTGTTGGTTTCAATGCTGATATGTTGTGTTTTTTGTTTTTAACTTATTTTTAGGGTGGTTTATTGTTAGTGTCTCTTTTATGTAAACTACACTGAGAATTTTGTTAAAAGTGAAATATAAATAACTCAAAATAAACATACAGATAACCCGGCTCACCAGCTGTTCTCCAGACGCCCAGAGAGCCCCTGCCTACTGCATGGTGCAGGCAGTGCTGGGGACTCACTTTGCCCCTGCTGTGCCCCACCTTTTCCCCTTGCCTACTCCAGGCTCTCTTTGTACCCGGGAAGGTCGTCTGAATATTACGTTCTTTTTCTTCTTGATACAAAAGAGACTGTTACAGAAAGTGTAGCTAAATACTTGCTGAGAGCAATGGGGATACGGGCTAAAATATTATCTCATTCGAGCAGCCTTTTCCCCAACTATCCATTTCCTTCCTGCTGGGTCAGGTGGGGCCAGGGAGGAGTGCAGTGGCCAAAAGGCAAACATCAACCTGCTGCCAAAATGCAGAATTTCTTGGTCTAACAGCCTCCCATCCCACCTTTCGCTTCCGTTTCAGAATTAGAACTTCTCTTCCTGTGTGCCCAAAATCTGAAATGTCTTCATAATGAAGCCTGTGCTGGGGAACAACATGCTAAAATCACCGTTATGACGGCTGCTGTTAAGGGCAGCAGTGGAACGGGAGCTGGACAGGCCGAGCCGCGGGAGCCTTGCGCAAACCCCGCGGGAAGAGAAGGAGCGCTGTGCAAGAGCGTGGGAGCCCAAAGGAGCAGCACTCACCTGCCCACTTTCTTGGAGGACGAAGAGCTGTAGGACGACGTGGTCTGGACGAAGGTGTTGCCACCTGCTACAAGACATGGGGTGGGGGGAGGGGGGAGATGAAAGGCGCCTGAGGCACAAGGCAGCCAGCAGCAGAGCAGACCAGAACTGGAGTGCAACTGATAGAGGTGACAGGCAACCAGCGACAGGGGTCGTGGCTGAAGCCCTCTCCACTTTAGGTTGCTTCCACACAACTGCCCTTCATCACACTGCTAACGCATTGCATTTCAGGAACTGATTGGAAGGGGAATTAAAACTATGGCTCCATAAGTCTCTTCATATACATTAGCCAGCAATGCACCTCCCTACAGCAAAGATCCTTCTATAACGTTTGCTCAGAAGCTCCATTCAGCAAAGATCCCCTGCGACTTTGATCAGTTGCTTCCGCCTTGCAGCTTATGTCTCTAATTGCTTCCTGTTCAATGTGGCCGGGGCATTACTGATGAATTCTCCCTTGATTGCCCCATAATTAGTTCCTGTCCCCTGAAAAGGGAAGGGGTAATTAACAGTTCTGAAAAAAAGACAGGTAGTCAACATGTAAAGCAATGGAATGTGCCAGAGTTGGTTGAGTGCCATTCTTGGCAGGAAGTTGAGATATAAATGTAAGTAAGTAAGTAAGTGGATTCTCCATAAAAAGTGAGTGAATGGATGGCAATTCCAACCTAAACAGCAGCTGTGGAAGGAACCATAGTCTGCATGCTACATCTCTGGATATTCTGCTTTCATTGAAAAGGAAAACGCATGCCTCTGGCCCATATGCAAAAAGAAATACAAAGCAAGAGACATGCAGGCAGTATTCCACCCAATTGCTCAGGAAGAATGAAGCCAACCTCACACACTGGTCAGGACACTAAAAAGGTGTCAGGACACTAACTCAGCTCCAGAGCCAGACCCCTGCCCTTCACCCAACCATGTTTAACCTGGCCAGCCCACCCACCGCCCGGGGTCCCTTTGGGATGAAAACTACAAAGGGGACTTACTTCCTGATCTCTTCACGTAGCTCGACTCCATCGTCATCGTGCGGGACGTTTTGCTGCCATCGTCTGGGACAGAAAAACATAAGAACATAAGAAGAGCCCTGGTGGATCATCAGAGCAAAGGTCTCTCTAGGAGAACATCCTATTTCCCAATGCCTTTGGGTTGTCCACAAGCAGGACATGACAGCAATAGCCCGCCCCCCTCTGCTGTTATTCCCCCGGAACTGGTATTTAGGGGGATGGTGCCTTGGCCCAGGACATGGCACATAACTGTCATGGCTGGAATCTCAGAGTCGGAGTGGGGCTTGGTGGCCATCTGGTCCAACCCTGTGCTCGGATGCAAGAGATCTAGAGCTACAGCTTCCCCAACAGATGGCTGTCCAGCCTCTGGTTGAAGACGTCCAGCGAGGGACAGCCCCCATGCCTGCTGGGCAGCTCGCTCCTTTGTCAAACTGCTCTTACTCTCAAGATGCTGCTCCCAACGTTCAACCGAAATCTACACACCTGTAACTTAAGCCCATGAGAATATAGTCCTGGCCTCTGGGGACTATAGCAGAGAACAGGTCTTTGCCTTCTTCTGAGTGATGACAGCCCTTCAGGAATTGAAGAGGGCTATCACATCCCAGTCCCTTCAACCTTTCCTCAAAGGACTTGTTTTTCATAACACTGACCATCTCTGTTGCCCTCCTCTGAACCTGTTCCAGTTTATCTACATCCTTCTTAAATTGTGGCACAGTACATCGGATGAGGTTGGACTAATGCAGAATAAAGCGGAACTGTTACTTTTCATGACTTGGAAATGGCGATTCTATTTACGCCACCTAAAACAACATTCACTTCGCTTTGAGCCTCATCGCACTGACTAGTAGCCACTGACCTTGTCCAGCATTCTGTCCATGCTGTGGCCAACCAGATGCCCCCATGGGAAGCCTATGAGCAGGACAGGAGCACAACAGCACCCTCCTGCTCACATTCTTCAGCACCTGGCCTACAGAGGCATGCCGTCTTCGACACCAGAGGCGATTTGTGGGCATCACGGCTAGTAGCCACTGACAGCCCGATCATCCGCGAGGTTGTTTAACCCCACTTTTAAAGTCATCCCAGTTGGCGACCATCGCTGTGTCTTGGGGTGGCAAATTCCATCGTTCAAATCTGTGCTGGGGGAAGAAGCCCTCCCTGTTACTTCTCCTGTCTGACCCTTGGTCCATCTTGCCCAGTATTGCTTACTCCAGTCTTCCCCAACCTGGTGCCCTTCAGATGTGTTGGACTACAGCTGGGGGATTATGGGAGTGTAGTCCAACACATCTGGAAGGCATCAGGTTGGGGAAGACTGGTCTGCTCTACTCTAAACTAGCAACAGCTGTCCAGGCACTCAGCCACAGCTTTGCTGACGGAGAGCCCTTTTAGAGGTGCCAAGAACGGGCTCTGGTGCACTCCCCAGAACGGGCAACAACCCTTGCCCCACTGCAGCGCTGAGAGCAAAGTCCCAGGTAGCCGGCACCAAACCGAAGATAGGCAGCAAGGCGCCGCTGGGTGGTAGGCGCGGCAATGGAGAGCAGAGGCTCATGGCCCCAAAGAAAAGATGATGATGCAGATGCAACCAAGCAGCCAAGAAGAGAGGGAGAGAAAGAGAACCCCCTGCATCCCCTGAGAAGCCATTCAAAGATTTGATTGCCAGGGTGAGGCCACAGCAATGGCAGAGACAGAGAGAGGCAGCCCAGTGCAGAGGCAAGATTGAGTCGAGGCGGGCGGAGAACCTCCCCATGTAAAGAGAAGAATTGGGAGCAGTGATTCCCAAGGCGAGGAGGAGGACCAGCTGAGCGTCCAGAGTGGAAGGGAGGAGGCGTCTCTCCACAGGCGGAGGAGGAGGAGGAGGAGCGGGAGGGTACAGAGCCTTGCGAGGCGCCCGGTGTAGGCTGCGTGCCCGGCTGCCTCCCCAGGGCCACCTTCCAGCCCCGGAAGCACAGGTGGCGAGGTGCCGCCCCAAAGCCGTCCCTCCTCCCCACCCCTCTGAGCCAGCTCCTTACTGGACTGAACAAGGCGCTGCGTCTTGGTGACTGTGCTGACGGCCGAGCCGTCGGCCGACGTGGCACGCTGCCGGGCGGTGGTCTCTGTGGTGTGACTGGCCGCCTTGGCCTTGGCCTCCTGCAGCCGCTGGCCGCGCTCCTGCTCCCGCTGCTCTGCAAAACGCACGTTCCAGAGGGTCAGAGCACAGAGGCGCGCGCAGGGTGGGCCCCGCTCCCCTCCATTTTACCCTCCCAAGAACCCTGTGAGGTAGGATAGGCTGAGAGGTAGTGCCTGGCACTGGGTCACCTCGGGAGCGGAGAGGGGATGGCTTAAACATGCCTGTGCCGGAGGGATGTACAGATGGCTCTGTATGTCGCACAGCAACCAGCAACGTGGCAGAAGGCCAATAGGGTGAAGTCATCCGAAAGGGCCCAACACGCAACCGGCCTCCATGGCCACCACAGTCAGCAAGCAGCTGGTCCAAAGCGTACTAGAGTACTACTGCATGTTACGATTCTATGCCCCTTCAGGAAACCTGGCTCTGCTTTATCCCTTCCATTTGGGGCCTGCCAACACCATTCCCCAGGAGGGAAAACCTGGTTGTCTGGTCAAGGCCGGGTGCAATTCCTGAAGTTGGGATCATGCTTAATTTCCATTCTCTCTTCGCAAAGCCAGTGCCGGCTTCAGAAAATCTTTTAGGGAACTTATTGTGCCGAGAGGTGGAGGTATCAGACTCAAGCATACAAAAAGATTGGCAATATCAGATAAACTCAACAAAAGAACAAGAGAAGAACCAGCAGAAGCCCAGGCTGCGGACCTTCCAACTTCTAAAAGTCCCGAATGAAGCCTCCCCAGCCACTGGTTCGCCTGCCGAGGTGTCACAGGATGTTTGTGAACATTCCAATTGCTCAGATATTTAGGTTTAGACATGGTGCTGCTCTGTGATGTGGTGCTGGAGAAGAGCAGGCCTTTCCCCTCCAGCACGCAATAAGGTAATGTCTTATATAGATACCCCAGACATTTGGGCATATGCCTTTGGCAGGGAGGGGTTCGGTGGCAAAGACAATAGGTGGCACTCTCCACGTGTGGGTCAGTGTGTATGTGCGGATGATGGGCGCGAACTTTGTGTATGAGCAGCGTACGGGCATCGAGCTAGAGTAGCATGAAACCAGGAGGGTATAAGAGAGTAAAGGGGGAAAGACAGAAAATACGATACACATTAAGAACGCACACACAGAGACATTTCCTGAATGTACATAGAGCTCCGCTTGTATATGCCGGTTGGAGAATTGGGGATTCTCTGGTTGCAGCCTTCCAAGGGGGTAGGAGCACAGAATGAGGGCAATTCCAAGCCCAGACGATGGTTCACGCTGCAACGCAGGCACAGGCTATAATGTGCAGACTTGGAAAATGTATACAAGCCAAGAATCCTAGCTTTGGGAGTTATCTTTTTGTTTGTTTGTTTTAAAAGAACAAGTTTCTAGCCTTCAAGATTAGCCCCCAGAATGATGTTTGTTCAAGATATAGAAACAGGGCATGATCCTGATGGGTCTTCCAGGGTCAGGACAAGAGAGGTTGTCCATGTAACCCACAAGGAGGAGTACATTTTCCTTGCTTGTGTTCTACAAATCTCAATCTGCCGTTCATAATCCTTTCAACACCAAAAATTGGGAGAAAATGGCCCATTTTATAAAGCACAGTCCAGTTTGAATATGCCTTGCTGGATGAGGCAAAGGTTCATCTAGTCAGCATTCGGGTTGCCAACTGATATGAAAAACAAAACAAGGTCTGGCCTGCTCTTGTGCCTCTAACAGTGTCACTGGGCAGGAACCAGCTGGTGAAGCTTTCTGTAGCATGGAGATCAACATTATCCCACCTGCTAATCAAATTGTTGCTCATTGCACAGGAGCTGGGGCCAAAAAGTTCCCCACGTTAACCAGCATTCTGTTTCCAATGGTAGCCCGGCAGATGCTTCTGGGAAGCTCATCAGCACAGCTTTCCCATTTACTTTGCCCCCAGTGCCTGGTATTTCACGGTATACTGCCGCTGGGCATGGAGGCTCCACTGAGCTGTCATGGGTAATCTCTCTCTTCCTCCATCATGAATGTCTTTACTCCTCCTCTAAAGCCATCTTCATGAGTGGCCTTTGCACCCCGCAAACCTTGAACTGATGCCCATCACTTTCTCCCCACCTGACTCTCAACCCGTCTCTTTCCCATTCCTACAGAATTTGTCAGCCTTCCCCAACACAGCATCCTCCAGATATGCTGGTTTTCTCATCTCAGAACTTGATACTCTGAAGCGCACAGCTCTGAACCCCTATTATCAAGTGTGACCCTGGACCCATCCCAACATCCTCCCATCCCCACCCCCACCCCCGTCATAACCCCCAGGTGGGTACCTCGCTTCCGCTGGCGCAGTTCCCGCATGGCTGCCCGGATCAACCGCCGCTCTTCGAAATCTGTAGTCTGATCCAACTGTAGGGACAGGCCTGGAGCATAAGAGGTGATCCCACCACCTGCTCCATCACACACACACACACACACACACACACACACACTGACCTGGTTCACGGCCTGTCGTGGGTTATTTAACCCACAAGCCACAGTGCCCAATCCATCCTCCACTCGGGGGTTGTCCTGTCATGCAAACCCAGCATGCATGCACTATGAGAGAGTTAAACAACCCTTGCATGACCCATGGTCTGTTTTAGGGTTATGCGAGAGTTGCTTAACCCTGGCATAGCCCACGCTCGCCAGGATCGCAAAACACGACAACCCCCAAGCTGGGGTCGGGTGTGCAAAATGGCGGCTGCACACACCACAGCCTCACCATGGGTTGAATAATCCATGGTGGACTGTCATGTCGTGCGAACAGGCTCATGTTCTCTTTCCATAAAAGCATCAAAAACAGCAAGCATCCCTCCAAAATATTTGTATTGTATTTTATATTTTTTAACTGTTTGTATGGCCTTTTAGTTTTTTAACTGTTTCTAATCCACCCAGAGAACACTGGTTATTGGGCAGATTAAAAATATAATAAATAAATAAATAAATAAATAATCCCTGCCACCCCCAAAGAGGAAACTTTGGTTACTGGAATATAATCCATACAAATATCTGCAAGCACAGAGGTTAAGAACATAAAGAGAGTTTCACTTTGTTCTATCTCTTACTTTATGCCAACTCGATTTTTTGAAAATAATGATGAAAAAGACCCCACCGGATCAAACCAAGAAGGCTCACCTTGTCCAGTTTCCAGTATCGTCCCCTCCCCCCTAGAGGCCTCCTGGGAAGACCACAAGCAGGGCAGGACGGCACTAGTTACTGTTGCTCCCCAGCAACTTGGTATTTAGAGGTAGGCTGCCTCTGCCCGTGGAGGTTCTACAAAGCCGCTGATAGCTTTATCCTCTTCCATGAATCCATCTAATCCCCTTTTAAAGCTAAGTTGGTGGCCATCCCACATTTTGGGGCAGCCAACTCTATCAGTTAATGAATGTTGTACGAAGAAGGACTTCTCTCTCTCATGATCCTACTGCTATTGTAATACTACATTCCAGTCAGTATTAAGAGGGAGAAGCATTACCTCTCTTCCCACTTTCTCCACCCTGTCCAGAATGTTATTAACCTCAATCAAGTCCCCCCAACCACCACTGGCCTTTTTTCTAAACCAAAAAGCCCCCAATCCTTGCAGCCTTCCTTCGTCAGGAAAGTGTTCCAACCCCCCAGTCATTTTGGATGCACCTTTTCCACCTCCGCACCATCAGGATAAGCAGTTTATAAAGAGGGCAAAACCAGACTAGAAGGGATTCAGCTAGGGGGCAGCCCAACTCACCGCCACACTCTCTCTTCCGAATCTTGGCTTCAGACACACCTAGACCTGCCCAACCCACCTTGCCTGACCCCCTTCCTGGCTGGCACAGAACATCGGACGAGACGGTTTCGAGCACGGTGTGTGTCTTCGTGCAAAGAAGTCACAAGACGGTGCTGCCTACAAGCCCAGCGGCTGCCACGCACCATCTCATCCAGCACGTCCTCGTCCTCAATTTTGCTCAAGTCCGCGGTGCTTAGCCGGCCTCGTGGCTGCAGCTCCTGGGCCCGGGCCTTCTCCTTCGCCGTGCCATTCGACAACGCCGCGTCCACTGCCTCGGGGTGCGCTGGCAGCTGAGCATCCATCTGGAACAAAATGGCGGCATGGCAGGGCAAGAGCAGCCTGTCGCCTCGGCGGCCCTCTGGGCCTGGTGTTCCCAGGGGTGCCTTGGCTGCACCCACTGCACTTTCTCAACAGCTAAGCCAAGAAGCGGAAGCAGAACCAACTTGCTCAATAGGCAAGGCAAGGCGGCAGATTGGAGGACACCATTAAAGGGCAACAAATCGTCAGCCCTCTGGATTACTTGTTGTATTTTTACCAGCCCGAGAGACACCATTTGGCTTTTCTGCCTCAGGCACACAAATAGTGTTGTCTCTGTGTGCGTGTGCACACACGCACCCCCACCCCCACGTGGATTTCACAGCACTACCCAACTCCAAATTGCAGACTTTCAGCACTCCTTGGGTCAAGGGCGGGGTACTCTGGAGCTCTGTGGTCTGTTGCTAGAATCTCCATGATGCTCTGATATGTCTTCCATTTACAAAGCAACGTGCACCCCCAGGATCTCTTAAGGCAGGGCTGGGGAAGCTCTTTCAGCCAAATTCAATATCAGAAAAGCCCTTGGGGGGCCACACTGCAGCAACTGACGTTACCACTAGAACAATTTAAATTTTCATGCAGAAAAATACATCGGAACACAGAGAGAGTGGCGGATAAAATACCAAAACGCTTGAACCGGGTAGATCTTAAAATGCACTCCAGAACAGATGTCTTTCAAAGGCATCGGAAGCTCATCAGGAAGGACGCCACCTAGATCTCCCAGGGCAGAGAGCTCTGTAGGTCGGGCCACAGAGAAGACCCTCGCCTACATTCATGCCAAACATGCCTCTGATACCAGGGGGATCCTGGCAGCAATGTTTCCTTATGACACAGCTGGGCAGACCTCAGGCTTCTGGTACCTACTCTGTGTATGTGTGTTTGTGTTTTACTAGAACCCTGAGATCCACGGGCCAAAAGACATGCACTAAGAAGAATTCCGAGCCCATGAACTTGTTTTGAGAACCGGAACAGAATGGAGCTCATGGTCTTTCCATGCAAAAATCTACTTCGGGTAACTGCAAATGTTCTTCATTTTAGAAGTAATTGGGATGGGGGGGAGAGTGGGGGGAGTGATTTTGTTGCTGCTATTGTTAAACAACTGTGAATCAGAAATTGTTAATTGGGGCTCAGAAATCCTTTCCATCTACTGTAAACCACCCAGAGATCTACCAGTAGATCCAGATCTCCCCATCTTTGCCTTAGGGCGCGTCATACTCAAATGCACCAGAGATGCAGAATGACAGCCCGGACCCAGGTTTCCTTTAGAGTAAGGGCAGGGGGCCACTTTCAGGGCAGGATTCAATTTCAGAGAAGCTCTCAGGGCTGCATTCGCATGGCAGGAGAGGCTGAAGGCAAAGAGGATGGGCCAAAAATACAAAAAACACCAGCCTATTTAAGCGTAACGCATTTGCTGCTAGTAACTAGGGCCTTAGGAATTTCAGCCTTTTAGACTAGGGAAAAAACTGCAGAAAACCCAGAAAAACACCAATCATGGGCTGGGGGGGGAGTGGCTGGAGCCAGGAGGGAGGGGTGTGGCCAATTTGGGGGATCCCGGGGGCCAAAATCTGGGCCCTGCGCCTGAAGTTGCCCAGCCCTTTTGGGGGGGGGAGTTTTGTCCCAGGTGTACCCCACCTTCCACGGGGATGCTCAAGAGCTGTGTCTCACCGAGCTGAACTTAACAGAAAAACGAGCCCAGGCCCTTCCCTACAACAAAGCCTACCTCACAGAGCTCCCTTCCTGCCTCGACAGGCTCAGTGGAGCCCCACCTCATACGGCTGTCCAAGAGACAAGCTTGGAAGGGATGGTTTTGAAGATCGGCTTTTGGGGCTGCGGATGGGACTGCCGGTTGTGCTGCACCAAGGGATCTTAGGATCATCCTGCTTTCTGTAAACATGTCACAGATTTATTGTGCATTGCCTTGGATGGGGGTTCGCCCTGGCAAAGGCAGATGTCAAACTTCACAATAAAATAAAAGATACCACGGGGACCATCACCATCTTTTTCCCCAGTACTGGGACCATCTATTATGGAGCTTGGCAAACTCACAAAGGGATCAGTTTGTAGAGCAAAATACATCTCCGTCCCCCCTGGCCTTTATTTGGAGAATAGAATAGCTCCCAAGAACACAAACATTTGCCACCTCTACTTTATTCTAAGCCTGCTACTACTAGCAGAATTTGGACTGTTCCGTTTTCCTGCAAAGATTGGAGGAAGTGGTGGTACATGTTACAGGTAAAGTGACTAGAGGCCATAGGAGAGGGGCTCGTAACCATGCAAGGCACAGAAATGCCACCCCATGAAAACAGGCATTTTAGAAATATATTCAGCAAGCAGGAGAGCTGGATACTTGCTTTGAAAAAGGGAAGTTGAAATGCATGTGTGAGATCTCTGCCACTGGATGGTTTCTGAAGTACGAAATACTGAGCGGTAAACAACCAGAGCCATTTTCTGCGCCAAAGAAATCAAAATTCTGCACGAAGAAACGGTCAGTTCTACAACACATGTAAATTCTAAAAAGGTAAAAGGTGTCCCCAACCAGTCGTGTCCGACTCTAGGGTGCGGTGCTCATCCCCGTTTCTAAGCCGAAGAGCCAGCGCTGTCCGAAGACGCTTCCGTGGTCATGTGGCCGGCATGACTGAACACCAAGGTGCACGGAACGCTGTTACCTTTCCCACCGAGGCGGTACCTATTTATCTACTTGCAATGTCTTGCTTTCGAACTGCTAGGTTGGCAGAAGCTGGGACTGAAGACGGGAGCTCAGTCCGTCACGCAGCACTCGGGTCTCGAACTGCTGTCTTGCCGACCTTCCGGTCTGCAGTTCAGCGTCTTAACCACTAAGCCACCGCAGCCATGTAAATTCTACAACATGTATAAAGGGTATTTTCATGATTTCACTTATTTTGCTCTACCATTTATTTATTTATTTTACTATTTTGCATAATGTATGCCATTTTGCTAGTCAGTGGAAGAGGAAGGAGCTCTCTAGAGCAGAGGTGGGCAAAAAGTAAATCTCCAGATGTTTTGGACTTCAAATCCCAGAAGTCCCCGCCAGCATGTCCAATGGTCAGGATCGCTGGGAGTTGAAGTCCAAAGCAACCGGAGATCTACTTTTAGCCCACTCCTACTCTAGAACACTTGAAGCTCTTTCCTTTGATCAGAGGAAATTTGATTCAACAACAACTCTTGTCTTCTCAAATTTCACCAGGCACTGCCCACATACTTCCAAATACATCTTTGTATCCTGATTGCAAAGAACCCTCATTTGTTTGATTTTTAAAAACAGAGATTCTCCAGAAGCTGAATTCAGCACTTAATATCACATTCTGCATGGATCATCAGCATTCCCTGCAGACCCACAGCATACATACAGGCCTGCATATATCTAGGGATGGTAGTGCTTCAGTTAAGGACAAACTGCAACACAAAGGAGCCTGATAAACTGTGTCAGGGGATTTCTGCAGGGAGATTAAAAGAGCTTATTTGAAAGCAGCTTGCTGATCGGGGATCAGGGTGGACCTCACATTTCTATACAGGGACCAGGGAGCACAATGCCAGCTCTCTGTCAACATGACCCACATACAATGCAACTAGGGATGTGGGCCAGGTCTAAAATACACCACGAACGCATGGGCATTTGGGGGTGGGAATCCTGAGAGTGCTGGGCATAAGGGGGGGGGGGAACCATCCACAGACTCTCAGCTTCTCAGCTTCCCAAGTAAATCGCAGCATGGTGGTGCAAATAGTTTGCCAAAGGTGGGGTATTAAGTGTCCCCTAAACAAGGGCTCTTTGTGGCTTGGTAAAAATTGCCCCTTATGTTTTATCATATGCCAAGTGGCATAACAATAATGTATTAACAATCAGGGACTGGCCAGGATACTGTCTGTATTCTTTCATTTCTAGTATCTGCCACTTCCTTGCTTCCTTCACTTTACAAGGGTGCCTGTGCCCCGGGCCAGCCCGTGGAGGAGATCGGAAGGGTCTCGATCCCACAGCTGACGAGCTGCTAAGCTGCCTCTGTGCACCTCCTCCAAAAGTACAGTGTCTCTCAGTGTCCCCAAGACATTTGCATAGTGGAAAGAGGCACCCCGGGATTTCAGTCCCCCAAGAGGTAACTCAGTTTGCCTCTACGGTCAGGCTGGCCTTGCCCCAAGCCCCAAAACCTGCGAAGAAATGCATGCACTTCATTCTTTTTCTGGAGAAATGGTGCACGTTTGTTCTACTTCCAACATTAAGATTTTTCACCCCCAAGGGATTTACTCCTTAAAACCAGGCACACACACACGCACGCACGCGTGCGCAAGGCTATGAAGAGGGAGGATGAAAAAGCATCAAGTTGGGCCAAGAAAGAAAACCTGGAGCTGTGTGCCAAAACAAGGGGTCCACAAGTGAAGTGCTACCATACTGCGGGAAATAATTCAACACTCCTGCAGCCAACCCACAGAGGAGTCTTCCTGCTGCATCTTTGCTTGAGTCACTGCTCTGGGCTCATCTCCTTCCAATAAGCCAGGTAGGGGTGGGTAAATTGTTGTATCTCTGCAATGCATATTACTGGATAGTTCATTTGCTGCCAATGCAGAGGCAGAGCAAAAGTAGCTGCCCTCGGAGGAGACTTCCCACTGTACCTCTGTGTGAGTCGCTGCTTGGGCCTTGCTTCCTTGCAATGAGCCTCCACTGCAGGTGGGTCATTCTGCCATGTCCCTGCATTGACCGTGATAGATTCATTCAATCATGCCTAACGCAACAGAATTATCTGGAACAGAATTACCTGCCCTTAGAGGAAGCTGTGTCTTGCATCTCTGTACGAATCAATGGCTTGGGCTTACTTACTCTCAATCAGAATGCCTGCCAAAGCATGCAAAAACAAAACGGAGGCGGGGGGGGGGGTGTCCTTTGTGGGATGAATTTGTTACTCCTACACATTCTAAAAATACACTTTGGAGTGGGGGACGTAAGAGCGCAGGAAGAGCTCGGCACGCCCCCAGCTGCAACTCAGAAAGAGTTGTGCCAGACCTCTCAGAATTCTGGGAAACCCTGAGCTCAGGCGACTGTCCTGTTCACACAGTCACCATTTGTGCATCATGATTATCCCAAGCTAACCACCACGGTCGCCAGGAAGCAAAGGGCTCCGGGTGTCGGGCAGGAGGGCTGTCTCTGGCTATCCTGGATCTCAGCCAGATTGCTGCATTGCACTAGGGCTGCTTTCCCCAGCCCAGCAACCTCCATATGTGTTGCACTACAACTCCTATCACCCCTGACCATTGACCATGCTGGCTGGGGATCATAGAATCATAGAATAGCAGGGTTGGAAGGGGCCTACAAGGCCATTGAGTCCAACCCCCTGCTCAATGCAGGAATCGAAGTCAGAGCATCCCTGACAGGTGGCCATCCAGGCTCGAAGTCATGATAGGATGATAGGACTTCCGGAGCCCAACACTTCCAGAGGGCACCAGGTTAGGGAAGGCTGCTGCAGTCTTTGCCCGCTCTCCCCCACGGGATGGTTGCTGGCAGAGAGTTTCCCCTGCTTGTTCTGCAACCACCTCAAATTGACAGCCGTGTTGGGGGGCTGCTGTCCCGCGGCTTCTTGGAAATCCCAGCACGACGAGGACAACAAGAGCAGCAGCAGCAGCCACCATGGGGCTGTTGCTATCCATACACACAAATGCTTGGATGTGCCCCCGAGCTCAGCTGCTGGAAAAGGATGACGCTGTCATAAAACTCCAGGCCGCTCTGGCTCGAAGCCAGTGAAAAATGACCCCAGGCAGCTGTCCTTTCCCCACCCACCGCGGAGGCACGAGAACAATGTACGGGAGGAGGGGTCTGGCTGGCACAGGTGAGATGCCACATGCCCACCACTGGGCCAAGCGCACCTGTTGCCCTATCCAGCAGCTGTAATCCGATGCAGAGGGGCAGCTAATCCCCCTCCCCCCCTCCAGGAAGAGGGGTGTTCAGCAGAGCCACCGAGAGCCAGCTCTGTTTCGGGTCCCACAGCCAACTGAGCTGCCCTCACCCTTTCCCAGCCTGGAGCCACGACAAGCATCTTAGTGAGAAGCACCGATACTAAAGTCCCACCCAGCAAGATAAATATCTCCCCCTCCGCCAAGTATGTAGGCCGTTTTTCCTAGAAGGTGGGGCGGGATTTAAAAAAAGAAAAAGAAAGAGGCACTGACATTGGCCTTGAATCCTCAAGGGCATGGGGGCTCAGCTGGAGCTGCCCAGCCTGGTGCTCTGTGCATGCTCAGATGTAACTTGTTTTATGATGCAACATTATTTAAATAATTATGTCTTTAATGAAGGGGGATGGCCAGCAATGGGTGGGGATGGTACTAAATGGCCACCGGGGGAGGGGGGGGACGCTAAGACTAGAAAACCACAAGCACCAGTCCCTGCAAGAGGCTTTTTTCTACTTACACCACTGAAATCAGTGTGTGTTTTGCTCCCAAGCCAGCTGAAATGCCTACAGATTTCTGTTGGACTTTGCTTTTTCTTCTGATTACAAAATTCAAGTCTTTCCAACATTTTTTTCCCTGCAAGAACATGTGTGGCAGAAGGCAAAGTGAAGGAGAAAAGAGTCAGGTGTACATTAGGAGTCAGAAATAACAGCAGGGGACCCATACAGAGCTCTGTGGAGCACTGAACCCCCCCAAGGGATCCGCCAGACTTCTGTCCAAGGCCCCACACATTTGCTCCATGCACATAGCTAGAGAAACGTGTGTCATTTTAAAGAGAAGTAGCCATTTTCTCAGGCCTCATGTAGTGTTACCAAGAATGCAAGAGCAGGGCTATGCGATTCCAGAGACAGGCAGAGCAAGCAGAGAAGGTAATCCCAGGTACAAAACGGAACATCCTGAGGAGTCCAGATTTCGTGCAAGTTTCTGGTCCTTATGGCTGCAACAACAGACGTGAAAAGGTGTGGACAGTGCCTGGTGAACTCTCTAAAGCTCAGGGAGTTCGGGAGAATTTCCAGTGGTCCTCTCTACCCCCACCCAGCCAATACACAATAAGTGATGCAAAATAGCCAATGGATACAAATTTACTTAATTTGCCTAATTTATACAGGCCTTTTAGCATCTACAGACATTTGGTGTGTTTGACTTCATTTTGCGCGCTGCTCCCTCCCCACTTCCATCTCTCTGTCGAAATTTAAACTATAAGCTCCTCAAGGCAGGAGCACCTTTCTTTTTGTTAAGTCACTCTGTAAAGCATCAGTTACATTGATGATGTAATAACGATAACGATAATAAGCATGACAGTCACAGTATTCGGCTTTTCTTAGTGCAGAATTTGATTTTGTTTGGTGCAAAGTTCTGACTTGTTTAAAGTGCAGAATTCATATGGCAGGATGGACTTCGGGTGGACCAGCTATACCTGGAGCAGGGACCTCCATTTCCGTTTCTACACCCCTTCTCGCAACAGAGGGGAAAACAGGAGCGCTGCTAGCCAAACAGGGCCTCTCCGCTGCAGAGGAGAAAGGGGCCAAGTCCGTCCTCAGAGCGGCCGGCGGAGGCGCACGAAGGGCGTGCCCCCGGCTACTCGCCAAAGTCCCTATCCCTTCCCTACCGCCGCTTGGCGCTCCCCGGAGCTGGGGGACTCACAACGCTGCCACTCCGAGACAGGAGCACCTCCGAGTGCCGCCGCGTGCTAGAGAAGGTGGGCGGATGGGCCACTGGCTCTCCGGGCTCCTCGGTGCCCGAGAAGTGGGCGCACGGATCCCCCGACTCCAGCAGAAGCGTGCTGGGGTCCTGCTCCTTGCCCAGGGAGAGGCGGAGCCGGCCCACGCTGCGGCTGAGCCGCTCCTGCTGGGCCCGCAGGGCGGCGCTCTCTTCCCGCAGGTCACTGAGAGCGGCGGCCAAGGGGCGCACGAGGCGCAAGGCCTCCTCCACGCGCTGCTCCAGGGCCAGGCGGCAGGTCTGCAGCTCCTGGCGGACCTCCTGCAAAGCCCGGCGCAGGGGCTCTTCCAGCGCCGACTCCTGCGTGCGGTCCACGTGGGGGACAGGCACCCCGGGCATGGCACCGAGGGGGCAATGGAGGCGGAGGAAGGGGTGCTCCTGCAAGCTCCGCTCTTCGTGCAGGCAAAAGCCCCGAGGGAGGGAGAGACATACGCGCTCCTTCTCGGCTGCTGCGCAGGGTCAAAGAGGCCTTTTATAGTGGTGGCAGGACCCCGACTCCCGAATGCAAGCAGAGGAGGGCTGGGCGGGGCCTCTCTGTTGCTATCCAGCTATTCTTGCCACGGATGGGACACTGCGGGGCAGCATGACGACGCTCGGGCGGCTTTCCAGTGACAGACAAAGACAGAGTGATGGAGCTGGGCCAGGTGGCCGGGCCGGCTGGCAGGGCGAGGGGCAGGCGGGGGGCTTGGACAGAGGGAGGGCGCCCCCTGGGGGCTATGCAAGAGCGGTGTGCATTCAGAAGGGGCTTCTTGCTGGCAGCCCAGGCTGCTGAACTCGACCGAGCAGGGCTCCAAAACCAGCCCCCCCCCACGCACGCGCGCGCACACACAGTTGCGACCCACTGAGCCACAAAGGCAGCACCCCAGCCATGCAGAGCAGCCCCATCACAGGACTACAAAAACACACAGGGGGCTTGTCAGCCGCTTGGCAGGGCACTGTACCCATCTGGTGGGCGCATTCAGCCTGGATGCGAATCACACATCGCGGAGGCCTGCCCCTCAGCAGCCGCTGAGCTCTACCGGGCCTAAGTCAGCGGGACTCGAATGGGGCTGAGGGAGGGACAGGGGATCTCTGCCATCTGCCTAAGACACTGTTCCCAGGAGTGTCATCTCTCTCTCTCTCTCTCTCTCCCTCAACACACACACACACGTCTCTGCAATGCCTGCTTCTTGCGCACAGTTCTGGCACCCAGGTCCCCACGTACCCTGAAGGGTGCTGCTCATGCACACACCGAGATGTGCAAAGAGAAGTAAGCATAGAATTTCAAGAAGAGGCTGGGACGAGCTGGAAGGCATGGAGTTTGGGGCAGGGTGGGCTAGGGAGACAGGCGCGAGGGAGAGAAAGTGGGAAGGCACCAGGGTGGAAAATAACAGGAGAGGAAAACGTTGCACCAAAGAAGTGTTACTTATTATTAGGCCCAGCACATTTCAAGTGAAGACTCTGTCAAGGGCCCAAGCGTTCGTCGCTCCAAAGAATATTTGGCCTAATAAATGACACATTTCTTGCGCACCTTGGAGGTTTTCGGTCCACTATAGGGGCAGGTGTCAAGATTTAGCAGGAAAAAGAACCACATAGAATGGAGAACTTACAAAATTAGAAGCCCTCCATCAGACGTCTGAGATCACACCAAGCACTGCTGCCCGTGTGTGCTGAAGCTCCTGACTACCGCCATAAGGACTAGAATCTTGCCTAATGAATATGAAAGTATCTCAACATTCCAAATTCTTCAACCAGGTACCGAATCCCGGATCCAAGCAACAAAAATGAGACAAGCGTCATATAAGGAGTCCCAGGACACCGCTGGGTTCACAGGCATGGGGGTAGTGCAGCTTCTCAAAAACTACACAGTGCAAAAGGAGAACATCTCACCCTCACCGCATATGCAGCAAAGGTTTACTTTGTACCAATCGCAGATGCAGTGATTAACCTGTGTCAGAACTGGATAACTGCAGACTACACTGCTGAATGCTTTCACGTGGAAAAAAAGAAAAGATACACACCTGGAAAACCAGCATGTGAAGAGTAGATTATAGCCCTTCGGCCTGACTTGCTAGTTTTCTGTGCACAAGGAGGGCTTTTTGTTTCCTATGAAGGGGTACGTAACAATGCAAACCCCTACCCACAGTCTGAAGTTGTACAGTCCTGGCACAGGTCAACTACCCCTCTATTGTGGTTCCTTTAAAGTAGGCCAAAGTGCCACAAGGCTGCCACAACTGCTAGACCAATCCACCCACCCCAGATCTTTTTCAGCCCTCAGACACAGTGGCAAGATGGCAAGAGGAAAGGGGGATGGAGGCATGGCAGACCCCAGACCCCCCCCCCCCCGAAGCTGCTGCTGCTCAGGTCTTCCAGCTTGGCCTCCAGAGATTTTGCTCCAAGCCTGGGAGGGGGTGGGGAGGAGGCCGCTCCGCTCACCTGAGCCACTGTTTGCAGGCTGAGCTCCAGCTGAGAAGAGAGCCTGCCCCCGGGCAGTTTCCTGAATAATGCACACCTAAGAGAGAGATCAGGTTCCCTGGCCTGGCTGTCCTGCTTGCCTGGAGCTCCCTGAGCCCACGAGCAACCTCTGCTCCTCACATGACAACTCAGTCCTTTGCTCCCCACTGCCTCCCCAAACCCCCAGGAGCCCCCGGTCCCAGCACCTGGGTCCTTGCCCCCTCCTCACCTGCAAGAGGCGTTTGGGCTGCCCCGAGCCCTGACCCACAAAGCTTGGTGCGGTACCGCTGGGCAGCACAGCTCCTGCCGCAGCCCACCCTGCCTTCTGAGCCACAGGCTAATATCTTAGCAAAAACCGACAGGCCGGCCCCACCCGGCAGGAACACACTGGACAAGGTATTAGCCTAATTAGCCTGGGCAGACGTGCGTCCTGCTTCCTCAGCACCAGGCGGAGAGCTGCATCCAGAGCACAGCCCGGGGAGGACGAGGGAAGAGGCAATGCCAGCAGCACTCCTGTCCAACTCTCAAGAACACCTGCAGGCCTGCCTTCACAACCATGAGGGCCGGAAACTTGCTTTCTAAGAATTAAAACAAAGTGGAGATCCTCAGGGAACTCAATTCTGCACATCCTGACTTAGGCCAGACTTTTTCTGCACTGCCTTGGTAGTGCGGTGCAAATGAGCACCGCAGGCCCAAATCTGGCTCGCTGAGCGTCCACGCCACCCACCACAGTAGTACATGTCCATTCCTGCCCAACTGCAGCAGCCCAGAGGGGCAGGAATGGGGGGGTGCACAAAATGGGATGGGCAGAGGCCCCGCCAAGGACTCTCACTGTAAACTGCGACGAGACGCTTTGTCTCGCCATCTCACAGCCACCTTGAGCTGTCAGTGCCCCGTCTGGTCCAGGCAGCAGCAAAGAGGGATCACGAATTCCTTCGGAGCCACGGAGACAGAGAGCTGCAGCAGCTAACGCCAGAGAGGCGTTTCCCCACTTCTGCATTCCCGAAAGCAGCCTTCTTCTCCAACCGGGCGCCCTCCAGATGTGTTGGGAGTACAAATCCCATCCCCCCAGCCAACGGACCTGCTTGCTGGGGGGATGGGAGTTGTAGGCCAAGGACACACAGTTGGGGAAGCATGCCTTAAATAGGGTGCTGCACATCCCAGCAGCAGCAGGCATTGCCCTAAACGGATGAGCACGGCCACCCGCCATGTCTCCGCTGGGAACCAGCGGATGGTGACAGCTGCTTACGTTGGACTTGTTTTATTCTTTCTCATAAACCACCCTGGGAATAGGACTGAAGGGCAGCAGACCGTCCCTGTCATAAGTAAATAAAGCACAGTTGCACTGCCGTCCCATCACAAGGGCCACTCTGCGGGTGGAACCAACTGTACCCGCAGTGCTCTCTCCCTAAGGTCGAATGTTTTTCGTGGTGGGAATGGGGCATGCAAATTCTGCAGCCAGGGACCCCAGATCCTGCACCTTGCAAAAATTCTGCCATTTAAGGCAAATGTGTGCAATTGTTTCTTATTCTGCAGAACGTACTCGAGTTTTGCTAGTTGTGGCAGGAAGGGCAAAGAGGTGAACTGCACCTCCAGCCACTGGAGAGAGCTCCGCTGCAGTCCCGGCCACGCAGCGTCTTATCTAGCCACCCTTCTGGCTTTTGAGTGTCAACAGGTGCTGCTCACACACCTTCTGGCATATCTTGACTAGAAACGTACTTTCGGAAAGCAAGCACCAAGATGCTCACAAAATGGTTCCTGTATCACATCCCGTGTTTTGCTTTAGCAGATGTTTTGCAGACCTTGCAACTGCTCTCCCTTCTCCTTAAGCCCCAGACAAACTTATTTTTCTCCAGCTTGGTCATACGGGTTATCTCAACCATTTCATTGTTCCCGCCCTGCAGAAAGAGCTGCCTGCAGACAAGAGCTCGGCGCTGAAATACACCTATGCTGTACTCTTTCCGGTGCCAGGTGAAGACCTTCGTATTTTCCCAGGCATTTTGAGCATTTCAGCACCCCAGTATTTTTAGTTCTGCTGTCTTAAATCTGATATTGCATTTTAAATATCTGCACTGCTGCTAGGTTTTACACTGGTTGTATTTTTATTCTGTAGTGTTAAATCTATTATATTTTATATTGTGTTTTCTATTGCATTTTTGTGGTTTTAATTTTGTGAGCCGCCCAGAGAGCGTCAGCTATTGGGTGGAATAAAAATGAAATAAATACATAAATACATAAATATGGGCATTTCTATCGCTGGATTTGGCAGTGGGGGAGCTATCCATGCCCCATAGGGATGGCAGGATAGGGCTGGTGAGGCTTTCCAGATGTTTCCCAAGAATCCCCCACTGCAAGGCATCGCAAGCAACCCCAGAAGCTGCCGCTTTCCTGTTGGCTGTTCTTCCTTAAAAACAAACCAAATGGTCCTGCTTTGCTCCGACAAATTCCTCTGGGCTGCAGGAGGCAAAGCGGGAAACATGCAACTGCCGATTGCATCACAATCTGCACATTAGGCCGGGACGACAGAGAAGCCGATGGCCAGGAGAGAAGATCAACCTGCAGATGAACGGCCTGCCCATTTTTGCCTTTTCAACAGCTCCAGACTGCAAATTGAGCCTGCCTAATATAACAGGGCTTTCAGGTCAGAAGTCACAGGAGTGCCTGGCAATCTAAATCTATGGCATTTCTATGGTATAGAAATGTAGATAATAGTGATGCTGCTGATGCTGATGATGATGTGTATAAAAGGCAATGTTTGGTCACCTGGTAACGGTTGGCTGGGGATGACAGAGGCGGTAGTCCGACGCATCTGGAGGTCACTGTGTTGGGGAAGGCTGCTCCAATGTGATGGAGGAAGAGCGCCCAGGACTTTGCAATGCACAATGAAGACACATTTTGCTGCCTCTGAACGCGGATTTTAAAATCTTGCTTGCGCCTTTCAGACACCAGTGCCTGCCTTCATCGCTCTCCCCACCCTCCACGGTGCCACCAGAAATGGACTGCTTCCCCCCACTGCATGGCAGAGCCAGCCCTGGTTACGCCAACAGGAGCGGGCTTGATGCTCCCCAGCGGGAGCTCTCCAAGATACGGAGTACAGCTAGCCCTGGCCTCCCCTGGGGGGACCCCTGTAGCTTCTCCCATGCAGGTGAGCAACGGCCCTTCAATCCTACGGGGACAGGCAAAACGGCTGCACCAGAGACTCTGTCATGATAAGGGCAACCCATCCTGAACTGACTCTCGGCCTTGCAAGGGGTTGCAAGGGCTCCCTGTCCACGGAGCACCTCTGCACCTCTGAGGAATCTCCCTCAAGCTCCCCTCACTCCACACATCCCGACGCTGGGCATTTTGATAGCCCTCCTTGCAATCACCACAGCCCAACTCTCCAAGCCTTGGTCACACTGTAAGAATGCAACAGAACGCTGGGAACCAGTCTAGGGCAATTTTCCCCAACTTGGTGCCCTCCTGATGTCTTGGACTACAATACCTAGCATGCCCCAGCCAGCATGGTCTAGGACAGGGATGCTGGGAGTCATAGTCCGAAACATCTGGAGGGCACCAGGTTGGGGAAGGCTCATCTAGGGCAAAAAGAAATGCCTGGGGCGCATTTTTGAAAAGGACAACAGGGGGCGTTGATTTGTTCCGACACTGTTCCTGCACGAACACGACACCGACACGGAGCGTCTCTTTGATTTAACAGAGCTCTCTGCTGCCTTGGTGCGGTGTGCTCAGGTCCTGCTTGCTCTCTTGGTCGCTGGTTCAAATCCCTGTAATTGCTGCTGTACAGGGCAAGGGAAGCTGTACCTTCGGGGAGGGACCGTGGCAGGGTGGTAGAGCCCTTGCTTTGCATGCAAAAGGTCCCAGGTGTGATCCCTGCCATCTCCCAGTAGGGCCCGAAAAACTCCTGCCTGAAAGCCTGGACACCTGCTGCCACTCATTGTCGACAAGACTGAGCTCCACCGACCACGGTTCTGGCTTCGTGGAAAGCAGCTTCCTCGGTTGTAAGTAAGGAACCTACTCAACTCATTGGGATGGGGATTTTTTGGAGGGGGAGAGTGTTTTGTTCTTTTATTGCTTCCCAACAACCTACAGCTCATCTCTGTCTCCACACCTACCCACCTTCCATTTCTCCTGCAAGGAGCACAAATTTTGCACTGTTTCTTGAAACCCCAGAATTTGGGCCAATGGGTGGGATTCTCCATCGCAAGGCCATCCTCCTTCCCCTCCAAACAGTGCATGTCTCCCACACCCACCCAACTCCACCGCTTCATGGAATGCCAACCTGACGTCAGGTTTCCCATATCTGTGAGAACAGGGATGTTCCAAGGAGGGAGGGAAGAAGAAAGAGGAAAAACAATTCACCTTATTAAGGCTGCTGCCGCCGCCATGGCTGCTGCTGCCGCCGACGCTGCTGCTGCTGGCGATTCGGATGGGAGCGCTTCTCAATCCCACGGTGAGCTCTGTGAGGTGTGGAGAGAGCACAGGTGTGAGACCCATCAACCAGCGATAGGGCAACAGGAGGGGGTTAAGGGTAAACTGGGGCTTTAGGATTAACCAACCTCATAGGTAAGTCTTCAAGTTACTAGTCCACAAAAAATTAAAAAATACTAGCCAGCTTTCCTGGGCTAAAAAGCACTGAGCCCCTCTGAAACGTTTCCCTGTCTGTTTGGCAGGAGGAAAATTATGAATCAGAGACATAAGCAGGCGAGTGGCTATTTGCAAGCATACAATTAACATATTGTCGCCCACCTCAAGCCCTTGGGACTGGGATGTTTATAAATCAGAGGTTTAAAGAACTCTAAAGCATTCCTAATTCGACCACCACAACCAACCCACTCAGCACCCTCCTCCCAGTACAGAGCCTCAGCAACAGTATTGTATACATACACAAAAGCTCCGAAACAGAACGAGCGGTGAGAAAAGCCCCCTAAAAATAAAATAAAAAATACTACCCCGATACCAGTTCCAGCTAGGGAACCATAATTCTCCAAGGTTCCCAGAGAAAACCCCCACCAGGTCATGGACAGAGATGTAAAGATACATTTAGATAATTACAACTGAATCTTAAACCCCTGAAGAACTTCTGTGGATAAATACAAGGTTATTAATACATTGAAACTCCTGTGATCCCTATTGACTGCGATTGGATTGCCTATGTAATGTTGATGTTTTGTTAGAATATTATTATATTTATTTTAATAATAATAGACTATTTTAAGTGCTTATTGATTACATTGAAATATGATTAAAACTCAACAAAAATATTTTAAAAAACCATAATTCTCCACCAGCCTTTTTAATGTTCCAGGGATTAGCCAGCTCTGGATGGGAGGAGTGAGGCCAGTATTGTGGGGGTGGCCCCACTCCCAGCTCCAAAATAGGTTGCTGCTGAGAACCACCTGGCCACGAGAGTTGAAACTGCTCCAAGAGAACCGGGCTCGAAAGGGCTCCGGAGAAACAGGCAAACTTTCCACTCGACCATAAAGATACATTCCAGCCCATCTGGCCACAGACAGAAGTTTATGCCGACAGAAACAGGGGAGCCCCCAAAGTCTGGGACCACATGCAGGACCTGCTGTGGCACCCAGCCCTGCTCACAGCCAGCAGCTCCTCTTTTCATCCCCCTCAGCACCTCGGTCTCACCAGCAACCCGGTGCGGATGAGACTTCTGTTACCTGGAGAAACCACCCACCCACCCACCCTGCCACTTGCCTCTGCAGCCTCACAAAGCCTTTGGGAAGAAGAAGCAGACGCCTGCCTCAATAGCCAGGCAGCGGGGTCCAAGGGGCAGCCCCGGGTGAGGGGATCATGTGCCCCCCAAGCAACTACAGCCAGTTCAGTAGGGCAACCCTGGAAGGGGGAAGCTGGCACGAGCTGACACTCACAGCTCCGCCATGGTAGCACAGCTCAGCCCCGAAAGGAGAGGTGGGCGGTTCCCACCCCCACTCGCGACGTTTTGCTAACCTTAGCAAAAGCCTTTCCACTCCTTCCTGAAAGTCTGACAGAGCTTTCGTCTGGCCAAGCAGCTCCCACCCCAAATTTTCACCTGACCGGTAGCCCACACCACCAATTCGCCTTGAATTATCCTTTCGGCTACATTTGGGCTGGTAGAGGCAAAGGCTCTGTGCTTCCACCAGAGAGGCAGAAACTGACCAGGTAGCAGGTCCGCGGGGAAGAAGTGACAGGGCTCCCCCTGCACAGAGCCTCGATCGGTAAGAAGGCAGAAATCCCTGTGGGGCAGAAGCCGCCCAGCTGGCCCTTCCCTTTCTCGCCCCGTCTCACAAAAACCTTCTAAGTGACCCCCAAAATGCTTACAAGTACCTCCTCCACCAGATTCACCTGGAAAATTAATTTAGGAGAAATCAGGGGGAAATTCTGCCCACAGGGCATCTCCCCCAAGCGGAACGGGGGCAGGGAGAGAGAGAGAGAGAGGAAGAGAGAGAGAGAGAGTGCAATTCCTGCGTGTCCTCTTTCCTTCCCCTGCAGCGAGAAGCCAGAACGGGCCCCCCAGATTCTGCGCAGACAGCAACACACGTGGGCAAGAGGGCCCCGCCACACGCATCCCCCCAAGCCCTCATCCTGAGAGCCCCCGGTGCTGCTGCAAACGCTCCCCGGGCGGGCGACAGCACCACTCACCTGCCCGCTGGCTCCCTGGCGTGCCCATGATGTGGCTGTGGATGGGCTGGCTCCGTCCATCCTTAATCTCGATGGTGAAGAGGGTCTTCATCTCGTCGCCGGGGTCGGCACCAAGGTTGCGGGACTGGGGCAGCAGAGGGCTGCTCGGCTGGGCATGGGGCTCCTCTGAGCCCGCGGAGCTCCCCTTGGCATTTTCAAGGGGCAGGCGGGCAGGTGTCAGCTGGCTGGCCTGCCATTGGTTGCCCTGGCCCCTCCCCCCGGGACCGCCCGCCTCTTTAGGGCCGGCCAGCCCGGGCGCCAGAGGCCGCGCTGCTCCAGCCTTTGCCGGAGAGGGCTTGGTTGCCTGCTCCGCGCCAGTGCTGTCATCCCCTGCTCGGTGCCCAGGACCATCCTGGAGCGTACGACCGGTGCCGCCTCCGCCCCGGGCCCCACCCGGTAAGTCCGCCACATGCTGGGGCTGCAGGAGCTGCTGTCGCTGATGCAGCTGCAGGACGCGGGAGCCTCTGCTGGCGCTCTCCCCCTTTCGGGGAGCAGGCGAGGAGCCCGTGTGGCTTGTTGGCTCCGAGCTGAACTTGCGAGCACGCTCCCACACGGAGCCGGACCTCTGGAAGGGCTGCTCTCTTCGAAGATCTGCAAGTGGGGGGGCGGGGGGAGATGTGCTTGTTCGCATGGAAACAGAGACCAGTTTATATCACACAGCTGGGAACCCTGCCAAGCCTCGTGAGAGAACGTTCGGACCCCGGGGAAGGAAATGCGCACGAGCCCCTTCCCTCCCCGTCCTCCCGCACAAGCCCTCCGCCAAAACTGAGAGCGCCTGCAACTCCCAGCGTGGGCTGTGCTGCTGAGCAGCTGCCATGCTGGGGAAGGAAGACCCAAACCTGGGAGGACAGGGGGCCCCCAATACAAGCTGCCCCACAGGTCCAGTCACCCCTGGAGGCCCCAGCCAGCATGGCCCACGGCCAGGGTGGTGCAACTTGTCGTCTGAAACGTCTGGAGAGCAGCAGGTCGCCAACCCCTGGGCCAGGTCTCTCAAGCAGGGGGCCTCTCACAACCCCTCCTCCTCCTACCTCCACTCAGGGGCTCTGCAGGCACCCAGCATAAGCCTCCTGCACAGGAGGCTGTGGAGGGGCAACAGCTCAGGGGCAGGGCCCCTGCTTGGCAAGCAGAAGGCCCCGGGTTCGATCCCCGGCATCTCCGGGCAGGGCTGGAAAAACTCCTGCCTGCAACCCTGGAGAGCCGCTGCTGCCAGTCGGTGTTGACACTCCTGGGCTAGATGGACCCAGGGTCTGACTCCGTATAAGGCAGCTTCCCATGTTCCGGTGACTGTAAATGGAGTTGGGGCAGGGTGTATGTGTGAGCGGAGGTTGCCCAGGGCCTGCTAGATAGGGGGCATCAATTGCCACAACATATCCTACTTCAGGAGTGAGCAACTTGCTGGGGAATGTGGGCGGGGGGTGCTGTTGCACTCATGTCCTGCTTGTGCGTCTCCCATCGGCAGCTGGCCGGCCACTGTGTGAAGAGAATGCTGGACTAAATGGACCCTTGGCCTGATCCCGCAGGGCTCTGCTTATGCTCTTACGTTGTGGCCCTCCAGATGTTTTGGCCTACAACTCCCATCAGCCCTGGCCAGCATGGCCAACGGCAAGGGATGACGGGAGTCGAATGCAAAACATCTGGAGGGCCACCAGTTGCCCACCCTTGTCCTGTATCAGCTTTCCCCAACCTGGTGCCCTCCAGATGTGTTGGGCTACAAATCCCATAATCCCACAGCCAGCTATGGTGGGAGTTGCAGTTCAACCCATCTGGAGGGCCCCCAGCTGGGGAAGGCCGTCCTGTCTCGTGAAGATCTGTGACACCCCGTCGCTCACACCAGAGCTGGGCTCGTGCGGGACAGCAATTATCTAGCTGATAACAACGCAGCGGGAGAGAGGGCCGACCAAGAGCAGCAAAGAGGCAGCAGCTGGGCCAGAGAGTCACCTGCGCCAGCTGCCGGTTGTGGTGCAGGTTGTGCGGCTTCGCAGCGGTGAGCCTCCGAAGGGGGCGGGCTCTTGGGGGCGGCTTGCGCAGGAACTCCTAGGCAGAGGGTCAAGAAGCAGAGGAAAAAGTCAAGTCATGACAGACAGGGATGGTCTCGGACCTGCCCTCCCCACCGCCACCAAGCACTCTCACGCCAATTTGGCCAAGCTTCCCTTCAAACGATGACCCCCGCCAACCCCCCCCCCTTCCAGGGGCCAAGCTGAAAACACCCTGCCTCGGCTCCATTTGGAGCAGCGTGTCCTGAGGCTGAGGAAGGCTCATCGGAGAGTTTCCAAAGCACTTCAGGCACGCAATGAGCAAGTCATACAACGGCCCTGCGAGGCAGGTCGGCAAACTGAAGGTGGAGGGGAAGGGAGGAGGGCGTGTGTTAGCTGAAGCCCCCAGGCGAGGTCGCAGCAGAAGTAAGATGTGAAGGGGGCGGAGGGGTGGGGGAGGGAAGGGGGGAGGGAGGGGCACTTTTCGGTCCAGAGCAGAGTCCCTCTGCTACCGCAGCACAAGCACACAATCTATTGCAGCCCAAAGCAACTCTGCTGAAATTGCCCTCCACCACGCACACACACACACACACGCTTGCCAGCCGCATGCTTTGGTGCCGAAAGAAGATGCATAAACTGGCCGTCATCTCCCCACCTTTCCCCTGTCCTCCCACCCCCAGAATGAGATGCTCTCCTCTGGGCAGTCTTCCTTGTATTCGTGTAAGACGGGGGGGGGGGGCGCAACGTGTGGCCTTCCAGATATTGTTGGACTGCAAGTCCCATCATCCCTCACCGTGGGCTTGGCTGGTTGGGGCTGCTGGGGTTGAAGTCCAGCACTGTCTGGAGGGCCCACGCATTGCTAGAACCCCAGGGGGACGCTCGGCCCTACCTGTGGGCTGGCCACTATGTGAACAGAACACTGGACAAGATGGAGCCAGGCAGCATCCCTCCCGCTCAGCCTTGGCCACCCTGAGACCCCTCGACACGGCCCTCCCCAATGGCCCCTCACAGCACGCAGCCAGAGGAGGATGCCCTGCCCCGGGTCTCGCTGCATCTCTCTCCTAGCCTCTGCTAAAGGCCTCGTGGCTGAAGGCCAAGAGCAGCGGCCTCGTTACACTTGCAGTAGGCCCAAGCCAGAGGCGTCTTCTAAAGAAGCTACTGGCCACGCTAGCTGGGGGTGATGGGAGTTGTAGTCCAAACACATCTTGGGGGCGCACGTTTGGAAAGCAGGGGGGAGGCCTGGACAAGGATGGCAGGCAGGACTAGCTCAGGCCTGAGAAGACCGAGTGCTGCTCCTCCAAAGGAACACAGAAGTCGTACCGTCCATCTAGCCCAGTATTGCTGACACTGACAGGCAGCAATGCCTCTCCAGGGTTGCAGGCAGGAGTATTTCCAGCCCTTCCTGGAGATGCCGGGGATCAAACCTGGGACCTTCGGCACGCAAAGCGGGGGCTGTGCCACTGAGCCACGGGCCTGAACTTTAAAGCGGCAGAGTGAAGGTGGTGGGAGGTGGAGAAGCAGGGGCGGGGGAAATGCACCTGGGAATCCTGAGAAAGCGGGCGGGGGGTCTTGCAAAACAATAAAAGCATCATCATATATACAGATGAAACAGCTTTCAATAGCCATAAAAACCAACATTGGAGAAAGAACTCATACTTCAAACGCCTGGGGAAATTAAAATATGTTTCCCCCTGGTGCTGAGGTGGCAAGAAGTTAGGTAACAGGCAAGCCTCCCCAGGGAGAGCATTGCATTGTTAAGGAATCACCACCGAAAAGACCCCTTCTCTGGTGGCCACCCACCCACCCTGCGACAATGTGAACAGGGGCAGGTGGATAGGGAGAGAGACCCCTGCTTCCGCATCATGACGGCCTTAAAAGGGAAGCACCCGGATTTTGAACTGGGCCCAGAAACAGACCAGGAGCCAGTGCAGTATTGAAGCACGAGGGAAAGACATTCCTAATACCCAGTCCCAGTGGGCAGCCCTGCTGTTTCCAAGCCGTCTTCCAAGGCAGCGTTACAGCAGCCTCATCCGGAGGTTACCAGGGGAGGGTGGCCAGGCTCTCAGGAGGAGCTGCAGCTGGCACATCAGACCCAGCTGGTGGAAGGTACCTTGCCCTTGCCCCTCCGGTGAAAAAGCTAGATGCGGGAGCAGCCCTAAATGGTGAACTGACCCCCGTAGGAGGAATGCGACCCCATCTGGAACAGGTTGAGCTCCACCAGCCAGCACCTCTGGCTTCAATTCCCTCTGCCAGCACCTCTGGCTTCAATGCCCCCTGCCAGCACCTCTGGCTTCAATGGTTTAAGCTTTAGTTTACTGACCCTCATCCAGCCCACCACTGAGCCCAAGCACCAGTTCAGCACTTGCCTGAGGGTTCTTATAACAACTGCAAGTGCGTGTCTGGACTTCTGAGCATTCAGAAGTGCACTAAGTGAGGCTATTACTAACCCAGCATCCTGTTTCCAACAGTGGGCAGCCTGATGCTTGTTCCTTTAGGAGGCAGAGTATAAAGGTGACAGCCTTTCCCCAGCTGACCAAACCTCTTGTGCATTGCAGAACCATACAGGGGTCAAAGTCCACCTTACTCTATGCACACACAAACTTCCCACCCCACAAATAAGCCCTTGCAACTCAGAGGGGCAGGGCTAGGGGGAACAGCTCCACCAAGTGAGCCAAGCCATGAGACAAGGGGAGGAAGGCCGCCCGGCTCTCTCAATTCAGACTGTACCAGTGGAGGCTGGTGGCTCTGATGTCAGTGGGGCAGTGATTCCACTCCGGGTTTCAGTCAGAACTAATCAGAACTCTAAAGGAGCTATCCACTTTGCACCTTGGATAGCTCCTTTAAAATTCTGCCTGGTTCTGACTGAAACCCAGAGCGGATTCACCACCCCACTGACATCGGCACCACCAGCCTCCTCTGGAATGTACGTCCCCTTGCCATGTGGGGCCACAGAAGACCCCTGCTGCCCTGACCCCAATTCACCGCAGCTAAACTGGGAACATGGGTGGGGTTGTGGAGCGATCCCTCCTTCCTGGACTGCCAGAGATAGTAAAAACCAGCAAAGCATTCAGGAGCCCCAACCCCTGCCCAACTCCCAGCTGCAGAAGTTAAGTTGCTGAGTTCTGCATTGCAAAACTTCCCAGTTCTCAAGGAGGTGGGGAGAAACCGGAGCGCCGGAACAACTGCTCAGGAATCGTTGCAGCTGAACTCTGGGGCAGTGGGAGGGGAAATGAGACAGGACGGCTCTTTCCTTTCCACAGCCTCCTGTGCCAGATCCTCTACTTTCTCCTCTTTGCAGAAACAGGAGGTCAGCCAGGGACATGATCAGGGATTTAGGGCTCAAGGGAGCAGCATGGTTGAAGAAGGGGGCCCAGGAGGCACCCCAGTCAGCGGGGGGGGGGGGAGAAAGGGAGAGAGAGGAGAAAGCTGAGTTTGTGCAAAGTGGAGGAGGGAAGCAGGGGACCCAACCAAGGATGGAGCGAGGAGCCGTTCCTGACCTTATTGGGCAAAAGAATGTAAAAGGTCCAACTTTGCAGAACACAGATTCCCTTTCATGGCCCTTTCACGCAGGCAAGGGAGGCACAGAAAGTCTGCAAGGCTGCACTGGCCCCCTTTGGAGGATGGAGAGGGATGGGGGAACGGAGGAACAGGCCAAGCCCCAGAGGGAGGGGCACACCTCTACGCTCCCCCTTATTGAGTCCCTCCCGGCCACAGCAGCCGCTGCCCCTGGCTCTGCCTGCCAAGAGAGGCTTCTCCTCTCCCTGGGAAGCCCTGTCCTTACAGGATCCCCCTGCAGAGGCCTGTCATAGGACAGAAGAGTTCTGTTGCTGCTTGTACATCACAGCTGGGGTCAGAATGGGCAGGAGGCAAGGATGCAAGGCCATCTGGGGCCAAGGGCAGATGGGTCCCTGCAGGGATTCCTGAGGCTGTGCTCAGCCCCACAGCCTCCTCAAGGCCAGCCAGGCCAGACATGCATGCGACTGAGATGGGGTTGCTGGCATACCAGCAGACACGCACACTACAGACTCCGGCCCCCAGCACTGTGTGTGACAGAGCAGTGACTCCATCCCAGTCGTATGCACGTCTGGGCCGGCCTTGAGGATGCTGTGGTGTGCACACATATATTTCACACTTTCAACGCCTCATCGCCACCCCCACACACACACCCTGCCTGCTGTTTTCAAGGACTGTGATGCTCTCTCAAAACAGGCAGGCAGAAGCTGAAATATAACTACTGCACCCGGCAGCCAACAACACAATCCTGCCAACGGGGCTGGCCTTTGGAACAAATGCCCCCTTGTCCAACGACCAAGCTGGCTCCAAGCATTCTCCTGTGTTCTTCTCTCCTATCCTTTCCAATATCTGAAAGCTGCCAGGAGTTTCCTGGTGTTCATATCTCAGCTTCAGCACCTGGGGGCATGTCTGGAAGGGTGGGCAGAAAACACGGAAGAACGGCACGGAAGTATATCATGGTGATGTTTCCCTGTGAAAAACGGATCTAGGCAAGGGGGTTGTGGAATGTATGGCACATCTTTCTGGAGGCACGGGGAAAACACAAAATGTGGCATTTGGTGCAGGATTTGGCTTCCTAGAAATGTCAGCTTCTGTTTGAAAAAAGTTTCTAGCCCCTATTGTTGCAGAGTTATGGCTGACAATGTGTGGGAGATGGCTGCTGAACCTCAGAAGCCAGAAGGATGGCTGAGGAAGACTTCCAGAGGAAGGGGAGGTGGCAGAAAAACTAGAACGCATTATGCAAAGCAGTAAAAGCAGCATACGTTATGCAGAATTTGCACCTTGAAATTTAGCTTTCATTGGCACAGAATTTTAAGTTTTTTAGCATGGAGGACACACAGCTTGCATATATTAGCCAAAAAGGTGCTTTGCAGCAACTTGCAGCATAATACCACTGAGTGCACGTTGGCCATAGCTCAGGGGAAAAGCATACAAAAGGTCCCAGGTTCAATCCCAGGTAGGGCTAAAAAACGATTCCTGACTGAAACTCTGGAGAGGCGAAGCCTGGATAGCAACTGATCAAAGGTGTATGGAATGCAAAAGACCCACTATGTCTGCAAAAGCTCCCTCACTGCAAACAAAAAATGCCTCTTTTTAAAAAAGAAGCAAACCAAGGAGTCAGATTGCCACAAAGCCTGAAGAGGGCAAGAAGAGGGTTGGCCCAAGCAGAATTATTGATTGCTGCAGTACGAAGAACTGTGAGCATGTGCAGAGTGCTTTTCTCCTCGCCACAACCAGCAGCTGCGCACTGGTGGAAGGGCTGCCAAGTCTGAGGCTATAATTTGCAGCCAGGGCACTTCGCAGTTTAGTCATGCCTGAAAGGAAGGCAGCGGGGAAAGGGGAAGGGACTCAGTGGGGTGCTCAGGTCTTCCTGTCGTCCCTCCCTCCCCCACCTCACAGACTTGCTCTGTCACAACGTCGCTTGCACTTACGTTTTGCAACAAAACAAAAAGAAATGTGCCCCCAAGGACAGAAGGCACCCGTGCCAAGCGTCCCAAGGCAGCCCCCTCTCGGCGGGCCTGCCGCCTCTCGCGCAGCCCACGTTCCCCAGCGGCAGCGAAAACACCGGTCGCAGCCCCTCTGCCTCCAGCCCCGCTCCATCCATCAGGCCTGTGCCCTTACCGTCTTCCTCTTTGTCCACTGCACTCGCTTCCTCCTCTGGGGCTTGAGGCACCTCCTGGGGGAGAGAAAGTGAGATGGGAACAGAGTCCACTGCCTCGCTGTAAAGGTGCCTCGCACCAGAACAGAATCAGCATGGGCAACATCTGGGCAAGCCACCTTCAGCTTTGCATGACAAACTCTGCAAATGCTGCTCCCCACTGAAGCGGTTTGATCCAGCGAAAAACGGGCTGTGAAGGGCACTGATTGGTAAGCATCAGGAAGATCACCAGCCATGCTTCCCCCGCTTTCGGGGGGGTTGAAAACATAAAGCAAAGGATGAACTGAGGACAAATAAACACAATGGGATGTGGCTGCGAGAAAGGCCAATGCTCTTTGGGCTGTGTTAATAGAAGCACTGCTTCCAAATCCTGGGAAGTCTTAGTCCCCCTCTGCTCAGCACTGGGTAGGCCTCATCTGGAATGCTGTGTCCAGCTCTGGGCACCGCACTTGAAGAAGGATGCAGACAAGCTGGAGAGGGTTCAGAGGAGGGCGACGAAGATGACCAGGGGACTGGAAGCAAAGCCCTGTGAGGAGAGACTGAAAGAACTGGGCCTGTTTAGCCTCGAGAAGAGAAGACTGAGGGGAAATATGATAGCGCTCTTCAAGTCCTTGAAAGGTTGTCACAGAGGGGAAGGCCAGGATCTCTTCTCGATCGTCCCACAGTGCTGGACACGGAATCATGGGCTCAAGTGACAGGAAGTCAGATTCCGGCTGAACATCAGGAAAAGCTTCCTGACTCAGAGCAATGTGACAATGGAACCCATGGCCTAGGGCGGTGGTGGGCTCTCCCACACTGGAGGCATTCAAAACGAGGCTGGACAGCCACCTGTCAGGGATGCTCTGACTTGGATTCCTGCACTGAGCAGGGGTTGGACTCGATGGCCTTGTAGGCCCCTTCCAACCCTACTGTTCTATGATTCTCTGATTCTACAATTATATGCCTGAGGCAGGAGGGCTGGTGTAACACCGACATCACTCAGCCCGCTGAAATTGAGTTCTGCTGTGCAAACTGCAGTGACTACTCTTTACATATTACATCTGTCTTCAGTCCTATCTTCCGTTATTTGAAGGAATGCCAGCTCCCCTCCAAAGGATGCTGAGCCACATGGATGGAGCCCTACATTTTCAAAATGTTTAATAACTCCACACACACCCCCACAAAGAATCACGTTTTTCACATGAGGCAGGGTGAGAAAGAGCATGAACTCCTAATTGTGCTGCTACCTTTTGTACCTGAGTGGATTCTGCTCCCCAGGCACACCTACTCTCAGATCCCAGATTTCCTCAACCTTTTTTTATGGGCAACTCTCACTTCCGGCCCGGGGGAAGGAGGAGGGAGGAAAACAGCATCAAAAGAAACCAAGAAGAACTGTCTTCGCGATGACTGAATTGTCCCTGTATTCCAGCCTTTCCCAACAGGTGCCTTCCAAATGTGTTGGACTACTGGCTGGGGTGATGGATGCTGCGGTCCCACACGTCTCTAGGGTGCCAGGTTGGGGAAGGCTGCTCTTTCCTTTTCCTGTCTCTACGGCAGGGAGAACAGGTCCAAGTACCTCTCCCCTCTCGCTCCCCTCACTGGGCAGCCTCAGGCGGGGCTCCTCTGCCGAGCAGGCGGCTCTTCCAGCAGCGGGGGCATCCAGCTGTCCTTGCATGCTCTCGTCGGTGGCTGCTCCTTCAGGAAGCCTCAACACCTCACTGCCCTCCAGTGCTGCCGTGTCCCGCTCCTCCTCAGCAGGGGGGTGAGATTCTGTGCTGTCATGGGACCCAGCCTCGGGGCCCTCGGCGCTTGACTCGGGATCCTGCCCAGACAACTCTGAAGGAAGCTGGCAAGGGACAGGGTCCAGGAGCAGGAATGCCCCCGCAGAAGTGTCTTCTGGGAAAAGACAGAGAAGCAGCTCAGGGCCAGTAGCGGTGAAGAGACTGAGCTGGGAACCTCGGAAGGCTGCCTTCCCCAGCCAGGTGCCCTCCAGATGTTTTGGACTTCTACTCCCATCATTACGGCCAACACCAGGAGTGCTGGGAGTTGTAATCCAAAACATTCGGAGGGCAGGAGGTTGGGGAAGGGTGTCCTGAGAGATCTGTTTTGGATCTCACGCTGACATCTGAAAGATGGGGATAATCTCAGCCTCCCTCACAGGGCTGTTGTGAGGATTACTGAGGTAATGGGTGCACTTGGCGCGCACTAATGTGCTACTGACACCCTGAGTGGCATTAATATCACCTCTAGCATGCTCATCCTCAAAAAGGAACCCCACCCCTGCACTGTTGGTCTTGCCTGCACCCCACACACAAAGACTCCCTTCTGCTCCCTCCCACCAGGCCCTTGCTTTTTAACACAGGCCTCCCTTGCACGCTCACAGGCAGAAACACACCCCTTCACGTCCCACACTCCTGCAGCGCCTCCCCGCCCGGGCCCACCCAGCCTCCTCACACACACGTCCACCCCCTGCTCACCTCAGCTGCCACTTCCCGCCCCAAGGAGGCCAAGCGTGCGGAAAGCAGCCTTGGCGGGACTCACCTGGCACGTCCGTCGGCTTCACTTCTCCCTGCTGTTGGCTCCGCAGCTCCCGGATCTGGGCCCTGATGCGCTCCCGCTCTGCGACCTCCTGTGCCTGAGGAGAGATGGGAGACGAAGGCCCGGAGTCAGCCAGGAAGGCTCCAGGCAAGCAGGGGGAGCCTCTCGAGCAGGCCCTCCCGTCCCTACAGAATCCCCGGACGGGTCACGATCGCCTAGTGCTGCGCCCCCGGCACGCTGCCGCTCCCTTCGTGTAACACCGGGGTGGTTAAAGCGCCATTTTTAACGGGTGGGCTCTTCCAGGTTTTGAAGGCTGTGTGCATGCACGGTGCGGCGATACTGACCTGCATGTGCAATTTTGAGCATAGGATCAAAGGGTGCTAAACTAGCATGGATTAATCAACCCAGGTTTTATTTTATTTTCCAGGGAGATCCTTCTGCATCAGCTAGGGTGCATCCCAAATTACCACACACCAGCCCGTGCGGTAGGGTGTAGGATCTCACAGAGAGAGACAGGCAGACAAAGCTTTGACTCCAGGCAGCCAGCTGAGGGCAGCACTGCACACACGTGCGCACACACACACAAACACACCCACGCTTGCTCGCTCGCTCCCCCTTGTCAAATCCATTCAGCTACACCTCTCAGGGTCCTACCGCCTAAAACAAAGTGTCAGTGACTAGGGAGACACACACACACACACACACACCTTGAACAATGAGGCAGACCGTACATCTGTGTGTAAGGTGGCAGCAGTTGCTAGGCAACAAGATGCAGCCCCAGAAAAACCAGATCCAGGTTGACTCTGGGTTGCTAGGCAACCACAGGCACTGGTCCCCTTCTCCACGTCCTGGCTGCTGTTAGACCAACAGAGATATTTGGGGTGGGGAAAGGCTAGGAGGGATGGCGTGGGGGGGCTTCGCACAGGGAAAGCCAGCAGGAGAGGCCGTCTGCACCACTATTTAAGGCCTCATTCTCACTGAGGCCACCAGCCTGTGTCCGGGCTGCATAGCAGGTCTCATATGACTGGATATTCCTCCATGCCACCCCACCCTGCAAAACCTCCCTTCACTCAGCAAACTAGCATGTCAAGGAGGGTTTGCTTTCTAGACTGCAGGGACTGCGGGGATTTGGCAGCGTAGCCTTCTTCGTGAGCTGTGCTGTACCAGCAACCCACCCACAGTGGAAGCTGGGGGCTCCAATGTCCGTGGGGTGGTGGCTCCGCTCTGGGCTTTGCACCTTGGATAGCTCCTTATAGAGTTCTGACCGGTTCTGACTGAAACCTGGAGTGGATTCATCACCCCACTGACATCGGGACCACCAGCTTCCAGGGTGTTCTGCACCCAAGCCCTGTCCCCTCCCTCCAAGATGCACGGCAACCACTTCCCTCTGACCCGGGTTGCAGGAACAAGAGCTCTTACCCGCCCCCTCTACCCCCTCCTCACATGCACAGGGACAGAGGCTGTGCCCAAGTTCTCCCCTGCTATGCACCACAACCACTCACTCACACCCACACGCCACGACACAGGCACATGAGCATGAGCGGATGAAGTACAAAGGGGGGTTGGCTTTGGCTGGGGACAAGAGGGTTAAAAACAACCCCGACCCTCCGCTCCCGGCTCGCAGGAAAGCAAAGGCAGCACCAAGGTGGACGTGCTGTGCAAGCCCCATGATTGGAACTCCCCACTTTTTTCCGTTTTCAAGGGCCACCCTGGCAGTCAATTATTTGGCTCGGGGCTGGGGGGGGGTACGGTGTCCTCTTTGCCCCGGGCACAAAAATACCTGCATTGTGCCCTAACGTTTTCCCCTCCATGGTTAAAAATAGCTTCAAGGTCTGCCTGCAATTTGTGTCGGGGATCGAGCGTGGAGGCAAAGGGTTAAATCCCACCTCCGCCACGGTCCCGATCCAAGTCGTCCCCCACCCTCACGCGCCACAGCTACTTTTCGAAAAGAAAAAGACGTGGCGAGTTCCGATCATGGAACGTCCCTGCCAAGCCTGGCTTGGTCCTCGGTGGGCGGAGGCGGAGGTCGCCGCCCCCCAATCACTGCAAAACGCGGCCCTTGTTAACAAGAAAATATTTGCCGGGGTGTAGAGAAGAGCCACTGCCCCAATTCCTCCCCGAACTGAAATTCAAAGCAGATTTGGGGGTCCCTCTGCAGGCAAAACCCTGATGCATTTCAAGGGAAGAGAAAAGTATGGATAAATCGAGCACTATTTCTTCCTGGGAGGATCCTGCCATCTCGTGGAAGATCAAAGAAGCACCTCTGCTCTGGAAGCCCACGTTCGCCTCGCATAGGGTGAGGCTTCCCCCCATCTCGAGCCCAGTGCCAAGCTCATCCACAGCAGAAGTCCTGAGCAAGCAGCGGGCTGAGCCCCACACAGGGCACCCCAGCCTCGCCACCAGCAATGCCAGCAACACCGTTTCCGCAGGATTCCACAGAGATCTTCCGACATCCCATCGGGAGCTATTGCTCACCGCTCTCGGCTGGTCGTGTCGCCTCGGCCATGCGCGGGCAGCACGAGGCCCGCAGACCACATCTGGCTCTCCCGTGGCCATCTGTGCAGCCCCCCCGCCACTTGTGCTGCTGCAACCACAGCAAAACAAAACAGGTGGCCATTTTGCAAGGAAACACGGCGCGCAGGGAGCACATGCCTTGTCTGGAAGCAGAATCACAGTCACAGAAGTCTCCCAGGAGCATGATCCTGCACTCCCTTGCAAAATCTCCTCTTCCTTGCAAAACTGCGGGTGGCCATTTTGGCGGGGGGTGGCGGCTCCCGGTGGGTTTCAGACAGGAGCAACGCATGCCCCTTTTCTAACCATAGGCATGTCTGAGCGCGAGTACAGAGACACCAGAACACGTTATACATAGGCACATGTCTTCGGAGGGGGCGGGGAGGCTTGCCCGGAGCAGTAAGAGAAATAGAGGAAGAAGTCTATCAACAGCTATTGGCCATATGATTAAATGGAACCTCCAAGCTTAAAGGCAGTGTATCTCTGAACACCAGCTGCAGGGGAACAACAACAAGAGGCCTATTGCCTTCAGGCCCTGCTGGTGGGAACCCAGAGGCCATGAGGGCAGGAGGCTGGACCAGGGAGGCCTTTGGTGCGATGCAGCAGGACGCTTCTTACGTCCTCCCCTCGGGAGACCCATCTGTTCTTCCAGTTACTACATTTCTATACCACCCAAGAGCCAAAGCTCTCTGGGAGGTTTCCAAGATGTTCTGAAGCGAAGACGTGAGCGGCCAACGCCTCTTGCAAGAGTGACCCCCTGGCTACCCCACTCCTCAGCTCAGCCCAGCCCTCCAGAAGCTACCCGCAAACCTCAGCAAGGCTTGGGGGCCTAGACGAGGGCAGCCTGCATCCGACGGGAGATGCTGACAAGGCCACCGTTGCTGAGGGTCAGGCTGGGCCCCATCTCACTCAGGCGCCCGCCTTTCTTCTGTCAAGATGTGCTGCCACTTCTCCTGCTCACCTCGGAGTGACTTCCGTCTGTTGGGTTTTCTTCCCGCCCTTTGGACTCCAGGGCCTCCTTCGTGCTCCTCTGGTGGTAGAAATCCTTCCCGGCCAAGGCTGCAGCTGGAGAGGAGGAGGAAGAGGAGAAGATACATCAAGCTGCCTTTTTCAGCCCAGGCACCTTGTTTTAGAGGTAGCAGGAAGCTGTGGAAACTGCTGGCTCTGATGTCAGTGGGGCAGCGAATCTGTTCCGGGTTTCAGTCAGAACCAGTCAAAACTCTAAAGGAGCTATCCAAAGTGCTTTGCACCTTGGAGAGCTCCTTTAGAGTTCTGACTGAAACCTGGAGCGGATTCACTGCCCCACTGACATCGCAGCCACCAGCCCCCACTGGTGGGAAGAAAAGGTCTCACTGAAATTTAACACGTTCATCGGCCCTCCTCACTCTCCCAGGAAAGTGCATACGGGCGTGCGCGCGCGCACACACAGGCACTCAGGTCTCCCCCTTAAGCTACTGTGCACTGGTACCCTCAATTTCTTCGGCGCGCAGTTTGCGGATGGCGGCACGGATCAGTTTGCGTTCTTCGTATTCGCTGGCCCCTCGCAGCTGAAAGAGAAAGGAAAAGTCAGCAACTTCTGCAGTCAGCTTACAGAGCCTCTTATTCCAGCCCACCCACCCAGCCTTCTCTGTGAATTCCTGCACACATCCTGCCCCGTCACTCAGTGGCTCGCTATGCAAGAGTTCCATTTTGGGGGCGACAGTGAAATGAAGGCGCATGAAGTGACCTCCATGTGGTGACACAGAGGCACCCACACAGATAAGGCCCTGTTGGTTTTTTCAATACAAGAGCCTGCCAGACCTTTCAGCCAAAGGACATTTGGCGACACTCTGTCCTTGGCTCCCATGTAGGCAGTGCTGCATCCTCACTGAAGGGCTGTGTAGCCCTGGAAGCCTGGAACCTGGAAGCCCCCAGGTCTCACCTCTGCCACCCACTCACTAAGGCAAGGCAAGCCTCAGCCCCCTGATCTGCAATATGGGAATAATAATCCCAGCTGACCACCAAAGGACAGCTTTTCACTGGTTTGGTGGAAAGGGAGGAGGATATATACTTTTTCTTTGTCGTTTTGTTTGGTTTAACTAAATGTTTCTTTATATCATATTGTTCTCTATTATTGGGCTTAAGACACATGCATTATTTTCATGAAGCAAGGCTGATCTTTAATTTGCTGTTTGCTTATGTTGATGGTTCCATAATTTGCTTTTCCCTTCTTGCAGACACGTAACAAGATACACATTTTAAAAATGCTTATTTTTAAAAGAAATGGATACCACCAGCCTGCCTTACAGGGCTGTTTGCGAGGCTGAAAGAGATCTCAGATAATAATATTACTTAGTGTTTATATCACACTTTTGAATGCTCAAAGAATGTCATGTCCGTTATCCTGGTTCTGATCTTTTCAACAAACCCCTGCAAATGGCTAAGAGATTTTTTACCACCCGGCACAGAGTCCAGAGGCAAGATTTGAACACGGAACTCCCTGGCTCTTCGTTCCGTCTCTTTGCCCCTCGTCTTACGACAGCTTCAGGAGGCCTCAGCCAAGGCCTGGCAGAGACGTCCAGTAGCGGGATCGCCCCAGAGGGCGGCACTGACGCCAGCGACTCACCAAGGCTGTCAGCTCCTCCACATCCTGTATGGCCTCGAGCTTCCCGGAAAGTACATCCAAGGATTTCTGCTGCCGCTCCTCCTCCTCCAGCCGCCGGGACCTGAAGGAAACAAGGGCAGAGAGACAGGCCATCAGGTGGTGGCCAAGACCCTGAAGAACGTTTGCAGTGTGTACAGTGGGCGGCGGCGGGGGCAAAGCTGAGGAAAGGAGGAGCCTTGGCAACAGACAATTGCCTGTTCGTCAACTTGCCCACCGCAGTGCCTTAGGGGAGCACGACTCTGGCTGGCGCAACCCCCCGGCCGTGTGGTAAGCTGTCCTGTCTTGACTGGGACAGCAAAAGTGTGTGGTGGGGGTGGTTTTCAAGCACTTGGCAGCGGCTACATTTGGCTGGAAGGCAACCAGGCCTGGGAGAGAATGTGGGCAAAGGGCACGGCAAGCAGGCCCCGGCAATCCTTGTTCATTCACCTCAGGGGTAAATTTAGTTCATCTACCTCAGGGGAAGGAAACACAGGGGCTGAGGGATGCACGCAGCCTCCGCCACACCTATTTTATTTTATTTTTACAGAACGAAAGTTTTTAAAAGTCGCAGTTTGCTGCTGAAATTTGGCGGCAAGCCAGTACGGAGGCACAGAACGGACTGTGTTGCCCCAGCCTGGGGCCAGTAGACAGACAAAGGTTGTTCGTTGTGGTTGCAAATTGCAACCTCAAAAACTCCCCTGCACGCACTTTTTTGGGTGGTGCGGCGGTGGCGGTGGGGGGAGTGCAGCCCACAGCAGGTCTGAGGTGGGGCGGAGGGGCGGGGACTGGCCCATGGCCTGCCTGAAGCTGCCCACTCCCGATTTGCCTAGAAATTCTACTGTTAAAGACGCTCCTCTTCTACTAGTAGGGGGCAATCTTAAATTCTACTCTTAAAGGGGCCAGGTGAGCAGACCGGGAGAGTCCGGCTCCTCCTCGCCAGGACTCACCGCAGCAGGTTCTCCTTGTTCTCCTGCCGTTCCGCGCTGCGCTCCGTCCGGAAGCGTTTGGACGCCAGCGCCTCTTCGTCACGCTCCAGCTCCTGCCGCCGCAACTCCCGGATCGCGGAGCGGATCTGGCGCCGCTCGGCCAGGTCCAGCGTGGCCTCCAGCTGCGGGAGGAGAGGCAGAGCAAAAGGGAGGGTCACTTTGGGACAGATGGCGTGTGTTATGGATGCCAGTCCCCCCCCCGGGGGGGGTTGTCCTCCGGCCCGCCTCTGCGTGACCACCCCAAGATTCCAGCCTGTGCACACAATGGCTGCAGTGTCCAGGCACATACAGTGTCCCACTGTCCCCAAAGCCACCCACTCCCGCCCCCGGCACATGGCCCAGCGACTCACACACGCGACCACCACCCAGCCTTGGACTAGGTCCAAGAGACCCCCAGCCTGGTATGGCACTGCTAGACAAATGCCAGGCAGGAGAGGCGGAGAATCCCTAGGCTTAGTGTCTCAACCAAGGTGGATAAACTGCAGGTTGCAAACCACAGCAGACTCGTCTGCGAGTCAAGAGACAAAGACACCCTCTCCTGGTCTCATGTCACTGACCGCACACCGGAGAAGACTCATCACAAATGCTCTGTGCTATTTGCTGCCGAAAGACACGGTGTTATGTACTCCTTCTAAGGGGCCCTGTTTAAAGACTGGGGAAATTCACGAGGGACAGCTCCTGAGAGGGCATACGGCCTCCGTGCACAGACAGTCCGTTGATCAGGTGTTGACGCACTTTGGCTGGCCATTATTGATGGTCACCTCTGACCCTGCTCTCCCCACAGGTCCTCGGGTGACAGACCAAGCCAGGGGCTTCTCTCCCACTTTGCAGCACACTTCAGAAGTAATTAGAACAAGCTGGCTTGCTGGGGATAATGGGGTTTGTAGTCAGACACATCTGGAGAGTGCCAGGCTGGGGAAAGATGGCTTAGAACCTACAAACTGCAACACGGGCAAAGCAGCTGCCTCTACCTGGAACCTGGGGCAGCGCCAGTGTGGCTCTGCAGAATCCTTCGGAGGTTCTGAGGGAAGGGCTGCTCTCCAGAAGGGGATACGGGGCAGTCTCCATGCCTATTATATTTGCAGGCCCTTTGCATCCAGCTGTTCTGGATAGGCGGAAGCTCAACCTTCAGAGGTAGTCTACCACGGAGTTCCAGATTCTCTGGGGAAAGGGAAATCACAACCAGGCTGTGTTTGCCAGCCACTGGCTATGGAAAGCCTCCCAGGGACATGCTGACTGGCCACTGATGCACCGAGCTGGTAGAGCATCTCACAGAAGGTGGTCCATAAGAAGTATATTTGTAGAGACAGAAAATAAGCAGGGGAAGGGGGACGAGCATGTGGTCTGCCTGGAAAGCCGCAAAGCAAAACGTGAGCGATCCCTGCTTTCTGTTGCTCAACAGCTCAACAGCATTAGTTTTGCTTCAGTGCAGTTGGCAGAACCATCATTGAAAGAAGAGCTTGCAGCGATCTATCCAGCCCCTTGACGGTTTTGGAGTCTGGGCTTCAAGTCATGATTAATGGATGGAAGTGTGCGTGGCATGGTCTGAAATAATGCACTGGTGCCTAAATCCCCCCATGTCCGGGCTATTTGTTATAGGGTGGACAGAGATGGCTCAAGACCAGAAAGATTCAGGCTGAAAGGGAATTGTCTGCTAAACAAGATGGAGTTGTACGATCTGTATGTACCTTTTTATCTTAAAAACAAAGAACTCTTAATAGAAATAGGATTCAGAAATTTTTTTAGACAACATGAATATGTTGCTTTAATAGTGTAATGCAGCCTCCCCTAACTTAGTACACTCCAGATTTGTTGGACTACAACTCCCATGCTGGCTGGGGATTATAGGAGTTGGAGTCCAACACAATTGGAAGGCACCAGGTTGGAGAAGGCTGGTGTGATGTGTGTACACAGGCTAATGCAGCCTTCCCCAACATGGTGTCTTCCAGATGTCTTGTACTACAACTCCTGTCACCCCCAGCCAGCAGGCCCATGGGCTACAGGGATGCGGCATGGCAGGGGCTGTGCCAAGGGAAGCCAGCAGGCATGCCTAGACTCAGACAGGGTGTATCTAACTCTGACAGCTGGCAAGTTTACTTGAAGAGTTTGCCATACCAAACAGCCATTCCACCCTGTAGGAAGCCCGGTCCACTTCCTAGCTGCAAAATAAAATAGCGCAATGTGGGAGGCTTTGTGCAAATTGCACAGTTTATACTGGTAGCAGAGTTCAACTTTTCACACTGCTGTTTTTTTAGCTCAGAGGATACACTGCCCTGCTTAAAAGCCCCAAGGGAAGAAAACCACATTTTCAGAAGAGGATGCAAGCCCGTAATCTGCCTCTGGGCTTCTTTTCAGCACTGCCTCTGGCACAGCATCCACCCAGCGACACCCCTTCATGGAGACGGGCGGAGAAAGCCAGCCAGCCAGCGTCCAGCCGCAACTCATCTTCAGCCAGGAATACCCAGTTGGGAGGCAGCGGAGAATGACTTGGGCGGGGACACACGGCACAGCCTCGGAGACTGCCTGTGGGGCAGCCAGCCAAGCCCCTCTCCTTCCCGTTTCATCTGCAGCCAACACGTCTCCTCCCCAACATCGTGCCACACTGTCAGCGCCAGACGTGTCACAGCAGGCAGCAAGCCGTTCGGTCAAGGCCACCCAGGCCCCTCCTTGCACCCGGTGCCCTGCCCTCATCTGAGCCACCAGCCAGTTGGATCTTTGACAAACACACACACACACACACACGTACGTAGCACTCTCAGCTCCCTCTTTGGGAAGGCTTGACTGAGGGACGCACCTCGCAAGCCTGTTGCGTGGGCAAAGAGTGCACCACAATGCCCTTATGGCATTCTGCACTTCTGTGTGGAACGGTGAAGTAACCAGGCTTCACAGTGCTGCGTTTGTTTTCCAGGATCACGTAACCTGGGGTGGAAAGGAGAGCTCTCCCCCCGTCGCCGCTTCGATGCAACTCCCTTCACCATCCAAAGCATCCCCTAAATCAGCCTTTCCCAAACGGGCGCCCTCCAGATGTTTTGGACTACAACTCCCGTCATGCCCACTCAGCATGGGAATGATGGGAGTTGCAGTCCAACACATCTGGGGGGCACCAGATTGGTGAAGGCTGCTTAGAGCACTCAAAGGTGTTCACTTTCTCTGGAAAACCCTTACGCCAAGCCTGTCAGGTAGGACAGTTTTATCCACCCCATACTTCAGATGCAGGACTGAGGCTGAGAGAAGATGGCTTGATTAAGGCGGCTACCTGTTGAGTGCGGGACTGAGACAACATCTGAATATTTATTTTATTTATTTCAGTTCTATACCGCCCAATAGCCGAGGCTCTCTGGGACTTCCTAGTACACAAAGCCGGTGGGTTTTGCCACAAGATAAACTGTACACTGTAGTACAATGAGACCTAGGATTGCATAGTGGTTAGAGCAGCCTCACCCCAACAAGATGCCCTCCGCATGCTTTGCACTACAACCCCCAGCATTCCTGGCCGCTGGCCATGCTGGCTGGGGATGATGGGAGTTAAGCATCCAAGACCTCTAAAGGGCACCAGGTTGGGGAAAACAGAGTTACTCTTGGTTGAGGATGGAGAAGAATTAGATTCAAATCCATGCTGGGTAAGCTTTATTTATTCATTCATTCATTTCAATTCTATACTGCCTAATAGCTGAAGCTGTCTGGGTGGTTCACAAAAATTAAAACCAAAAAAGTACAGCTTGCATTAGTCTCCCTCTGTCTCTCATGTTTAGCCCAGCCTACCTCACAAGGTTGTTGTGAGGATAAAATAAAATAGCAGCCAGGTTGCTCAACAGTCCTTAGCAGCTAGAATGGCAAAGATGGGATGATGCCATAATAATGGTGATGCCCCAGCATCCGCCATGATGGGTGTTTCATGCCATTCTTTGCCTCTCTCCCCTCACCCTTCTCTCTCTCTCTTTCATCCCTTTGTACAGCAGTTGGGTCAGTATCATTTCCTGGACACGGGGTGGAGTGCGAGGTGCCGCTTGCCAGCATTCAGCGTTGTCAACTACATTTCCTGCCCCCTTTTGTTTGGGCCAGGGAGGGTCCTGGAGGCTGCTGGCCACTTCGGAGAGTGGCAGAGTTAAGAGATCACACAGCGGGAACGGGTGACAGTCAACAGGAGCAGAAGGTGCCTCCTCCGCAGCCCAGCGCCCTGGAGAGACCACCCAAACACACCTCTCACCTTCACAGATGACACTGGCTAATACCTTTGCAGAAAAACAGATGTTAAGCACTGAAGATGATACTACAAGGCAACAGTGGGCAGAAAGTCAATGTACTTGTAGATCTCTGGGCAGTAAATCCAGCAAGGGTCTCCAGCTCCCACTGGTATAACAACAGCAACGTTTATATCAAAATCAGAGCATGAGAACCCCTGATCTGTAGTCACTCAGATGCAGATTGGTATTTAAGGGGAAAAAAAGCCATGTGGGATCAGACCAAGGGTCCATCTAGTCCAGCACTCTGTTCACACAGCGGCCAACCAGCTGCCCATGGGAAACCCACAAGCAGGACAGGAGTGCAACAGCACCCTCCCACCCATCTTCCCCAGCAACTGATGCACATAGGCATCCGTCTTCCGATACTGGAGATAGCATAGAGCCATCAGGACTAGTAGCCACCAATAGCCTCATCCTCCATGAAGTTGTCTAACGCCCTTTTTAAAGCCACTCAACTTGGTGGCCATGCCAACATCTCGCGGTAGCAAATTCCATAGTTTAACTATGCGCTGTGTGAAGGTCCTTCCTTTTATCTGTCCTGTACTTCCTTTAATGTGTCTTATTTGTGTATGCAGGTTCTATTCACACATCTATTAATTTGTTACATTTCTATCCTACCTTTCCTCCAAACAGCCCAAGGCAGCGGCATACATGATCCTCCTCCTCTCCACTTTATCCTCACAACGAACCTGTGAGGTAGGGTAGGCTGAGCGTCAGTGATCGGCCCAAAGTCACCCAGTGAGCTTCATAGCCAAGTGGGGACTAGAACCCAGGTCCCCTAAGCCCCAGTCCAGCACTCTAACTACTATACCACACTGGCTCTTGATGGCTCATGGGTGTTCAGAAGGCCATTGGCTCAGCCCCCAGAACCACCATTTTCCATCTGGCCCCAGTTGGTGGATTTCATGGTTCCAGTAAACAGCGAAGAAGATCCCACAAATCTATCCATTCCAGGTACAGAGAATCATTGGATGTGGTGAACACTCTTACTGCCTTTGCCCCTTTGGGCCCAACAGGTTTTTGATGCACGAAAAGAACCTGCAAAGCCTGTTTAGCAGCAGCAACAGATGCCATGGGTACATGCACCTTCATGAGCTATCATATCCGCTGCTAACCCTCCAAAGCAGCCTTCCCTGCCAGATGTTTTGGACTTCAAGTCCCATCAGCCCCAGCCAGCAGGGCCAATGGTCAGGACATCTGGAGGGCACCAGGCTGGGGAAGGCTGCTCTGAAGAAAAACACAAATGCCCGTCCCCAGCCCAACTCACATCAGCCCCGCTTACCCTGTTCCTTTCACCTTCCTTTCCTGCAGGCAGACAGCACCTTCCATTGGTCATGAAGAGGTTGGGGGGCTCACACAAGGAATCCGGAGCAGGCAAGGAACCTTTCTCCTTACCCAGATGACACAGGGCAGCAGCTGTGTCAAGCAAACCAAGCACTGACCTAGGAATGTTCAAAAGTGCTTCACATGTGTTATCTTCCTGCAGTCTTTACAACACCCCTGCAAGGTAGGTCACTGCTATAATCCCCAGATTGCAGGGCGGGGCAGGCACAGAAGCTAAATGAGTGGAAGCAGCTTGCTTAAGGCTACTGAGAGTTCATCACAGGGGTCAGATTTCCACTGGGGGCTTCTTGCTTCGAAGCTCAGCCAGCACAATAAGCCACAGCCCAGGATCTTCCTCAACCGTCTAACCCGGAGAGCAGCCCTGCTCACATGGCACAGGGTGCAACGTGCGGAGGAAGTAGCCATCCATCGCGTGCCGCCACTATCCACCCAGTCATCCCCCAGGCACTGGCAAGGCTCCCCCCGGACCAAGGAGCCCAGAGGGCAGCCAAGCCACAAGGGAGAGATTCCACAGCGGCATTTCCTTTGGAGGCTGAAGCCCAGAGGCCACCAAGAGCAGCCGCCGAAGAGCGCCAGGCCAGAGCTAGAAATGAGAAGGCCCAGAAAAAAATGGGAAGATCTGGGGGGAAACAATCCCCCCCTTTTCCCCTGAGGACCATTTTTGTTTTTTCCAAAAAATTGGAAAAATGGAACAGTTTCGGATTACGAAATATTTTCTTTTAGAATTTAGGACAAAGTATTTCTATATTGTTACCCAGCCTTTATTCCCACAGAAATGATTTCTAAATACTATGTAGTAAGAACACTTTTATAGAAAGACTAGAGATGTAGAATGTCTGGAAATAATGAAGCCATGGGGGAAATATTTTTAATCCTCTCTGTAAGATACCCAGCATAGTTAGTTCTTTCATTCGTTATTAAAAATCATTGATCTAAAGTATATTTTACTGACAGACATTTCTGCTCAGTTTTCCAAATTGTGAGAAGAGTCACCACGGTGCATTCTTGACAGCTTGGGTTTTGTTCTGTAGAGTCCTGTGTTTTGATGCTGTAGCAGTCATTTAATGTAGTTGTAATCTAGTCAGACAATAATTATACATTTACTGAGTTTACTTTTTAAAGTTTTAAAATAAAATAATATCATGAGCAAACTATGTTATACATAAAATAACTATAGGAACAGAAAGGCTGCTTTATGGTCCTAAAGCAGCCCTCCCCAACCAGGGGCCCTCCAGATGTTTTGGACTACAGTGCCCAGCATACCTGACCATTGGCCATGCTGTCTGAGGCTGATGGGAGCTTAAGTCCAAACTATCCAGAGGGCACCAGGTTGGGGAAGGTTGTCTTAAAGCAACAAAGTGACTTTAGATGTGTAAAGAGCACTAAAAAAAAAAAGTACTGCTTATTTTTCCATTTTCCCAAAAATTTACGTTTTCCCCCAAAAAACAGAGAAAAAACTATTTTTTTCCATGGCCTCAAAATTTCCCGAAATTTTACATCTCTGACCAGAGCCCTGCAAGGAAGGTTGTCCGCACCACCTCTCTTCATGCCGTCGGCAAAGGCCAGAGACAGCTATGGGCTCAGAGCTTCTCCCTCTCATGGAACTGCCTCTGCCAACATGGCACCCTCCAGATGTGTTGGACTCCATCTTCCATCATTCCCAGCCAGGTCCATCTTCACATCACGCATCATTAATGGACAGAATTTTGCTGCTGCAAGAAATATTGAGGGCTGCTGGCTTTAAAGGGAGATTACAGAATTCGTTGAGGAGACATTTATAATTAGGCATAATGACTAAGTAGAACCTCCATGGTCAGAGACTATCTGTGAATTCCAGTTGCTGAGAAGGAACAGCAGGAGATGGTGGTTGCCTTCAGGCCCAACTGCTGGGCTCCCCAGAGGCATCTAGTCAGCCACTGGGGAAAACATCATGCTCGACAAGGTAGACTCTTGGTCTGATCAGGCAGGACCTTTCCTATGCAACTCTACTCGCCCTAGGCGAGTGAAATATCGTGTATGGGTACGCATTCTTGTTTTTGTATTGCTCTTGTGTTGTGAGCTGCTTTGGGCACATTTTGTGGAAAGGCGGCACACAAACTAAATGAAAAGAAAACATCCCCGGGGGGGAAATAAGTGAAATATCACAAGGCCAACAGTAGACTGTTTCCCCGTGGCTGGCATTTCTCAAAACACCCCACCCTCAATGCCACCATGAAACCCTGAGGGGTTGAAAATGCCTTGGATTCCAGGCAGGCCTAAAATGGTGGGTGTTCACACGGACTTTCACTTAGCCCCGAGACGGCGCTTGGGTCAGAGAAATGGAGCCCAGCCACCAGGCTTACGTGTGCTCAGATAGACAGGAACAAAAGGAAGATGCTTTACACTTGGGCCATCCAGCTCGGTAGTGTTTACGCTGGCTGGCAGAGACTCTCCATGCTGTCAGAGAGGGGCTGTTCCCAGCCCAACCGGGAGGCGCCAGGGATCAAACCTGGGACCTTTTGCCTGCAAAGCAGCAGGAGAAAGGAGGAAGACAGACAGATGGCCAACCAGCCTCAGCATCCAGCTTCTTTGCTCCATAGGGGAGCAGCTGCAGCTGGGGAGGGGGGGGGAGAAAGGTCATCATCCTGCCCAGCCCACATCAGCAACCAAGGGAGCGAGAAGCCCAGGGACAGCCTGGGCCTGCTAAAACAAGCAGGCCAGCCCCACTCTGCAGCCAGCAATGGAGGGGAGCCAGATGTACTAGAAGCCGCAGAGCCCTTCCAACGGCGGCACAGACTAGGACTGAATGTCCCAGGCTGCCCTGCACCCTGGGAAGAACGGGACGTGCCGCAGCCCTGCTCACGCTCGCCCGCCAGGCGGGCAGGAAATTAACAGTTACGAGTGAACACCCGGCCTGGGGAAACATACCGCGCGGACTCATAAACAGGGAAGCAGCTAGACGGGACAGGCAGCTGAAACCAAGACGGTCTTACAGGCCCATCTCCGCCGTTCCCCCGGCCCAGCCGAGGGGAACAAGGGGGGCCGCTTCTTCAAAAACAAATGCTCAAGCCGCAGCACATCATAGGCTGGTGTGATTTGATTTGATTTTTTTTTTTATCAGGGGGAACCCAGCTTCAAATTTCTGCTCCTTGGGCACAGCACAGTCGGTTTCCTTGTAATGTCTGCGTTTCTCAAATATTCATTTGGCACACTGACATCGTAACTTTCTTCTAAGGAGCTCCGGCTGGTGGATGCGGGGCTGGGCCCTTTTGTCCTCGCGACAGCCCTGTGAAGTAGGCCAAAGCTGGGAGATGGGCCGCTCGTTAAAGGTCACCCACAACAAGCACAGTGAGGATTCGGAACAACGCCTCCCTAGGGATTGGTCGAGGCAGCTTGCACAGGAGAACTCCCCCCTGGACCCCACACTTCCCACACCGAGGAGAGGGAGGGCATCGTTGGTATTTACTTGCCTCAGGCACTGTGGCCCACCTTCAGTCCAAGCTACAGAGTGGCCTTCCTCAACCTGGGCCCTCCAGAGGTGTTGGACTACCACTTGACCACAGGATGGAGTGATGGCCACCAGTTTGGATGGCTTTAAAAGGCGGCTAGACAAATTCCTGGAGGAAAAGGCTATCAATGGCTACTAGTCCTGATGGCTGTGTGCTACCTCCAGTACCAGAGGCAGTGAGCCTATGTGCACCAGTTGCTGGGGAACATGGGCGGGGGGGTGCTGTTGCGCTCATGCCCTGCTTGTGGGTCCCCGGTCGACAGCTGGTTGGCCACTGTGTAAACAGAGTGCTGGACTAGATGGACCCTTGGTCTGATCCAGCAGGGCTCTTATGTTCTTAACTCCAAGCATCCCCCAGCCAGCCACTAGCTGGGGGATGCTTGGGAGTTGTAGTCCAACAGTTCTGGAGGGCCCAAAGCTGGGGAAGGTGGCTACCAAGTATAGGTGGTTGAGGGTCTGCGAATTGCTGTAACTTGCCAGCAAGTGAGAGACAGAACTAGAGAACAGAATTGCTCCCCATTCTTGGAGGGGGGGTCCTTGGTACCGCACAGTCTACCGTGCAGGGGCAATACCCCACTGCTGCCAGTTGTCGCCCAACTACAGTTTCCTTTCTGTCACTCCGCAAAACTGAATGGAGAGGAAGTCTTTGAAGAGGGAACACAACCACGGCCCACTCCACACACAGCTGCAGAAAAAGAAGATGGAGGAAGGGCACTAGAGTTACTTTACTGCCCAAGGCAAAAACTGAGTGGGCCTGCACACACAGACGCGCTTGCTCTCTACTCTTTTCCCATAGCGGTGCGCTCCCCAACCCAGCAATCCAGGAAGAGGGGCAGCACTGCAAACCCTGGCGGCTTACAAAACAACTTGAAGTAGGTTAACACAGTAAAACACATTAAAATACAATAAAAGCATAACAATGACAGGATAAAAACAGGACCCAACCCACATACGCATGGACAGGCCAAACCTTTTGAATAAAGCGGTGCCGCCAGAATGACAGCAAAGAGGGAGCAAACCCACCTCCCTTGGGAGGAGTTCCACAACCTGGGAGCAGCCACCGAAAAGGCCCTGTCTCGCATCACCACTAGAGATGTCTCTGATGGCGGTGGTCTTGAAAGAAGGGCCTCCCCAGAAGATCTTAAGGACTGGGCAGGCTCATAAGGGAGAAGGCGCTCTTTCCGGTTGATTGGCCTTTCTGCGTCAGGCCGAAACAGATGTAATGCACAAGTGTGAGACAAAGGGCCCAGAACATAGCAGTGGAGCTGCTTGCCTTGCACATAAAAGACAACCCCGGGCTGAATCCCCGACATCTCCAGCTAAAGGAGCAAGCAACTGGGAGACCCTGCCCTGCCCAAGACCCCGGCGAGCTGCTGCCAATCAGAGCAGTGACACTGGACTAGATGGAGAAATAGCCTAGCCTAGTATAAAGGGCTCCCTTTATGGTTGTGGAGCAGATTCCCACAGTGGTGGAAAGGGTGGTGGAAATAGCAAAAGAATTGTTAAACATCCACTTTGTTGTTGCTCCACTTGGACTCAAGAGTTCCCCTCACCCCCACAGATGCTTTCGAGGGCTTGCTGCAGTTTTGTTAAAAAGAGCCAGAAGATGCAAACCCAGGTCTGTTTTGGCCCTTTGTCACAGTTCCATTTGGGAAAATCTCAAAATGAAAAACCACTGAGTTACCCCCACCACCACAAGCCCACCTTGATTCTGAAAGGGCTTAAATATCTATTGTAGCCTTCCCCAACCTGGAGCAGGAGCTCAGAGTCAGAGCCCCTGCTTGGCATGCAGAAAGTCCCAGGTTCGATCCCTGGCATCTCCAGGGAGGGCTGGAAAAACTCTGGCCTGAAACCCCAGAGAGCCATTGCTGCCAGTCAGTGGCAATATTACTGGGCTAGATGGACCAATGCTCTGAGTTGGTATAAGGCAGCTTCCTGGGTTCCTAACCTGGTGCCTGCCAGATGTGCTGGAATGAGCGGGGAGGGGAGTGCTGATCTGTTTTGCAGCAACCAAGGTCCACTTCCCTAAACCTGTGGTTTGCAATTTGTATGGGGGAGGGGGATACAAGCCCCTCCCCCATGGTGAACAAAAATGGGGAAAGGAGTCCAAAAGGTGGGGCGCTGCTCAGCCACGGAGCAGCACGTGTGTTCACCACCAACCCACTTTTTCCTCCAAAGACCAAAGCCCAGCTCATTCCAAAGAGGGGGCTAGTCACATCCCCACACAGGAATGGGCTCAAAAAGAATGGGGCACAGGGGCACCCTGAGCACCAATGCTGGCTGCCCCCCATGGCTAGGAAGGGGCTCCCCCGCCCTCTTTGGGAATGACCTGCTCCCAGAAACTGGTATACTGTCTTGGGATCGGGAGGTTCCACTGAGCATCCATAGCCAGTCATTTTCAACAGACCCATTGACTGAAACTCACTGAATCTGAGCGGGCGGCGACTGACCAGGTGAGGGATTTGGGGTTTTGGTTCGATGAAAATCATCAACCCAGCATGCGGCTGCCGGGAAAAAGGCAAATTCCATGTTCAGGATCATTAAGAAAGAACTTAAAAGTAAAACAGCCAATGTCATAACATCTGTATACAAATCTATGCTGCGACCACACTTGGAACAGTGTGTAAAGTTGTGGTCACTGTGCCAGAGAAGGATAACGGCTGAGCTGGAAAAAGTTTAGAAAAGGGCAACAGCCAAAGCGATCAAGGGGCTCCAGCAATTCTCCTAAGAGGAAAGGTTACAACAGCCTTCCCCAGGACAACTCCCAGCATCCTAGAGTTACAGAACATCTCGACACCAGCCTAAAATCCCACACTGAAAACGGGGCTTTCTGCTTCCATTTTAAATGCAGGAGCATGATGGACTCCCTTTACATGCATTTCCTCCCCCACCCGAGTCTTCCATATGTTTCATTATACAGCCGCTAGATGGCGCTGTGGTCTAGCTCCTCTTATTGCGGGTTTTCCTCTTTTCAGGAGGGAACTCAAGCACGGTAATTTGACAGCTCATCATCTCCGATCTTTTAAAAAATGGAATAAAGGTCATTTAGTGTGGGAGACACCCTGGAGGTTCACGACGTCATCTAAAGGACCCACAGACTTCCGTGAGTAACCAGTCTCAATAGCAGGACAAAAGCTCCGTGTGAAGAAGCCCATAGTCTGGCACACCTGGAGGATGGGGAAGGCTCGGTTACAACATTTGGGGCTCTTTAGCTCTGGGGGGGGGATCATGATGGCAAAATATGACCTCCTGGATTGGAGGCAGTAGGCTGCTCAGTACCAGTTGCTGGGGAACTCAAGCGAGAGAATGCAATTGCCCTCGCGTCCTGCTTATGGGCTTCCCGTTGGGGCATCTGGTTGGCCACTGTGGGAACAGAACACCACTGGACTAGATAGGCCTTGTGACTGATCCAGTGTGGCTCTTCTAAGGGTGCAATCCTATACATGTTTAGACAGAAAAACGTCCTACAAGTCCCAGCATCCCCCAGCCAGAAAAAAACATCCTGTAATTCCCAGCATTCCCCAGCCAGAAAAATGTCCTACAAGTCCCAGCATCCCCCAGCCAGAAAAAAACATCCTGTAATTCCCAGCATTCCCCAGCTGGCTGGATGAAGCTGGAACTTGTAGGACTTTTTTCTGGCTGGGGAATGCTGGGAATTACAGGATGCTTTTTCTGGCTGGGGGATGCTGGGACTTGTAGGACTCTTTTCTGGCTCGGGAATGCTGGGAATTACAGGATGTTTTCCTGGCTGGGGGATGCTGGGACTTGTAGGACTCTTTTCTGGCTGGGGAATGCTGGGAATTACAGGATGTTTTCCTTGCTGGGGGATGCTGGGACTAGTAGGATTTTTTCCTGGCTGGGGAATGCTGGGAATTACAGGATGTTTTTTTCTGGCTAGGGAATGCTGGGACTTGTAGGACTCTTTTCTGGCTGGGGAATGCTGGGAATTACAGGATGTTTTCCTGGCTGGGGGATGCTGGGAATTACAGGATGTTTTTCTGGCTGGGGGATGCTGGGACTTGTAGGACTTTTTCTGTCTAAACATGCATAGGATTTCATGTAAGTCCTTATGTTAACTGCATGGCCACCCTGATATCTTGCAGTAGCAAGATCCACATATTTGCATCTTCTTGCCACTTGCGAAACCACAGCCCCAAATCAAACAACACATCTGTCCATCCCAGAGGCTGGAACATCACTTCATCCAGAAGTGAAAGTATTGTGAGAGAAGGAGACAAATTTCTCTCTCCTCCTCAGGAATGCCAACATATTGCCACTATCTGCTGCACTGGCCACAAAGTGGACAGGAGGAGACACATCGCCCCAATTCCCTCTGCAGGGAGGTGCCCTAGAAGCACAACCCATCCTGCCAGACACAAATTTCCTCCTCGCTGGGTGAGGCTGATTCAGCCGCATCAAGGAGCTGGATTCTCAATTCAAGGTGAACAGTAGACAAGAGGTATTCAAACCAGCCAATGCGGTGACGGCTGGCACAGGTCCAACAGCGTCAGGCAAACCGGCGCACAGCATGCACAGGTGTGCTCGCTGGCCCTCCACTCCTCCCTCAAGTGGAAAAGGGAGCAGGTGAGCCCGGAGAGGGAGACACACAGGCAGCGAAGTCCTTCCTGGGGTGGGGACGACGACTCGGAATTCCTCTTCTCTCCCCCACCCCAAGACTCTGCACACAGAACGGCTTTGCTGCTTGCGTGTCCCCTCCTCAGGACTCACCTGTTCACCTGGCTCTGGGAGGGGTGGAGGCAGGGGGCCTGTGCACGCACACGAGCCATGCTCTGGTTTGCCTGCCACTGCTGGCTCAGGGCCATCACGCTTCTTTTCCACCTCCCCGCACCGCAACCCACGCAACTGCCTCCAGACCCAGCCCTCAGGAATGTACTGGCAGGAAAGAGGGAGAAGTTGGAGGGGGAAAAATCTTGCTGGGGGGGGATAAGAAAGGGGGCAATGGGAAGAGGAATGCAAGCACCGGACGGTAGAGGGATGGGGAGCCCAAGAAGGAAGACCCGATTGAAGGTCGGGGGCGGAAAGAGGGGAGAGGAGAGACGGAAATGAGAAGGAAAGGCAGACAGTTTCTCCTTATATGGGCTATTCCCCTCTTAGCCCAAGCTCTGCAAGTTTACAGTCAGATCAAAAGAGAAGGAAGCCTTCCATAATGCCCACCTCACAAAAAAAACACGCTACACTCCTGTCTATGCTTGGGTCTAAGAGTAAAGTCTAAGGGGGAAGATCCTAAACTTTCCCAGCAATGCCATCAGATGGGTGGCAAAAAAAACACAGATCAATGACGTTGTTGCTGGTGGGTATTAATAATAAGAAGAAATCCTTTCTATAACCCCATCAGAGCACAAGGCACTTTGCGGAGTGAAGCAAAGATTAAGGAGAAAGGGACCCTGCTCAAGAGGCTCACAACCTAAAAGTTTCATGCAAGGAGGGGGGAGGCAGAAGGAGGGGGCACCATTTCAGAGGACACTTCAGCTCAGCAGCCTTGCAAATAGGTCTACAGAAGGTGCACGCCAAAAACAAATTTTCAGTGGCCAGTCTGCCCACAATTTAATCATGTTATTTGTGGCCTAAAAAGACCGACTTTTGAGCTTCCCTACTCAAACCTCCTTACCCTTACTCAACACAGGTGAACAGGGTAGGGCTGGCACAAAAGTTAATTGTCTGGCCAAATACAGTCAAATAAAAGCCAAAAGAAAACGCTGTTCAGCAAATCACTCACATGCATAGAAACCTTCCTTAACGTTGTTAAAAATCAAAATACACCGTTATAGAGGGAGAATTTGCAGAGACATCCACTCCACTGAAAGTAGTGTTTTTCAAACTTTTGAGATTTAGGGGGTAAACATTTCCTACGTTAACTTGTCTTGTACAGAACAATTCAAGTTGTGTTCGGTCTTCTGGAACCCCTTGAATTTGTACAGAAACATTTTGGATTTGTACAGGAAATTTTTGCTATACAAATTAGGATAATTTGAGTAGGGTAATAAGTATTGGAAAATTTCCAGTTTACATCTGAAAATTTTCTGATACCCATGCTGGCCGGGAATTACAGGAACTGCAGTCCAACACATCTGGAGGACACCAGGTTGGGTAACATTGCCCTAGAGAGTTGTCTAATTTAGCATGTTTATTGTACTTTAATTTAGCAACAACAACAAAAAGCTAATAAAAAACTAATTCAGCAACAACAACAAAAAGCTAATAAAAAACTACCCCATGATAATTTTTTGTCCCAATCTATCACAAGTATCTGACCTGAAATTGTGGAGGGGGGAAATTAAACCATGCTTAATATGATTTAAATATTATATTATGTAAACATTTTTATTGGAATACTTGTAAAAAAATTAAAGGCAATAGTATATACTTCCCACACATTGTTTACATTTAGGAAAAAACAAAGGTACTGAAAATTGTTGACACACTAATAAATTTTAGCAGCCCGAAGGACGGTGCCCGACAGGCTGACAACCACGCATCTGTTTCAACAGAGTTCAACTCTCTTCTGCTGTGGCAGTTGGGGCACCTTCAGGTTTTGCTGTCACTACCTATTAGTTCCATTTCACCCTGAGACACAGATGTATTCCAAGGACATATTTATATTCTCTCACATACTTACTAAGGATAATCACCTGAAAAACATTAATTACAATTTTGAAACCTCGAACCTTACCTAATTTGTAATTGGTTCATTGTTAGGAATGAACTTATGAAATGGAAAATTTTCAGCAGAAAAATAAAACACTGGAAAAATAAAACTGTTCCACTTTGGAAAAGTTCCAGCCTACTTTGCTGATGGTGACTGGCTTGAGCGCACACACGCTCTCACCTGGAGTGACAGAGATATAGGTAATGACTGGGTTTGCACAACACGCTAACCCAGTGGTTGAATGTGGGTTGTTGTTGAACCGTGGGTTGTTTGTTGAACATGTTGTCTGAACCCAGAACATTACGCAGGGTGACTTGTTAACCATGCAGTGTGGCTTATTTTTCTTGAACAAGCTACCTTGCAAACCCATGGTTTGTTGTTGGGTTGTTCAGGGTGGCTAACAAGCCACACTGCATGGTTAAGCCACCCTGTGGAAAATGTCCTGGGTTCAGACAACATGCTAACCCACAGTTCAACAAACAACCCACGGTTCAACAACAACCCACGGTTCAACCACTAAGTGTGGGTTAGTATGTTGTGAGAAGAGCCCCAATATATGTTTCAAGCCCTTCGCCCACCATTACTGATCACATTGGGGAACACCAGCTAAGATACTGGGAGTTAACCAGCTCCTGAGCAGTTAAGGAGCTCCAAGAACAATTTGAAAGAACACTGCTTTCAAGCAGTAATGTGGGCTGGGAAATTGTTCTAAAAACAGACCATTTTTCCTTACTATATTTTTCCATGGGAATATTCTGACTTTTAGGAATACAATGATTTACTAATTACTTTTATTAATGTAATGAATGAACACAAAACAAGCTGGAATGGGCAACTGGAATAGATACAATATTGCTCAAATCTAAAAATCCACATTTTAGGCTGCAAGCCTAAACCCACTTACCTGGGAATAACCCGCACTGAACTCAGTGGTATGTACTTCTGAAAAGACATGCACAGGATGGCGCGCTTACTTGATACAATTTTCAAGGCAACGATCACTTGCAAGAACATATATTTATGCACACAGCTTGTCCGCAAGCTAAAATTAGTATGTTAAGAGCGTTCAGAGTCTTCATTTTTTCCCCTTTAAGTAGCATAAGGGAAGTGTATCCAATTGAGTTGTCATGTCTTTATATGCCAATAAAAATACTTTCCAAGTGAAGCTTTGAATTTGACTTAAACATTTAAACCATATTAAGTACACTTTATTAATCCCCCCTCCCCACGCAAATATTTTAGCTGAACTACTTTTAGCTATTGGAGGGGGTAGGGATTAAGGTATTTATACAGCATGTAAAATTAACATGGCACAATTTTCAGTTCTATTTACTAAATGTAAGTTAAATAAACATGCTAACTCAGATCTCTACATATTTCAGGCAGCAGGATTTTTTCCCGGAAAACCCACATCATTACTATGAGGGAGTGCCCATGTATAATGATTCTGTTTGGTTTCTATAATCTCTGGTTACCCATTTTTGTGGACAGCATGTTAGGGCACAATCCCATGCATGTTTAGACAGAGAAAAGGCCTACAACTCCCAGCATTCCCCAGCCAGCAGGCTGGGGAATGCTGGGAGTTGTAGGCCTTTTCTCTGTCTAAACATGCATGGGATTGTGCCCTACATCTATTAACCGATTTGTATCTTAGACAAATTCATGGCAGATAAGGGTATCAATGGTTACTAGTCCTGATGGCTATATGTAACCTCCAGGATTGGAGGCGGCATGCCTATGCATACCCGTTGCTGGGGAACACAAGCAGGAGTGTGCTGTCGAGCTCCTGTCCTGCTTGTGGGCTTCCTGCTGGGAAATCTCGTTGGCCATATTGGGAACAGAATGCCGGAGTAGATAGCCCTTTGGTCTGATCCAGCCTGGCTCTCATCTTTTATCGACTGTAAGATGCTTTGAGGGCCACCGTGTGGTGGAAAGCCAGCACATAAATGCCATAGCCATCTAGCAAGATTCCAGCTTCATCCTCCAAACACCCCCCTCTGCCTCAACACCAAGGCCGTTCCTCCCAGGAGGCACAGGCCATGGCAGATTCTTTCCAAGCCGGATCAGCCTGCTGCTTCTTGCCATCTCCAGCATAACCCCTATGCCCTTCAATAACATTTAACCCCACACTGCCAGCTAGGACATAGAACAGGCTGGTAGCCCTTGGCAGTCCAGCCATGAGGCTGTTCTCGCCCTCCCTTAAGTCCCGAGTTGGCTGCACATTTGCACCAAGAAGGCTTGTCTGGAACAACAGGGAGGTGTTGCCAAGAACTGTCTCTAGCCTCCTGTTCAACGATAATGCAGAGGGGATGAGATCGGAAGCAGGGCTGCTCCACCAGCTCTGCTGAAAGTCCGCTTGCTTTTGTCCTCTTCCCTCCTCAACCTTTTTTCTTTTTGTGCCATGTCTTACTAGATTCTAAGTCTGCAGGCAAGGACTGTCTTGTTTTTTATTGATTGTAAGCTGCTCCGGGAGACTTTTTGGCTGAAGAATGTGATAAAAATGCTTTAAATAAATAAACCAGAAAAGCGCCCAACTAAGTGGAAGCACACACATACACAAGTTATTCCCCAGTTCTCTTCCCTCTTGGCTAGAGATGTGAAGGCCTGGGAAAAAAATGGAAAAATTCTAGGGGGGGGAGGTTTCTGGGGGGGGGGTTTCTGAGGGCCATTTTCGTTTTTTCCCAAAAAATTGGAGAAATCGAACTGCTTTGGATTATGAAATATTTTCTTTTAGAATTTAAGACAAAGTATTTCTATATTGTTACCCAGCCTTTACTCCCTGCAAAATGATTTCTAAAAACTATGTAATAAGAACACTTTTGTAGGAAGACTAGAGATGTAAAATCGCTGGAAATAATGAAGCCATGGGGCAAAATATTTTTTAATCCTCTCTGTAAGATTCCCAGCATAGTTAGTTCTTTCATTCCTTATTAAAATTATTGATCTAAAGTATATTTTACTGATAGACATTTCTGCTCAGTTTCCCAACATGTGAGCAGGGTCACCATTGTGCATTCTTGCCATCAAATGTGCATTCTTGACAGCTTGGGTTTTGTTCAATAGCATCCTGTATTTCTGATGCTATAGCTGTCATTTAATGTAGTTCTAATCTATTCAGACAATAATTACACATTTACTAACCGAGTTCACTTTTTAAAGTTTTAAAATATAATGATAATTTTATGAGCAAACTATGTTATATATAAAATAACTCTAGGAACAGAAAGGCTGCTTTATGTTCTTACAGCAGCCCTCCCCAACCTGGTGCCCTCTGATGGACTACAGTGCCCAGCATTCCTGACCATTGGCCATGCTGCCTGAGGCTGATGGGAGCTGTAGTCCAAAACATCTGGAGGGTACTGGGTTGGGGAAAGCTGTCTTAAATAAGAGTGAGTTTATATCTGCAAAGATCACCAAAAAAAATAAGTATTGCTTATTTTTCAATTTTTCCAAAATCTTCCATTCTTCCAGGAAAAAAAAACTATTTTTTTTCCCCACAGCCTCAAAATTTCCAGAAATTTTACATCTCTACTCTTGGCCTACCAAGCCAAATGGAACTACAGTGTCTAGCATTCTTGCTTGACTGGAGTGCAACTGTGGTGGAAAGGCCGGGGGGGGGGGGGCGTGGAGGAGAGAAAGAGTGGAAACAAGGTACAAACTGTAAAACTTCAGCTTTCCTATCAGCATCATCCGAGACCAACCACATGGAGCGGCCCTCCACACCAGCGCGACCTTCGCTGAAAGATCCAGAACTTCCCCGGTGCAAAGGTGAACAAGCGCAAAACGTGTCAAACAGCCACGCTGAGCATGTGCAATGGCAGCAGTTAGTGTCTCAGCTGCAGCGCTTGTTGAAAAGCATACAACAGCCCTGCAAGATAGGGCCATGGTAAGATTTATAATATCTCAGATGGCTTGCCTGAGGCCTCCTAGTGCAGCCTTTCCCAACAGATGCACTGGGGTGCAGTTCCCAGCACTCCCAGCCGGCATGGCCAATTGGGGATGATGGAAGTTGCAGTCCAACACAGCGGGAGGCCCAGCAAGCTGGGGAAGGTATGGCCATGCCCTGAGCCAATGCAGCCATCCTCTGCAGCTCGTGGAAAGTGTGCTATCGCCTCCGATGACTCAGCACCGCACAAATAAACGCTCCCCGTCTGCCATCTCACGCGGCAGCGCAAAGGAAGCAACTGACAGCAGGGCAAAGCAAACACGCTGGCAGAAGGCCGAGGGCCGTTCTTAGGAAACAGGGGTTCTGCGAGTGTTTGTCCTTGAAGTAGGCAAATGATGATGCACAAGGGCAGAGACGGAGGTTGCAACTGGGGCTACCGGATGTCCCCCGCTGCACACGTTTGCAGGCAGGGAGGGTTGGGGGACTTTTCTCCAGCGGAGCACCAGCCAATGCCTCCTCCGGCAAAGATGGCAAACAATACTGCCAGGAAGGTCCCCGCAGCAGGGGCAAGCTGACAGGACTCTGCCCAACTCCTTCTCTCCACCCCACCCCACCCCAGCCCAGCAGCTAGTGTTACACAGCCAAGCACTGAGAATCTAGGAGCTGTCCTGCTGGGTTAAGCCCCAAGGAACATACAGTCCAGCATCCCATTCCCACAGCGGTCAACCAATGAGCCCACTGGCAGGGCATGATGGCAAAGGCTCTCTCCCATCGTTTCTCCCCAAACCGACTTCGAACTTCGAGGCTCCATTTAGCTAGCACGGCTCACAGCCCCCGAGTTTTCTCTCCCTCATAGGAACATAGAAAGCTGCCTTAGACCAAGTCAGACCCTTGGTCCACCTAGCTCAGTGCTGTCACCACGGATGGGCAACAAGGGGTCAGGCAGGATTCTTTCCTAGCCCTAGCTGGAGATTGAATCTGGGACTTTCCGCATGCAAAGCAGGGGCTCAACCACTGAGCTACGGTCCCTGTTCCCCCATGAATTGGTCTAAACCCTTTGAAAGCCTCTAAATCCTTTCTGAGATCCAGCGTAGTGGTTAGGGTGTTGGACTGTGGAGATCCGGGTTCAAGTCCCCACTCAGCCATGAAGCTCACTGGATGACTTTGGGCCAATCACCGACTCTCAGCCCAACCTACCCCACTGGGTGGTTGCAAGGATAAAACAGAGGTGCGGAAGATCACGCACGCTGCCTTGGCTCCTTGGAGGAAAAGGAGGGATATCGATGCAACAAATAAATAAAATCAGTAAGTAATACATCTAAGCCCAAATCTCATGGCAGCAAACTCCAAAATTAACTCTGTGTGGACTGAAAAAAGGGCTTCCGCTCGTCTGTTCTGAATTTCCTGCTAATCAATTTAACAGGATGGACCCCCAATGGGTTCTAGTATTATGAGACAGGAAGGCAAAGACAGGGAAAGACTGAAGGCAAAAGGAGAAGGGGACGACAGAGGATGAGATGGCTAGATAGCATCACCGATGCAATGAACCGGGAGAGAGCGCAGGACAGGAAGGCCTGGCGTGCTCTGGTCCATGGGGTCATGAAGAGTCGGACACGACTGAACGACGGAACAACAACAAAGGAAAACTAATCCCTCTCCACCTTCTCCAAACCATGCATAATTTTATACATCTCTATCATCTCTATCATGTTTTGTTTATTTCTTATTACATTTATATACTGCCGAATAGCTGAAGCTCTCTGGGCAGTTCACAAAACATGGGAAAATACGGAAAATATGGGCCGTGTACAAAATATTGAAAATATGAGCCGTGATCAGCAGAGTTCGCCACCTGAAGCATGCAGCTTCCGCAGGACTGCATACATAAGAACAGGACTTTAAAAAGCATGCCGCCCGTAGCAGACTAGAGGTGGGGCATGCAATGTGTAGCACAGACTCCATATCAGGCCTGCCAACTCCTTTCTGCCCAACCCCCTCAGAAAAACCATCGCTTTCCCCACCAAATGACTGACCCTTGAACTGATGCATGAGGAAGCCCTTAAAGATGGAGATGCAGCGGGCAGAACACACACCGTGTAGCCCAGGGACCAGCAACTACCAAGTTATTTCTTTGAACAATGCTTGCTTTACACCAGGGATGGGGAACCTCAGGCCTGCCAGCCAAATCTGGCCCTCCTGAGATTTTTCCCCTTTCCCCCGACCACCCATTATTGGATGGTTTCCCAATTTTGAACGTTTTTCAAAAACGGGAAAGGTTGAAATGCCTTTAAAAGGCTGAAATGCCTCTCCTAAGGCTCAGTAACTGGCAGTAAAATAAGCTGGTATTTTTCCTACTTTGGCCTCGCCCCCTTCTGCCTTCCACCCCACCCACCACTGGAATGCGGCCCCCAAGAGCGTCTCAGAAACTGAATTCTGCCTTCAGGCTGAAGGGGGTTCCCCACCCGAGCTTTATACAGATGTGCTGCTTCACGCTTGTGGCTTCGCACCACGCAGGACTACCAATGGGGGACGGGGTGTTTATTTGCACCTTGCCAAGTAGTTGGAGGAGACAGCATATTGTCTCCACAAGGGCCATCTGAATTAGCAAAATAGAGCATGATCCCAGCAGTGTTCTCTGCTTGAGGCAAGCTAATCCATTTCTGGGAGGGATTCGGGCGGGGGGGGGACCTGGCATTAGACATGCATGGCCACGATTTTAAAGGGCCTCTGGGCCAAGCTGTTTTGGCTCCTGCACTGAAGGATAAACCAAGCTAGTGAACTCTGCTTCACACTTCTCACAGATCAGGCCTTTTTTTGCCTGTGAAGTCGGCACCGTGCCACCAACCATCTGTAGTAGTGAAAGGACAAGCACAGTTTCTCCTGCACAAATAAACAGAAGACCTGGTGATAACAGAAATTCTTTGCCGATTGTAGTTTGTTAGCCACCTGCCTCCGGCGCCAGGAAATCAGGGCAAAACAGTCCCACACGCTGGAAGCAAGTGGTGGGGCAAAGTGTCCTTCACGGTAGGGAAAAGATAAACAAGCCCATTTTGCATTTATAATAGCTCATTTCAAATATTCAAAGTTCTTCATGCACCATTATCATATACAAAGGCCATGCAACGTGGGGTAGTCTTATCCCAAAATTGCAGGTCAGACAACAGAGCTGAGGCTGTGAGAACTGGAGCTTACCTCTGCTATGGCTGAGCCAAAATTTGAACTCAGAACCTGTCAAGTTCAGGGGCTGGGAGTGGGGCAAGGTGAAGGCAGTCCACTGCAAGGGACATCCACATGGACCAGTTCCCATCAGCCTTGCACAGACCTCGCCTGGTTACCTCCGGCAAGCAGCAGTTCTCCTTCAGGCGAGCAGGGAGGGAAGCTTTACAAAAGATAGCTCAACTTTTCTTTTAGGCAGCAAAGGGCAGACGCAGCACAGACAGTGATGGCACGGCCAATCAACCTTTGGGACTTGTGTGTAAAATCAGTTCTCATGAGCCAACATGGTAGCCACTTCACGTTGCCATGCCTCGCAAATAACCACTGGTGGGAAAGTAGCCACCAATACCCTCCAACCACACAATTAAGCCCAGCATTACCCTCCCTCCTCTGTGAAAAGCTAACTTCACAAGAGTTAGTATGAGGATAAAATGGGAGGAGGGGGAGAGAGGGAAACCTTCCTTTAGAGGAAGGACGAGTTAGGAATGTAGTTTAATACATGAAATTTAGCTTTTATATACTAAGGGGCGGGGGACTTTTGGCCTGCAGAGGCTTTGGATCCAGTAGACAGCATGCATGCTCCCCTCCCATGCCAAATTAGCCTTTGCAGAAGAGAGTGATGACAGAGATGTACAAAATATGCAGTTTGGAGAAAGTGGAGAGGCAACCACCTTCTTTCTAGGTCTACTCTGCCACATTGGAGGGGGGCTAACTCAACTCTTGTGCTGCTATCTCCATCCTTGAAATCGGGGGGCGGTGGGGAACAGCAATTAGCCTTAGAAAACAGATCCCATTTCTGTGAGCATGACCTTTTTCTACGGCAAATAGCCTCAGAGAGGGCAGCCGGGAGAAGCAAGAGAAAGAGAGGGAGAGAATAATGGGAAGGGGAAGCAAGGTTGCCTTGGGCCTGCCTACCGCTGGGATGCAGCCCCGGGGGGTTATGCATCAGGGAATGCATCCTTTGGGCTGAAATGGGTTCCCCAGCCCTGGCTGAGGTGGAAGAGTGCCTGCTTTGCATGCAGAAGGTTCCCGGAGTCTCCAGTTTCAAGGATTTCACTGAGAAGCACAGGTGAAGGTCTGATCCTGAGACCCTAGCGAACGGCTGCCAGCCAGAGCAGATGTAACGGCTCCATGGTCTAATTCAGAGCCAGGCCAGCTCTGCATATCAGGAGGGGGGACAACTTGCATGGAGCTCACAGCTGAGTGGTAGAACCTAGGCTTTGCCGGCTGACAGTCTCCAAATGGTGGACTACAACTCCCATCGTCCCTGACCAACTAGCAGAAGCTTCTCTCTCCAGAACAACAATGAGCACCAACGGGGTGGCCGGCCGTGGAAAGCTCCCTCTTCAGGTCTGAATGATGCCTTTCTCCTCGCAGGCAGAGCTGGGCCAGAGCGGACACACTCTGGCACCCTTCACCGCACAGCAACAGAAGAAAAAAAGGGATAACCCGGGAAGCCACACAAAGAGCCCTTGTGCGAGCCCATCAGTTCCAACGGCTCCAGGGCCAAGGAGCAGGTGAGTCAAAAACAGCCGCTCATCTCAAAGCCCAACGAACGCACGGGCAGTTGGCCGGCTTGGCAAGCGCTGCGGGACAAAACTGAGGGCGAAACAGCTCCAAAGGAATCTCAAGGCACAGAACAGGAGAGCGTTTATAGGGGAAGACTCCTCCCGTTGGCACAGGGGCCTGCAACCTTTCAAGCTACACAAGCCTATTATTATTTCCAATTATTTATCCAAGGAGTTCCATACACCCGCCTTCCCCAACCTGGTGCCCTCCAGATGTGGTGGACTGCAACTTTACTGATTTGTTCCATTTATAACCCGCCTCTCCTACAAGGAACCCAAGACAGCATGCAAGATCCTCCTCGCCTCCATTTCCTCCTCACAACAACCCTGTGAGGTAGGCGCCATCCTTGGCCACGCTGGCTGTGGATCATGGAAGTTACAGTTGAACATATCTGGAAGGTGCCAGTTGAAGAAGACTGTATTTACCCAGCTATATTTGCTGCTCATTCCTCACTATGAATGGGGCACAACTGATAGTAAATGTTACGTTTTAATCATACTCCTTAGGGCCAAACTAGCTAAAATGCTGGAGATCCAATTTACTCCCCACCCACCACAGTTGTTTTTTTAAAGCCAGTGTGGTGTGGTGGTTGGAGTGCTGTACTGGAGCCCGGAAGATCCAGGTTCTAGTCCACACTGGGTGACTTTGGGCCAGTCACTGATTCTCAGCCTAACCTACCTTACAGGGTTGTGGTAGAAATAAAAAGGGAGAAGGCACATAGACATCACCCTGAGCTCCTTGGAAGAAGGGTACGATAAATATACATTTATTCATTGTTATTTACAATATCTGTATACCGCTCCATATCTAAAACAGATTTTTGAGCGGTGAACACAAAAGATAAAACAGTAAAAGAATAAAAAGATTAAAACACCACCTTAAAATCATGCCTTTTAAAAAAACAATGCCAACAGAAACCATGACTGGTCAATTACGGAATGCCTCCTGGAACAGTGGTGTTTTCAGGAGGCGCGGGAAACAACACACTGTTGGTGCCTGCCTGACCTCCAGGGCCAAGGAGTTTCAAAGAAAGGGACCACCACACTGAAGGATCTTCTCCTGGTGGACTTCAGTCAGGCCACAGGTCATGTGGAGCCACCAGGAGCAATGCATAAACGTTCATGCATACATTTTGTGACTGTACAGAATACAGCAATTCCACCATGCAGCAGGACTGCCATGGCACCAAGGCTCCAAATGCACGAAGGAGACTCTGAATTTGCCCAAACATCCTCCCCCTCTGGAACAGAGGAGCAAGGAGACGCTGATGTTACAGCAGCAAAATCCTGCACCCAGACAGCAGCTAAGGGAATTACTGTGCACATCCCACTCCCACACGAAGGGGGGACCCGACCCCAACTCCTGTTTAGAACAGGGCAACAGCAAGGATGTAAGGTAGCCTTCTCCAACCTGGTGCCCTCCAGATGTCTTGGACTGCAACTCCCGTGCTGGCTGGGGATGGCTGATGTCCGGGCTCTGCTTGTTCCCATCCAACTGGCCAGCCATGACCAATTTGGCTCCTACTCAAAAAGAGAGAGCCAGCGGAGGCTGGTGGCTCCGATGTCAGTGGGACAATGAATCCACTCCGGGTTTCAGTCAGAACTCTAACAGAGCTATCCAAAGGGCTTCTGGACTGCTCCTTTAGAGTTCTGACTGAAACCTGGAGCGGATTCACTGACCCACTGACATCGGAGCCACCAGCCTCCGCTGGCTCTCTCTTTTCGAGTAGGAGCCAAATTGGTCATGGCTGGCCAGTTGGATGGGAACACAGGAAGCTGCCGTATACGGAGTCAGAACTATGGGTGCTGCTCCACCATGCCCCTTGCAGCAGCTCCAACCTGCTAAGAGGCAAGGGGAGCCTTCTCTGCAGGGAAGCGTGATGATGCTGAACTCAGCACGGCGGAAGTCTGCAAACGACCTGCTTCCCAACAGTGTGAGAAGCGCCACAAGGAGTGTGGTTCACTCCTGGCTGCCTGTTAGTTCCCAGGCCCATTCAAGGCACTGGTTTTGGCCTTCAAAGCCCAAAATAGTTTGGGACCACGTTATCTGAAAGACCACCTACACGTGTACGGGCCTGATATCAGCGTCAGAAGCCCTATTCTCTGTCCCGCCAGCAAGAGCCATTAAGCTGGCGGCCCCACACCTTTGGAACTCCCTCCCCAGGGTGAGAAGGAAGGCTTCATCACTGCTGGCTTTTTAAAAAGCTGAAAACTAATTTATTCCAGTCTGTGTTTGGTGTTTAAAAATCATTAGCTGCTGCCGATGTGTGTGTGTCTGATCATACTTGTACGTTCATGTTTTCGTAATGTTTCAAGTCGCCTTGTGAGGGCAGTGCACCTGAAAGGGGGGTTGAAAATGTCTTAAATAAAGGAATGTTTCCGAGGAGTAACCATGCAGCATTACTATTTTCACCCTAGGAGTGATCTGAAGGATAAGCAAGCAAGACAGAGCTGTAGCAAGAACGTAAGAGACCCCCACTGGGCCATAACAAACATCCATGGAACCCATGATCCTGTCTCCCACAGTGGGCAAAGAAATGCTTCTTGGAAGCCCACCACCCTACCCACTGTTGCCCCTTTGCAACTTGTATTCAGAGGCCAACTTCTCTTGGCCATGGAGGTTCCAAACAGTTACTATGGCTATGCACCGTTGAAAGGCCCCTCCATGGACTTCGCTGAGTCCTGTTTTGGAATTCCACAAGTATGTGCTCAGAAATGTCGTGGCGATGGAGCATTGCAAGTCAGTGCAAAACAGCAGAAACCTGGATGTGTTTTAACCAAGCAATCCTATGCACGTCTATGCGAAAGCAAGCCCCAATGAGTTCAATAGGATTTACTCCCAGGTAAGAGGGTACAGACCACAGCCTAAGTCATCTTTCCCCAACCTGGTATCCTCCAGATGTATTGGACTGCAACTCCCATCATTCCCAGCCAGCATGGGCAGTCCAACACATCTGGAGGGCACCAGGTTGGGAAAGGCTGGTCTAACTGCAGGCGTACGTGTTTAATTTATCAAATCAACATTAATGAAATAAAACTGGAATCTTGAAAAAACTAAAACACGAAGGCCAAGTGCTCGTCACTCATTCCCCCCGCCACAGCTTTGCTCTAGAAATCAATTTCTTAATGAGTAATGGGTTAGAAATATTGCCAAATGGGTTGTCCTCGTATCTGTCACCAAGAGCGCTAGAAACCTGCTTTTTAAAAACAGAAAAAGTGAAAAGTGAAAAATGGAACTTTCAGGAAAAGGCTCGGAATATCTGCTCCTGCAGGCATCCCCTAGACCAGCTTCTCCAAAGTTACCACCATCACAAGCTAATCACTAATGCGTATCACGGCCCTGCCCACAATCACCCATGCTTTCAGGGGTTGTGGTTCAGTGGTACAGCCCCTGTTCTGCATGAAGAAGGTCCCAGATTCAATCCCCAGTTAAAGAACCTTGCCAGGAGCGCTGGGAAGACCTCTCGCAGCCTGAGACTCTGCAGAACCACTACTGATCAAAGCAGCCCATAGTGAGCTAGACAGACTGACCCAATGAAAGGCGATTCCAAATGTCTGTCCCAGGGCAGACAATACAGGCCCCTTGCTGAAACCAAGTCCTGGCCCTGATCAGGGTCTGGATGGGAGACCTCCTGGAACCCCATGGTGGAAAAACGGTGGGATACAATTGCATTATTTCAATAAATACAAAGGAACTCTATCCACCTTGCAGCCAAGAATCCCAGCTTCAGGAGAGCAGCTCGGACTCTCCCTGCGACTGTGCCAAAGGCAGTCGTCTGATCTCGATCTCGGAAGCTAAGCAGGGTCAGCCCTGGTTAGTACTTGGATGGGGCACTGCCTGGGAATCAGGCTTCCTGCACTGAGCAGGGGGTTGGACGTAATGGTCTTGCAGGCCCCTTCCCTGTGGGTCTATGATTCTTATGAACGTCTCGTTTTGCTCACAGCGCCTAAACCACAAACAGTCAGCCAGGATGGATCGCCAAAAGTTCCAACGTCCTCTGCGGCAATCCGCACATGCATTCCACAGGGCAGCATCTTGGGAGAAACTCACCAGTTTCCGGAGCGTCCCCTCATCCATGCTCAAAAGCGCCTCCGCGGACATGCTGCCGGCTTTCCCTGGGTCTCAGCTAGGCTTCCCTTCAGCCCCTCAAAAGTTCAGGCGTCTGTGCCGCCGCCGAAGTGTGCAGCTGCCGAGAGGGGGGCTAGCTGAGCGCTGAGGCAGGCTCGCAAGAGGAATTCTAGAAGAGAACAAATCACAGCCGTGTCAGGGCAGGAGCGGGCGGGGGGAAGGGAGAGTAATAACCGGAGGTCTTCTCCCGGGGCTCATTAGACGGGTGTTGAAAGGCAAATGGGATCCCAGCAGCTGTTTCGCAGGCTGCTAATCCCAGCACTGGTAGCGGGCACCACCCAGAACGCGCCAACCGCAGCCGGGGCCAAGTTCATTGCAATGCCACTCGCCATCCTACCCGCTGACTTCCAGGAAACTCTGATCCAATACTCGGAAGCATCCCAAAACAGGCAACCCCGGGCCGAGGGATCCCCCTCTCTGCTTCTGAGAGGCAGGCGAGGCGCTTCGAGAACACAGCCCCGGCTCCTCCGGGCATGAGGGAGAAGGCTTCCCGGCCAGCTCAGGCACAGACCGATTCCTGCACGCCAGGAAAGCACCCAGCCAGCACGCCGCCCACTCACCCACCCACCCGACAGTTATGCTGCAGCCCTGAAAGCACTGACTCAGGAGCCAGCCTCACGGAAGTCTGCGGAATTTACTCATAAGTAAACGCATTTACCTGGGAGTGACGAATGCCAGGGTACTGCGTGATATGTCATTACTCACAGCCACACACATATCCCTATATGTCCAGCAATAACATAACACTACACTGATAGGAATTAAACACAGATGCAAACACCTACCAGGACACACACACACGGATCTAGACCAGGGAACTTTGAAGCCTGATCCCTACTCAGCCATCACACTAGTTAAGTCAGTTACTATTTCTCCACTTCGGTGGGTTCCTGAGAAGATAAAATGGGCTACCCATGGACATCCTCCTAAACCAGGCTTCCCCAAACGTGGTGCCCTCCCGATGTTTGGGACTACATCTCCCATGACCCGACCACTGCCCATGCTGCTTCAGGTTGATGGGAGTCAACGTCGAAACCATCTGGAGAGCACCGGGTTTGAGGAAGGCTGTCCTAAGCTCTTTGGAAGAAGGAGAAGGAAAAGAAGGATGGACCACAAATGTAGCCAACTGAAGAACCAAACAGAGCAACAGGAGGAAACGGTTCCATCGCCTGCATACATCCCCACCACCACAGACCTCATTCAGAAGACGGGCCGGCACTTCCTCAGCGCCCTCGATCCAGAGCGGAGCACAGAACACGGGGAACTGCCGGACTGGCCCGTTGGTTCCAGCGGTCAAAGGGCCAAAGGGTAACGCCCCAGACAAGCTCTCAGAGAAGCCTCATCTGAGTTGGCACCCTCCGGATGTGCTGGACTGCAACTCCCATCATTCCCAGGCAGCATAGCTGGGAATGATGGGAGCTGTAGTCCAGCACATCTGGAGGGCACCAGCTAGCGCACCCTGGTGCCCACTCAGCTCTTCAGCAACTCTTTGGAGGGCCCCCAAAGGTGTCGGGCTCATTAAATCAGGAAGGTTCACGCTTCTCAAACCAAAGGGACGTTTGAGGAAGAGGAGGCGGGGGGCTCCCTCTTAATCCCGCCCCCCGCACAAGTTTACTGGCGTGGGAGTGCAGATTTCGGAAAGACATCCTCAAGTTCAGCCCAGTTCAGGACTGGCGATGGCAACCCAGCTGCGCCATGCAGGCACCGTACCGTCCCAGGCGGGAGAGAATTCGGGACACGTCCTCTGCAACCCGGATCGACTTGCCTAGAGACTCCACTTGGCTCCCGAATCCGGATTCAGATTCGCCTTTCCATTAGTTTTCGCCCCAGTCCCACCACGAACTAGGCAAAAGCCCCCCAGCCACGCCGGATTGGCCAACACGCATCACACGCCCTCCCCGATCCGGATTGGGCATTCGCCTTCCGCACCCCCCTAATCCGGATTAACCGCTCGCGTCTCTCTCTCTCCCACCCACCCGGAGCAGCGTACGCACCTCGCCGGTTCAGCCACCCGTGCGCCCTGCCGGGCGCGTCTGTCGGGTCCTGGCGCGGATCCGCTCCCTCCGGCTCCCGAAGCCCTCTGGACCAGCCGCCGCGCCGCTGAGCCAGGACTCAGCCTTCCCGCCTCGGGGGACCGCCCCCGTCTCCCGCACCAGCCAATCGCTGCGCGCGCCTCCCTCCGGACGCGCCCATAACTGCCCTCCGCCTCCCGCTATTGGCTCAATTCAAGTAGTTGCCACGCCTCCCTGAGTCTGGAACCCGCCTCCCCTCGCTTGGCATGCTGGGCCTCGTAGTTCTGGCTATGTCCCCAAGGATAGATTGCCGCTCGTGTTGGTCTGGAGACAGATAGGAATAAATTAATTATAATTAAGGGCGCATGCTGGGAATTGCAGGACTTTTGTCTAAACATGCATAGGATTGCATCCTCAAGTGCTTTCGTTGACCCTCAACAACAATACTGTTACTTTTTTAAATTGAATAATATGTACTTATAGTTGTGTTCTGAATGTTTGAAGAAAGTGCAAAAGCTGGGCTGCAGTTAGACCTCCAAAAAACCAAGATTATGGCAACCAGCTCGATTGATAACTGGCAAATAGAGGGAGAAAACGTGGAGGCAGTGACAGACTTTGTCTTTCTAGGTGCAAAGATTACTGCAGACGCTGACTGCAGCCAGGAAATCGGAAGGCATTTACTTCTTGGGAGGAGAGCAATGACAAATCTTGATAAAATAGTGAAGAGCAGAGACGTCACACTGACAACAAAGGTCCGCATAGTTCAAGCAATGGTATTCCCCGTAGTAACCTATGGCTGAGAGAGCTGGACCATAAGGAAGGCTGAGCGAAGGAAGATAGATGCTTTTGAACTGTGGTGCTGGAGGAAAATTCCGAGAGTGCCTTGGACTGCAAGAAGATCCAACCAGTCCATGCTCCAGGAAATCAAGCCAGACTGCTCACTTGAGGGAATGATATTAAAGGCAAAACTGAAGTAGTTTGGCCACATCATGAGAAGACAGGATACCCTGGAGAAGGTGCTGATGCTAGGGAAAGTGGAAGCCAAAGGAAGAGGGGCCGACCAAGGGCAAGATGGATGGATGACGTTCTGGAGGTGACAGACTCGACCTTGGGGGAGCTGGGCGTGGCGACGGTCGACAGGAAGCTCTGGCGTGGGCTGGTCCATGAAGTCATGAAGAGTCGGAAGCGACTGAGCGAATGAACAACAACAAATATTTGTAGACAACAAACCGACTTTGCAGGGGTTGGAATAGCCCTTAGTTTGATACAGTGAAGCCTTCCAGCAAAATCACGCAGCTGTCAGAACTCGACGCTTTGTGCCCACCTGGTCAGAGTGAAGAACTGAGCGCTACGCGAGGGCGTTTCCTTTCCTGCTTCATAACCTCTAGGTATAGCAGAATAGCACAAGTACACAAGAGGAAATCCTGCTTTCTTTCACTTTCACAGTTAAATGCTTCACTTTCTCTGCTCTAAAAAAAACCGGCTGAAAGTGCTGGTTAGGCACAGACGTGAAAATGGAGCGTCATGGCATCGTTTAAAGAGAATGGAAACAACCATGAGTAGGAAATGATGAGCGCATGATAAATATCTCATGTAGAAAAGCCCTTAGCCACAAACCTCACTGGGTGAAATGGGGCCAGTCACTACCTCTTAAGGTTGTTGTGAGGCTAAAAGTGTTGGGGGTGGGGGAGTATGTACACAGCCCCAAGCTTCTTGGAAGAAGGGCAGGCTAGTAATTAATAACAATGTTGACCTTTTAAGCAGCTGACAATGGGCAATAACTTGACAAAAGACTTCCTCCGATACTCCAGCTGTGTGCTTCCTGGGTTTTGTGGGCCAATGGAACAATTGCTTAACTTTTTGCAAGCTTTCCTTTTTCCTGAGTAAAAGTGAAGTCTAAGGGCTACTTAATCTTTGTTTAGCCGTTGGCTCCCAGCTGCAAAATCAAGGCCAGTTCCTGTGAATTCATCCCTTAGCAATCAGCCCCCCCCAACCTGGTGGCCTCCAAATGCATCTTTCCCAGCCAAATGATGGGCATTGCAGTCCAAACCATCTGGTTAGGAGAGGTTGCTGTAGGTCCTTCACTGTGTTCTGAGATCCTGGACTGACAAAAACCCAGCTTTCTCTGAAGTGCATCCAATATCTGGGTTTCTAGTCAGCAGCAAGAAGTCCATGCCTGCTCTAGGATTTGCTTACACCTCTGGAGAGGAATCCTGGTCAATGAACCTGTGCCCTTATAAAGGTTGCCGGCACTGATGATGGCGACAGAGCAGTGAGGAGCAGGCATCTCAAACACCGGCCAGAGAGCAGCAGCATGTTCCTAACCTTGGAACATGCCAACGTAAACCTAGCATTTTGTACATCCAGCCAGTATCTCGGAGCTTGAATGCAGATTTACGGGTGGTTCTCTGACAAACAACAGAAAGTAATTGTCTCACATTTGGTTACCTTGGGCTTAATGGTCCCAGCAACTGTTTACCCTGCGTCTAGAAAATCCCAGCTGTGCGTGTTAGTCGTGTTTAAGTACACCAGCACTGAGAATGTGTTTTGAACCACTGCTCCCTCACCATGAGACATGGTGCAGCATCCACCAAGACTGGATGCCATGAATGGGAGATGGACAGATGTGTATCCAGCATCCAGGCAGATGTGCCAACTCAGGATGACATCCCATGGGCTTTGTTCCATGAAAGTTCATGCCATAACAAATTTGTTATGTCTTTAAGGGCACAATCCTATGCATGTTTAGACAAAAAAAGCCCTACCATTCCCAGCATTCCTTAGGTAGCATGTTATAGGACTTTGCAGGACCTCTTTCTGTCTAAACATGCATAGGATTGTGCCCTAAGGTGCCATGCAATTCTTTAGGGTTGTTTGTTTCTCCGTTTGCTGCAGCAGACTAACAAGGCTTCCCCTCTGGAAATCCGTATTAGTCTGTTGCAGCAAAACAAAAACAAAACCCACATAATCATGTGGCGCCTTACAGACTTAGCCAATTTGTTACAGCATGAGCTTTTATGGAACAAAGGGCACGGGATGTCATCCAGAGTTGACCGAGACACATCTGCTTGGATTTAGGATACGCATCTGAGACGTTCTCCTGCACAAGCCAGCTGTGATGAGGATAATCTACCATCTACTAAATCTGTTGTTGTTTATTCATTCAGTCGCTTCCGACTCTTCGTGACTTCATGGACCAGCCCATGCCAGAGCTTCCTGTTGGCTGTCGCCACCCCCAGCTCCCCCAAGGTCAAGTCCGTCACCTCCAGAATGCCATCCATTCATCTTGCCCTTGGTTGGCCCCTCTTCCTTTTGGCTTCCACTTTCCCTAGCATCAGCACCTTCTCCAGGGTATCCTGTCTTCTCATGATGTGGCCAAACTACTTCAGTTTTGCCTTTAATATCATTCCCTCAAGTGAGCAGTCTGGCTTGATTTCCTGGAGTATGGACTGGTTTGATCTTCTTGCAGTCCAAGGCACTCTCGGAATTTTCCTCCAGCACCACAGTTCAAAAGCATCTATCTTCCTTCGCTCAGCCTTCCTTATGGTCCAGCTCTCGCAGCCATAGGCTACTATGGGGAATACCATTGCTTTAACTATGCGGACCTTTGTTGTCAGTGTGATGTCTCTGCTCTTCACTATTTCATCAAGATTTGTCATTGCTGTCCTCCCAAGAAGTAAACGTCTTCTGATGTCCTGGCTGCAGTCAGCGTCTGCAGTAATCTTTGCGCCCAGAAAGACAAAGTCTGTCACTGCCTCCACGTTTTCTCCCTCTATTTGCCAGTGATCAATCAAGCTGGTTGCCATAATCTTGGTTTTTTTGAGGTTTAACTGCAACCCAGCTTTTGCACTTTCTTCTTTCACCCTCGTCATGAGGTTCCTCAGCTCCTCCTCACTTTCAGCCATCAAAGTGGTATCATCTACCATCTACTATCTACTAAAATATGTACTATTCTATGATTCTGTGATTCTGTGAGCAGCACACAAGAGTATTCTGCAACAGTATTCTTTTCTTTTTCTGATGCTGTTTCATTGCTGTTTACTTACTGTTTCCATTGTTAGGATTTAATTATTTATATATTTATTTCGTAAGCCATCTTACGAAATAGCCCATGTAGATCATCGAATCATAGAATAGTAGGGTTGGAAGGGGCCTACAAGGCCATCGAGTCCAACCCCCTGCTCAACGCAGGAATCCAATGTGGAATATAATGTAATTCCACATGTAGATGTGGAATATAAATAAAATAAATGCCCATGGTTCTTGCACGGGAGAGGCAGTGCTCGGTTTGGATCTTCCTCAGGCACCGAAATATCTTGGGATGCCCTCCAGCCCGCCTGCTGACAGCGGATTACAAGACTTTCTAAGACCCAAGTGTGTTGATTTGCCAGTCCTCATCTCTGCCGCTCCTGCATTGGTGTTTGTACCTCTCACTTATGGCAACAATATTTCTGGGCTGACATGAAATGGAGTCAGGGGAAGAGGAGCAGCCATTGTGAAACAATCAGATAAGGGGTAATGCCCCCCTCCTCCCCTAAGCTGTGTTTTGATGAGATAGTGTTGGGGTCTGGGCGGGGGGAAAGCTGCTGTTATCAAGGCAGGAAATAGCCTGTGTCCAGGAAAATGTCCTGGTATGATCTATCGGCAGAGGCTTGGATCAGAATAATGGATTTTTATCACACTGCACGTGTTCATTGGCTTACCTAGGCTTTCTTCACATAGAGCGTTTATCCTGCGACTGAGATTGCTCCTTCATGGAAGTTTACGGGCTCTTTCCGTGATGCCGTGGTCCTCCAAGGCGTCTCCTGCACTAAATGCCCTTTGTTCCTTTTTTAAATGGATCACGGATAGGATAATGAGCTATCAAATTACCCCGTTGTGTTCTGCTTGAGTTCCCTCCCTGAAAAGAGGAAAAGGGGCAAGAAGAGGAGCGGGATCAATAAAAGATATGGAAGACTCAGACACGGGGGAGAAGGAGGGGGAAAAGGAAGCGGGTGAAAAAGGGAGTGGTTGTGAGCCCGCATTTAAAATCGAAGCAGAAAGCCCCGTTTTAAATGCAGGGTTTTAGGCTGGTGCAGGGATGCCTCTAGTGCCAGGATGGTTGTGTTATCAGCAGCTGCACTGAGAATGGCCACTCTTAATACTGTGGTAGTCGCTGTCATCTCATTCTGCATTTAATGTCCTTGCAACCTGTTTACCAGTCCTATCTCCCCCGCCCCCCCACCTCCCACCCTACGTATCACAGAAAAAGCATGAAACTCTCCACAACGCTCCAGGCAGTGCTGGCATCCGGTTTTCCTTGGCCCTTGGGCAAGACACACTCCATGCCCCCGCTCAGTGCGTCTACCTTCCCGGTGCCACTGTCGCCGGCTGCCATTGCTGCTGCTGCTCCCCTCCCTCCTCCTTGCTCCCCCCGGCTTGCTGGACAGGCAGAGAGCCAGGGAGCCGTGGCATCCACAGCTCCTCCTCCTCACCGCCACTGTTGCCTGGGAAGGGGGACAAGCAGGTTGCTGTGGGGAAGAGTGGTTGAGGGGACTCTTGTCAGAGGGAGCCTGCTGGGGCGGCAGCTCTTGGCAGATGCCTGACCTTGTCTACCCTTGACGGCAGCCCTGACTCCATGCATCTGCTGGGAAGGGCACTATAGTCCACGAAAACCTTGCCAGGATCCATGTGTTCATCTTTAAGATGCCACAAGACTCTTTGTTGTTTCTGCCGCATTAAACTAACACAGTGGCCCCTCTGGAATCTGATGAGGGACTTTCTCAAAAACACTTTGGGAAGCCCAAGTGAGCAATGGTGGCTGTATCAGGTGCCTTCCCATTGTGCCCTGGGAAGGTTTTTATTTTCTCTAACGCTCAATGGAAATTTGGCTTGGCATTTAGATTGGAAGTTCATAGTACCTAGGAAGCGGTCTTAGACTGAGCCAGAGCCTTGGTCCATCTAGCCCAGCGTTGTCGACACACACTGGCAGAATTGACTCTCCCAGGGTTCAGACGGGGGTCTTTCCAAGCCCTTCCTGGAGATGCCGGGGATGGAACCTGGGATTTCCTGCATGCAAAGCAGGGGCTCTGCCGCTGAGCTACAGCCTCTCTCCTCATATGGGTTTCTCTTTAATTGTGCAACCCAGTGGCATCCCGAGTGGCTACAGACTCTCAAACAGCCAAATGTAACTTGGTTACAAGCTAAATTTGTCCCTTTTGGCACCCCATAAACACTATGGAGCACTAAAAGGGTTAAGGTTAGCTTGCAAACAAGCTAAATTTAACCACCGTAGTGCTCCCTAGAGGTTTGCCACTGATGATTTTGGCACTTTTTTCTTTGGGGGGGTGTGGCCGACAGTGGGGGGTCTGAAGGATGAAAATGGCCCCAAGACCTCCAGAAGTTGCCCACCCCCACTGTAAAGCATCCCATTAATTGACGTAAAAATGAGAACAAAAACCAACAATGATAATATTTGTCTTTGCCTTATTCATTCATTCATTCATTCATTCATTCATTCATTCATTCGATTTCTACCCTGCCTTTCTATCAAGAAAATGGTACTCAAGGCAGGGTAGAAATCAAAATCATAGATAAATCATACAATCATAGATAAATACAAACTTGATTAAAACAATAATAAAACAAATACACTAACAGCACAATTAAAAACACAACAATAACCGAATAAAAACAGCATCCAACCCAACAGACCTGCTTCTATGCCAAAGTCCTGCTTGAATACAACTATATTTGTCTGTTGGCAAAAGGACAGCAGAGAGGGAGCCAACCTAGCCTCCCTCGGCAGGGAGTTCCACAGCCTGGGAGCGGCCACTGAGAAGGCCCTCTTTCTTGTCACCACCAAATGAGCCTCTGACGCCGGCATTACTAAAAGAAGGGTCTCTCTCTCGGAGATCTTAAAATCTGGGTAGGCTTGTATGGAAGGAGGAGGCCTTTCAGGTATCCTGGTCCCAAGCCATATAGGGCTTTATGGGTCATAACCAGCACTTTGAATTGTGCCTGAAAACACACCAATAGCCAGTGCAGATGTTGTATCAAGGGAGTCAGTGCTCCCTGTAACTAGTCTGGCTGCAGCATTCTGGACCAGCTGAAGTTTCCAAATAGTTTTCAAAGGAAGACCCATGCAGGGCACATTGTTATTGTTGTTGTTGTTTATTCGGTCAGTCGCTTCCGACTCTTCGTGACTTCATGGACCAGCCCACGCCAGAGCTTCCTGTCGGCCGTCGCCACCCCCAGCTCCCCCAAGGTCGAGCCCATCACCTCCAGAATATCATCCATCCATCTGGCCCTCGGTCGGCCCCTCTTCCTTTTGCCTTCCACTTTCCCTAGCATCAGCATCTTCTCCAGTGTATCCTGTCTTCTCATTATGTGGCCAAAGTACTTCAGTTTTGCCTCTAATATCAATCCCTCAAGTGAGCAGTCTGGCTTGATTTCCTGGAGTATGGACTGGTTTGATCTTCTTGCAGTCCAAGGCACTCTCAGAATTCTCCTCCAACACCACAGTTCAAAAGCATCTATCTTCCTTCACTCAGCCTTCCTTATGGTCCAGCTCTCGCAGCCATAGGCTACTATAGGGAATACCATTGCTTTAACTATGCGGACCTCTGTTGTCAGTGTGATGTCTCTACTCTTCACTATTTTATCAAGATTTGTCATTGCTCTCCTCCCAAGAAGTAAACGTCTTCTGATTTCCTGGCTGCAGTCAGCGTCTGCAGTAATCTTTGCGCCTAGAAAGACAAAGTCTGTCACTGCCTCCACATTTTCTCCCTCTATTTGCCAGTTATTTGCCAGTTATCAATCAAGCTGGTTGCCATGATCTTGGGTTTTTTTAGGTTTAACTGCAGCCCAGCTTTTGCACTTTCTTCTTTCACCTTCGTCATGAGGTTCCTCAGCTCCTCCTCGCCTTCAGCCATCAAAGTGGTGTCATCTGCATATCTGAGATCGTTAATGTTTCTTCCAGCGATTTTAACTCCAGCCTTGGCTTCATCAAGCCCAGCACGTCGCATGATGTGTTCTGTGTACAGGTTGAATAGGTAGGGCGAGAGTATACAGCCCTGCCGTACTCCTTTACCAGTCTTAAACCAGTCCGTTGTTCCGTGGTCTGTTCTTACCGCTGCTACTTGGTCGTTATACAGATTCCTCAGGAGGCACACAAGATGACTTGGTATCCCCATACCACCAAGAACTTGCCACAATTTCTTATGATCCACACAGTCAAAGGCTTTAGAATAGTCAATAAAACAGAAATAGATGTTTTTCTGAAACTCCCTGGCTTTCTCCATTATCCAGCGGATATTGGCAATTTGGTCTCTAGTTCCTCTGCCTTTTCTAAACCCAGCTTGTACATCTGGCAATTCTCGTTCCATGAATTGCTGGAGTCTACCTTACAAGATCTTGAGCATTACCTTACTGGCATGTGAAATAAGTGCCACTGTTCGATAGTTTGAACATTCTTTGGTGCTTCCCTTTTTTGGTATGGGGATATAAGTTGATTTTTCCAATCTGGTGGCCATTCTTGTGTTTTCCAAATTTGCTGGTTATGGCATGCATCACCTTGACAGCATCATCTTGCAAGATTTTAAACAGTTCAGCTGGGATACCGTCATCTCCTGCTGCCTTGTTATTAGCAATGCTTCTTAAGGCCCATTCAACCTCACTCTTCAGGATGTCTGGCTCTAGCTCACTGACTACACTGTCAAATCTATCCCCAATATTATTATCCTTCCTATACAGATTTTCTGTATATTCTTGCCACCTTTTCTTGATCTCTTCTGCTTCTGTTAGGTCCTTGACATCTTTGTTTTTGATCATACCCATTTTTGCCTGGAATTTACCTCCGATGTTTCTAATTTTCTGGAAGAGGTCTCTTGCCCTTCCTATTCTATTATCTTCTTCTGCTTCCATGCATTGCTTGTTTAAAAATAATTCCTTATCTCTTCTGGCTAACCTCTGGAATTTTGCATTTAATTGGGCATATCTCCCCCTATCACTGTTGCCTTTTGCTTTCCTTCTTTCTTGGGCTGCTTCCAGTGTCTCAGCAGACAGCCATCTTGCCTTCTTGGTTTTCTTTTTCTTTGGGACGTTTTTTGTTGCCGCCTCCTGAACAATGTTGTGAACTTCTGTCCATAGTTCTTCCGGGACTCTATCTACTAAATCTAGTCCCTTAAATCTATTCTTCACCTCCACTGCATATTCATGAGGAATATTAGTGAGCTCATATCTAACTGATCTGTGGGTCTTCCCTATTCTCTTTAGTCTGATTCTAAATTGTGCAATAAGAAGTTCGTGATCTGAACTACAATCAGCTCCAGGTCTTGTTTTTACCGACTGCATAGATGTCCGCCACCTTTGGCTACAAGTCGTTTGACTACCCACCTTAGCATTCCAGTCTCCTGTAATGAAAATAACATCTTTTTTTGGCGTACTATCCAGTAGGTGCTGCAGATCCTCCTAGAACTGATCTACTTCTGCTTCTTCAGCATCTGTGGTTGGGGCATATATTTGGATCACTGTGATGTTAAATGGCTTACCCTGAATTCGAATTGAGATCATTCTGTCATTTTTTGGATTGTATCCAAGCACTGCTTTAGCCACTTTATTATGAATTATGAAGGCTACTCCGTTTCTTCTGTGGTCCTCTTGTCCACAGTAGTAGATCTGGTAGTCATTTGATGTGAAGTGGCCCATTCCAGTCCATTTCAGTTCACTGACACCCAAAATGTCTATATTTAATCTTGACATCTCCCCAATAACCACATCCAATTTGCCCTGGCTCATAGATCTTACATTCCAGGTTCCTGTGGTGTGTTGATCTTTAGAACATCGGATTCATCGTTCACCACCAGCACCATTGGCTGCTAGCCGTCCTTTCGGCTTTGAGCTAGCTGCGTCATCACATCTGGGGCTAGTTGAACTTATCCTCTGTTCCTCCCCAGTAGCATTTTGACCATCTTCCGACCTGGGAGTCCCATCTTCCAATGGTATACCGACATATCTCTGGTTGTACTGATCCATTTAGTTTTCACGGCAAGAATACTGGGGTGGGTTGCCATTTCCTTCCCCAGGGATTGTATTTAGTCTGACCTCTCTGCCATGACCTTCCCGTCTTGGGTGTCCCTTCACAGTTTAGCTCATGGCGTCACTGAAGTGCTCAAGTTCCAGCACCACGACAAGGCAACAATCTCCTTTGCTGGAGACAGGGCACATTACAGTAGTCCAAAGGAGATGTAACTAAGGCATGTGGCCAGATCAGACATTTCTGGGAACGGACGCAGTTGGCGCACTAGCCTCAGCTGAGCAAACGCACTCCTGGCCACCGCTGAAACCTGAGCATCCACCTTATGCCCCATATTAATTGGGCTGCTGTCTGAATTCTCTGTCCCCAAGACGAAACTCTCTTGGCTTACTGTACTGTTGGGAGGCAAAGGGACAGGGAGAGTTGTCCGTGTTGCAGCCTTGAGCCCAGCAAGGCCTCTGCCGCCTCCTCACCTTGAGATTTCTGTTTGTGCAGACATCAGATCAAGATTTTACCTCTCCATGTGAGGGACACAACGCCTCTGTCCCCAAACCCAAGGCGACCTTAATGCCTGACCTTTACTGCAAACACCTCTGGCTACTTCACCTTATCTATGGCTGAATGTCAGGCAAGGTAACAATGGGGGGGGGGGTTGCTAACCCCCATCAGGATACCTACAGGTAAGCCTGAAGACGTGAGTGATACCAATCTTGTAGTGCTAGGCTGAGCTATTGTGTCATGAGAGCTCTCTGTCCAGTCCGTGAGACAGACTGTTGCTGCTGTTTGTGAATTCTTCTTCTTCCGTGTGATTCATTGGTTGCCGTTTCAGTTCTTGGTCTGGCAATAGGAACATTTTGTATGTTTGATTGTTTGCTTCGCTAGTCAACAGTTCATTTTGTCCAGACAATGGCAAAAGGAGCTGATTTTTCTTATTTGTTCTCCCTGGAGTTTGGCCTCTTTATAAAGACTTCTTTTAAATTTTCAAAATATACAATATGCAATATTCAAAATTATAGGATAATTCTTTATTCCTGTCATAGGTTCAGTCTGGTTTAGTCATCCATCCCTCTCTCTTTCCGCAAAGAGTATTGGGAAGTGTAGTTTTATGAGGGGTGAAGAGTAAATATCTCAACTAACAGATAATTCTAAACACTCCTGGGAGGGGAGCCATGACAGTTAACCTGGTTTAAAATCCATATGCATTTGCAATGTAGATATGCCCCTGGAGCTACAGAAAGAGCTTAAGCCAAGCTATAGTTGATGGCATTCTTGTATCTTTCCACAGCACAAAATCTACAATAATTCTAAGCACAATCAACAGATCTCCTAGAAACATCCAATCATTGGAGGATATTGTGTGGATCAGCCCACATGTTGGTTTGATCTGGCATTATGTCATTTGGCATTTGGTTTGGCATTACGCCATGGTTTGGCGTTACGTCGGTCTTCCCCAACCTGCTGCACTCCAGCTGTGTTGGACTTCAACCCCCAGCATCTGCCAGCCAGACAGGTTGGGGAAGGCTGTGTCATATGAACAATCATGCAGCTCACGCTCCCCTCCTGCAAATAGGTACTCCACTTTAATGAATTACTTCCACTTTTGCAGAAACCAATCCATGGCTTGCACAAGCCTGTCGAACAAAAATGGCAAACCAGGGTCAAAGCCGATCCAATTTTTCTCATACATTCTAACGATTTCCATTTTTTTGCAGGGGTAGAAAGCCATGCCTGTTAAACCAGTACAAAACCAGCATATGTTTGTGGTGTTGATATGCCCACATCGTGTCTGGGATCCTTTGAAATGAATGGGTGGAGCCATGGGGCTTGCTCCGAGGATCTTTCCCCAGTGGAATGTACCCCATGGGATAATTAGTGGAAAGGGTTAGGATGGTCATTTGAGTTTTCTGGACCATCATGTAAGAACAGAAGACAAGCCCTGCTGGGTCAGACCAAGAGTCCATCTTGTCCAGCATTCTGTTCACACAGTGGCCAACCAGCTGTGAGGAAACCCACAAGGAGGACACAAGTGCAATAGCACCCTCCCAGTCATGTTCCCCAGCAACTGGTCTACAGGGGTTAAAAAGGTAAAGGTAAAGGTGTCCCCAACCAGTCGTGTCCAACTCTAGGGTGTGGTGCTCATCTCCATTTCTAAGCCGAAGAGCCAGGGCTGTCCGAAGACGCTTCCGTGGTCATGTGGCCAGCATGACTGAACACCGAGGTCCATGAAACACTGTTACCTTTCCCGCCGAAGCGGTACCTATTTATCTACTTGCAATTTCTTGCTTTCGAACTGCTAGGTTGGCCGAAGCTGGGACTGAAGACGGGAGCTCACTCCGTCACGCAGCACTCGGGTCTCGAACTGCTGTCCTGCCGACCTTCCAGTCTGCAGTTCAGCGTCTTAACCACTAAGCCACCGCGGCCCCCTACATAGGCTTACTGCTTCTAATACTGGAGGCACTGTACAACCATCATGACTAGTAACCATTGACAGACGTCTCCTCCAGGAATTTGTCTTATCCCCTTTTAAAGCCATCCAGATTGGTGGCCATCACTACAACCTGGTTCAAATTATCATTGTCAGCTACAGTGGCTTCAAAGAGCCAGTGGGGTTTGCAGCAAGGGCTGGGCACCCGCGAGCGCCTGTTCCATAACCCAGCCCCTGCTCATAGGTTGTCGTGTCATCTGAACCCAGCGAGGGTGGACTGTTGGGGTGGGTTACAAACCACCCCTAACCTTCAAACAACCCGTGGGTTCTGAGTAGTTTGCTAACCATGCCAACAACCCACCCATGTTGGGTTCAGCTGACGTGACAACCTACAAGTGGGGGTTGGGTTGCCAAATAGGCACCTGCAGGCGCCAGGCCTAAAAAAATGTTACTGTAGAGCTGGAAAAAGCTCTGAGGAGGGCAACTAACATGAACTCCCCTATGAGGGAGGGTTACAACAGCTGGGATTGGTTAGCCTGGAAAAAAGGAGGGTAAGGGGAGACATGATAGAGGTCTACAAAATGATGCCTGGTGTGAAGAATATGGACAGGGTGACATTTTTCTCCCTCTCTCATAATACTAGAACCCAATGGAGTCATCCTATGAAGCTGATTGGTGGGATTCAGGGGAGATAAAAGGAAAGACTTCATTACCACAAGATGTAATGATGGCCACCAATTTGGATGGCTTTAAAGGGGGGTTAGACAAATTCCTGGAGGAGAAGGCTATCAATGGCTCCTAGTCCTGAGGGCTCTATGCTACCTCCAGTGTCAGAGGCAGTATACCTACGTAAAGCAGTTGCTGGGGAACATGGGCGGAAGGGTGCTGTTGCACTCCTGTCCTGCTTGTGGGTTTCCCATGGGCTGCTGGTTGGCCACTGTGTGAACAGAATGCTGGACTAGATGGACCCTTGGTCTGATCCAGCAGGGCTCTTCTTATGTTCTTACGTGCCACAAACCACAGTGGCTTATATAAGCTACCCTGGCTGAAAATGATTGTGCGAACCCACCCTACATGGTGTGGTAGCCAATTCCATAGTTTAACTGTGCTGTGTGATGATGTACAACCTTTTAACTGTCCTGAATCTCTCACCAAATCAGCTTCATGGGGTAACCTAGTTGGGTTCTTGAATGATGAGGGAGGGAGAAAAAGGTCTTGGGTTTTCCAGGCCATTCCAGGATCCTATTCCAGGGCAAGAGGCTGAAATCCCACAATAATCAAGCCTAGGGCTGAAGATCTTCAGCCAAGGTATGTCTGGTGCCCAAAATAAGGGCTCGCTTTCCACTTTTAGTACAAGTAAACATAGACGGGGCTGGGAGAATAGCTGGTTGCCAGGCTGTCTCTCCCATATGCTATCCAGCTTTGCTCTCTGTTGGGATTGCAAGCACACAACCAGAGAGCTGAAACAAGCTGTCTAGTTCACTGACTCCCTACCCCACCTGAAAGATAGTGTCATCTACTTACGAAGTCCCAGCATATCAACAGGGATGGTTCCAAGGCTTTTGGGCGGGAGGAATGGGCAAAGTACACTCTGGTGGGACCTCATTTATTTGTTTGTTTGATTATTTCAAGCATTTCCCACTCTTCAGTCAAAAGAGTCCCAGAGCTCAGACAGTCCCTGACCTCAGGCTCACAATCTAAAAAGGCACGAGACACAAGGAAAGGGATTGGGATGGAGGAGGAAAAAGAGCATGGTGGTGGTGCTTGATTCAGTTGGCAAGAACAATGGGAATATATCAGTTGAATCCAGTTTGCCCAGCATCTATTGTCCTTCTGTTCTTTGTTCTTTGCTAGCCTGTTCCTCTTTCTTCTGCAGCTTCTCTTCCTTTGAGTTAAAGCCAAATCTGTTCCTTCTCCCATCCCCTTGGGGCAAGATGTATTCTTAGTCACCCTTCTGGTGGCAGTAGGGGGATGGAGGGAGGTGCCCCCACTAGGAGCTGGATGGAGAGATAGAACTGTTTCTACGTCTTCTCCCTCTTTCTCAATGAGTCCCTATGGGCTTACCTGGCAGAGGTGTTGTCCAGTGGCGGCAGCAGCACTAAGTGAAGGTCGCCCTTTGCATTTCCCACCATGCCCCAGAATGATGCTACATCCAGAACATTGCGAGAAATTAAAACAGGCAGCTCGACTTGGCTGCCTGGTACAGCTTAGAACACACCAGGCTAGTTTTAAAAAGCAGCAGCCATTCCAGCAGGCTGAGCTGAGGGAGATGAGAGAGAGGGCAGGGCTATTCTCCTAAAATAATTATTTCCCCCCCTCTTCCCTCCCCATTCGTTTTTCCTTGTATGTCATGTCTTTTTAGATTGTAAGCCTGTGGGCAGGGACAGAATTGTTTTACTGATTACCTGTAAGCTGCTCCAGGAGTCTTTTTGGCTGAGCAGCAGCATAAAAATACTTCAAATAAATAAATATTAAAGGTCAGATGTCAGTGGTGGGCCCTGCTCTGGTGCTGGGGGCCTGGCAGCGCCCAAAGATACGGAGGTTGGCCTTGCATCTCAACCTATGTAATCCAGATCACAATATGTTAGGGTTAGCAGGGAGACCAAATAACAAGCAACCAGACAATACTGAGTTTTACTGAAAAGAGCTGAGATGGCTCCCACGTAGCCCTTGCAAATGACATTATGGATAATAAGTTGCCATTTATGGATTTTAATGTATTAATTTTAAACGTTTTATCCCTCTTTTCCCATTCATATGTGCTGCCCAAAGCAGCTTACCACAGTCATATGCAATTTGCATATGCAATATGTAGTCATATGCAACCAATTCATGTATTGCTAGAATTTATTTGTTGCCCTTGAGCTTCTCAGGGTAACATACAATAAAAACACAAATAACATTCAAAATCCACATCAAACTGGCAACAGCATAATAAAAGAAATCAATCAACAGCAGCAATCTAAAACACCCCTATCAGCAGATACAGAGGATTCAAAGGCCTGAGAGTATCAAAAGGTCTCTGCCTGGTGTGAAAAGGGTAACAACATAGGCTCCAGGCGGGCCTCTCTGGGGAGGGCGTTGCATAACTGGGGGTGGGGGAGCTGCTACTGAAAGACCTGCCCCTGTGTAGCCACCTGAGGGAGGCCTCCAGTGACGACCTCAGGGCTTGGGTGGGAATGTGTGGGAAGAGGCGCTCCTTCATATACTGTGGCCCCAAGCCATGAATGGCTTAAAGGTTAACACCACCACTGTGAATTGAGCCCAGAGACAAACTGGGAGCTAGTGAAGAACATACAATACTGGCTTAATATGGTCATAGCACCCAGTGGCAGCCAGTACCCTAGCTGCCATCTTTTGTACTAAGCAAACTTTCTGGACTGTCTTCAAGGTCAGCTCCATATACAATGCATTTCAGTAATCTAACTGGGAAGTTACTGGGGCATCGATCACTGAAGCCAGGGTGTCTTTATCCAGATAGGGTCGTAGATGGCATGCCACACTTGGCTCTCTAATGAAAAAGATGGATCTATAAGCACCCCAAACTATTAACTTGATCCTTTGGAGCCTAAAGTGTAAAGTTTAGGGGGAGTATAGCCCCTTCCAGAACAGGTTGAACACCACTCACCCAGACAGACAAACCACCCACTGACAGTACCCCCATCCTGTCCGGGTTGAGCTTTGGTTTATTGGCCCTCATCTGTTAGCATGTCCAGGTGCTCAGTGGAAGCAATGCAACGGTGGATAATACAATCCAACGAAGGAAGAAATCAAAGGGCAAAAGACAGATTGTTAAACGTCAGCCAGCTGAATTAAGAAAAGAAACTTTCAGGAAGCAATGAAACAACCTGATCTCCTTGTACAAGGAGCTCCATCCATAACCTGGGTGCTACTTTGGCGAAGGCCATTTAGCACAGCCTTTCCAAGCCTGGTTCCCTCTGGATGTGTTGGACTACAACTCCTGTCATTCTCAGCCAGCTGGCTGGGAACTCTGATTTAGCATTTGAAACTCAGGATCTCGGTGTTTCTTTCTGAAAAGAGCAAAGGGACCAAGAGCTTAACGTTTGGAGCCAGGCAGATTTTGGCACTTTGAACTTTGCAGACTTCCATTCATCTTCCACAGTGAATGCACTATATTCTTTGTCTCTGAAGGTTTTCTGTATACTGGGAAGATGTGAAGAACTAGAGAGGAAAGGCCTATTTGGATTGAGTGCAGGAAGGGCCCTTCCAAACCAGCCCCGCTGCTCTGCAAATATGATGTCTGTCTTCATGCTCAGGGTAATGAGATGCAAATTTAGCCCTCCCCAATCTGCTGCACTCCAGATGTGTAGGACTATAACTCCCATCATCCCCTGTAATGTATGTATTTATTTGTTTAGAAATGTACTAATGTAAAGCCCATGTCACCATGGACATGCTCCTTTCCCCTTTTTTTTGCCCCTCAGTCCCCTCACCACAGAGGGGCTCATGAATAATGCAAATGTGGCTCATGCATAGTGGACCCACCCTCTGAAATGTGCATGCGGCACAGCCCTGCCCTCTCCTTCATGCGCCCCGATTGGCCACCTCCATCTCCTTCCCCCTCCCCGCTGGCAGCAACAACGTAACTACATGGCTATGCCTGGGACCTGCCTTTGCACCACACTGATTGGCTGAGCAGGGCTGTCCATCATCCCTCTGGTGGAGGGGCTGCCCTGCCTGTTTGGCAGGGAGGACATTAATTGCTATTAAAGCTTGAGCTTTGAACTTTTTCAAACTTTCAAAATTTTATGCACGTCTACGCTGCTAATGCTTCAATTTAAAACAAAAATGAGCAAAATCAGTCAGGTAGATCTCAAATAATAAGCCTTACACTATCATATTCTATATAGCTGAGTCACCTTTCAGCCTAGACAGGGCACCTAACATGACTTACAATTAAAATTTAAAACATTATGTCATGTCCTGATGGATACTGCTTTCATAATTCGTTGGTTCCAGGGATGATGGCATCTCTGTAGTTTCTGGGATCAGGCTGAGCAGCTTTTAATTTACTGGAACACAGCTCTTGGATCTTACAAGATGATCCTGGGATGCACCTCTCCAATCACACACTGCTTCTCGGGAGGCCCTAAAAATATTGCTTTGCATGCAAGGGTCCGGGTTGTTTGTGCAGGAGAGGCAGCCTTGCACATGAAAACACTGATATTAAAAACTGCCTCCATCCTCCATGCTTCAGCTCTGCCAAGTTCGCACAGCAAGCAACCCCATCAGCGACCCGTTATCAGAAGGCTGTTACTTTGCTTCAGCTGCTAGAAGGTTCACAAAGCGGCCCATTCACCTTTTGGCCTCTGCCCTCAACCCAAACTCCGTGGCCTCCTTACTTCCCACTGATTTCCCATCCCTCCTTCCCACCCTGGTGCAAGCCCAGCACTAAGATATGCCATTTTCCTTTACCGTGGGTTTGGCAGAGAGGAAGATGGAAGTGAGCCTTGTTTGTTTAAAACGGAAAGTTGTTTCCACTGGAATGAAAAACAAAAATGAAACACATCATGGAAATCTCTCTCTCTCTCTCGCTCTCTTGGGCTTCGTTTGGCACAAACCCCAAATTTGGGTGTAAACTTGACCTGGTGAGCAGCGTCCTCTAAGCTAATGGGCCCCTTAATTATTTCAGGCCTGGTTGGGGGCTGGACCCACATTTAGCACTCCTCCTGGCCCGCTTCCTGTCCAAGTGCCCGTGAGAGAAACCCAGCTGGCTTGGAATGTCTCAAAAGCAATGTGCAAACTGAGAAAGTTTGGGATGCCTGACACGGCATTTCGAGTCCAAGATAACATGTTGTCAGTGGTAATAATCCAAGGAGATTGAGAGCAAGTGTGGTGTAGTGGTTAGAGTGTTGGACTGAAACTGGGCAGACCCAGCTTCTAGTCCTCACTGGGTGGCTTTGGGCCAGTCACTGATGCTCAGCCACGCTACCTCATTGTTGTGAGGATAAAATGGAGAGGAGGAGGACCACGTAAGCTACCTTGGGCTGCTTGGAGAAAACGTTGGGATAGCAATGTAACAAATAAATAGAGAGGCCATTTTTCAAGACAGAAAATCCAAAATGCTACATTAGCACCTTTTTGACATTCACATCCTCACTCAGTTGGATTTGAGATTGGTGCTGCCTTCTTTATTCTCTTAGGTAGGGAACCTCCATGTTTTCTCCGCCCCCCCCCCCCAGCTTCTCCACTTCTTTCCTCTGGACAACTTTCTTCTTCCATGCCTCTTGCCAAAGCCCTCTGCTCCTCTTGGCCCAGCAGCTCATCCTAAAAAGCCGTAACATTGGAGAAACTTAGCCAGTGTCAGGCTGGCTGGCAGCCAGAGAAATTCCTCTCCGACATTGATTTTTATTCAGCCCTTTGTCCCAGGAGCTCGGAGTGGTATGCATGGTCCCCTCCCTCTGACTTTCTCTCTCACAACAACCCTGTGAGATAGGTTAGGCTGAAAGAGAGGCCCAGGGGCCCCCAGTAAGCTTCATGGCTCAGTGGAGATCTGAACCCAGCTCTCCTTGGTCCCAGCTTAGCACTCTGTCCAGCACACTGCATTAGACTCAAGGGTCCCCAACCTTTTGGGGCTGGTGGGAATGTTAATATAGGGTCATGGGTGCTCTCACAAAATGGCTGCCATGGGGGCTCACCCATTCACAAAATGGCTGCCATGGACACATGCCCATTCACAAAATGGCTGCCATGGAGGCATGCCCATTCACAAAATGGCTGCCGCGGTGTGTGCAGCCAGTCACAAAACACCAATTTCCCAGAAGAAAAAACAGAAAGATTAAAAGTATCTTGCCCAAGAACCTAAGTATAAGGCAGCAGTGGGGTCTGAGCTTGAAACACAAAGCTACTCTTTTGTACCCACAGTTTTGTGTTCCAATATCCATTTCACAGAAGGCAAGCTGAGGAGGTTCCCCCCCCCCCGCAAAAAATAACTTGGTCCAGAAACTGAGAACGAGGCAGAGCTGCGGTCTGATCTTCAAATACCAAAACACCTATTTGCTCCCACAAACACAAGGAAATACCCATTTCACAGAAGGCAAACTGGTGATGCTCAGAGAAATACATACACATGCAAACCCAAGGAAAACACCCCCCATGCCAAAACAAACAAGCAAACCAGCTAACACATTCACAACACAGGCAAAACACCTTCCCTCACTCCCCACCTCCTCTCTAGCCCCTACCAGCCCCACCTCATCTTTTTCCTTTTTTCTGGGCAGCTGGCCATGCTGCAAGATAATGCGCTGGGCTCCAGACACCCACCACTTTTATTTTCTAGGCATGCCTCTGGGTCCCATGTGAGACCTAGAGGAATTCTCGGAAATGAAGATGGTGCTGGAATCTAATCAGGGCTGGCCCAAGATACTTTGCTGCCTGAGGTGAGACACAAGATGGTGTCCATTCCACATACAAAAACTGACCGGACTGGTAGTTGAACCTTTCTTCAACAGTGGCAGTGGGACAACATCCTCCACACCCCCTGAAGGCAGCAGGCTAACTTAGGGGGTGCAGATGAGGCCACATTGCCCACAGCTCTCTTGTCCAACATCTTGCTGCCACCTCCCAGCATCTGCTGCCTGAAGCAACTGCCTCACCCTGCCCTATGGTAGGGCCAGTCCTGAGGCCAATACTCCGCGTTGCAGCAGGCTAGCCTCCCAGTTAAACAAAAAGTACTTAAAAAAAACTAAACAAATAAAAACTAGGAGGAGAAGGATCCTGGCAGCCACAAAGAGGGGTATCCATGAGGATGCTGGAGCCCACAGGCACCACATTGGAGAGCCCAGCACTAGAGCAATTTCAGCCAAGGTTTTGTTGCCACCATCAAATCTAGCAATCCACATGGTGTGGAGGCAGAGCGGAGGAAACTTTTGCCAACTGCATCCTCAGTCAGGGGTGCCAGTCAGCTGCTCTCACTTCTTAGGAACTGTTTGTATTTCAGGAGCTCCATCCACAATATGTAGAAAGCTCATCATGGTCAGAGTTTGACCATGCTTTTCCTAAGGGAAGAATTTTGCATTCAGACATGGGAAGCTGCCTTATACTCAGTCTACTCTTGACTGACAGCAGCTCTCCAGGGTTCCAGGTAGGCTCCTTGCCCACCCTACCTGGAGACACTGGGGACTGAACCTGGGACTAAGAGATGTGCGAATCAGCAAAATTTGAAGTTGCCAAAGTTCTCTGAATTCCATCTCAAAGCTTGTTCCAACTCAAGTCCGTATCAGATTTCGAACTTAGTTTATTTTTTCTTTTCATGTGAAAATCCATGCATATTTTTGTGCATATTTTTCCATGCGTACACATAAATTGTGAATATCTTTGAAACGTACGCATTCTTCTCCCACTGTTTAAAGTATACTTGTGTGTATTTTTCAAAAGTATGCATTTTTTCATACACTGTTTTTCAAATGTACACATGCCATCGAATGCATTTGGGGGTTGTCTGTGAATCACATCATAAGCTCGGAAATGTATGGATGTTGACCGCAGATTGCGTACGGATCCGTGTTCAGTCTGGAAGGTGTGAACGGGGGGAATCCTGATCAAAACCAAACTGAAACGAATTCCTCATACATCCCTCGCTGGGACCTTTTGTGAGCAACGCAGGTGCTCTGGCTCTGAGCTGCAGCCGCACAGGGTAGGAACTGCATTGTCCAGGGTAGGAACGGGCAGGAACACAGAAAGCTGCCTTTCCACTGGTCCATTTAGCTTAATATTGTCTACACCAGTGGAGGCTGGTGGCTCCAATGTCAGTGGGGCGGTAAATCTGCTCTGAATTTCAGTCAAAACTCTAAAGGAGCTCTCCAAGGTGCTTTGACCCGCTGGTGCCATGAGCTCCACTAGTCTACACAGCTTGGCAGTGGATCTTACCCAGATCTTCCTGGAGATGACGGGGATTGAACCAGAGACCTTCTGCATGCAAATTGTGGGCCCTGGCACTGAGCTACAGCTCTTCCCCATCTCCATCCATCCATCCATCCATCCTGCCCTTCAAATTCAAAGTATATGTATGCTGAGGGGGCTTTCTGAAGACATGAAAGAGCAACAACAGCAGGCAAGGCTAAGAAAGAAAGGAACATCTAATGAGCATTAAGTTCTTGTGTGGGAATGTGTGGACCAAAGTCATTGTTTCATTTCTCATCCCCACCCTGAGAGCTGAAATTGCTGTGTGGGAAAAGAAATAGCTGGAATGACCAACGGGCCTTGCTGACCTGTTTTCCATCTCTCTGTTTTAATCATTAAAATAAATGCTGTGACCACATATGCCTCTCATTAGACTGTGGCTGCAACAAACCCCTGGATGTCCTACTCATTTGGCTCCCAGGAGGCAGAGATGGGTAAACATTTGCTGAAACAATAAAACATGAACGTGAAGAGGGTGTTCTTGGAGGCGTGTTCTTTTATATCAGGGGTGTTGAACCTCTTTCACCCCGAGGGCTGGATTCAGTTTTGGAGAAGCTTTTGGGGGCTGCATCCCGCTGGTAAGAGGGGCCAAAGGGAAGGGCGGAAGGGGTGGGGTCAAAATCACAAAAAATGCCAGCCTATTGTAGCTGAACACTCTGCATGCCAGTAAGCAAGCCTTAAGAGAGGCATTTTAGGATGGGAGAAAAATGCATAAATGTTGGGAAACCATCAAATTATCAGTGGTCAGGGAACAGGATGGGGCCATCTGGGAACTCCAGATGTCCTGATTAGAACCCGAGGGGGGCTGGATTTGGCCTCTAGGCCCAAGGTTCCCCACCCCTGTTTTATATGCAGAGCTCACGGCTATTCACTAATTTTGCAGAAGCCTTGACTTAAAATTCCACCCCTGCACACCATCGCAGGCCATCGCTCTCACTGGGGAGCATGGCAGGAGTTTATAAAATATGCATCGTTTGGAGAGCGTCGATAAGCCATGTTTCTCCCTCTCTCGTAACGCTCGAACTAAGGACCACCCAGTGAAGCTGAGAGATTAGTAGGAGGTTCTGCACGGATTGACCCCTCCACAACTTCCTTCCTGGGCATGTAATTAGCGGACAGGCTGCACTGGCACAAGCTGGGGAAAGAGGTGCTGGGCCAGACAGCTTCTGAGCAGAGCTGGACACACTCCGAAAGGGAAGGCTGATCATCCACAGTTGTTAGCCACATCGCTGGATTAACCACAGGGCTAAGGGGGCTGCAGCTCCCAGCCCAACGTCTCAGGAGGCCCACTAGCTAGATCCCTAGCTTTCAAATAAAGAAGAGCAAGTTTCTAGCCCTTGTAGCGCCCGAATTATGAGGCAAAATGTTCAGGCGCTTTCCCATTGTGTGGTGAGAAATGGACAATCATTTTGGCCAATCCTTTTGTGAGAAATTAGACTGCTGCCACCTCTCAGTATGGCTAGCCAATTAATGAAGTCGCAGCTATGATCAGTATTTGGCCATAGAGGTAAGTAAAGAATGAAGATGTGTCTGCAGAATGAACTTCCTGGTTCATTTTGAAACACACACACACCCCTTTTGTGGGTCATGAAATAGTGACTACCGCCCATGGAACACAATTGGGAAAGTCAGAATTTTCGTGTCGCTGTGACTGGGCAGTAGCATATCCAGCTCCAAACAATGGGTAGCAGGAATGATAGGTGTTCATGTTCTTTCTAGCTCAGATCTTACTTCGTGCAAAAAACAAAAACAAAAAAGCTGTTTTTGTAGTGCGTTTGTAGACATTAAAAACACACCTGCCAATGTAAATAAAGTCTCTCAGTATACCCTTATTGTATGCATGGGGCGTGGTGGGGGACCACTGTGGCTGACTGTTACATCAGCACTGCAAAGTAGCCCATGGTTGTTATACCCACATAGTAAATCTAGGGATGTACGAAAGGTACTTACCTTTCACGGATTATGTAAATCACAAGCTGAATATGAGCCAACAATGTGATGTGGCTGCGAAAAAGGCCAGTGCTATTTTGGGCTGCATTAATAGAAGCATAGCTTCCAAACCCCGGGAAGTACTAGTTCCCCTCTACTCAGCACTGGTTAGGCCTCACCTGGAGTACTGTGTCCAGTTCTGGGCACCACATTTTAAGAAGGATGTAGACAAGCTGGAGAGGGTTCAGGGGAGGGCAACAAAGATGATCGGGGGACTGGAAACAAAGCCCTATGAAGAGAGACTGAAAGAACTGGGCATGTTTAGCCTTGAGAAGAGAAGACTGAGGGGAGATACGATAGCACTCTTCAAGTACTTGAAAGGTTGTCACAGAGAGGAAGGCCAGGATCTCTTCTTGATCATCCCAGAGTGCAGGACACAGAATCATGGGCTCAAGTGACAGGAAGCCAGATTCCGGCTGAACATCAGGAAAAACTTCCTGATTGTTAGAGCAATACAACAATGGAACGCATGACCTAGGGAGGCGGTGGGCTCTCCCAAACTGGAGGCGTTCAAGACAAGGCTGGACAGCCACCTGCCAGGGATGCTCTGACTTGGATTCCTGCATTGAGCAGGGGGTTGGACTCGATGGCCTTGTAGGCCCCTTCCAACCCTACTATTCTATGATTATATGATATTGCTGGGAGGGACAATAGGGTGTGACATCACAGCAGTGTAGAACAGAGTCGTTAGCTTGTCTGTTAGTGGGGTTTATTTAGAGGGAAATGCAGTGTGGGTGTGCCTGCGTGTGGCTGGGGGAGGAGGTTGTGGACTATTTAATGAAAAGAAAGATGCTTTCCTGGATTTCCTTCATTAAATACTTTCTGCATTTAATTTCCTTCTGACCTCACTGTTTACAGGTTCCCACACACACCTTATGTACTGTGTATAAACCTGAAAATCCCCTGGATACTCTGTGCATCCGATGAAGTGGGCTATTGTCCATGAATGCTTATGCCAGATTATCTGTGCTTTGCCTTTCCTCCAGGAACTGAATTTCTCCCCATTTTTACCCTCACAGCAACCCTGTGAGGTAGGTTAGGCTGAGAGATGGAGACTGGCCCAGGTCACCTAGTGAGAAATGGGAGGCATTTGCTGGTTCTCCTCAGGCTGCAAAATGTCCTGGGCCAGCCCTGGCTGTGAATGTGTGTGTCCTGTTTGACTGTTGTGTCTGAATTAAGAAGTGAGTCTGTCTCTCTCTCTTTCTTGTGTGTGTGCGAGCGAGCACTTTGATGTGTGTTTATGTTTTCTGTGTGCAGTGAAAGGGGAAGCTTGTGTTTGCCTTTGAGGAAGAGATGTTCGTCTTTTGCTGCCAGGAAAGCATGGAAGACGATTTCTACTAAAATATGTACTGAAAAATGTTTTGTATTGTTATTGTACATTGTTGATGTACCATGACATGTAGAGCAGGTTCGCACAATAATTTTCAGCCAGGGTGGTTTATATAAGCCACTGTGGTTTGTGACAGATGAGCCCTGCTGGATCAGACCAAGGGTCCATCTAGTCCAGCATTCTGTTCACACAGTGGCCGACCAGCTGTCAACCAGGAAACCCACAAGCAGGACAGGAGTACAACAGCACTCTCCTGCCCATGTTCCCCAGCAACTGGCGTACATAGGCATACTGCCTCTGACACTGGAGGTAGAACAGAGCCATCAGGACTAGTAGCCATCAATAACCTTCTCCTACATGAATTTGTCTAACCCACTTCGAAAGCCATCTAACTTGATGGCCAACATCTGTGGTGGTGAATTCCATAGTTTAACTATGTGCTGTGTGAAGAACTCCTTCCTGAATCTCCCACCATTCAGCCTCATGGGATGACCCCATTAGGTTCTAGTATTATGAGAGAGGGAGAAAAAGATCTCCCTGTCCACTTCCTCCACACCAGGCATCGTTTTGTACACCTCTAGCATGTCTCCCCTTACTCGCCTCTTTTCTAAGCTAAACAGTCAGATGTTGTAACCTTTCCTCATAGTGTTCTTGCTCCAGCTCCTTGATCGGTTTTGTTGCCCTTTTCGGCACTTTTTCCAGCTCTACGATAACCTTTTGAGGTGTGGTGACCAGAACTGCACACAGTGTTCTCAGAGCGGTCGCACAATAGATTTGTATGAGGGCAGTATGGATTCCCTACTCACAGTTGTTTACAGGTTCTTTAGATGACATTCTGACCCTCCAGTTTTGATTCTGTATCTAACAAGCACTTTCCCATGGGGGGGGGGGGTTTAGAGAAGGGAAATTGGGTTTTATTCTGAAAGCAAAAGAAAAGGTAATTTCCAACTTGTGCAACTGCACTACTCTTTTATAGTACAATGCCACCTAGAAGTTATGTAGCAGGAAAGGAAAAGCTCTTTGTGCAGAGCTCAGAGCTCAATTCTGCAACAAAGTGATACAGTGATAAACAGCCTTGTGTAGAAAAGCTCGTTGATATTGGCAGTTTTATTATCAATTTCTTTCCTAATTATGCCCAACATGGAATTTGTCTTTTCCATAGCAGCTGTGCATTGGCTTGTCATTTTTATTGAACCACAACTCCTAGATCCCTTTCCTGGTGAGTCACTGCTAGCTCAGATCCCATCAATGTCTATGTAAAATTCCGATTTTTACAGTTACAGTTGAGTATGGTGGCAAGGGGTTGTGCCAAATGTATCACAGGACCAGAAGAAAGGCAGACAAAGCAGAACAATTGTCATGCATATTTCTTTTAATGAGGACATAGAATCATAGAATCATAGGGTTGGAAGTGGCCTACAAGACCATCGAGTCCAACCCCTGCTCAGTACAGGAAGCCTGATTCCCAGGCGGTCTCCCATCCAAGTATTAACCAGGGCTGACCCTGCTTAGCTTCCGAGATCAGATGAGATCAGGCGCATCATCTACATCCCAACTTTCTTCCACCATAGAACTCAAGGCTATGTGCATGAACGTTTGCCGGGTGGTCTCCCATCCAGGCGCTGACCTGATCCAGACCTGTTTAGCTTCCCAAAAGTGGGTGCATAATGTGCCCTCCAGTATGCCCTGCCCATGTGTGCACGCATGCTAACATCATTTAAAAAAAAAAGCATCACCACTCAAAGGCCAAAATGTGGACAAAATGAGGACAGAGTTTTGGCAGAGACACCTGCCAGAAAACAGGGAGGATTACTGATAAATAGGGACCATTTTATTAATCTCAAATGTCAACATTCACATTTTTCACGTGTGACTCATTTTCATCAATATATCACCGTTTCTCATTTGCAGCCCTTATCTCTGTAGCCAGTCCTCCTCCCATCAGGCGGCATGGCTCCCATCCACCTCTTCCACTCACCGCATTCCCCCATGTCCCCCTGGCTTGCAAATTCTACCAAAAAAAGCAATCTTTCCTCATTTTGGCAAGCAACCGTGATCTTTCCGCAAGCCAGCCCCCTGCAACTGGAGGAGGAGGCCGATTGCTCACATCGCTGTTATTCTTTGCGGGCACCCAGCTCTGTTAATATTTCTTTAGGGTCAACAACACTTTCTGCCTGTGCAAATCCTCCCAACAAATGGGATTAAAGCACCCGCTGCCTTTGCGACCGAGGCAGACTTCAGCTAAAATTAGTTTTCCTGAGGAAAAAGAGTGTTACACGAGAAGACGGTCAAGAGCTTGCTATTTATGTAATGGAGGTGGAGTGGGGGAAACAGCGAGAGATTTATAAGAGTTTTGGTGCAAGCTGAAACATTGCATATTTTGGCTCAGGAGAGCAAGCGAGCAAGAAGGCCTTCGGGCCCAGGAGGCGTGCGCGTCTTGGCATGGGACCTTCTAAGATGACATCACCCCATAAAAAAACGGTAGCGCTGTCAGCAGGAAATCAAATCCAACGGTCGGGTTGCCTGTCCAAACACAACTCACCTGCCTCCGGAGCAAAGCTGGAGGTGTCCTCGTCACACACGGGGAGAAGAGAGGGGCTGAACCACAGGCTCCGGAAACATGGTCTAGCATCCAGTGGCTGGCCATTAAGTACCATATAGGTGTGCTGTGTCACCTAAGAACATAGGCAGAGCCAAGCGAGATCAGACCCAGGGTCCATCTAGTCCAGCATTCTGTTCACACCGTGGCCAACAAGCTGCCCACGGGAAACCCACAAGCAGGACACGAGTGCAACAGCACCCCCCTGCCCATGTTCCCCAGCAACTGGTGTACACAGACATACTGCCTCTGATATTGGAGGTAGCATATAGCCCTCAGGACTAGCAGCCATTGATAGCCTGCTCCTCCAGGCATTTGTCTAACCCCCCTTTAAAGCCATCCAAATTGGGGGCCATCACCACCACTTCTTGTGGTAGCAAATTCCATACTTTAACTCTGCACTGTGCAAAGAAGTCCTTCCTTTTATCTATCCTGACTCTCCCACCAAGCAGTTTCATGGGATGACCCCACTGAGTTCTAGCATTATGAGAAAGGGAGAAAAGATCTCCCTGTCCACTTTCTCCACACCATGCGTACTTTTGCACATCTGGCATTTGTGCCTTGAATGCAGGGTGGGCAATTGTGGCCCTGCAGGTGTTTTGGCCTACAACTCCCATCAGCCCTAGCCAGCATAGCCGAAGGTGAGGGGTGAGGGGAATTGTAGGCCAAAACATCTGGAGGGCCACAAGTTGCCCACCCCTCCTTTTATGAACAAAGGCTTTGTGCCTTTATTAGCTGCCTAACATACAGGTTGGGTGGTCCCTTTTCCTTGTGTCTTTTAGATTATTAGTCTGTGAGCAGGGGCTGTCCTGTTTTCAATCTGTGTATATAAATTATTTATAATAACTTATAAATTATAGGTGCTCTGTAAATAGTAAATAAATAAAACACTGAGGTGAAGACAGATGTAACATGTTTAGAGCAGCAAGGCCAACGTGGAACCCCCCTGCAAGGTGCAAATGTACCTCTGGCTGTACCTTCCAAGGTTTGGGGTACGGGTTGGGGAATGAGTTCTGCAATTTTGGAGCCAGCTGCCCTGCCTGTGATGTCACTAAAGCACATTCTCCCTCCCCATCATCCTTGGAGCAGTTCTCAACATTTTTAAAAGTTTGCTCTTTAAAATAATGCGATGAACATTCATGCGGATCTTCGAAAAATAAAATTCCTCCCTGGAGCATGTGGGGGAGGAGCAAAACTGATGGCTGAGCCAGTGTTGGATTTGCTGGTAGGCACGTCTGTCAATTCTGCTACAAAACCAGGAGGACGTCTTGTTCACCCCAAACCAAGTATGAAGGAGGCACACAGCTCTCTTTTATTACATTTGTCTTCACCCTGCCCACATGAAAGTCCTGTACCAATGCTAAATATCACATTTTATTATCCCTCTTTTATCTTTTTCAGAGTTCCTTGTGCTCACTTGGGCAATGATGCAGCCTTCCCCAATCTGGTGACCTCCAGATGTGTTGGGCTGCAACTCCCATCATTTCCAGGGAACACATCTGGAGGCACTGGGTTAGGGAAGGCTACAGTACTGCTCACTGTCAAGCACGGGGTCAGAAGTTCTTTTGGAATTTCCCGATTATATGGTAAGTCTAAAGAATGATAGTTTTTGGCCTTGCATTAAGCAGGAACGCTTCTTTCCAGGGAATTTGGAGCTCCTCCTCTAGCTGTTCTTGAAGGCTGGATTATATGACTTCTCCTGAGGTTCCAGACATGCTCGATTTCCAAGGTTAGGTTTTTAGGCATGTGTATGTTTGCTTTTTTCATCCTCAGTTTTGTTTTCTTTTTTAATGTTACAGACCATCCATTACAACAGCTGTTTTCTATATGTATGTTTTTGATGTTGTTCTTGAATATTATGCCTGGTCTATTTTAAACTAGGATTTTATCTGTTGTTATTTCTCAGAATTTCTTAGGATGGAGATGCAGTATTGGGTTGGGGAAGCTTCACCTGTTGATATTGTGTCTCGGCTGGCAGCTGTCCAAAGCATCAAGCCTCAGTCCACCAAAGAAGATTGCAGTCTTCTTGAGACCCTGTGAAGGTTTGAGGCCTACAGAGGCAAAGGGGGGAAATGTCAGGCTTAGAGACCTGGAGTTTTCTGTTTCTGGGAAGGGGTAACCCTGAGAGTCCCCTTCATGGATCACTGCCTTGTTGTGGCGAAGGGGCTTGCGTAACTCAGTGAAGCCATAAGCTATGCCGTGCAGGGCCACCCAAGACGGACAGGTAATGGCAGAGAGTTCTGACAAAATGTGGTCCACTGAAGAAGGAAATGGCAACCCACTCCAGTAGTCTTGCCAAGAAAACCCCATGGAACGTATCACAAGGCTAAAAGAGATGACGCCGGAAGATGAGCCCCTCAGGTCGGAAGGTGTCCAATATACTACTGGGGAAGAGCAGAGGGTATTTCCAAGTAGCGCCAGAAAGAGTGAAGCGGCTCGGCCAAAGCTGAAAGGACACTCAGCTGTGGATGTGTCTGGTGGTGAAAAGAAAGGCCGATGCTGTAAAGAACAATATTGTTTAGGAACCTGGAATGTCAGATCAATGAATCAAGGTAAGCTGGAGGTGGTCAAACATGAGATGGCAAGATTGAACATTGACATCTTGGGAATCAGTGAACTAAAATGCACAGGCATGGGCGAATTTAATTCAGGTGACCATCGTATCTACTATTGTGGGCAAGAATCCCTTAGAAGAAATGGAGTAGCACTCATAGTCAACAAAAGGGTGGGAAAAGCAGTACTGGGGTACAATCTTAAAAATGATAGAATGATCTCAGTACGAATCCAAGGCAAACCATTCAACATCACAGTAATTCAAGTCTATGCCCCAACCACTGATGCCGAAGAAGCGGAGGTTGATCGGTTCTATGAAGACCTACAACACCTTCTAGAACTAACACCAAAAAAAGATGTCCTCTTCATCATAGGGGATTGGAATGCTAAAGTAGGAAGTCAAGAAATCACTGGGATAACAGGCAGGCATGGCCTTGGTGTACAAAATGAAGCAGGACAAAAGCTAATAGAGTTTTGCCAAGAGAACACGCTGATCATAGCAAACACTCTTTTCCAACAGCACAAGAGACGACTCTACACATGGACATCACCAGATGGTCAGTATTGAAATCAGATTGATTATGTCCTTTGCAGCCAAAGATGGAGAAGCTCTATACAGTCAGTAAAGCAAGACCTGGAGCTGACTGTGGCTCAGCTCATGAGCTTCTTGTTGCAAAATTTCGGCTTAAATTGAAGAACGTAGGGAAAACCACTAAACCATTCAGGTATGAACTAAATCATATCCCTTATGAATATACAGTGGAGGTGAGGAATAGATTTCAGGGATTAGACCTGATAGACAGAGTGCCTGAGGAACTATGGACGGAGGTCCGTAACATTGTTCAGGAGGCAGCAACTCAATCCATCCCAAAGAAAACGAAATGCAAGAAAGCAAAGTGGCTGTCTGAGGAGGCTTTACAAGTAGCTGAGGAAAGAAGGGAAGCGAAAAGCAAGGGAGAAAGGGGAAGCTATATCCAACTGAAAGCAGAGTTCCAGAGAACAGCAAGGAGAGACAAGAAGGCCTTCTTAAATGAACAATGCAAAGAAATCGAGGAAAACAACAGAATGGGAAAGACTAGAGATCTCTTCAAGAAAATCGGAGATCTCAAGGGAACATTTTGTGCAAAGACGGGCATGATAAAGGACAAAGAAGGCAGGGACCTAACGGATGCAGATGAGATTAAGAAGAGGTGGAAAGAATACACAGAAGAACTATACAGGAAAGATCTTAATGTCCCTGATAGCCATGAGAGTGCGGTCACTGAACTTGAGCCGGATATCCTCGAGAGTGAAGTCAAGTGGGCCTTAGGAAGCATTACTAACAACAAAGCTAGCGGAGATGACAGTATTCCAGCTGAGCTATTTAAAATCCTAAAAGATGATGCTGTTAAAGTGCTGCATTCAATATGCCAACAAATTTGGAACACTCAACAATGGCCGCAAGACTGGAAAAGCTCAGTTTACATTCCAATTCCAAAGAAGGGCAATGCCAAAGAGTGTTCAAACTACCGTACAATTGCGCTCATTTCACATGCCAGCAAGGTGATGCTCAAAATCCTACAAGCTAGGCTTCAGCAGTATGCGAACCGAGAACTACCGGAAGTACAAGCTGGGTTTCGAAGAGGCAGAGGAACTAGAGATCAAATCGCCAACATTCGCTGCATCATGGAGAAAGCAAGAGAATTCCAGAAAAACGTCTATTTCTGCTTCATTGACTACGCTAAAGCCTTTGATTGTGTGGATCACAACAAACTGTGGCAAATTCTTAAAGTGATGGGAGTACCAGACCACCTTACCTGTCTCCTGAGAAACCTGTACGAGGGTCAAGAAGCAACAGTAAGAACCAGACATGGAACAACCGAGTGGTTCAAAATTGGGAAAGGAGTACGACAAGGCTGCATATTGTCACCCTGCTTATTTAACTTATATGCAGAGTACATCATGAGAAACGCCGGGTTGGATGAATCACAGGTCGGAATTAAGATTGCTGGGAGAATTATCAACAACCTCCGATATGCAGACGATACCACCCTAATGGCAGAAAGTGAAGAGGATCTAAAGAGCCTCTGGTTGAGGGTGAAAGAGTGCAAAAGCTGGTTTGAAACTCAACATTAAAAAAACGAAGATCATGGCATCTGGCCCTATCACTTCCTGGCATATAGAAGGGGAAGAAATGGAAGCAGTGACAGATTTTACTTCCTTGGGCTCCAAGATCACCACAGACGGTGACTGTAGCCATGAAATTAAAAGACGCTTGCTCCTTGGGAGGAAAGCTATGGCAAACCTAGACAGCATAGTAAGAAGCAGAGACATCACCTTGCCGACAAAGGTCCGTCTAATCAAAGCTATGGTTTTCCCAGTAGCAATGTATGGCTGAGAGAGCTGGACTATAAGGAAGGCTGAGCGCCGAAGAATTGATGCTTTCGAACTGTGGTGCTGGAGAAGACTCCTACGAGTCCCCTGGACTGCAAGGAGGTCAAATCAGTCCATCCCAAAGGAAATCAACCCTGAGTGCTCATTGGAAGGACAGATACTGAAGCTGAAGCTCCAATATTTTGGCCACCTAATGCGAAGAGAAAAGTCTCTGGAAAAGACCCTGATGCTGGGAAAGACTGAAGGCAAAAGGAGAAGGGGACGACCGAGGATGAGATGGCTAGATAGCATCACTGATGCAATGAATATGAACTTGAGCACACTCCGGGAGAGAGCGCAGGACAGGAAGGCCTGGCGTGCTATGGTCCATGGGGTCACGAAGAGTCGGACACGACTGAACGACTGAACAACAACAACAAACCCTGAGAGTAGTTTCATTTCTCCACTTCAGTTTCACTTTTTCAGATTTGAAACAGTACTTTTGGTTTTGAGGGAGGAGGGTTTATAAAGACAGTGAGAGATCCAGTAAGAGCAGAGACAGCCAGGGCCTGACGTGAGAGCAGAGTCCGAAGAGTGAGCAGGAAGAATCTGCCTAGAAAGGTCTAAGGCCAGCTTGGATAAAGGAATTTGCATTTTGCAGCTTTTATTTTTTTAAGGCCTTTTGTATCACTCAGCTCTATTGTGTAAATACCTTTAGTTGTGATTGATTGCTTTAATTTATCAGTAAACTGTTGTGGTTAAACCCTGTGTCTAGAATGCCAGTCACCCCACATCTACAGCCTAAACCTCACATTACTGGAAAGAGGAAAGTAAAAGAAAGAAGGTGGGACTCTTAAGGAGGCAAGAGATCCTTAAAAGGTTGTTCAGGGGATCCAGGTCATAAGGGGAACCCTGATAGACCCTTTCTGTGGTGCTTCAAAAAATCTAGAAAACCACATGCACTCCGCATGGTTGGCTAGTCAAGACCAGGATTTAAGGGCTGGTTGCTTCAGTTAAATGACAAATCCATTTGAGTCACTTCAATCTCCTTGTTTGTGTTTATTGAGCAAATCCAGCTGTCTCTTTTTTCCCAGCTTTCAGGAGATCTATTTCCCCTCCTGAGGATTGGAGGCTGGCTCTCCCTTGCAACTTGGCAGCTGTAGGAACTTGTCAAGAGATTTTTTGCAGACCCGGCCCTGAGGGCAGTGTTGACATGGGGGAAGAGGAGTTGGGCTGGGCTAAAGAACTGTGTCCCAGAATCTATCTAGCTCTCCTTTTCCTCTTCCTTGGGCTCAGCCCCCAAACATAATGAAGAACGTGAAAGAAGGAAGTTAACGTATGCAGAATGAATTTCACTGACACCGTGGCTGCAGACCCTTCCTCTCCTGTGTTCAAGCAATGTCTCCTCAAAACGTGTAACTCGTCTTTTCAAAACCTGTCACTTCTTTGCAAAACCTGATGATGTCCCCCTCCTGATGCCTTTGCATGAAGCAGCTCCTCCAGTGGTGCAGTAGTAAGTTTTTAAGTGCAGGCGCTCATCATGACAGCCTCCATAGCGATGCTCTCAAGAAGAGTCCAGGCAGCTGTGTTGATCCACATCAACAAAACAGCCCTACCAGTTTTCATCTCCACCAGGAGCAGGTCTGCGGTAAAGCGAATGGATCTCATTTGCCCATGGGGGAGCAAGCCACCCCCAAAGACTTTGCATTACATCCCTGAGCATGATATATGTGCTGGGAAAATTCATTTCCCCCCAGCTACTATCAGGATTGCAGCTGCATCCCTGCAAGTCCTGACTCCACTACACCACTGAGTTCCTCTCGCCTGCCTTTCTGATGGACACCAAAAGACCGGATCATTGTGCTGTTTTGCCTCCAAAGGCTGGCTTTTGCCCCCATTTCCTGGGCCTGACTCACAGCCTCCTTCTTCCTCAGGCCTTCTTTGGCTCACCGTATGACTCATGTCTCTCCCGAGTTGGCACACCACGGCCCGTGCAGTGCTGGGCCACGACAGACATTGCTTGGGCTCCTCTTGCCAGACACAACAGAGGGAGAGGCTGCGCGAGAGAGGAATTCTGGCGGGGATATCCCAGGAGAGACCCAGCCAGCCATCACGCCCAGCACAGAAGCTGAAGGTGCTGATGGACAGGAAAGGCGAGTGAGTGCAGTTCTGCTTTCTCTGTTTGTCCTCCAAACTGCTGCCTGCCCCAGTTCCACTGTGTCTGGCACGTGGATCACTGCATGCCAAGGTCCTTTGCTGCCAGGTATTTCCTGCTCATTGGAAAGGCTGTTTTGTGCATCAGTGGTGGTGACGGTTGTTGTTGTTATTTGAAAGAAAGATACAGAGCCTGGTGATGCCTGGAAGACTTGCCCATTCCCCAATCCGAAGTGTGATGGAGTGCCTATGGTGACGCAGGGTGCAATCCTGTGCATGTTTAGACAGAAAAGGTCCTACAACTCCCAACATGCCCCAGCCACTCATGCTGGCTGGGGAATGCTGGGGGTTGTAGGGCTTTTTTTCTGTCTAAACATGCATAGGATTGCACCTTTAGTGAAGGAAAGGCACTCTGCACATGGTCAGGGGCATTTTATGTCCGATCTCGTGTTGCACATATGATCACAGTCAGCTGGAGCGTTGGTCCCTTGAGGAAGCTGAGGAGAACTGAGGCTCCTGGGGTTCTGTCCAACTTCTCTGTCACTGGAATGTACACCTGTGGATCTGTGTGGAGAGTCCATCAAAGAAGCTGTATATTCTGGCTCTCGCTCAGAGCTGAAAACACTTTTGGGCACAGAATCTGTTTGGAGAGCCTCTGAGAAGTGATGCTTAGCTCAGCCAGCACAAGGAAGCCACAGGGCCTCTGGGGGCGGGGGGGGGGGTTACAAGGTGTTGAAGCTCAGCATGGAAGTCTCTGAAAGGACTAGTTGGGCCCCTGTATTTTTCCACATTTAATTTATGTGCACCTACTCGCAGCAGCCTATAGATCTTCAGTCCCTTTCTGTCAGTAGTGTAGTGGTACGTTTTGAAGCACAGGCGCTCATCATGACAGCCCCCTTAGCCACACCCTCAAGGAGAGTCCCAAAATTGCAGGCACCTGTGTTGATCCATGTCAACAAACCAGTTCTATGTGTTTTCACCTCTGCCAGGAGCAGGTCTTTTGTAAATCTAATTGCCGTTCAGCATCAAGCCAGGCCAAAATGTTTTGCATTACAACAGGGAACAATATACCATTGCTTTGAAATTTGGACTGCAGCTAAACCGAGGGGACTAAACCTGAGCTCAACGGGAACAGGGAATTCTGACTGGGTGGCAGATAAGATCAAAATCTCTGCTAATAAAAAGCCGCTGGGCCTGTGTCCCTGTGAGCCCTGACTTCACAACACTGCTGCTTTCTGTATATATGAAGTTGTATTTATTGTGTTTGGTTTTCTATATCCCACACCTTCAGTACCTGAAGTACTCCTAGGGCAGCAGTTATAATATATGAACAGTTTCACACAAAAATAACATATACAGTAAAACCAACGTAACGATTATGAGCAGCAAGAAGCTGATTTAAATCACTGCCACAAAAGACGTGGAGGGAAATTTAAAAAAAGGGCTTTGCCTGGCGATGAAAAAAGAGAAGTGTTAGCGCCCACGTGAGCCAACCTGGGGAGAGAGTTCCATTATTGTGAGGGCGCCACGGGCACCAAGGCCATCCCTGGGGTGGCCCCCTGCTGAACTACAGAACCTAGGCAGCGGCATTGAGAGAAGGACCTCCAGGAAATATCCGAATGCACAGGCCGAGGTAGGTAAAAGTGATAGAAAGTAGTTCTTTGGTTATCTGAGTAGCAAGGGAGCGATCTTATGGTCGCTAGACAGCGGCTAGACGGCCAGAGGATATGCTGTTTTCTGGGAACCGACCTCGGAGCTCGCGCTCTGAGGTCGGTTCCCAGAAAACCAACCTCCCCACTTCCACGCTGCCTCGGAGACAGCGCGGAACAGCCCCGTCCTCTGCGCTCGCAAGAAGAGCACGGAGCGGCTGGAAAGGGGCATGGCTGGGGGCATTTCGGGGCGGGGAGAGCGTAGCTGCCTGTGCGACACATCCTATGTGTTGTACAGCGGCCTTCCTTCCCGCTCCGCGCTCCCGCGGCTAGCCAGCCGCAATCGGCTGTCTAGCCGAAAAAGCAGGGCAGGAGAAGCGTGGAGGGAATGATCCCCTCCGTGCTTCTCCTGCCCTGCTTTGGATAGGCGGTTGCCTCCGAGTTCGGAGGCGGCCACCTATCTAGATAGAATAAAGGCAGGGAAAGCCCTACCATTAGGCAGAGTGAGGCTGCTGCCTCAGGCGGCAGATGCTGGGAGGTGGCAGCAAGGTGTTGGAGAAGAGAGCTGTGAGCCAAGCGACCTGCCCTGTGCCCCCTAAGCTCACTTGCTGCCTTCAGGTGTGGTGGAGGATGCTGTCCCATCGCCAGTTTTGAAGAAACAGTCCAGTCGGCTTTTGTACATCGAGTGAGAGATGGAGTCATCTTCTTCTTGGCCACAGGCAGCCAAATGTCTTGGGCCAGCCTGTAAGCACCAGCACTTTGGCTTGTGCTCAGGAACAGACGGCAAGCCAGTGAAACTCTTTTCGAAACCAGGAGAAAATGGTTCCCTTTTTAGGTCAATCTCAGTTAGCAGCCAAATTTGGACTAACTGTAATTCTGAGCAGTCTTTAAGGCCCTGCTGGCCCAGTGGTAGTAAGCGGGTGGCCAAGCGATATTTGCTTGGGATGCCCTTCATGATGTTCAGGCAATTCAGACCTTAAGCATCATCAAATGGCTTCTTCGGCTTAGAAGGGCCCATGATAAAGTGAAGTGTAATCTCCCAGCACAAAGGCAGTTACTTATTTTTATTTGTATATTTACAGCATTTTTTATTCTGCCCTTTTGGCTTACAAAGATAAGAAATAAGACAGTCCCTACCCACAGGAATGCAAGATAAAAGACACAACACAAAAGCAAAGGGGATTGGGAGGGAGGAGGAAAAAAGCGAATGCAGGCACTGGATTCTTAGTTGCAAAGTTCATGGGCACAGTGGAAAGGCTGCTGCTTCCTCTCCCTCTGATGGCCTCAGCAGTGATAGCTGGTAGAGCTGAGTTTCTGTGTGATGCCTTCAGGAAGGATGCTGCAGCATGATGCCCTGGGAGTGGCAGGTGTGTCTGAAAATGCATATATCAGATTGAGGGTTTAGTGTATTACCTCTTGAATTGTCTCTTGTTCAGTGGCATTAGAGTTAAATTCATTGTAGGGCTCCTTGGATGTCATGCGTTTGCTTCCAATGTAAAAAAAAGTCTGTTATTTGCTATCAGACCTGGATGCAGCACCTGCCCCAACCAGATGTTTGGGACTACAAGTCCCAGCACTGGCCATGCTGGCTGGGACTGATGGGTGTTGAAATCCAAAATCTCTGGCGGACACCAGGTTGGGGAAGGCTGGTGTAGTGGCTAGAGTGTTGGGCTGGGAGTTAGGAGATCTGGGTTCTAGTCCCCACTCAGCCATGGAAACTCATTGGGTGACTTTGGGCCAGTCACAGACTCTCAGCCAAATCTACCTCACAAGGTTGTTGTTGTGAGGATAAAATGGAGAGGAGGAGGATTATGTGTGCTGCCTTGGGTTCCTTAAGGAGGAAAAAAGGGGGAAATAAATAAATAAATTTGTCAGCAAAGAAAATCAGAGTAAACTCTGTTGCCAGGTAGAAGGAACCTGGGGCTCAGGTCCATATCGTACTGCAGCCTTCCCCAGGCTGGTGTTCTCCGGATGTAGTGGACTGCAGCTCCCATCATTCCCAGTCAGCACGGCCAATGGTCAGGAATGCTGGGAGCTGTAGTCCAAAACACCCAAAGGGCATGTTTTCCATTTTTCCTCCTGAGATATCTGTATTTTTTGATGTGATCCTCCTTTTGTCATGCCGTCTTTGGTTTGTGCCATAAAAAGTGTATAGATGCTTAACTGGTAGGGTAGTCCTCAAAGGCAGCCCCACGTATAGCACATGGCAGTAGCCTATTCTGTAGGTCACAGGAGCATGGATTACCATGGCCAAGCTATCCCTGTCCAGGGGGGGTAGCGGCTGGGACACCTGCCTATGTATGATGCTTGTCATTATTTGAGAATTGTAGATTGCACATTGGCGTTATTAAAACATTATTTGTATATGTTTTTGATTAGTTGTGCCTAGTGGCTCATCCTTTTTTTTTCCTACGCAAGGGTCGGGGCCTGCCCTCCCTGCCTGTGTGTGCCCACATAGGCCTGGACCCTGTTTGTAATGCTGGACTGCCTCTGAGCATGTGTAGAGTGCCTTTCCCTCACCACAAAGCTATCCTCAGGCTTGAGAGCATGACTGGGGCTGCCCTGTCTCCTGAGTTCCCTCAGAGGAAGTGTGGCTGTTATCAGCCTGCTCAGGCCTCCCTAGTTTCCTGTGCTTCTTGAAGCCTGGATGTGCTTCCTGTGTCTGTGTGTGCGCTGCCTCCTCCGCAAAGAGCCACATCCAGCTGCAATGATGACGTCACTCAGGATGAACAGTGTGCAGTGACGGGAGGCAATCGACAAGCCACGGCCCCTGGCTCGCATCCGGCTTGCACTGCCGTGGCCTTGTGACATCTTCACGCTCTGAGTCACACGTGCCTCCACGAGTTGCTGCTGCATGTTCTTACCTGCTGGCATCCCTCGAGCCCTTGCTCATGCTCCCTGCATTGGAATGGGGACCGGCGGTGTGGTCTGCGAGTTCCCTGGCTTCTCACCCTCACAACCTCCATTTGGAGCAGAGGCAGAGGTCAGATATGCATCACGCGCCCCGGAGCCACTGCCTCCGTCTTCTGGAGCCTCTCACTCAGCTCATTGCAAACATTCTTTTTTGACGTACTGTGCGTGTTTTCACTGCTGCTTTTTGCTCCTTTAGTTGTGCTTTTATTTGTTACTGTAAACCACCCTAGGAATTTTGAATTGCAGGGCGATATAGAAATGATTTAAATCAATGCATCAAGCAAGCAAGTGCCAGGTTAAGATGGTTTAGTACCTGAGCTAGAAAATCATACCCTGCCAACTGGTGTGACTCACAGTCCACAAGTGCAAACGCCATGGATGGATTCCCTGCATGTATACCCCACCCCTCCTCCACAGAGATCGTGATAAAGGGTTCTCCCTCCATTTTATCCTCACCACAACCCTGTGGGGGTAGGTTAGGCAGAGAGAGAGAATGACTGGACAAAGGTCACCCAGTTAGCTTCATGCCTGAATGGGATTTGAACCTGGGTCCCTCCAGTCCTAGTCAAGTAGTCTCAAGACTTCCCCAGCCTGGTGCACTCCAGAAAGGGGGATGCTTCTCCTGGGAATGATCTAAGTCAGGAGTCTGGCCTTGGAAGGTGAATAAGTCTGCCAGTTTGGACTGAGACTGGGACAGAGTGACAGAGCTGGGTTGGAACCCGGGAGGTCAGGAGAGAAAGCATTTTGGGGGTGTTGCCTGTTCTTCTTGGAAACTGATGTGGCAGCAGCAGGCTTTGGGGTGTCTTTTGGAATGTTAAGCTGTGACCCTCCATCTCTGCTCAAAGGAACATGGAAACGCTGGAAGCTGCCTTATACTGAGTCAGTCCCTTGGTCCATCTAGTCCAGTATTGTTGACACTGACTGGCAGCCATGGCTCTGCAGGGCTTCAGGCAGGATTCTTTCCTCGCCCTACCTCGAGATGCCGAGCATCGAACCCGGGGCTTTCTGCATGCAAAGCAGGGGCTCTGCCACTGAGCTACGGCCCTTCCCAGGCTCTTCCCAAATATACATGCTCAACCTGTACATTTGTAAATAAACTACAAAACACCAAGAAGCCCCCACTGACCTCATTGCAAAGGGTCAGAGCTGCATCCCTGAAATGTCTCACTGCCTGGAGATTTGGAGTGAGTGAAACAATATGGCTGGGATGGGATTCGTGAACAATGAGGTCAGAGAGAAATGAAACGCAGAAAATACAGAACGGCAATTACATAAAAGCTTCAATGGACGTGAAATCAATGACAGCACAAACACCCTGGCACTGGTAAGCTAATTAACACCTGTAACGGGATTAAAAAAAATCTGCTTTCTCAATTCAGGCCACAGGTGGTAGAACTGAACTGCTTGTTATGTTGTAGTTTGGCAGGTTCATGCTGGAGCTGCCCTTTGCTGACCCGAGTAGCCATTCTTGAACATTGTGTCCTTGGGAGGTTGAAATGTTCTCCTGCTGGTTCCTGAATATTGTCCTTTCTGATGTCAGATTCGTGTCCTTCCCCAACGCCCTCCAGATGAGTTGGACAACAACTCCCACCAATGCATGGGAATTGCACTTGTAGTCCAACACATCTAGAGGGTACCAGGTTGGGGAAGGCTGATGAATGATTTTGCATAGAGATTTTGTCCTGCAGGTTGCAGAAGGGCATTCAGAGAGACAGTGCTAGTTACAATGCTGCATGGGTTGGCCAAGAAGCAAGCAGCAAGCGGATTGCGTATGTCTTGCTTGTTAGTAGTCTCTGCCCATCATGAGCCATCAGAGAAGCACGTCCCAGCCACCAATGTCCATTAAGGCATCAGCTGATCATTAGCAAGCCATTTATACAAAAGAGGGTCATTGGACAGCTGTTCCATTACAATCTGCAGAATGTGCCAAGTTTATGTAGAAAAGGAAATAGCCATTCTTCAGGGTGCTCAGACTCAGCCAGGATGCCTCATTTATCATGGCCTTTCTGGGTTTGTTTCTGGATCCTCTCCACACCAGTCATTATAAATCTTTGTCCTCCCTTAATGCACTTAAGGGTCATTCATTAAGCATATGGGCGCCTATGGGGAGAGTGATGGCTAAAGGGAAGGATTCATATGCCACAGCCTGGGACTCCTGTCTGCCCCAGAGATGAAATGTGGCTGCTTTGGGGCTGGGGAGAGGAAATGGCAGATGCAAGATGGAAGGAATTCTACAATTGAAATGGGGCGGGGAGAACTCTGTTCAGATCCTACTCTGAGATCTGGTTCGCACAACCATGGTGACTTATTTAAGCCGCGGCGTGTGCCAGGCACCACCTGGGCACAGCTTGTTGTATTGTCTGAACCAGGGGGCCATGGGTTGCTTGAGAATTAAACAACCCTCAAATAACCCTTGGGCTGTTGATGGGTGATTTGAGGGTTGTTTAACCTTCAACCCTTGCTGCCTGGGTTTGGATGACACAACAAGCTGTGCCCAGTGGTGATTATGCAAATTGCACCTGACATGCATTGGGGCTTGTTTAAACTGCAATGATTGTGTGAACGGGCCCACTGTATGGTGGGGTGGGGGGAGCTTACACTACACTGAACTGTATTTATTATTACATATATATATACACACTACCCTTTGTCCTTTTAGAATTGCCAATGTAGTCATACTTGTAGACCCATTTAAATCAATGGGACTGAAGTTAATAATGACTTCAGTCCTACTGATTTAAATGGCTCTGCTCTATCATTAAATCTGGATCCAACCCATAATCAGTAAAGCAACTACAATTTACAACCGGTTAAAATGCCTGGGTTAATAGAAACTTTTTCGTGTAGTGCTGAAAATATTGCAATATTGGTGTTAGGAGAAGCTTTTTAGGGAGGGTGTCCCCCAGCCAGGGACACCACTGCTGAGAAAGCCCTTTCCTTCATTGTTACTTAATGGACCTCTGATAAAGGAGGAGACTGGAAAAGGAACTCTGCAGAAGACCTTAATGCAGCCACCTTCTCCCCCAACTTGGTGCTCCCCAGATGTGTTGTACCATTCACAATTCTGGTGTCCATATGATGCACCAACGGATGTTTCTGAACCATCTTCAAAGGCAACCCCGTGTGTAAGGCATTGCAGTAATCCAGCCCAGAGGTCACCCAAGCATGGGTTGCCATGGCCAGGCAATCTCTGTCACGGGAATATAGGAAGCTGCCTTGTACCGAGTCAGACCCTGGGTCCATCTAGCCCAGTATTGTCGGCACTGACTGGTAGCAATGGATCTCCAGGGGTTCAGGCAGGAGTTTTTCCAGCCCTACCTGGAGATGCCGGGGATCAAACCTAGGACCCTCTGCTTGCAAAGCAGGGGCTCTGCCGCTGAGTTATGGTCCCTCCCAGTCCAGAAATGGCCACTGCTAGTGAGCCAGCCAATGAGGCAAAAAGTGCCACCAAGGTCACCTGGGCCTCCAGCAACAGAGCAAGATCTAGGAACACCCCCAGATTGCACACCTGCTCTTTAGAGGGAGGGCAACCCCAGACAAACAGGTTGAACAGCAATTTCTGGATGATGCTGTGTGGAAACAGTGGGCAAGGTGGTGACAAATATAGAACACAAAAGTTCCTAGAAGAAATGTCTTGCCAGGAACTCATTAGGTCATAGAATCATAGAATAGTAGGGTTGGAAGGAGTCTACAAGGCCATCGAGTCCAACCCCCTGCTCAATGCAGGAATCCAAGTCAGAGCATCCCTGACAGATGTCTGTCCAGCCTCGCCTTGAATGCCTCCAGGGTGGGAGAGCCCACCACCTCCCTAGGGAACAGGTTCCATTGTTGTATTGCTCTAACAGTGACTTCTGTCTCTCAGCCACGATTGCCCCACCATACCCTCACTTGCAATCTGGAGATAATAACGCTAACCTGCTTTACAGGGCTGTGGGAGGATGTGAAATGCTTGAAATATGCAGCATGCTGTATCAGTGCTAAGGGCTATAAACATTCTATAAGGAGAACGCTTGCTGGATTGAGGAGGCATCCACCCAGCCCATTCCCCTCTCTCTAGCCATGGCAAGCAGTCGCCTCTGAGGAGTGTGCAAGCAGCAGGGCACTGAAGAGATAACCAGCCCCTGGAGTTTGTCCCCAGCACCTGGTAATCAAGGATATGCTGCTCCTGAACATGGAAGCTCTGTTTTCATCTATTGCTCCTTGTATTAGCCATGGTTAGTCATGTGCTATGAAACTGCCTAATCTCTTCTGAAAACCTTTCCTTTTCTGGAACTAACACAGTCAGATGTGCCAGCAAGATCTTCCAACCTTCGCAGTAATTGTAGCGGTTGAATAGAGCTGGGACTCACGCCTGCCTGAAATCCCATATCCTCTGACCTAGAAGCTTTAACTCCTAATTAAAGCTGCTGTGCGCTCTCTCTTGCGCTCTGTGTGTGTGTGTGTGTGTGTGTGTGTAGGCTGTGTGGTTACTTAGTGAAGAGGAAACTACGCTCTGCAGTCAACATGTGGCAAAAGGGACGCACAGCCATTGAAAATGTAAGAAGAGCCTTGCTGGATCAGGCCAGAGGCTTATCTAATCCAGCATTCTGTTCCCACAGCAGCCAACCAGAAGCTTATGGGAAGCCCACAAGCAGGACATGAGTGCAACAGCACCCTCTCGCCCATGTTCCCCAGAAACTGGTGTACATAGGCTCCCTGCCTCTGACACTGGAGGTGGCATATAGCCGTTAGGACTAGTAGCCATTGATCACCTCCTCCTCCAGGAATTTGTCTAGCCCCCTATTAATTGGGGGGCTATCACTATGTCTTGTGGTAGCAAATCCCATAGTTTGACTCTGCGCTGTGTGAAGAAGCCCTTCCTTTTATCTCCCCTGAATCTCCCACCACTCAGCTTCATAGGAGGACCCCACTGGGTTTTAGGATTATGAGAGAGGGAGAAAGTGTCTCCCTGTCCACATTCTCCACACCCTGCATCATTTTGTGCACTTCCGTCATGTCCCCATGTTTAACAAGCATGTTCCAGTGAGTGTGCCAAAGCCATACTTACCTTGACCCACAGGGACTTCACTGAGTGTGCAACGTGTCTCTGCTTCAGCCTTCTCCAACTTAGTGCCCTCCAAGTGTGTTGGACCGCAACTCCCAGATGACATGGCACTAAGTTGGAGAAGGCTGTTGTATTCATTTCCCTGGCAGAGTTTGTCCTGCATTGGATTTGGGCCTGAGAATGAAAAAAGCAAAACCTAACCTTGGAAACAGAGCATGTCTGGAACCTCAAGAGAAGTCATATAATCCAGCCTTCAAGAACAGCTAGAGGAGGAGCTCCAAATTCCCTGGAAAGAAGCGTTCCTGCTTGATGCAAGGCCAAAAGCTGTCATTTTTCAGACTTGCCATATAATCAGGAAATTCCAAAAGAACTCCTGACCTCACACTTGACAGAGAGCAGTACTGTGGCCTTCCCTAATCCAGTGCCTCCAGATGTGTTGGACTGCCATGGCCATGCTGGGTGGGGATGATGGGGGTTGCAGCCCAACACATCTGGGAGGCACCAGATTGGGGAAGGCTGCCTCTACTTACAGGTTGCCCAGAGACACTGCATCCTCCCATCCGTCCCTGCAACATACAGTCCCTTCTTCCTCAGCCACACACATCCCGCCCCGTTGTTTTATCCAGTCCTTCCTTGCTTCATTGATCCAGAGTGAAGAGCGCCACATGCTGGCTCCTCAGCCATGGTGCAGTTCCTGGCCATTCTTTGCTTTTGAGCCTGCGGACTTAACTACACAGTTGTAGGCACACATGTATAACAAAAGCCCACTGTCTGAGCCTTTCTCCTTCCCTCCCTCCCTTCTTCCCTCCCCCCCCCCCACATCACACACACATGAAAAACAGATTTCAGGAGGGAGATTTGGAGCACAGAGGTAGTAGGGGAAATCGATGCTTTTCTTTTTCTCAGTTTGCTGCTTCTCTAGTCCAAATCATCAAACGCACCTCACCCTCCCTCCAAACCACTCCGCCCCTACCCAGGGTTCCAAAAACATGCTGACCTCCTGCAAGCTCCACTCAGAAGTATTCTCACATGAGTTGCTTTTCCTCTAGAAAAAAGACCTGCGTCAAGGGTCGGCTGCGTTGGGCACCTGCCGAGGGCCCACACCCCAGCAGGGCCCCGCTGACAAGAGCCCCCTGGAGTTGCTCCTCCTCTTCACCATTGCACCCTGCTTGTTCCGCTGCCTCTCACTCTGGCCCAGACAGTGGCTGTGGTGAGGAGGAGGAGCGGGCGATGCCACGGCCTCCTTGCTCCCTGGCTCTCTGCCTGCCAAGCAAGCCAGTGGCAGCAAGGAGGAGGAAAAGGGGGAGGAGAGAGAGCAGCTGGTGACAAGGTCAGTGAGACGATCCCCTCACTGAGGGAGGGGGCCCAAGGAGGGTGGCTTGCCCAAGGGTCCTCCAAAAACTGGAGCCAGCACTGAACTGGGCTTTTGCTTCATGCATATGTAGGTTGTAACAGGTAGTTCTGTCCTTTGGGGCAACCGTAACGAAACTCAGTGGCTTGGGCCCGGAACTCCTGGAGGATCTGTGCTTTGCATGGTCACGCAGGCCTGGGCACGAACTTTTCCTTCAGACAAGTGTAGATGGAGGTGATAAACTTCTGCTGGGGATCACGGAATGCTTCTGCTAGAACAAGCCAATGAGGCGCGTCCTCTGGCCTGGCACAGACCGTGCTTCAGCTAACGGAGGTAAGTATCTGCCCATCCGAAAGGGACAGGGCTGATAAGAGGCAGCACTGTGCACAATGCAGAGTTGCCAGAATGGAACCTGCTCCCACTTGATGTGAGGATCCCAGCTATGAAGCTAGATGGTGTTTTTAAAAAGCATCAGACAATTTCCAGAGCCAGCCCTACCATTGGGCAGAGTGGCAGCTGATTTTGAATGTCACAAAAGGGTAGCAAATTCTTAATTAATTAATTGTTGTTGTATTTCTACTCCCAGGAAGGCAGAGAGGTGCGTGTGGGATTTTCTGGGCCAGCATTATTTGGCTTGCCTTGGGTCCTGTGTATCGACTCGCAAGAGGCTATGGAGGAACCACAGCTTGCTGCTCTTCCTCGGGCAGCAAAATGTCTTGGGCGGCCCTGACAATTTCTGATGGAGAGAGAATGAGGAAAGGGAGGCAAGCAAAGGGACCATCACACTCCTGCTCCTGGTTCCCCTAGACTGTCCCCTCCCCCAATACCGCAGGATATTTAAAAAATATTATTTAAATTAATGTTGTACCAGAGCCCAGAATGTCGCACCCTTGAGGACTCTGGTCAAAGGGGAGGATACATATTGCATCCATCTGTGATGGAAGGCCGAGTTTAGACCAGCCTTCCCCATCCTGGTGCCCTCCAGGGACATGGCCAATAGCCAATGGCCATGGTGGCCGGGAATGATGGGAGTTGCAGTCCAACACATCTGGAAGGCACATCTGGAAGGCTGCACTAAACAGAATCCTCGCCCTGGAACAGAAAGTCTTTAGAGAAGGGCTGACAGCTGACAGCCACCAGCCAGGGGTGGCGGTGTGATGTCCTTGCACAGACCAGTGAAGAGCAGTGCGAGTCCTGTCAGGAACAACTTCTTTGCAACGTTCTCAGCAAGCCTGGCACGTTTCGTGGACTCTGTGATGCTGAGCTTGGGTGCTCATCTTGCCCAAAGCCTCTTAGCTGGTCCTGCCGCCTCGTCCTGGCTTGGTGCTCCACCCTATGCTTTCCTGATCCAGGGACTTCTCCCTACAACTGTAGCAGCACTTCTGAAAGAGCCGTCTCCCCACGTGGAGCTGTTCCAGTACCTGCAACTGTGCAAGAGAGCCATGAGCAGTGTTTGTTCTCACACCCCCATATGCAGAGAGGCAGCATAACCTCAGATCAAGGGTAGCCAACATGGGTACAGTTGTCTTCCCCACCCCCAGGCCCATGGGTACATTTGACTCCCCCCCCCCCAATCTAGATTCTCACATTTCTGCCCTCCCCCTTTTCACAGGGGCATTTCTGTCCTTCCCCTTTCATGGACAAGAAGGCTATCAGTGGCTACTAGTCCTGATGGCTCTATGCTACCTCCAGTATCAGAGGCAGTATGCCTATGTACAGCAGTTCCTGGGGAACATGGGCAGGACGGTGCTGTTGCACTTGTGTCCTGCTTGTGGTTTCCTGGTTGACAGCTGGTCGTCCACTGTGTGAACAGAATGTTGGACTAGATGGACCCTTGGTCTGATCCAGGAGGGATCTTCTGATGTTCTTATGTTCCATGAACTGATCCATCTGGAAGAGCAGGTATTGTTGTTGCTGTTTAACGTGGTGTTCCACCACTCTGGATGGCTTTAAAAGGGGATTGGACAAATTCCTGGAGAAGGCTATCAATGGCTACTAGTCCTGTTGGCTCTGTTCTACCTCCAGTGTCAGAGGCAGTAGGCTTATGTACGCCAATTGCTGGGGAACGTGGGCGGGAGGGTGTTGTTGCACTCGTGTCCTGCTTGTGGGCTTCCTGTGGGCAGCTGGCCAGCCACTGTGTGAACAGAATGCTGGACGAGATGGACCCTTAGTCTGATCCAGCAGCGCTCTTCTCTTGTTCTCATGTTTCTGCTCCCTCTTTCCCTGGATTCTCAGTTCTGAGGCTCAGATGCTATGGTCCAACAAAAGGGGGTAGACATCACCTTCCTCTCCTGCTGTGACTGTCCTGGAAACATCTTGCTGGCCTCACATCTTGAATTCTCCCAGCCACAACATATTGTTCCCTGTTGTAATGCAAAGTACTTTGGGGTGGCTTGAATGGGCAATTAAGATCCATTAGCTTGACAAAGGACCTGCTCCTGGCTGAGATGGAGACTGCTAGAACTGGTCTGTTGGGATGATCAAGGCAGCCACCTGTCAGGATGAGCACCCGCACTTCAGCGGGTTGACCACTACACCTCAGCCTTGCACCATGTGAGGACACAGTCCAGAAGAGCAATGACTGGCAAATCCTGCGAGTAGGGATGTCAGAGAATTCCGCCACGGATCTCGGTGAGGCTGAATGCCAGTGCATTCGGCCCCCCTAAATCTGCGGTGGAACGAAGCCCCCCCCCCACGAAAGGCGCGCGAAATGGAGCACTTACCTGCTGCCATCCTTGCTGACTTGCCGCCATTCACTTCCTCATTATAGCCATGATAGGCTATCACAGCTAACGCAGGGATGCCATTTGTGTCCCTGCGGAGGCCGTGATAGGCTATGTATTTACGTAGCCTATCACAGCAAAAAAACACAAAAAAACAGCGAACGCAAATGGCGGTGGCTATGGCAGCCGCCATTTGCGTTCCCTTTTTTTTGCCGTTTTAGCCAACGTAGGCTATTACGGCAACAAAAAAAAAAGGAACACAAATGGCGGCCACTACGCCATTTGTGTTCCCTTTCCCCCCCCACCATTATAGCCTACATAAATATTTACGTAGGCTAAAACGGCAAAAAAAAGGGAATGCAAATGGCGGCCGCTGTAGCCGCCGCCATTTGTGTCTGCTGTTTAGGCTTTTTGCCGTGATAGGCTATGTAAATATTTACGTAGCCTATCACGGCAAAATACAGGAACGCAAATGGCGGTGGCTACGGCAGCCGCCATTTGCGTCCCTGCAGCCTGCCCAGCGACCGGATGTCCGGCTGTAGGTGGTCCTGGCTGGCGGCTCCGTGGAATCTCCACGGAGCGGAGCTGGCCAGAGAGAATTTCGGGGGGAGGGATGGAGCACCTCCCCCCGACCGCGAATGTCACCCTTTGAAAAGGTAAGTGACTTTCGTACATCCCTACCTGCGAGCGTATCACACTGTCTGGTTGGGTTTTTTTAATTGGCCTCAGATCTGGGATGGGCAAAGCGCAGCTGGCACGTGCTTGGCCTTATCTGTCCACATGGTTGTTGAACATGCTCTTCCTTTTCAGCCCCAGCCCCCCATTTCCTGTCGTCTTTATCTCTGAACTCATAAATTTGCCAGCTGATGAGGCCCAACTGCGCCCAAGAAAGGAAGGGGAGCTTTGTGGTTAAAGAGAAAGAAAGGGGTCAGGGCAGGCCCCGCTCCCGTTCCTCGACATAACAAAGCCAGGTCTTTCCAGATGTTCTCGTGCTTCTGCTCTTGACTGCAGGGAAGATTTGACAACCTCAAACTGTGCTTCCTCCCCACCCAATGCAGCCATCTGCCTGTGGATGACGCAGGCAGCTCTGAAACTGTCCATCTCTCAGCCAAGGGTTGGCTTTCCTTTCAGTGTTGAGAGTGCTGTTGGGAAGCTGACAAGGAGCCGTGTGTGTGTGCACGCGGGGGGAATAATCTCTTCTAGGCAGAACTTGAAGTTTATAATAAACATATATCTGGCCATATCGCGGAAAAGAGGAAATTGCTTTGCTGAGAAGCAGCTGCAGCGGGGGGGGGGGGGATGAGAGAGCTATGTGCAGTTTATGAGGATAACAAAGATTATAATGTTGATCATAATATGTCATTTTACAATCCAGTTGTCCCCATTTCCAGATTTCTGTTGTCGGTAAACGTCTGTCCCTATTTTTTGCAGTTTTTTGCTAGGGTGGCGGGGTGGTGGAGAGATTGCCTTGTTAATGTTTTCTTCAGTTGCTGTCATGAGTATGCATGAGAGGTGTCTGACTCTGTATGTTTATTGTGTCTTGAGTGTTCATGAGAGAGTGGGAAAGAGTTGCTGGGTGTTGCCAGTGCCTCCACATGTTGTGCACATGTGTGCTTGGGTGTGCAAAAGATTGTGCTTATGTGTGCCTGTGTGTGAGAGGTTTCTGTAGAAGTGCATGTGTGTGATAGATACACAAGGCCAGGGTTGCATTGGAGGGGGAATGCGGCAGGGAGGGGAGATCTAGCCCCTTTTCAGAGCAGGAGCAATGCTGTAGTCTACCAGAAAGTACGAGGGTATTTAATCTACCTTGCTCTGGCAAGTGAGTGAGGTGATAACAAGGCTTTCAAGTTGTATGATTGTGACAGATTAGCATAAAGGGAGTCAGACCAGGAGGAACATAATTAAATGCAGGCTGGATGATTATTTTTATTTTCCTTGATGGCGTTCCTGCTCCATGATAATGCTTCTTTACGAGATCGTTTGCATTTCGAATTGAAAGCTCCTCTTCCTCATAACCACCGTTGTCTGGGCCAGAGCAAGAGGGCGGTGAGCAAGCAGGGTGCAATGGGGAAGAGGAGCAACTAAGGGGGGCTCTTGTCAGTGAGAATCCTGCTGGGGTGTGGGCCCACCATGTGTACCCTTGGTGCCAGCCCTCTGTGTGCGAGTGTGCGTGTACAGACAGGACCAATAGCTTTTGCACTGGGCCTTAATTCCCCTAGTCCCAGCTCTGGGGTCCATCTCTCCAATTATTTCAGAGAAGGGACCAGGGGTACTTCCAGACAGAGGCCTCCTGGCCCTAATAATTAAAAGGCCTTTTGCAGCGATTCCATCATTCTTTTCTTAACAGGTTTTTCTCTGATAAGAAACAAGATGAGAGAAGCTGTGAGTAAAAACATGGGAGGGCTACAAATGGAAGACAACAACGTCTGGACCCCCTGTAACGTCTGAACAAGGCAGGGCGATCACACTATCAAAGCTTCATCTGGAAGCCCCCAAGGCCAAAATGGATGCCAAGCAATTCAACCACTTAATTTGCTAAGATTACTCAAGAACAGCAGCATAGGTGACTAAGAATGTTGTGAGAAATCTTCTCATCTGGAATCAGCAGTAGTAAGCCTATGTATATCAGTTACTGGGGAGCATGGGTGGGAGGGTGCTGTTGCACTCATGTCCTGCTTCTGGGTTTCCCATGGGCAGCTGGTTGGCCACTGTGTGAACAGAATGCTGGACGAGATGGACCCTTGCTCTGATCCAGCTTAGCTATTCTTATGTTCTGGTGTTCTTAAAAGTGCACAGCCCCATTCAATTTCTGTGAGCAGGATCAAGATGGGAAGCATAAGGCCTCCTTGGCCGGAGGTAGCCCCACTCCTTCTCTGCCACTGTGCCCAGGCTGGCTACTGAGGTCATTGCTTCCCACCTCGCCGGCCACCATGAACACGGAGATTTCCCCCTGCTCCCTTAGGAACCCATGGAGCCATTTGTTCCCAGGGGGGTGGGGAGTCCCCGCAGGGGCAAAATCGGAGGCTGCAGGGCTGATGGCCCCCACCTCACACGTCATCCACGGGGGACTGGCTTTGAGCACTCGCTCTCCAATTTGGCCCCTGAGGAAGAGCCATCCTGGGCCACATAAACAGAATCAGCCCCTTTGAGCAAACAGTGTTTGAGGCAGCTGCTTGAAAGGACGTTTTTTTCCTGGGTCAAGCAGCCTTTTGCTGCACTATCCCTGTAACTCAGTCTTCCCTAACCAGGTGCTCTGCAGATGCGTTGGCCTGCAAACCCCATCATTCCAACGGCCATGCTGGCTGAGCATGATGGGTGTTGCAGTCCAACACATCTGGAGGGCACCAGCTTGGGGAAGGCCGCTGTAACTGATCGCCCCAATTCATGACGCAGCACCACCTAGGGTCAGAATAGCAGCACAACAGTTTCTGGAGGGGGAGCCCCGTCAGTTTGTCGCATCAACAACAACACAACAGTGAAAGCTCCGCGTCCCAGTATGTTTAGTTTAGAAGGGCTGCAACTTGAAGTACAGGGAGATTTAGAGAAGGAGGACCATTTAAGACCGAACTGGCACAGCCTGGGGAAAGATTTATTGATTTGGCATCAATGTATGCACTAGCCCAGAGTTGCCACTTCGTTGGGCCCATGTGATATGGAACCAGTGGTGCAGTGGTACATTTTGAAGGGTGGGGGCCCATAGCCCCCCCCCAAGGAGAGTCCAAAATTGCAGGCAGCGCTGCTGATCCACACCAACAAAGCCATTCTAGCAGTTTTAACTCCACCAGAACTTTTGTAAAGCGAAGGGTCTTCATCATTGCCCATTCAAGACCAAGCCACCCCAAAACACCTGACGTTACAAGAAGGAAGTATATATTGTTGATGGGGAAAATCGCTTCACTCCAGCTACTGTGAGGATTGCAGCTCAGCTCAGAGGGAACAGCGAAGTCTGAGGGGGTGGTAGATGACATCAGTGTCCCTGCTAATAAAGAAAAGTGAACTTATTTGGGGGATTGGGTTCAGCACCTTGGATAGCTCCTTTAGAGTTCTGGCTGGTTCTGGCTAAAACCGAGTCTGGATTCACAGCCCCACCAGAATCAGAGCCACCAGCGTCCACTGTCTGGGGGTAGTGCTACTCAGGCTTGGTTTCCTTTGGATGTGAGAGCACTGGGGACTGAAGGAGGTCTTGCTGGATTTGCCTTCTTTACAAATACACCAGAAGCAGAACAAAAATGGAGGCAAAGGAGCATTCCATCAAGCTGTGCTACAGTAGATCCCCGGAGAAAGAGAAAACTGCATCCAAGGTACCTTCCGACAACTTTCAGCGCTTCCTCTCTCTCTCGCTGCCTCTGTCCTCACAAACACCTTGCACCCTAACCCTTTCACTTTGGGTGGGGCAGGGAGATCACCTTCTCCAACCTCTGATGGGCGTCTCATTCAAAAACACAAAGAGCTTCTCAGCTATCAAGAAACCCATCCTTTAATCATTAGTTCCCACAGAAAGAGACATTGTAACATATGCTTGTTATAATAATTTATGTGTTTGCACTGTTAAGTGTAACCCAGGTCTGTTAGGGTTAAAAGAATGTGTGGGAGAGAGTGAAAGGTGAGAGGGGCTTATGGATGGGTGGGAGGATTCTGGGGCTATAGAAGGAGAGAGCTGACAGTTATGGAGCAATCCTATGCATAGCTGGCTGGGGAATGCTGGGAGTTGTAGGACTTTTTTCTGTCTTAACATGCATAGGATTGCGCCCTTAGTCAGAGGGGGCCTTAGTGATTGAAGAATCTACATCGAGTTAGTGGGGTTTGGAACCAGGATTTAGAAGGGACAGAGTAGGCAGGCTAGGACCAAGTATAGATTTATTAATAATGGTATATATATATCTATCTTCTTGTGTTTAATAAATTTTATTTGTCTGATTTTAACTACAGAATTCCACGTGTTGGTTTGTCTTCTTGTGTTACCAATAGAAAACATATGTCCTTGATTGACTTCCGGTTGGAGCCAATGTCACCCTTGTAGCATGCTGCGGAGCTTCTGCGGGACGCTATCTCAAACAGCTTTTTAAAAGGTGGAAAAAAGTTTTCATTTCCCCCCTGGAATGAAAAGGGGGGGGCAGGAGCAGCTTTGGATCAAGTTTCGGAAGATTAGTTATCTCTGCATATTAGCGGGGGGGGGGGGGGGCTGGACTCTGGAGCTAATCTGCCAGAGCTTAATCATCCCTCAAAGCTGTTTTGAACCTCCTATCTAAATAGGAGAAATTAGGGCTGACGTGCTCCATTGTAGTTTATGGATTAAGAGACACCAACAACATTTGAGGAATGGATTAAGATATATCAACAATATTTGAGGACCTGCAAGATTTGTTTGAAGAGAAGGATGACTACCTTAAAGCGAAAAAAGGTTCTCCGCCTACCCCCCGCACACACACACACACACCTTCCTTGGCAAAGGTTCCGAAAAGCGAAAATACAGAGGAGTTACTTGCTTTGATAAAAACTTTGTCCTTGCAATTTGCGGAACAGGCTAAGAGACTGGATACTATTCAAAATTCCATCACCGCCCTGCAAGGGGCTGTAATCAACACTTCTTGGCAAAAAATGGAGGTGAAGATTAACGAGCTGCAAGATCAGGTGGCAGGGAATGAAACAACATCACAAGCTTTCTTCAACAATTTCTCTGTCAGAATTTCTCATTTGGAGGCTTCTGTATGCAGGGCAAATGTACGTATCATTGGTATTAAAAATCTACTGATGTAAATTTGTCTACTTTTGTAGATAAGTTCCTGCGTGAGATACTCCCTGTGCCATCTGATTATTCATTTGATATTGAGCATCCTGTGTGTCAAATGCCAATGGGACTGGTTATAAGGTTATAGTCCAATTTGCAAGAATCTCCACAAAAAATTATATCCTGCATTTGGCAAGAGAGGGTAGAAACCTTTTTTGGAAACAAGATAAAGTTATGCTATTTCCGGATTACACCAAAGAGGTTGCTGATAAAAGAAGGCAATTTACCAAGGCGAAAAATTTGGCAAAACAAATGAACTTACAATATCACTTAAAATATCCTGCTACATTTCGCATTTTTTCTGAAGGCCAGATGAAGAAGTTTCGAAATCATGAAATGGCGGAGGTGTGGCTAAATGGAAAATCGCATGAGAGTTCTGTTCTGTACCATGAACTGGAATCTACAAACATGTTTTGCTAACTGGCTTTATTTAGTCTGGAAGATTCAGGCTAGGCCAGAGATAATATATATCTGTTCTTTTTGTTTATCTTCTCTCATTTTTTTTCTTTTCTCCTTCTTTTTTCTTGAAATCCTTTCTTTTTAAAATGGATATGATACACTGTACTTAAATTTACTGTCTGAGGGTGTATAGAAATGTGCACACTCATATATCTAGTACAAAATATGTTAGTGATTGTTGTAAGGTTGATTTTAAGATTTATTATCATATAATATTATAAATTTTATTAGTGATTTATTAGTATTATTATTAATCCTTTTAAATCTCCATCATCATCATCATTGGTTACTAAGATTTTTGGCTGGTTAAATTGTTAAGCTTTAATATTATATATTAGCTGAAGGGCAATATATGGTTACTGGAAATGAATTGTAGGCCTGCTTCCTTGCTAGAAAACTGATGATATGATATTGAAATGTAAGGTTGATTATTTGGACTGCATTGAATTGTAATATTGCCAACATTATAGGTATAATGTTTAAGTGGAATGGGATTTGAACTTTCTGTGTAATGGAGTTTAAATTTAATCCTTTTCTTCTTTCTCTTTTTCTTTTCCTCCTTCATTATTGCTGTGTCCTCCTAAAAATACTGTATTGTGAGAAAATTGTAATTATTTATTAGGTTGTTGGTATTGTTTATTTCATTTATAAAGATAAAAAAAATAGAATAAAAAGTATTAAAAAAAAAACATATGTTCTTGTTACTTCTCCTGTATTGGGTAGAGGGAACCAGTTAGGCATACTGGGTGTCTCTCTGACCCAGAGAGTAAAGGGGCTGAAGCTGTGTGTGTCAGTGAGGACAACTAACCAAAGCAGAGGCAGAAGTTCTGAGGGGGGCTTCTTCTCAGTTTCATCAGGCGGATGCTGGAGCAGGTAGAATCCAGGGCAGAGCCGTCACAGACACCCACTGACTGTTCTGACCTATTAACCAGCAATCTGCCTAACAAAGGACTAGCTGGCCAGGTGTAGTAGCAATGTAGAGGGTCAGACTAAGTAGCCTCATGCCTCATGTTTTTGCTGAGCTCTTTCTCCCTCGAATACATTTCGCAAGCTGAAAAGATGCAGGAATTTCTTATCTTGTCAACAAGGCTAAGGTCAGAGTTGTTTATCATGTTCTCTGCTTATCATGTCCTATAACCCATTTCCTGGGCTATAAACAACTGTGCTAGAAGAGGAAATGCTAAATACTGCAAAACCACACAGAAAGGGGTGGGAGAGATTTTGCCTATGTGTCACAATATCTACAAAAACAATTTGCTGATGTACTTCAGGGCTTTTGGCACTTTGGAAGTTATTCCAGCCATAAAGCCCGCATGTTAAATGAAGAAAAACTCTTTTTCCTTCACTCTGTGGTCTCTCTGACTCTGATTTCTGCTACACAGGACCTGTAACCAATCCGGAGGCCAAAGCAAACATACAAAGTGAGCCTGAGGCCACATTTGCTCATGAAAAGTGCTCTGCTGGACCAGCAACACCCCCCCCCCCAAGGTTGTGAGCTCAAAGGGCCAGAGCAGGTGGAACCCATCCTCAGGAGAGGGACATCACAAAGGCTACCAGTCATCTTTGCCTCCCGCTTCACCTGCAGTCTTAAAAATTGCCACTTCTGCAGCACCTAATTTGTGCTGCCACACAGTGCTGCCTGCCCCTTCATGGATCACTGCCTTGTTGTGGCGAAGGGGCTTGTGTAACTCAGTGAAGCCATAAGCTATGCCGTGCAGGGCCACCCAAGACGGACAGGTCATGGCGGAGAGTTCTGACAAAATGTGGTCCACTGGAGAAGGAAATGGCAACCCACTCCAGTAGTCTTGCCAAGAAAACCCCATGGAACATATCACAAGGCTAAAAGATATGACGCGGAAGATGAGCCCCTCAGGTCGGAAGGTGTCCAATATACTACTGGGGAAGAGCAGAGGGAATTTCCAAGTAGCACCAGAAAGAGTGAAGCGGCTGGGCCAAAGCCGAAAGGACATTCAGCTGTGGATGTGTCTGGTGGTGAAAAGAAAATCCGATGCTGTAAAGAACTATATTGTTTTGTTGTTGTTGTATCTACTACTGTGGGCAAGAATCCCTTAGAAGAAATGGAGTAGCACTCATAGTCAACAAAAGGGTGGGAAAAGCAGTGCTGGGGTACAATCTCAAAATCGAAAGAATGATCTCAGTACGAATCCAAGGCAAACCATTCAACATCACAGTAATTCAAGTCTGTGCCCCAACCACTGATGCCGAAGAAGCTGAGGTTGATCGGTTCTGTGAAGACCTACAACACCTTCTAGAACTAACACCAAAAAAAGATGTCCTCTTCATCATAGGGGATTGGAATGCTAAAGTAGGAAGTCAAGAAATCACGGGGATAACAGGCAAGCATGGCCTTGGTGTACAAAATGAAGCAGGACAAAGGCTAATAGAGTTTTGCCAAGAGAACACAATGATCATAGCAAACGGTCTTTTCCAACAGCACAAGAGGCGACTCTACACATGGACATCACCAGATGGTCAATATCGAAATCAGATTGATTATGTCCTTTGCAGCCAAAGATGGAGAAGCTCCATACAGTCAGTAAAAACAAGACCTGGAGCTGACTGTGGCTAAGATCATGAGCTGCTTCTTGCAAAATTTTGGCTGAAATTGAAGAACATAGGGAAAATCACTAAACCATTCAGGTATGACCTAAATCATATCCCTTATGAATATACAGTGGAGGTGAGGAATTGATTTAAGGGATTAGACCTGATAGACAGAGCACCTGAGGAACTATGGACGGAGGTCTGTAACACTGTTCAGGAGGCAGCAACGAAATCCATCCCAAAGAAAACGAAATGCAAGAAAGCCAAGTGGCTGTCTGAGGAGGCTTTACAAGTAGCTGAGGAAAGAAGGGAAGTGAAAAGCAAGGGAGATGCAGAGTTCCAGAGAACAGCAAGGAGAGACAAGAGGGCCTTCTTAAATGAACAATGCAAAGAAATCGAGGAAAACAACAGAATGGGAAAGACTAGAGATCTTTTCAAGAAAATTGGAGATCTCAAGGGAACGTTTTGTGCAAAGACAGGCATGATAAAGGACAAAGAAGGCAGGGACCTAACAGAAGCAGATGAGATTAAGAAGAGGTGGCAAGAATACACAGAAGAACTATACAGGAAAGATCTTAATGTCCCTGATAGCCATGAGAGTGCGGTCACTGAACTTGAGCAGGACATCCTGAAGAGTGAAGTCAAGTGGGCCTTAGGAAACATTAGTAACAACAAAGCTAGCCGAGATGACAGTATTCCAGCTGAGCTATTTAAAATCTTAAAAGATTTTAGTTAAAGTGCTGCACTCAATATACCAACAAATTTGGAACACTCAACAGTGGCCACAAGACTGGAAGAGGTCAGTTTACATTCCAGTTCCAAAGAAGGGCAATGCCAAAGAGTGTTCAAACTATTTGTGGCCATTTAAATTTGTGGCCATTTATTCTTTTCTGTACAGGCTGGCCTACTTTCCAGGTCAATGTTTCTGCACAGGATCCCCAGCATATTGCAAAGGGGACATTTTCTAAGGAAAACTGGCCATGCATCCCTGGCCTCTCCATTAGCCCATGGGAACTGAGAGCTCAGGCCAGAAAAGCCCCCCAACCTCTCCTGCAGAGTGCAGTGGAAGATCAGGAATGCTTGTCCTGCTGTTACAAAGTGCATTGATGAACCTCTGATTTGTTGTTGTTATTCAGTAGTTAAGTCGTGTCCGACTCTTCGTGACCCCATGGACTATAGCACGCCAGGTCTTCCTGTCCTCCGCTCTCTCCCGGAGCATGCTCAAGTTCATATTCATTGCATCGGTGATGCTATCCAGCCATCTCATCCTCTGCCGTCCCCTTCTCCTTTTGCCTTCAATCTTTCCCAGGATCAGGGTCTTTTCCAGGGACTTTTCGCATTAGGTGGCCAAAATTTTTGAGCTTCAGCTTCAGTATCTGTCCTTCCAATGAGCACTCAGGGTTGATTTCCTTTAGGATGGACTGATTTGACCTCCTTGCAGTCCAGAGGACTCGTAAGAGTCTTCTCCAGCACCACAGTTCGAAAGCATCAATTCTTCGCCACTCAGCCTTCCTTATAGTCCAGCTCTCACAGCCGTACATTGCTACTGGGAAAACCATAGCTTTGATTAGACGGACCTTTGTCGGCAAGGTGATGTCCCTGCTTCTTACTATGCTGTCTAGGTTTGCCATACCTTTCCTCCCAAGGAGCAAGCGTCTTTTAATTTCATGGCTACAGTCACCGTCTGTGGTGATCTTGGAGCCCAAGAAAGTTATGTCTGTCACTTCCATTTCTTCTCCTTCTATATGCCAGGAAGTGATGGGGCCAGATGCCATGATCTTAGTTTTTTTTTTAATGTTGAGTTTCAAACCAGCTTTTGCACTCTCTACTTTCACCCTCAACAAGAGGCTCTTGAGATCCTCTTTCCTTTCTGCCATTAGGGTGGTATCGTCTGCGTATCTGAGATTGTTGATAATTCTCCTGGCAATCTTAATTCTGACCTGTGATTCATCCAACCTGGCGTTTCTCATGATGTACTCTGCATATAAATTAAATAAGCAGGGCGACAATATACAGGCTTGTCGTACTCCTTTCCCAATTTTGAACCAATCGGTTGTTCCATGTCCGGTTCTTACTGTTGTTTCTTGACCCTCGTACAGGTTTCTCAGGAGACAGGTAAGATGGTCTGGTACTCCAATCTCTTTGAGAATTTGCCACAGTTTGTTGTGATCCACACAATCAAAGGCTTTAGCGTAGTCAATGAACGTTTTTCTGGAATTCTCTTGCTTTCTCCATGATCCAGCGAATGTTGGCAATTTGATCTCTAGTTCCTCTGGCTCTTCGAAACCCCGCTTATACTTCCGGTAGTTCTCGGTTCACATGCTGCTGAAGCCTAGCTTGTAGGATTTTGAGCATCACCTTGCTGGCATGTGAAATGAGCGCAATTGTACGGTAGTTTGAACACTCTTTGGCATTGCCCTTCTTTGGAATTGGAATGTAAACTGACAAGACAAGTGGTCTTGTGGCCACTGCTGAGTGTTCCAAATTTGTTGGCATATTGAGTGCAGCAATTTAACAGCATCATCTTTTAGGATTTTAAATAGCTCAGCTGGAATACTGTCATCTCCGCTAGCTTTGTTGTTACTAATGCTTCCCAAGGCCCACTTGACTTCACTCTCAAGGATGCCCAGCTCAAGTTCAGTGACCGCACTCTCATGGCTCTCAGGGACATTAAGATCTTTCCTGTATAGTTCTTCTGTGTATTCTTTCCACCTCTTCTTAATCTCATCTGCTTCTGTTAGGTCCCTGCCTTCTTTGTCCTTTATCATGCCCGTCTTTGCACAAAACGTTCCCTTGAGATCTCCGATTTTCTTGAAGAGATCTCTAGTCTTTCCCATTCTGTTGTTTTCCTCGATTTCTTTGCATTGTTCATTTAAGAAGGCCTTCTTGTCTCTCCTTGCTGTTCTCTGGAACTCTGCATCTAGTTGGATATATCTTCCCCTTTCTCCCTTGCTTTTCGCTTCCCTTCTTTCCTCAGCTACTTGTAAAGCCTCCTCAGACAGCCACTTGGCTTTCTTGCATTTCGTTTTCTTTGGGATGGATTGAATTGCTGCTTCCTGAACAGTGTTACAGACCTCCATCCATAGTTCCTCAGGTGCTCTATCTATTAGGTCTAATCCCTTAAATCTATTCCTCACCTCCACTGTATATTCATAAGGGATATGATTTAGGTCATACCTGAATGGTTTAGTGATTTTCCCTATGTTCTTCAATTTAAGCCAAAATTTTGCAAGAAGCAGCTCATGATCTGAGCCACAGTCAGCTCCAGGTCTTGTTTTTACTGACTGTATGGAGCTTCTCCATCTTTGGCTGCAAAGGACATAATCAATCTGATTTTGATATTGACCATCTGATGATGTCCATGTGTAGAGTCGCCTCTTGTGCTGTTGGAAAAGAGGGTTTGCTATGATCATTGCGTTCTCTTGGCAAAACTCTATTAGCCTTTGTCCTGCTTCATTTTTACACCAAGGCCATGCTTGCCTGTTATCCCCGTGATTTCTTGACTTCCTACTTTAGCATTCCAATCCCCTATGATGAAGAGGACATCTTTTTTTGGTGTTAGTTCTAGAAGGTGTTGTAGGTCTTCACAGAACCGATCAACCTCAGCTTCTTCGGCATCAGTGGTTGGGGCACAGACTTGAATTACTGTGATGTTGAATGGTTTGCCTTGGATTCGTACTGAGATCATTCTTTCGGTTTTGAGATTGTACCCCAGCACTGCTTTTCCCACCCTTTTGTTGACTATGAGTGCTACTCCATTTCTTCTAAGGGATTCTTGCCCACAGTAGTAGATATAATGGTCACCTGAATTAAATTCGCCCATGCTTGTCCATTTTAGTTTGCTGATTCCCAAGATGTCGATGTTCAATCTTGCCATCTCATGTTTGACCACCTCCAGCTTACCTTGATTCATTGATCTGACATTCCAGGTTCCTAAACAATATAGTTCTTTACAGCATCGGACTTTCTTTTCACCACCAGACACATCCACAGCTGAGTGTCCTTTCAGCTTTGGCCCAGCCGCTTCACTCTTTCTGGCGCTACTTGGAAATTCCCTCTGCTCTTCCCCAGTAGTATATTGGACACCTTCCGACCTGAGGGGCTCATCTTCCGCGTCATATCTTTTAGCCTTGTGATACGTTCCATGGGGTTTTCTTGGCAAGACTACTGGAGTGGGTTGCCATTTCCTTCTCCAGTGGACCACATTTTGTCAGAACTCTCCGCCATGACCTGTCCATCTTGGGTGGCCCTGTACGGCATAGCTTCACTGAGTTAGTCCCTTTGCCACAACAAGGCAGTGATCCATGAAGGGGGAACCTCTGATTACCATCCAATAAAACAATGGGGTTCATGAGAACAAAGACTGAAAGCCAATGGAATTGGCGAAAGTGCCCCTGAACAGGTGCAGAGTGCATTTCCCTCACCACTGCAGGGCCTCAAGCATCAGGAATTCGGATAAAAGGGCTCCCAGATCAGTGGGTTGTGGCACAGACTTGAGCCCCCACATCTCTTTTTCCAGGAAACAAGCACTTGTTTCCTGAGATGAAGATTTCTTCTGTAAAGTGCAGCTGCTATGTTGGAAAAATAAATATGATCTGGAATTCTCCAAAAAGGAACCCAGGACTGCTAAACAGAATAAAAGCCTTCATGGGCATCCTCTAACCCAATGATTATGTAGGTTCCTTAATTTTTCCACTGAAGCAACTGGATACTTGCGTTTCAGAGCAAATGAGCCAGAGCCACTCATTCTGGAAGCCATGACATCATCTGGTGAAACCTCCAGGACCACGTCCAACAAACATCGCTAAGGTTGGGCCTGCTCCTCCATGTCATGACTGTACTCCTTCTTCTCCTTCCCCATCCTGGTGCCCTCCAGATGTGCTGGACTGCAGCATCAATCCTTCCCTGCCAGAATGACTAATGAGGAGTTTCAGCCCAAAAGATCAGGAGGGCACCAAGCTGGGGAAGGCTGGTTTAGTGGGGGTGTTTTCAGGGCTGGCACCCAAACAGGGGCCCACTGACAAGAGCCCCCTGGACTTCCTCCTCCTCTTCCCTACTGCAACCTGCTTGCTCACAGTCACCTGCCTCTCGCTCCAGCCCAGACAACAGTTGTGGTGGTGGTGGTGAGGAGCAGGAGCTGCGGTTGCCTCCTTGCTCCCTGCCTCTCAAGCAAGCAAGTGGTGGCAATGACGAGAAAGAGTAGCAGCAATGGCAGTTGGTGACAATGGGTGTGAGAAGACAGACTCACTGGGGAGGGGGCCCGTGGAAGGTACCTTGTCCAAGGGCCCTCCAAAACCTGGAGCCAGCACTGGGTACATGCACACACACAGAGCTTTCCAAAGTTTCCTCCAACCAGAGTTAAGAACAGTAAGTTAAAATGTTTGTCAGAAACTATTTATTTGCAAGGCCGAAGAAAAAAATGGAGGCGAGCCTAGAATCACGGAAGCTCCTGCACTGCATGTGGACAAGAGATGCCCCAGAATCACTCCTTTTGCTGAGACGTAGCTAGGCCAGCCTTCCCCAGCTTGATGCCCTCCAGGGTGTGTTGGTCTACAACTCCTGTCATCCCTATCTGGCACAGTCATACTCCATTTATTTGTATACTGCATTTTCCACAATACACTGTGCACAAAGTGGTTCACAAGACAAATACAATCACAAGTATCTCCTCCTTCTCCTTCTCCTCCTTCACATTTCTTTACCACCCCATAGCCAAAGCTGTCTGGGTGGTTTATGGAAGTTAAAACATTAAAATACAATATACAAAGTTTAAAGGCCATTTACACAAAAGCACACAGACAATAGACACAAAAAACATAACTAAAACCAACTTTGAACAGTCAGTCATAACTAAAGACACAGGGGCTCATCTTCCAGGACTGATCAAAACTCATCATGTGCTGCCAAATGCCTGGGAAAAGAGATGGGTCTTAACCTAATGCCAAAAAGATAACAAAGTTGTCGCCAGGCGGACCTCATCGGGGAGCTTGTTCCACAGATAGGGGGCTGCCACTGAGAAAACCTTCTCCCTGGTTGCCACCTTCCAAACTTCCCTCAGAGGAGGCACCCGGAGAAGGACCTTAGATGCTGAACGTAGAGTACGGGTAGGTTCATTTCGGGAGCACTGTGCCATCAGGTACTGTGGTCCCAAGCTGTGTAGGGCTTTATAGGCTAAAACCAGCACCCTGAATTGAGCTCGGAAGCATACAGGCAGTCAGTGCAAGCAGGCCAGAGTCAGTCTTATATGTGCAGACCTTCTGGTCCCAGTTATCAATCTGGCCGCTGCATTCAGCATTAACTCAGTTATAGTTCAATGAAAAGATATCGGAATTTAAATATGCAGAAGACATACCAGTAGGCCAGTTAACAATATCCAGCACACCCAGGAGTTACTCTATCATCCCCATACAGCATGCCCATGCTAGCTAAGGATGCTGGGAGCTGTAGTTCAACAGATCTGGGAGCACCAGTTTGGGGAAGGTGATATGGACATTTGTTTATTTTATTGCACACAAGACCAGAACCCCATCTTCACAGCACAAGAATGGTTTTTTGGAGCCTCCTGCAGAACTGGGTAACTTGCAGCCAAGCACTGGGATGCAAAGATGCCTGGTGTTGCTGCCCCCTGATGGTTTGTAGCGGTCATTATTTTCTTTAAAGGAGACCTCTCATTTCCCGTGCTCAGGGCTCTTCTTTCTGTACGTTCAAAGTTATGGCCCAACAGCATTTGACCCTTTGCACAACAGTTCCTCGGACCATGATTCAGTGCCAATAGTACAACACCCCCGGCATCTGTAAGCTGGAGGGTTTTTTTTATTATTATTTTTTTTTATTTATTTATTTATTTACAACATTTATATACTGCTCCTCATCAGAAGATTTCGGAGCGGTGAACATGATAAAAGAATAAGACAATGGTTAAAAGAGTTAAAACATTTTTTTTACTGTTTTCTAATTGTGTTCCAGGGAATTCCCCAGTGAGAAGATCATTTATTCATTTATCTACTACTGTCATTTATATCAGAGGTGGGCAGGCATCTGGCTTGCAGAATGTACTCCCCCCCCCCTTTTACTAGAGCCCCAAGATCCACCAACTACAGCCCACTGCAAATGGCATAAATGTAGGCTGCAATCCCAGTACACATATTTAGCTGACAGTATGTTCCATTAAACTCAATGGGGCTAACTTCTGAGTAGACATACATAAGACTGTGCTGTTAGAATGAAATAATTTTGAACCCCAGATTTTTTATTTATTATTTGGAGCAGCAGAACAGAACAGCATGTCTATGTCTGAGAACCTTTCATCTTAGCAGCCTGTTGAGGAAATTTGCTTGTGGTCCTTGCCAGCATGCAGATCTGAATGCTTGACAGGGAGAATGTGTGATGGAGCAAGAAAAGGGTCATTGTAAAATCCTGCCCACATCAACAAGGACTGTAATCCTCTCCCAAGGTTGGCAGGTCCTTGGCCGGAGATAGTGCCCATGTTTTTAAGTGTACTGGGTGAGATTGTAAATTCTGTTCCAGCCTGACTCCTTCCTCCTCTTGAACTCTTTCCTTTTCCATCTGCTGTGGGGCAGAATTAGGGTCCGTGGGCAGACAGGAGGCACACAAGGTTAAAGGTATACAGGCATGGTCTTTGGGCAAGAACACAGTGACCTGACATTCTCTTTCTCCCATGACCATGTGCAGTATTGCCATTCAAAAATGCAATATGGGTCTTCTCAGAAACAATCCAGCCAAAGCAAAGACTCAGTATACATACGGAAGACATTTACTTTCTCCACTGAATATATGGGAATGTACATTAACACAAAAGTGAAATTACACATGCAAATACTTTATCTGCACATATCATTACATAGGTGAAAACACACAATTGAAACTCATGTCTCAAATTCCAATAACTACAGTAAAATTCCATTTCAACTATGCAGAGTATTTATCAAGACACTGTAGGAAGACGCTCAAAGTACTTGAGGAAAAAAAATTTTTGTTCTTTTTGTTTGGCTCTGATTGAGCTCGCCATATTGCAACCATGAATATGGAGGCAAGGGAGTAAGTACCAAGGCCACAATCCAAAGAGTGCCTGTGCACAATTTATGGATGTGCACACACTAGAGCTTGTACACTTACTTAGGAGTGAGCCGTAATGAAATCAGTAGGATTTGATTCCAAGTCAACATGCTTAGACTAAGGTGGGATGGATTGGGAGAGGGAAAACACACGCACTCATCTCCTGGTGTCTCACAAATGGTGTCACAGGGGGGCAAGGGGGGATAAAGGCCCATCCGGAAAACTGCCATGCTCACTATCTGCCAATACAAGAGGACAATTCCCTGCCAGATTCTTTATCCTGACTGCTAGAGGCTAAGGCAGAAGAGCAGCTCTGCTGAAAGACCATCTCTATCAGGGTCCTCCATCAACTGTCACCAGGCAGCAGCCTTTCTATCAGGCTTGTGCAGAGGGAGATGAGGAGCAGCGGCGTTCCATCAGCAGTGGTGGAGTTCGGAAATTTTAGATTCTGGACTTAATGGTCTTAGCAGGGGGTGAGGCACTCTTGAGGTTGTATTGTGTATTACTTGGCTTTCTTCAAGATATAAGCCTGCTCATTCTTGCCCTGATCTACTGCTGCAAAATGCTGCCCTGATGACACCACTGGCTGAAAGACCAGCTTCGTTAGGCTCCTCCTGTTCCTGAATTGTTCCCATTCTAGCTAGTCATTATAAGAACTACTATTTAACTTTAAGGCTTGACACCCGAGTTTGCTTTTTTCCTCCTCCCTCCCCATTTCCTTTTGTGTTTTGTCTTTTAGATTATAAGACTGCAGGGAAGGACCGTTTTGTTTTATTGATTGTATCAATAAAAACCATTCTAGGAGCCTCTTCACCTATAAAGTGAGATAAAAGTGCTTGAAACAAACAAACATGTTTATGAGCAAGCAGTTATACCACCAATAGCTGAAGCTGTCTGGGCGATTCACAAAATTAAAACCACAAAACTACAACAGAAAATACAGTATCAAATATAATAGATTAAAAACTACAGAATAAAAATACAACCGGAGTAAAACTTAGCAGTAGTGCAGATATTTTAAACACAATAGCAGATTTAAGGCAGCAGAGCTGAAAAAGTGGAATCCTAAAATGCTAAAAATGCCTGGGAATATAAAAAGGTCTTTCCCTGGTGCTGGAAAGAGTACAATGGAGGCGCCTGGTGAACCTCTCTAGGGAGTTCATTTCACAACTGGGGTGCCATAGCAGAAAATGCCTTTTCCTTGGTAGCTACCCTCCTCATCCTTTGGCCGAGGCTCCTGGAGAAGGACCCCTAAAGATGATCTTAGGGTCTGGGCAGGTACATATGGGAGGCAATCCTTTAGGTAACCTGGCCCCAAACCGTTCAGGGCTTTGAATGTTAATGCCAGCACTTTGAATCGGGCCTGGAGAGGGACTGACAGCCAGTACAGCTGGGAAAGTACTGGCATAATATGATCTCGTTGGCCAGTCCCCATTAACAATCTTGTTGCCTTGTTTTGGACCAGCTGAAGTTTCCGGATTGTTTTCAAAGGCAACTCAGGCCACCTGGATTCTTCTACTCAACCCTTTGTGAAGGCACCCTGGATACAACCTGACATATGTAGTTGCCACTTGCAGGTCTCCCCCCACCTACCTCGGAGCTGCCCCTTTGACCATTATAGCGGGTGTGGCCTGGCAGAGATGGGAAATCAATGAGTTTTCAAACCAAGAGCAAAACAACCCATGGAAATCTGACCTCGCCTCCTTAACAACACAACCTAATGTATGCTTACTCAGAAGTAAATCCCACTGTGCTCAATGGGACTTATTTCCAGGTAATTCTACTTGCTTGCGTATTAATTAAATAATTGCATTTCTAGGATTGTAATAGGATTGCAGCCCTCACTGCCAAAGGCTTGCATCGTGAATGTTTGGTTGAAATAAAGTGCCTTTCATTTGTTTGATCTTTATATTATGATAAAAATGAAGAGAGGGGGAAGTTAACATTTAAAATATTAATATAAATCTTGAAACGGTTCTGTTTTGCAGCCTGTGCCCTTTTCTTTTTATTATAAAGTATAAATATTTTCTTCTTCTAACTAAAACAATGTTTAATTCTTCACTTTTCTTGTTAAGAAAAAGAAAATGGATCATAAGCAGTTCTGAGCTATCACAGCTCCAGAGGAAGGAGCCCTTTCCCCATATTTTTAAGGAACAGTCCTTGCACTAACTAGTTTAAAGCAAGGCTGGTAGAATGTAGATTTGGATCTACTGATGGTTCTCTAGGTGATCTGCAAGAATTTCTGACTCCCAACTGTTTGACACTCAACAACAAAATGATTCTCCCCCTACCCCCAAATTATACTGCTGAAATGAGGAAGGCTTGGACTAAACAGGAGTGAATTTCGGTGTGGAAGGACTGTGATCTTCATTTAGTTCTTGTACTCAAAACAAATTCCTGCACTCAGAATTCTTTACTTTTAAATGCTTTTTCTTTCCACCAGACTCCATTTGGTGGATTTGGGGGTTCTAGTAAAACAGCAACGACAAAGTAGATCCTGGAAGCCTGAAGTCTGCCCACCTACGGTTTAAGGAGCTGCCTTTTCTTTTCCTAGCAGGACCCCTGCACTTTTAACACTCACATGTTGGGAAAAGCTTCACCTGCAGAATTTGTTTCTGCTAAAGCAAGGGTGGGCAACTTGTGGCTGCCCACATATTTTGGGCTACAACTCGCTTGACTTACCATTGGCTACGCTGACCAAGGCTGACGGGAGTTGTAGGCTGAAAAATCTGGAGGTCCACACAAGTTGCCCACCTCTGACCAAGACCATTAAGGTAGGATGAAGTATCCTGCCTTAGGTGGCAGACTTTGGGTGCCAATAAAAGGGCAGCAATGTGTCACTTATTTAGTTTATTGCTTTTTTTTTTTTTTTTTTTTAAGAGGGCTACGATTTAGAGTTTCAATCTCCAGCCCTGTTTTTGAGATCTGGTGCGTAGCAGTTAAGGGCACAATGCTATGGACGTTTAGGCAGAAAAAGTCCTACAACTCCCATCATTCTCCAGCCTGCATGCCTGGCTAGGGAATGCTGGGAGCTGTAGGACTTTTTTCTGTCTAAACATCCATAGGATTGTTCCCAAGGAGACTGAGCTATGACTCAGTATATCAGATTCAGTGTGCCTGTAAGAACCCTCTCTGTTCTTGCCACCCACCTGGTCTCTGATGGTGGGTAAGAAGGGGCCTCAGTGGAAGATCATAATGTTCAGGCAGGTTGATATGGGGGCAGGTGGTCCTTATGGTACCTGGGTCCAAGCTGTGAAGGGCTTTAAAGGTCAAAATCAGCACTTGAACTGGGCTTGGCAAATGAACCAGTAGTCAATGAAAATTTCCCCAAACTGGTGAGGTATGTTCTCAGCAAGCGATCCCAATCAAAATCTTGGCTGCCACATTTTGAACCACTTGCAGCTTCTGAACTATCTTCAAGGCCAGCCCCATATACAACGCATTACAGTAATCCAGCCTTCCCCAACCTGGTGCCATCCAGACAAATTAGTCTACAAGCCCCAGCATCCCTAGCCAGCATGGCCAGAGGAAAAGCTGAAGTAGTCTGCACTGACACTTTAACTCTGCAATTCTGCACATGTCTATTTTTATTTTATTTATTTTCTACTCAGATATAAGGCCTATTAAGTTCAGTGGAGCTTGCTCCCAAATAAGTGTGCATAGGATTGCAGCCTAAGGCTGCAATGAGTAGACATGCATAGGATGGTACTGCAGAGCATGTGTAAAACCTTGGCATCACCATCACCATCATCATCTGCCCACTTGCCCATGTAGAATAGAAGGGGAGGCTCTGGATAATAAATGTCCTCTCTTTCTTCGAGTGTTATGACATGCTGGAAATCCTCAAGCCACATAATGCATTTGCCATGCAAAGGCCAAGGCTGGCGACTTTCTAAAATCCCTTGGGTCGGTGTAGCTATTCTAGAACAGGTGGCCAAAGGACTAGAACCGCAATTCTTAATCGTAAGAAAAATATAAGATGAGCTGTGCTGGGTCAGACCAAAGCCCTGTCTAGTCCTGCATTCTGTTTACACAGTAGCCAAGCAGATGCCTATGGAAAGCCCACATGCAGAACATGAGAATAGCACCTTCATCCTGCTCATGTTCCCCAGCAACTGGTGTCCACAGGCATACTCTGACATGGAAGGTAATATGCAGCCATGATGACTAGTAGCCATTGATAGGCTTATCCTCCATGAATTTGTCTAATCCTCCTTTAAACCCATCCAGTTTGGTGGCCATCACTACAACATCATCACCACATCTGGTGATAGCAAATTTTGTTTAACTATGCGCTGTGGGAAGTACTTCCTTTTATCTGTCCTGAATCTCCCACCAATCAAACTTCATGGGATGGCCCCATTGGATTCTAGTATTATGAGAGTGGGAGAAAAAAACATCTCTCAACTTCACTTAACACACCTAACACAATGCACAACTTCACTTTACAGCATGCTACACGGTGTAACACTGGCATCCTCTAAAAAGGGTAGTTGATTGCAGTCATTTTATAAGATTACTTGTGTAAAACCTCTCTTAGTTTATTTTGCTGCTAATGGCTTCTTCTTTTCAAAGACCCAACCAGTCTATATGATCTTATCAGGTCCAACTAAGCTATGGAACTGGATGGCAGAGTCTAAACAAAGCACACCCCACCAATTTCCACAGCTGGAACAAACCCTGTAAGTTCTTGGAAATACTGGCCAACCTATTTGCCTTTCAAACTTTTATAAGCACATAGAAAACTAAATGTTAAATATACCAAAGTTCTGAGTCATTGGAGAATAGGGTTGTAAGATTCCTCTCAGACCCTAAATGGGGAAATTGTTTGGGCAGAGAATCGAAGTGACTGCTATTAATGGCCTCTTTACCCATGATTAATGGCCAAGTCCAAAAGGACACACACAACTTTTCAGCTGGTGTCTGTGTCATGTACAAGTATGCAGAGGTTTACGGTTTTATATTCAAGGATTGGTGTATAGGGCAAGGGAGAGCTATAACTTGGATGCCAAAGGGATGAGAAGTCAAATGACCCAAGGGCACTGCAGTAATCTTTGGTCTATGATATCCAGAACCCACTGTAAACACTCAGAGCATTTGGAAAGGCAAATGTTTTATCGTGTTGGAACACTTACTGGACTTTATTAATCTTGGGAGCCTTCAAGTACAGGGCATGCTTTGGCTCTTGCAACCAGAGAAAGATTAAGAAACCGAGCATCTCCAGATGCTCTTCATAAATCTTTCTCCCTCATCTTCACTCAACACCCCTCCTTCCCTAATTCTTATGTAATGATTTGCCAAGGGAGGACTCCTGTCAAGGCCCTTGCTACCTTTCCCCTTTCCCCAGTATCATAAAGCTTTTCTTGGTAACTTTGGATGTTCAGGCAGGCTTTACACTTGGTATTGCAGAATTCCCAAAGATAGATGTTCGTACATACTGAATGTGGAGCTACAATAATTACCTGGGCTAAGAAAATAAGGCAGCCATTCTAGCAGGTGCTGGTGAAACAGCCCTTGCAGACCCAACCTGTGGCTTCCTTCACCTTTAAGCCAGAACTGTCCTTGGTCTCCTGTCTCTGCCTGTGGGTAGGAAGTTCCTGTCTGGTTCAGCTTTACCTCTTTACTCCTCTCCCTAGATCCAGCCGTGTATGGTGGCCTCCTGGAAGATTCTGTGTTCTGTCCTGGAGCATGACAGCAGCCCAGCACGCATCTTGCTGCTTCTTCTGGGATTCCATGAAAAGTTGGCTTTAGAGAAGCAGCAGGAATTTCAGCCTACGGAGATGATGGTGTGGTGTAAGGGGGGTCCACAAACCAGAGCAACACCATTTTTTGATCTTGGCCTCCATCTTGTGAGCCACCCTTTGCCCTGTATTCTGGTAAAAGCTGTGCTGGGAAGCTTTGCTTAGAAACTCGCCCACGCTGTCTTTCTCGTGGTTAAGCCATATCCTATGCAACTGGAAAGTACCATGTGCCAAAGTTCATAGAGCTACATTGCATTGCCTAAAGGTCACAGGAAGATGGGAGGGAGAGCAACAGAAAGAGCAGCCTGTGCCGAATGCCAGATATAAGAATGCAAAGCACCATGTGATGGGGTTCTCTCTCATGCCTGCGTGTATTGGGAGAGATCTGCTGCAGCAAATCTGTTTTTCTTAACCATTCTGAATAAAGAGGCTTTTGCAAGTGTGGACTATCCTGTTTGGTAAGAATTCTTTAATTCCCACTACTACTCAACCATGACATTGGTATTTACAATGACCCCTTATTGTGATTTTATATCACTGATTATATCCAAATTGTCAATAAACTAGCAGATTACTGTGGCTTCAGGAATGTGCCAAACTATTACACATCAAACCTCAACTCAAGACACTGGGATAGTTCCATAAAGACTTCCAATCTTCATCTGACAACCTGCCTTCAATTGTATATTTCTAGATGATTAGCCATGTTACAAATGAGTTGATGAGCAGAGAGAACCTGGGCTATACAATTACACTACTCGAAGAGGCTGCATCTTCTTCCTCAGATGTCTTTGCAGTAGGCAAGAGGTTGTCATAGGTGATCCACTGGTTGTCTTTTATCTGTATTGTCATCACAACAAGAATATATTCCAGTTCTTTAACCCAGATAAGGGCTTTTCCCCAGAGGTATTTTAGACTGTCAGGAAAATGAAAACAAATACAGGGTGGCCCAAAATTAGGTATACAGTTGTTTAGAATGTTGATGGGAAGGGGAGAGAATTTTCAGTCTTCCAGTACTGCTTTAGAATCCACTGTCTTTGTTCTTGACTCAAGTTCGCTGCCATCATTCGCAGTATCAGTAAAAAAAAACAACCTAAACAACTAAACAACTGTATAACTACTTAAGGGCCTCACTCCCCTCACTCTCTACACTTAACTGATTTAACTGTCACTCCCTGTCACTCACTCTTCCCAACTGTCATTCTGACTCCACCCACACATCTGCTACTCACACATTCTCTCCCCCTCCCATCAACATTCTAAACAACTGCATACCTACTTTTGGGCCACTCTGTATATCGAGGAAAGATCACATAACAATGGTAAGGGTTTGGAGAACCTACCAACAGGAGCTATTAAAAGCTTATGTTGAAGTGCAATGTAATGTGAAAATGTGGCATGGCAAGTATAATGGGAAGATAGCTTCTGTCCTTTTGACTGCCTAGGATGAGACCAGAAGCAGCAACTCCGTCATGGCCTGAACAGGAAAGAGCAGCTTCTACTTTTAAGGTCCCACTTTCATTGGTGTGTTGGTCCTCATCTGAAAAATGTGGATTTCTCTTGAAGGGGAGGGTAAATACAATAAAGGCTAAAGGGAATTGGGATTCTATAAAGGTGGCCCAGTACTCCATCCTTTACTTCTATCACGAGAACACAAAAAGCTTGTTAATAGGGTAGGAACAGCTGCTACTATGAGCTAGCCTAATTCAGTAGCCACAGAGATGGGTCAGGTCTAATCTGGGTTCCAGTCCTACCTTCTAACTCATTTTGTATGGCACCTGGCAAGCTAGTATATTTCTCTGGGGACTGGTTCCTATACAAGCAGATCACCCCAAAATACAGATTGGAAGGTGCAGAAGACAAGCAGTCACCTGAGATACTGACCTATTGTAGTTCTTTGGATGCACATTTGGGGTTGTATAAAATGCATTCATGCTGATGGAAGGTGCTTGTGTCAGTGAACGGATTCGGAGGCAGGGCTCTTGAGCAATGCCAGCTGCGTCTACAGGCCTGCGTTGGCCAGGACAAGCTGTGCCTGGCCCCAGAAGCTAGAGTTAGTTTGATACGGTTATAGAAGAATACATGTGCAGGTGAATGCTGAAACTGGAGAACTCTCTGTTACACTTCAGGCAGCTGCAGAATTTGGCTATCATCTGAAAGAGGGAGGAGTTTTCATTCAGCTACTTAATAGCCAGCATTCTACTTGATGCGGCTTTCACTACTCTTTAACATTTACCCGCATTACCAGAGCACTTCTAAGATTCCAGGATATTATCTTCATTTGTTGACCTATTGTTCATCTGTATGCTTTGTTACCTCACTAGCTATTTTTCTCTTCTTTCACTTCTGTCTCTGCCTGCACTCCTCTGCTGTCAACCATACTTTGCACATGTTTTTTTTCCCTCTCAAAATATTTTTTTTAAGAAACTTTGTAATAATCACTATTCCCTTTTGGAGATGTGATGTTCCTATCAATATATACATTATTTAGCCAGTTGTAATTGTTTTATATTTTAATTGTTGTATTTGTTTTGTGAGCAGCCCAGTGAACCTGTTTATATAGTTCTCTATATGAATTTAATAAATAACACTTAAAAACGGAATATTCTGCTTTCTTTCTCTCATGCTTCCCTCTGCCTGAACACCCACCTCCCAATCACACTGATATTTAGTAGCGGTAAGCACTAGCCCCCCTTCATGGATCACTGCCTTGTTGTGGCGAAGGGGCTTGCGTAACTCAGTGAAGCCATAAGCTATGCCGTGCAGGGCCACCCAAGACGGACAGGTCATGGCAGAGAGTTCTGACAAAATGTGGTCCACTGGAGAAGGAAATGGCAACCCACTCCAGTATTCTTGCCAAGAAAACCCCATGGAACGTATCACAAGGCTAAAAGATATGACGCCGGAAGATGAGCCCCTCAGGTCGGAAGGTGTCCAATATACTACTGGGGAAGAGCAGAGGGTATTTCCAAGTAGCGCCAGAAAGAGTGAAGCGGCTGGGCCAAACCCGAAAGGACACTCAGCTGTGGATGTGTCTGGTGGTGAAAAGAAAATCCGATGCTGTAAAGAACAATATTGTTTAGGAACCTGGAATGTCAGATCAATGAATCAAGGTAAGCTGGAGGTGGTCAAACATGAGATCGCAAGATTGAACATCGACATCTTGGGAATCAGCGAACTAAAATGGACAGGCATGGGCGAATTTAATTCAGGTGACCATCATATCTACTATTGTGGGCAAGAATCCCTTAGAAGAAATGGAGTAGCACTCATAGTCAACAAAAGGGTGGGAAAAGCAGTACTGGGGTAGAATCTTAAAAATGATAAAATGATCTCAGTACGAATCCAAGGCAAACCATTCAACATCACAGTAATTCAAGTCTATGCCCCAACCACTGAGGCCGAAGAAACTGAGGTTGATCGGTTCTATGAAGACCTACAACACCTTCTAGAACTAACACCAAAAAAAGACGTCCTCTTCATCATAGGGGATTGGAATGCTAAAGTAGGAAGTCAAGAAATCACCGGGATAACAGGGAGGCATGGCCTTGGTGTACAAAATGAAGCAGGACAAAGGCTAATAGAGTTTTGCCAAGAGAACATGCTGATCATAGCAAACACTCTTTTCCAACAGCACAAGAGGCGACTCTACACATGGACGTCACCAGATGGTCAATATCGAAATCAGATTGATTATGTCCTTTGCAGCCAAAGATGGAGAAGCTCCATACAGTCAGTAAAAACAAGACCTGGAGCTGACTGTGGCTCAGATCATGAGCTGCTTCTTGCAAAATTTCGGCTTAAATTGAAGAACGTCGGGAAAACCACTAAACCGTTCAGGTATGACCTAAATCATATCCCTGATGAATATACAGTGGAGGTGAGGAATAGATTTCAGGGATTAGACCTGATAGACAGAGTGCCTGAGGAACTATGGATGGAGGTCCGTAACATTGTTCAGGAGGCAGCAACGAAATCCATCCCAAAGAAAAAGAAATGCAAGAAAGCCAAGTGGCTGTCTGATGAGGCTTTACAAGTAGCTCATGAAAGAAGGGAAGCGAAAAGCAAGGGAGAAAGGGGAAGATATACCCAACTGAATGCAGAGTTCCAGAGAATAGCAAGGAGAGACAAGAAGGCCTTCTTAAGTGAACAATGCAAAGAAATCGAGGAAAACAACAGAATGGGAAAGACTAGAGATCTCTTCAAGAAAATTGGAGATCTCAAGGGAACGTTTTGTGCAAAGATGGGCATGATAAAGGACAAAGAAGGCAGGGACCTAACAGAAGCAGATGAGATTAAGAAGAGGTGGCAAGAATACACAGAAGAACTATACAGGAAAGATCTGAATGTCCCTGATAGCCATGAGAGTGCGGTCACTGAACTTGAGCCGGACATCCTAGAGAGTGAAGTCAAGTGGGCCTTAGGAAGCATTAGTAACAATAAAGCTAGCGGAGATGACAGTATTCCAGCCGAGCTATTTAAAATCCTAAAAGATGATGCTGTTAAAGTGCTGCATTCAATATGCCAACAAATCTGGAACACTCAACAGTGGCCACAAGACTGGAAAAGGTCAGTTTACATTCCAATTCCAAAGAAGGGCAACGCCAAAGAGTGTTCAAACTACCGCACCATTGCGCTCATTTCACATGCCAGCAAGGTGATGCTCAAAATCCTACAAGCTAGGCTTCAGCAGTATGCGAACCGAGAACTACCGGAAGTACAAGCTGGGTTTAGAAGAGGCAGAGGAACTAGAGATCAAATCGCCAACATTCGCTGCATCATGGAGAAAGCAAGAGAATTCCAGAAAAACGTCTATTTCTGCTTCATTGACTACACTAAAGCCTTTGATTGTGTGGATCACAACAAACTGTGGCAAATTGTTAAAGTGATGGGAGTACCAGACCACCTTACCTGTCTCCTGAGAAACCTGTACGAGGGTCAAGAAGCAACAGTAAGAACCAGACATGGAACAACCGATTGGTTCAAAATTGGGAAAGGAGTACGACAAGGCTGCATATTGTCACCCTGCTTATTTAACTTATATGCAGAGTACATCATGAGAAATGCCGGGTTGGATGAATCAGAGGTCGGAATTAAGATTGCTGGGAGAATTATCAACAACCTCCGATATGCAGACGATACCACCCTAATGGCAGAAAGCGAAGAGGATCTCAAGAGCCTCTTGTTGAGGGTGAAAGAGGAGAGTGCAAAAGCTGGTTTGAAACTCAACATTAAAAAAACGAAGATCATGGCATCTGGCCCCATCACTTCCTGGCATATAGAAGGGGAAGAAATGGAAGCAGTGACAGATTTTACTTTCTTGGGCTCCAAGATCACCGCAGACGGTGACTGTAGCCATGAAATTAAAAGACGCTTGCTCCTTGGGAGGAAAGCTATGGCCAACCTAGACAGCACAGTAAGAAGCAGAAGACATCACCTTGCCGACAAAGGTCCGTCTAATCAAAGCTATGGTTTTCCCAGTAGTAATGTATGGCTGTGAGAGCTGGACTATAAGGAAGGCTGAGCGCCGAAGAATTGATGCTTTTGAACTGTGGTGCTGGAGAAGACTCCTACGAGTCCCCTGGACTGCAAGGAGGTCCAATCAGTCCATCCTAAAGGAAATCAACCCTGAGTGCTCATTGGAAGGACAGATACTGAAGCTGAAGCTCCAATATTTTGGCCACCTAATGCGAAGAGAAAACTCCCTGGAAAAGACCCTGATGCTGGGAAAGACTGAAGGCAAAAGGAGAAGGGGACGGCAGAGGATGAGATGGCTAGATAGCATCACGGATGCAATGAATATGAACTTGAGCACGCTCCGGGAGAGAGCGCAGGACAGGAAGGCCTGGCGTGCTGTGGTCCATGGGGTCACGAAGAGTCGGACACGACTGAACAACAACAACAAAGCACTAGCCACCAGGTTCAGTTTGGACCCTGATTTGTTCAGACATTACTGTTCACCTCTAAGGTTAATCTGAGTTGGTTAAGTGCAGTTTCAAGCTGTTGCAGAATCAGACATTTATTCTGCCCTTACTGCAAGGGGCTCAGGGCAGTGTACATAGTTCTCCTTTCCTTTATCTTCACAACTTATGAAGTGGGCTAGGTGAAGAGATAATGACCTTGGATCATCCCAAAGGTTGAATATTTATTGAACCTGGGTCTCTTATCTAAGTCCAACACTCTATTCACCATATAACACATATAATTATGTGCTTAAAAACAGATGGAGATAGTTTATTAACGTTAGTTTATTAACGTTAGTATAATTGATATGACCTATTTATGTGGATTATCATGTTACTTTTTGAAATGAATTTGACTGTCTATTGTAATGTGCTGAGATATATATTCTTCTTGCATGGCTACTCTTGCACTGTAAACCACATATAAATTTAACAAGAATAATTTATACAGGTCTTTAGCAAGGGATTCACCCTTTGATCTACTGCCTGCAGCAGTAATAGTTATCTTATGAAGAATGCTGAGCAGACATGCTGACAATCAAAGAGATCTGTATCCATGAAAAGTGTGGAGGGTGGGGCAGAATCACACAAGAAGCTAATTGGGAGTCACCCCGCCTCCCCCAAATATAGCATAAGCCAAGCAGAGTGTTCAAAGACATTAAAGACGTTCCTCCCAAACACAAGAGTGTGTGTGTGTGTGTTTTACAATAAAAGTTTAAGTGTGCCATGACATCACTGAAATAAATTATGAAACTAAAATATGTAATGTAGTAATTACCACCCTTAATTGGAATCCCTCATGTGTACATTATGCCTAACTATTGAAGCAGTAGGGAGACTCACAGATGGATGAAAATGAATGAAGTGTTTGCCAGATCTTTCCCCATAATGTGGCTTAGGTGTTGCTATACAAACATGCAGGGCTACCCATCCATTAACGTAAGACATGGGTAGCTGCTGTGCCTATCATGATGGCATCTTGTAAATTTGAAAGGATTTCTTCCATTTGAACATCTTGTTCACTACATGTATAGGCAGAACAGCTCATTGTTGAAGTCGCAGGTCATAATGAAGTATTTCCAGAAACAAGCAAAGTACAACATATAAAGCCAATTATCCTGACAACTAGTCACATCTACAACTAAAAGGGTTTGGTTTGTCTTCATAGCTCTCTCTCCTTTCCAAAACATCTCTATTGGCTAGCAAACTTGACTATTTATTTGCTGGATTGATCAATGGCTCTTCGAAGTAAGAAAACATTTCAGATATATTGTAATACTTTTGAGTACTATTATTATTTTGAGATATCAAATACTGCTAAATAATGAGAAAAACATTCCATACCTGTTCACCACAAAAATGCAGTATGTAAAGAACTAATTCATATGTCAACTATTCACAATTCTAGCAGACAGCAACTGGACCAGCAAAATAGTCAATGTTCTCAACTAAGTACTTCGTGAGATCTGATAAAATTTCATGTTAAAATTTGAACATATAGTAGCATAACACCACAGACACAAATTGTATTATCTTTCAGCGTTTTCAAACAGAGGCATAAACAGTGCTGACTCAAAATCACTAAGCTATACCATGGAAATCCATATGCTCAAACCAAACATCCTGTCCTCTGATGCCAACAAGCATTTTGGGATGAAAACCACACTCCATCTGCAACTTGGTCTGAGCCAGCACACCAGCAAGGATGACAAGAATACAGTAAGCTTTTTCAGGCCCACCCTGCTTCTTATTTATTGCTAGTGTGATAATAAACTTAACAGTGGAGAGGAAGGGTGCAACTAGGGACAACAAGCAAGCAAGCACCGGCAATCAATGAAATTAGCTCCATGAGGCTATTGGTCCATAAAAAAGGTAAAAGGTGTCCCCAACCAGTTGTGTCCGACTCTAGGGTGTGGTGCTCATCTCCATTTCTAAGCCGAAGAGCCAGCGCTGTCCGAAGACGCTTCCGTGGTCATGTGGCCGGCATGACTGAACACCGAGGTGCACGGAACGCTGTTACCTTTCCCACCGAAGCGGTACCTATTTATCTACTTGCAATTTCTTGCTTTCGAACTGCTAGGTTGGCAGAAGCTGGGACTGAAGACGGGAGCTCACTCCGTCACACAGCACTCGGGTCTCGAACTGCTGTCCTGCCGACCTTCCAGTCTGCAGTTCAGCGTCTTAACCACGAAGCCACCATGGCCCCATACCGTGGTCCATACTCCAATTGACTATGGCATGCAGTCTCTCAGATGAGGGCTCCGGATAGGGGCGAATGCTCCTTACTTGTTCTCCTCGACCTCTCAGCGGCTTTTGATACCATTAACCATGGTATCCTCCTGGACCGCCTGGAGGCGTTGGGCATTGGAGACACCGTAATATGGCGGTTCCGGTCCTTCCTCTCCAGCAGGTACCAGAGGGTAGCACTGGGAAAGGAGGTTTCGGACCCATGGCCGCTCACTTGTGAGGTGCCACAGGGTTTCATCCTCTCCCCGATGCTATTTAACATCTATGTGAAGCTGCTGGGGGCTATCATCAGGAGGTTTGGGGTGCGGTGTCATCAATATGCAGATGACACGCAGCTCTTCCTCTTGTTCAAATCTTCACCAAGGTTGGCTGTAGAATCCCTGTCCAAATGTCTGGAGATGGTGAGTGGCTGGATGAAGAGGAATAAGCTGAAACCTGACAAGACCGAGGTACTTTTGGTGGGAGACAAGAGGAGGTTGGGGGATGTTAACCTGGTGTTGAGTGGGGTACGGCTACCCTTGAAAGACCAGGTCTGCAGCCTGGGGGTCATTTTAGACTCTCAGCTGTCCATGGAGGCTCAAGTGTCAGCTGTGAGCCGGACAGCGCTGTACCAACTTCATCTGATACGGCAGCTGCACCCCTACCTTCCCGACCATCTGCTCCCATTGGTAGTACATGCCCTGGTCTCCTCTCGTTTAGACTACTGTAATACGCTCTACGTGGGGTTACCCTTGAAGACGGTTCGGAAGCTGCAGCTGGTACAGAACGCAACGGCTCGCCTGATTAAAGGCAGCCACCAGCATGATCACATCACTCCGGTGCTGAAGGAGTTGCACTGGTTACCAGCTGTTTTCCAGGCCAAACTCAAGGTGTTGGTTTTGACCTTTAAAACCCTATATGGTTCCGGCTCAGCCTATCTTAAGGAGGGCCTCCAGCAACATCAGACAGGCCGCTTTACAAGATCACTCTTGGATGGCCTTCTCTCTGTCCCATCAGCCAGGACAGCTAGACTGGTGAGGACAAGAGGGCCTTCTCTGTGGTGGCCCCCACTCTGTGGAACTCCCTCCCTAGGGAACTCTGCCATGCCCCCTATTTAACGAGCTTCCACCACGCATTAAAAATGTGGTTGTTCAGGGAGGCATTTGGGGTGGGTTAGGGTATTTTTCAAAATGATTTTAATGTAGAATTTTGTTTTAAACTGTTTCTATTATTGTACATCTCCCAAAGTGGCTGGGTGACCAGCCAGATGGGTAATACATTAAATAAATAAATAAATAAGTAAGTAAGTAAGTAAGTAAGTATAGGGGGCAGTACTCGTCCAGCCTTTTCTTGGGGAATATGAATATTGCATCCAGGGTTGAAATTTGAGACGGCATGCATCCTAACCACATATTCCATAGAACTATAGCTCTAAATAAAGTGCCCAGTCCTTATCTACTTGACTGGGCCCAGAGGAATTGCAGAAGCTTCATATGCATCTCTTGTCTATTACTACGGTTGTGCGGTTAGGGAGCTGCTCTGTGAAATGAGAGGTATGACTTCTAGCCCTGCCATTTTTCTTTTTGCCATCTTACATCATTGCTAGCTAGCCAGGCAGCTAAAAGTGCAAGCTTTGCATTGTGATGGTTACTTCAATATTTCCCAAGGCAAAAACACAGCCATTCCTGTTTCCCATACTAGTTCTCTTTCCTGCCAAGCTAATAGGCATGTCCTAGTCCTTGTGAACCTCCTCCTGTGGTTTATGCTGTTCTTTAATGCACAGACCTCTCCCTTGCCAAAAAGTTGTTTATATGGGCAGCAATATGTTTGGAATGTTACAAGGAGTACCAGTATGGGAGTCGCCTTTCTCCCAACAGGGCTTGAAAGCTTGAGGAGCTCATGGATTCAACATGCACGCTTCCTTCCAACTGACCTAGAGAAAGCTAATTGGATACTGTTGTAAGTGTCCTTCCTCTGCTATGTGGCCCTGTGTATTTGCTTGTCAAAAGGGGTAGCTGCTTACAGTTTGCTTAGTTGGTGCTATAAGAGGACTAAAATGCACTGGTAGTATACCATGTAATGTGTAGCTATTGGCGCCAGTTGCTGGGCTCCTGCTCACCTTGCCAGTCATTTGCACAGAAGTCTTTGTGGTTGGCAGGTCAGTCACTTATGCAAAGGTAAAGGTGCTAAAAAGACTTGAGACACATAAGCAAAAACCTGTCTTTATTAAACAATGACTGAGTACAAACACAATTACAAGTGTTAGGAGTTGTTCCCAGAAGTAATTTTGGCATAATCTGTCATCACTCACCATTATACCTTCTCCCACCCCAGTCTGATAAGAGTCTTCATATAATCCATAAATGCTTACATAATTACATATTGACTATCTGACCAAAAAAGAGAGTATGTCCAATCAATGTCCAATCAATTTTAGAGAATGCTATCTCCACATTCAATTAGATATTAATCAGGACACTCTTAAAATGTTCATAGGTCACTTTTCTGTTAAGACAATATTCAAAACAGGTTACAAACAATCAAAATAGCTATACAACAAGCAGTAATAAGGACAATCAACAACTCTGATCCCAAGTAGTTTATCGGATTTAAACGTTAAAAATAAGCACCTTTTATTGAGCATGGAATCACACTGGAAGCCACCAGAGGGTGGCCAAAAACTCCTGCTTAGCAATGAAAAGGATATTTTAATTGATAATAATTGAATTGGGGTATATATCATAGTATTTTTGATGGTAACTGATTAAGGAAACTGATTAGGTTGTATATTCTGCTTCTGTTGGCCATTCAGAGTATCTTCCAGTAGAATAGAGGTTCTTGGTGTTGCTATCTTGGGTCAATTCATTTTACCTATAATTACATTTATATCCTGACTTTTCTCCTCCTTAAGGAACCCAAGGCGACGTACATCATTCTCCTCCTCTCCATTTTATCCTCACAACAACCCTGTGAGGTAGGCTGGGCTGAGAGTCTGTGACTGGCCCAAAGTCACTCAGTGAGCTTCCATGGCTGAGTGGGGACCAGAACCTGGATCTCCTGACCCCCAGTCCAACACTCGATCCACTACACCACACTGGCTCTCCTACTAGAACATATCCTACTAGAACAGCTTTCCGCAAACTGGTGCCCTCCAGATATATTGGACTACCATTCCCATCATCCCCACCCAGCATAGCTGTACTAGAACAAATAATATGATGTATAATACTACAAATTCCATGTCAATGTTTTATTTTTGACATTTTTCTATCTTGGCAGAGACTTCAGCTAGCCTATTCTCATCATGGAGTTTTTATAGCAAAGAATAAAAAAGATGAATATACAGGTAGCTTTAGTTAGAAGAAAGAAACCAAGAGATAGCACATTTTCAAAGGAACAAGTTGTGTCTTGTATAGAGATGTACACTTTCTAGAAATAGAAATTTTGGGAAAAATTGAAACATAAGCAATATTTTTTAAGCACACTTTACAGACCTAAAGTCACTTTGTTGCTTTAAGACAGCCTTCCCGAACCTGGTGTCCTCCAGATATTTTGGATTTCAGTACCTATCAGCCTCAAGCAGGATGGCCAATGGTCAGGAATGCTGGCCATCGCAGTCCAAAACATCTGTGGGGCACCAGACTGAGGAAGGCGGCTTTAACATAAAGCAGCCTTTATGTTCCTAAAGTTATATTATTTATAACTTTGTTTGCTCATAAAATTATCAACATATTTGAAAACTTTTAAAAAATGAACTCACTAAATTCATAATTATTGTCTGAATAACATATACTTTTAAAACGTAATATACCAAACATGATTAGTTTTATATACAAACCAACTTATACATTGAGCAGGGGGTTGGACTCGATGGTCTTATAGGCCCCTTCCAACCCTACTATTCTATGATTCTATATTTTAGATTCCTAGTTTATGTCTGACCAGAGGGAACTTCAGCAAGTAGTCCCTGCAACATCTGAATCATTCTAGAAACATCTGAATCCAGAAGAAGAACTTCAGGAAGAGGAAGACAAGTCCAGAAACATAAGACTCTGTAGCACAAAAACCAAACTGTCAATAATGTACATTTTCTTCCATTTATATGGTGACTCTTCATATTGAGAAACTGAGCATGGCTTGGAACATCCCAAAATGTCTATCAGTAAAAGATACATTGGATCAATAATTTTAATAAGAAATGGAAGAAATAACTATGCTGAGAATCTTACAGAGAGGATTTTAAAAAAGGAAAGAGGATTTCCCCCCATGGCTTCATTATTTCTAGACATTTTACATCTTTAGTCTCTGTATAAAAGTCTTATTGCACAGTTTTAGAAATCATGGGGGGGCAGTAAAGGCTTGGTAACAATATAAGAACACCTTGTCTTAAATTCTGAAAGAAAATATTTCATAATCCAAAGCTGTTCATTTTCCCCAATTTTTTTGAAATAACAAAAACAGTCCTGGGGGGGGAATGTTTTTCCAAACACTTCTGGATTTTTTTCTGGGCCTTCACATCTCGTCTTTGTTGTGGTCATGTGTTGCTTGGCTGCTTCCATGGATGTCCAATGGTAGGGGCATCAAACCACAATGCCATGACAGATGCATAGTGGCAGAGTTGCCATGAATGCTGGGGAGTGTGTTGGCATTAGATCTCATTTCAAACAGCATTTATTGTTTACTTTGGTGCTGGTAAGATACAGTCAGGGCCAGAAATATTGGAACAAGGATAACTGTTTTGGCAGTTGGCCTCTGTACGCCACCACATTGAGGTTGAAAGGAAACACACCCAAATGGGAGTGAAGTCGGGACTTTCAGCTGTAATTCAAGGGGTGTGACAAAAGCGGGGCACTAACCATTCAGGAAGGACAGCCAGTGGCATACACACACACCCATCGTTGGTGGCTCATAAGTAATGGAACGAATGGCTAACAAGACTCTGCATGGCCAGGTGTGGACTGTTTCCTGGGTACCCCATGACCAATCAAGCAGATAAAAGGCCTGGAGGTGGTTCTGAGTGTTACATTTGTGTTTCGTAGCTGTTCACTGGAACTCCCAACATGAGGTCCAAAGAGGTGTCCATGCGAGTGAAGGAGGCCATCATTAGGCTGAGGAAACAACATAAACCCATCAGAGAGACAGCAGAAGCAGTGAGAGTGGCCGATACAACAGTTTGGAACATCCTGAAAAAGAAGGAATTAACTGGCAAGCTCAGCAACAGCAAAAGGCCTGGCAGACCACAGAAGGCAAGTAAAGTGGATGTCCGCAGAATGCTGCTCATGGTGAAGAGGAACCCTTTCACAACATCTAGCCAGGTCAAGAACGCTCTTGCGGAGGTAGGCGTGTCATTGTCAACATCTACAGTCAAGAGACGGCTTTATGAATGTAAATACAGAGACTTCACAACAAGGTGCAAACCACTGGTAACGCTCATGAACAGAAAGGCCAGATTAGCCTTTGCCAGCAAACACCTAAAAAAGCCTGCCCAGTTCTGGAATAAGACTCTTTGGACTGATGAAACCAAGATTAACTTGTGCCAGAATGATGGGAAGAGAAAAGTATGGAGAAGGAAAGGAGCAGCTCATGATCCAAAGCATAACACATCATCTGTCAAACATGGTGGAGGCAGTGTTATGGCATGGGCATATATGGCTGCCAATGGAACTGGGTCACTGGTGTTTATTGATGACCTACTGCTGATAAAAGCAGCAGGATGAATTCTGAAGTGTATAGGGCTATACTTTCTGCTCAGATTCAGCCGAATACTGCCAAACTGATAGGATGCCGCTTCATAATGCAGATGGATAATGACCCAAAACATACAGCAAAAGCTACCCAAGAGTTTCTGAAGGCAAAGGAGTGGGATGTTCTTCAATGGCCAAATCAGTCATGTGATCTCAACCCAATAGAGCATGCTTTTCACTTACTGAAGACTGAAGGCAGAAAGAGCCACAAACAGCAGCTGACGGCAGCTGCAGTAAAGGCCTGGCAAAGCATCTCGAGGGAGGAAACTCAGCATTTGGTCATGTCCATGGGTTCAGGCACGGCAGTCTTCAGGATGACTGCAAAGGATTTTCATCCAGGTATTGAAGGTGGTCCTTAAGTTTGAAATGATGTTGGTTTGTTCCATTACTTATGTGCCACCAACCGTGGGTATGTGTGTATGCCACTGGCTGTCCTTCCTGAATGGTTAGTGACCCACTTTTGTCGAACCCCTTGAATTACAGCTTAAAGTCCCAACTTCGCTCCCACCTGGGTGTGTTTCCTTTCCACTTCAACATGATGGTGCACAGAGGCCAACTGCCAAAACAGTTATCCTTGTTCCAATATTTCTGGCCCTGGCTGTATCTTCTCCGTGTTAAAGTAAATAGGGTGCTCTACCTCTCCTACAGGCCATACATGAGTAAGAACCTATTATCTTGTATCTGGAGATGAGCAAAATGCATTTGCTGCTATATTATAGCAAAACCAAGATTTGATTGGCCATTAGCACTCTCCATATGGCTCATAGTCCTTTTAATAAGCTGAATTAACCATTTAATATTAACTACCTTGACTGTATATTGGTCTCTCTACCTCATAAGTTTATCTCCTAACAGTATCCTAGAAATTTCCGTGATAGCACAAAGGATTTGAAAGTTTTTCTGCTGGTCAGTAAATGAAAATAACACTTGTCATCAAGGATTTGATCCAGGATGAACACACTAACCTAGTGTGATTCACAGAAATTTGGTTGGATGAATGATGGTTGAATTTGTCTGAATTATGTACTCCAGGTTTCTCCATGCAGTAGCAGGCTTAACCCAGGGGATGGGAGGGTGGGATGGCAGTTCTCTATTGGGATTCCATTGTCCTGATCAGGTGTAATCCAAACTTTGCTGAGTTTTGAGTGAATGTTACTGAAATTGGGAGCTCAGGCCAGGATAGGGATTCTATTGTTGTAGCATTGTGCCACTGCCCAAGTCTTCTTACCTGAGCTGGCCACAGTGGTCTTGGGGGTGATGTTGGGAGTCCACTAGGCTGGTTAGTTCCTAGCCTTGGGAACTTCAATGTTAATACAGAGGTCACCCCACCAGGAGTGGTTCAGGGGTTCGTGGACATCATGAGAACTTTGGGTCCGTCCCAGGTAACTTCTGGCCCTACACATTCAGCTGCATACACCTGAAACTTGTTACTTTGTCCTGGATGGGATGTGAGCAATGGGTGTGTGTGCGTTAATATAGTTCCACTGTTATAGACAGGTCACTATCTGTCCGGGTTTAGACTTGGCACCCCAGACCTGCACAGGGCTGAGGGGCCTATTAAGATGGTCCGTCCCTGGAAACAGATGGATTCGAATTGTCTTCTGATAGCAGTTGGGGACCTTTCCTTCACATAATGTGGTAATCCTGTCGAAGACCTCGTCAACCTCTGGAATGGGGAAATGGCTTGGCCAGTTGACATGATTGCTCCTGAATGTCTTCTCTCTGGACATTAGCTCATTGGTGGTTTGAGGAGTTGACAGCAATGAAACGAATGGTAACAGAAGACTTTTGACACATCTGATTGAAGACAGCCTAGAGTTCATATTAGAGCCTACTCTGTGGCAATGATGGCAGCAAAATCTTAACTTTTCTGCCATCAGTGTCCACTGAGTCAGCCAGTGGGACTGCTCCGAGTAGTTAGAGGACTTCTACACCTTAGCTCACAAAGTGGAGAAGACAGTTTGATAACCCACTGTGACAAATTTGCTTGACGCTTTGCAGATAAATTGCTTGTATTCTTACATTCTAGCTGCTGCAGTTAGAGCAGTACTAGTAGATGTATCTTTGAAACCTGCTTGACCAGTCAGATAGCATACTTTTCCATTTGGCAAGCCCAAAGATGTGGACAGGATTCTTGGAGAAGTGAGACCAATCACAACCCTTACCCATCCTAGCTAATAAGAGCAGCCAGAGATGGACTAGCAAAGTAGGTGGAAAGGAGTGGTGAATGACTCACTGCAGAACACGCAGTCTCAGCATGCTTGAGACTATAGTGAGACAGTTATTGAAAAAAACCTCCCCTAATCCCAACATATTGAAGAGTTGCTGGATAATCTCTAATACTGCATTGCTGGGCAAGATGTTAAGAGTATATGGTGTATGCACAGCTCCATCTTTTCCTGTTCAATTCACTTCAATTCAGCTTTGGGCCTGGTGTGGGGATTGAGACAGCCTTGGTTGCCTGACCTATGCCAGGAATTGGGACAGGAGAAGAACATCCCTGTTGGCTTTGTTGAACCTCTCAGTGACTTTTGATACCAGTGACCATGGTATCCTCGTCTGGCTTGCTGGGATGGAATCTGGGGGCACAGTATTATGGTGGTGCCAGTTTTTGCTGAAGGTTTCAGAAGGTTGTTCCAGAGACTCCTGTTTGATGCCTTGACTGTTGGCTTATTGTGTCCCTCAGGCTTCTATGTTATCCCCCATGCTATTTATCAGCTATATGAAACCACTGAAACCAATCATCTCTGTCTTAAGGTTCGATGTTATCAATATGCAAATGACAACTAATTATCTCTCTCTCTCTCCTTTCCATCCCATTCCAGGAAGGCTATGGAGAACCTGAAATATTTCCTTGAGGCAGCAATGGACTGGATACAGGCCCCAGTAATGCAGATTTGGCCAAAGTGATGTTTGAATACATCAAGTTTGACTAATTGCATTCACTCCACATAGGGCTGCCTTTGAAGAATATTCAAAAACGGAAATTAATCCAAAATGCATTGGTCAGGCATACAACTCCCTTACTGAAACACTTGCATTGGCTTCCCATTTGGTTCCAGATGCAGTTCAAAGCGTCAATGGCCCATGAGCCAGCCAGCCTACTGAGATCATCTTCAGAAGCCCTTGTGTGACCCCCAGAAATAAGTTTCTTTGGAACCATGAAGAGGACCTTTTTGGAGGCTGCTTTGGAACTCCCTCATTAGAGTGGCCCATCTCACCCCATCCGTAATGGCATTTCCAAAGATGGTCAAAACCTTCCTTTTTAGAAAGGCATTTAGTTCATAATTTGTTTGAGTTATCTCTGGTTTTTATATAATTTTAAATTGCTGCTGTATTGTTATTTTTATGGTTTTACCTCTGTTAGCCTCCTTGAGCTCTTCTGAGGAAAGGCAGGACACAAACCATTTACGTAAAATATATCTAATAACAGCTAGCAAAAGATAACCTAACTGGTCAGAAGCACAAGAGAAAAAAGGCCCATTATGAAAAACAAAATGAAGGTCTCTTTTCTAAAAAGTCTGAATTCTACCATTTTCCCTTTACTTAAGGTGCAGTCTCTACATGTGTAGGCAAATAGCAACTACTACATAAGCTGTTCAATCAGGACAAGCGTCAATCCCTCTGCGCTCCCTGACAAGAGTAATTGGCAAGAGTGTTGGACTAGGAGCTGGGAGATCCAGGTTCTAGTCCCCACTTGGCCATAGAAGCTCACTGGGTGACTTTGGGCCAGTCACAGACTCTCAGCCCAACCCACCTCACAGGGTTGTTGTTGTGAGGATAGAATGGAGAGGAGGATAATGTAAGCCGCCTTGGGTTCCTTGCAAGGGAAAAAAGGCGGGGTATAAATGCAATAAATAATAATTTCTCATTTCAGTTTGCAAAATGCTTTATAACATTCGGTCTGCCTTCACAATACCTGTATGAGATAGCAATAGAGTTGTACCTCTAGGCAAGCCACTGAATCCATACAGTGGTACAGCCTTCCCCAACTTGTTGCCCTCTAGATGTGTTGGACTACAACTTCTATCATTCTGCATCAGGCCTGGCAGATGCAAGTTCAGTTCTTTTCAAGTTCAACCAAACCCACAGGTTCACAGACTTACTTTCTAATTTATTGATATTATAGATGTCATATCCCAGCTTTTGAGGCAATGCAAACTGGTACCTAGTGAATTACCAAAAAGAACCAGCTTAGTATGGTTTTGTCCTGCTAAATCAAGACAACAGTCTGTTGCTGCATTCCAAACCAATTGATGTGGATTTCCTAGTCAACTGGCAAGAAGCCGTTAAACATATCTGAGAGTAAAAAGAACCACCTTTTATAATAAACATTGTTATATTTAGATGTCTCTAATATAGTTACTGTTGGAAACAAAGTCTTGCTACAAGTGCTTAGCCATTCAATGCAAAATTGTGTTGTGAGCTCTGAGTGGTCTAGTTTATACAACCTATCACGATGACTTTGTTCTTTTTTAGTTCAGCAGGCATTAGAGGTATTCACTAGCATCACCCATGAAAGTTTGATAAATCCACTGGCATTTAGTTTTGGAACTTGCTTGTAAATCCAGAAACATAAGGCATCTGAATTACAGAATAGCTTTGTAAAAGCAAGAGAGTGTCATCCTCCTCTTTTGCTGTGTGCTACTAAGGTTAGTATATGCTTTGATTAGAAATATATACTGCTATCTATCAGACTGCAAGAGGAAAATTGCCTTTCCAACTCTTGGGTCTATGCTAACTAGTCCTATGATTGTTGTATGTCCTTAACTTGGATTTAAAAAAAAAACATATCCTTCTTTACAGCCCCAGAGAGATTCTCAAAGCAGCTGAACAACATGGCAAGATAATAAGAGATGAGTACAAACACAAAGAATAGATTAAATCATGGAACAACTATAGTCTGAACATTAAAATTACTTAAACCCAAGAATTCTAAAAAGCCTGGCCAAACAAAAGGCCTTCACCTGGCACTGGCCAGGCAAGTCTTCCTGGAGAGTATTCCAAAACCAGGTAACACAACAGACAAGGCTGAGACGACTGACAAGTACCCGCAAACTTAGTGAATGTTATGGTGCTAGCACATCAGTATAAATTGTTACTTTGCCATATGGTAGCTCCTCATCCATATATTCTGAGCACACAAACTTTAGAATGTCTTCATGAGACCATCTGCCATCTTTACATATTCTTGAGTATGAAATGGAAGGCTTCTTGGATGAATTGATGAAAAACAAGTTAACATAAGGAGAGAAAGTCAACTTCTTCTGTAGTCTGAGAGGCTCCACAGGTTCTTGTAAATAAAAGAAAGCAGCAATCTGCAGTATATCTGTTGAGATTTTATTTCAAATCCTTTTATCATTTTGTACCTCCAAGATAACATAGCAGACTGTTTGGTTTTTCCACAAGCAGATGCAACTTCTCAAGAACAAAGCAACTGGATCTGGCCATTTATGTAGCGCTGCTTAGGGTAATGGTGTAAGTGTGTTGACACTGATATAATGCAGAACTGAGATTGCTTTATACCAAATCTAATTACTATTTAAGTGATTATCCTAATCCTCCCTGCAATGTCTATCCACTGAAAAACAATTTATTTATCTAGTCCTACTGCAGACATATTTGCTATGTTTTCCCAAATATAAGCTACATTTTACCACTAGTTATTCACACCAATTATTTCCCTCTTGTCTCTGAGCTCTCCTCTGGCATGTATTTTCCCAATAATGGATAATGAATATAAACAGTATTCCATGTGTAGTCTCAGGGTGGTGAGAGTAAATAGGTGACTGAGTTCATTTGCTATGTGAAATATTCACTCTCACTTTATTAAAAAAAGGTGTCCCCAACCAGTCGTGTCTGACTCTAGGGTGCGGTGCTCATCCCTGTTTCTAAGCCGAAGAGCCAGTGCTGTCCGAAGATGCTTCCGTGGTCATGTGGCCGGCGTGACTGAACACCGAGGTGCACGGAGTGGTAAAAAGATACTAACTTTCTTCAAAACAAACAAGAGGACTTTATAAAAAGAGGTAACAGATAATTTGAAGATTCTGTACCTACTCAGTGTTTGTTGCCTTTTCAATCATTTACTGTTTATATTCAAGATAGGTATGAAACTTCAGAAGATGCTGTAGCAATATATAATCCACGGCCTACCCTCTAAACATCTACAATCTAGCATTCAAGTTCAACATCAAAGTTTATAAAATTACATAGCTAGTTTTCTATGAGTCAATGGCCATGCTTCTATGAAAAGCTAAACCAGGATTTAACATTACACAACCAAGAGAAACCACAGACTCAGATATTCCCCCACCTTCTCCTCTCTTCCAGCTGCATAGCTAGAACTACAGCAGAGTTTATTTTCACTTTCACCAACTCCTGGCTTCTTACATATGAACCAGGAATCATGGTTTAACACGAACGCTAATCAATTGGTAAACAAGTCAACAACCCTGGATTATTTTGCTGGCTTTTTGAACGTACTAGATTTCTGTATCATATATAACAAGGCAGAAAAGGGAGAAAGCACATCTAAACTCAGCACGAGTTCTCTGCACCACAGAGGCTTGTATGCATAACATTAAAACCTGGCTTAGGGTTACATATGAACTGGCCTACTGTTCCTATCTTAAAACAACTGCAAGCTGCATGATCAAAATTCTGGAGTAGAAACCAAGAGCCTGAGCAGCCTTTATATTAGGGCTGTGTTTGTGCAGATACAGATTCACCTGTATTTCACTCTTTCATTCGTCTGATGTGCAGGTAAAGTTGCTTCACAAAATCTGATAAGCAGTATCAGTGAGCAATATTATCACTAAAATGCTTTCAAAATCGCGTAAGAATTTTTTCCAAGCCGTATGTGCCAGCAGTCACAATGTCTGTACCTGAGAATTTTCAACCATCAGGCTCCTCCCTCAACTGAGAAGAGGGGCTAGACACCTTATGGCTATCCCCTCTTCTGGTTCTTCCCCCAACCGGATGGTTCCTGGTAGCCTTACCAGCTTGCCCTTGGGTCTGGTGCTGCTGCTGCTGCTGAATGCCAGATCGGTCCAAAATAAAATGTCTCTCATCCATGATTTGATTGTGGATGAGGAGGCTGACCTGGTATGTATTACTGGGACCTGGGTGGGGGACCTGGGAGGGGTTACTCTTTCCAAGCTATGCCCTCCTGGGTACTCAGCACTGTACCAACACTGACTTGAGGGTCGGGGGGGGGTCTATAGGAATTCAATCCCTCTCTCTAGGCTTCCTGCTCATTTGAGTGCAGATCTCGAGTGTTTGCACCTTGTGTTGAGTACCCAAGACAGATTAGGGATTCTGCTGGTGTACCCCCCCCCCCACTGCCCATCAGGCTTCCTGCCTGATGTGACGGAGGTTGTCTCAGACTTGGTGTTGAGGACCTAGGATGATGGCCCTGGGGGAACTCAACTTCCATGCCGAGGCCACCGTATCCAGGGTGGCTCAGGACTTCATGGCTGCCATGTCAACCATGGGGCTGTCCCAAAATGTCATCAGCCCATCACATATAAAAGTACACACACTTGATCTGGTTTTCTCGACTGGGCAGGATGGTGATCTGAAAGTGGAGGAATTAACATCTGTCCCTTTGTCATGGTCAGATCACTTCCTTCTGAGGTTTAGACTCTTGGCAGCCTTTCCCATCTGCAAGGGTGGGGGACCTATTAAAATGGTCTGCCCCCAGAAGCTGATGGATTCTGATGGATTCCAGAGGGCTCTGAGGGATTTTCCTGCTGGCATGGCTGGCGCTCCTGTCGAAGCCCAGGTCACTCTGGAATGCAGAGATAACTCAGGCAGCTGACGTGATCGTGCCCAAGCACCCTCTCCCTCTGAGCAGAGCCCAGCCACCTCCTTGGTATACATTCGAGCTGAGGGCAATGAAGCAAGAGGCAAGACAGCTAGAGCGCAGGTGGAGGAAAACTCGTGCAGTGTGACTGAACACAGGTTAGCGCTCATTATCGAACCTAGTCTGTGGCGGTGAGGGTGGCAAACAGGCAGTTCTTTCCCACCAGCATTGCATCTTCTCAGTGTTATCCAGCAGAGCTTTTCCAAGTGGTTCACAGCCGGTTACATTCTGGGCCAGGGAGACTGTGGAACCCTCGGTTGCATGCTGTGACTTGAAGTTGCTCAGATTCGTCATGAATTGGATACAATTAATGCAATTCCATTGGCAGAGGTGTTCAGAGCACCGTCTGGTCCAGTTTTATTGGATGAGTTTCAGTTTCTGAGGCCCGACGATGCGGACAAGGTGCTTGGCCAAGTCTGATCGACCACTTATGTGCTTGACCCTTGCCCTTCATGGCTTATTACATCAAACAAGGAAAGGATGTCTGGCTGGGTCCAGGAGGCTGTAGATTCCTCCTTGAGAGAGTGGTGCCAACCTCTTTAAAAGAGGCAGTTATCAGACCACTCCTGGTCCTTAATATCATCCTCAGTGGTCCTTCGCCATGAGCCCCTCCCAAAGGAAGTAAGGCAGGTGGCTACCAGGAAGAGGGCCTTTTTGGCTGTGGCACCCTGGCTGTGGATTAAGCTCTCTAGAGAGGTTCACTGGGCACCTACATTGTATTCCTTCTGGTGCCAGATGAAGACCTTTTTATTTTCCCAGGCATTTTAGCTTTCTAGTCTTTTAGCTTTGCTGTTTTAAATCTGTATTTTAAATCTCTGGATTGCTGCTGGGTTTTATTCTGGTTGTATTGTTATATTGTGGTTGTAATGCTTTTATATTTTATATTGTTTTGCTGTGTGCTTTTTGGTTTTAATTTTTGTGAACTTCCTAGAGAGCTTTGGGTATTGGGCGGTATAGAAATAAAATAAACTGTCACTACCAGCAGCCATTCCAGTGGGCTGAAGCAGAGGGACATAACATGGAAAGCAGGGCCATTTCACCAGCCCTGCTGAAAGACTACTTCCTGTTTTCCTCTTCACTCCCCATCATTTTTTTTTTTAGTTGTGCCTTTTTAGATTGTAAGCCTGTGGGAAGGGAGTCTCTTGTTTTCATTTATCATAGTAAAGCTCCTATGGGAGCTTTCTTGGCCATGTGGCATAAAAATTTAAACTCTGCTCAGTTCATTTATCGCTAACGAACAGAAATTGAACATCTCCTGCTCTGCCAAGCTTAGCTTTGATTCTATACACATTTGTTTGACAAATCCTAGTCGTCACAGATGTATACGAAGACTGGTACTATTCCTATATCAACAGCTTAAAAAAAATCAAAAGGAGCAGCTGCGCTAGTCAGTGGTGTGAAAATAAAGAGCCTGTGGCACCTTAAAGACTAACAATGTTTTATTACTGAGGCATGAGCTATCGTGGACTAAACCTACTTTGTCAGATGCAGGAATGAATAGAAACAAGAGGGAAATGTCAGTTACAGGAAGGTAAAAAACAAACGTTCTTTTTTCAATTTAAAGAGACATCTACAATATTAAAAAAGTGAACTGCAAGATGGGACTACACACTATAATGATTAAGCCATTCTGACGCATGATGGCATACACCACATCTGAGAATGTGCAGCTGTATGATCCCCTGACAGTGTGTCTGCAGCTATTTGGTCCAGTGATAGTGTTGTCTGGGTAGATATGGGGACAGAGCTGGCAGCAGTGTTTGTTGCAAGGCCAACTTCTAGTCTTTGGGGTAGTCCATCACTGTATGTCAACAGCTGTTTGAGATTGGCAGGTTGTCTGGATAAAGGCCTCCCACCTACTGCCTGTGAGAGGTGAGGATCATTTTCCAAAATGGGATGTAAATCCCTGATGAAGCGTTGTAATGGTTTGAGCTGGGAGCTGTAACTGACAAGAAGTGGAGTTCTGTTGTTTTCTCTCTTGGGCCTGTCCTGTAGTAGGTGGCTTCTGGGTAGTTGTTCGGCCCCATTCATCAGTTTCTTTACCGTATCAGGTGGGTACTGTAATTTTAGAAATGCCTGCTGTAGATCCTGCAGGTGTGAGTCTGTCAGAGGAACATGAACAAATATGGTTGTACCACAGGGCCACAGAATTTAAGGTGCCACAGACTCTTTAGCAATTTTTGGAAGTTATTTCAATAAAACTAGAACTTGCCATGCGATCACCAATTCAACAGCCTCTTCTCAAAAGAAGTTAATTATTAACAACCCTCCTTGATGTTTTAATAATCTCTCCTAGTGTCTTCTCAGGACTGGCTCATTTGAAGTGCACTTTTTTCTTGATGATAAAAGGATACTAATCCATCCAAGTTATCAGAGTTGTTTGATTTCACAAGAAAGAGTTAAGAGACCGGGTTATGTATATACGATTAGAAAGCCAATTTTCTCCCAGAAGATTAATGAAAAACAACCTGACAGAATGGCTTCACAAATAAGCTGGCATCAAGTATGTCTTATTTTCTGGGAACCGTAGGCAACTTTTCTTCAAACCATTTCCATGTGGAGTTATGCAAGGTTTCGGGATCCATATGAAGCTGTAAGTTTGCAGAACATATACATTGTGGACACTACAGATCTGGCGGGAAACAAGGAATATTCAATAAATGCATAGAGTGTATAAAGCTTAGAGAAGTGGAATATTTCAAAAGAGCACTTGGGGAGAGCAATCCTATGGTCCCTGTTGAGTGTCCCAGGGACCACAGGATTCTTTAGAGTCCTCCCTCTGAGGCCATAGACACTAAACCTTGGAAGGGGGGACTCTGGAATCCAATCCCTCCTTCTACCCCAGAAAGAACAGCGCTGCCTGTATTACGAGCTCATAAAAATGGCTTGGGACAGGTCTAAAAGGGGGAATTGTGGTGGACAGGTGGGGAGAAGAAACCTGATTACAAAGAATCCTATGGCTTCTCCAGCCCTGCATACCCTTGGTAGATGGGCTCAGAGGCCTGTCTAGAAGGGGGAACAGAGAACGGAAAGGTAAAAATCACCTCTGTTGCTCTTCTTTCCCCATCAACAGCAGCCCAGCAGGGCACTGGTTATTCCAAAGCCTCTGAGATCGGAGGCTTCCATCCAACAAGGTCACAACCCACAGGACTACACTCTAAGAATACTGCAAATCAGAAAGGTGGGGGAAAAAGATTTAGGCCAATTCTCCTGAGGGGCTTTAAAACCTCCTCCTTACCCAATGGAGTGTTGGCCTCTGCTTTTAAAACTGCTGTACATGCTATGGCACCATCATCACGCTCAGAATATACAAATTTCCTGGAAACTTGCAGCTTGCCACTGAAGAAACAAAGCAAAAAAAGAGCTGGGGCCTGTGTGCACACAATCACAGAAATAAGATGATGCATGTTGAAAGTACAGCAAACGATTGCTTTTCTCTAGCACACAATAGACTGGAAATTACACTGTTGGTTAACATAACACAGAGTTGCACTTTAACATCCTTTTTGCTAGGAGTCAAAAATAAAAAGCCAGACTCCAGAACAGTTTTAAGGATAAAAATTTACCTATTTAGCCGTATGTTTGCCACTTTTCACCATAAAAGTCATACATCCTGTAGTATACCGTTAAATGCGATCTGGCGTTAAAAGTGATCATCCAAAATTAGCTCATTATAGTGCAAAGAACCCCTTCATGGATCACTGCCTTGTTGTGGCGAAGGGGCTTGCATAACTCAGTGAAGCCATAAGCTATGCCGTGCAGGGCCACCCAAGACGGACAGGTCACGGCGGAGAGTTCTGACAAAATGTGGCCCACTGGGGAAGGAAATGGCAACCCACTCCAGTATTCTTGCCAAGAAAACCCCATGGGATGTATCACAAGGCTAAACAGAAGGCCTGGCGTGCTGGGGTCCATGGGGTCACGACGAGTTGGACACGACTTAACAACAACAGTGGAAAGAGGCTGAGATTGGTCATGTAAAGGTGTCCCCAACCAGTTGTGTCCGACTCTAGGGTGTGGTACTCATCTCCATTTCTAAGCCGAAGAGCCAGCGCTGTCCGAAGACGCTTCCGTGGTCATGTGGCCGGCATGACTGAACACCGAGGTGCACCGAACGCTGTTACCCTTCCTGCCGAAGCGGTGCCTATTTATCTACTTGCAATTTCTTGCTTTCGAACTGCTAGGTTGGCAGGAGCTGGGACTGAAGATGGGTACCAATTACTGTTCTCCTCGACAGCGCTGAACAAGACGAGTTGAACCATTTGACCTTTTCTTGTTCTCTAGAATTTTGTCTCCCCAGGGGAAAATGAGGGGGGGGGGAAGGAGAGAAACTGCGGTAGTTTAAGCCCACTTAAGACACAACGAGACCATTACCCGCATACCATCCTTCTGAATCTCGGAATCCCCAGGAGGAGGCTGCAGCTGCGGGGGAAGGAGCAGATGCTCAATTCCCCTTGAAATACGACACCCCTTCGGAGAAGACTAGGCAAGAGACATCTCAACATGACGACTCAACAAAACGAGACACCCAACGAATAAATTACACGCGCTGATCCCCCGAAAAGAACGGCGCGGCTGGCTGAGGCGGTCGGTCAAGGCTGACGAGAGAGCGCGGCTCGCGCCACGAGGTCTCGGCCGCCATTTTAGGACGCCGCCTTCTTCGGTCGGGACAACTACGCCTGTGAGGAAAATGGCTTCTTCAGGCGCCGCCAACCCGCGGCGCGGCAGAGGGACGGAGAAATCGGGGGAGAGCGCGCGCTGTAGCCGGCAGGCCGAGGGCGGGAGGGAGACAACACACCGCGGTCGTCGTTCGGGGTGGTGGCCGGGGGGGGGGGAGAGAAAAAGACCGCGCGCTCGCACCTCACGCTCCCGCTGAGCGCCACGGCACATCCCGTCGGAGCCGCCACAGCGGCGAGTAGAGGAATCGACGCAGCGCAAGGCCCCACCGCGCACGCGCCGAACGCCCCGCCCCGCCCCTCTAAATGTGAACGGCCGCGCGGTAGAAGGGGGGAGGTCCGGAAGCGGAGGGAGAGACGCCGCCGCTGCTCTCCCCTCACACCCCGAGGGCGACGCCTCCTCCTCGCGGCGCCACGTTTCGCTTGTCACGTGGCGCGGTCTCGCCCAATCGCTGGGGGAGCGGCGACGACCGTTCTCCGCCTTCTCGGCGCAGTGTGTGAGGGAGAGCGAAGCCGCGCGGTCGTGAGGAAGAGGGCGGGGGAGCTGGGCAGCCGCGGCGGCGGACGGAAGGGGGCCGCGACGGCGTCGCCGTCGCCCCCTCAGAAAACGCGCACCCGGCGGCAGAGGACGAGCGACGGCCGAGGAAGTGGGGCGGCTGGGCGGGGAATACGGTGGAGGAAGGTCCGCGCTGTGAAGGTGCAGGGAGGAGGAGAAGAACGAAGAGCCGGGATTCGATGCGCGCCCCTGCGTGAAGAGAGCTGCGGGGGCGCGGACGCGCGAGCCTTCTGAGAGGGGAAGGTTCTGGAAGCCGAGTCTGGAGGAGAGCTAGGGCGCGCGCGCGCGCGCGCTCCCGGTTCTCTCCCCGCCGCAGAGGCGGGGATTTGGCGGGAGCCTCGAGGGCGGGGCCGAGTGGGCGGGGCATCGCCGGTATCGCCTGGCATGGCATTCGCGAACTACAGCAGCCTGCAGCGTGCTCAGCTGACCTTCGAGTACCTTCACACCAACTCGTGAGTAGGAAGGGAAGAAGGCCGTGGGACTCGGTGCAGCGTTAAGAGATCTCTTATCGTTGTTCCTTGCGCGTTGGCAATAACTGCTAATCCAGAAAAAGGAAAGTGTTGGATTCGCTGGAAAAAAATGGAAGCTCAATACCGTCGTGGGAAGGAAGGAAGGAAGGAAGAAAAAAAGAAAAGAAAGGAGGAGAGTCTGGCTCTTTCGTGGAAGTTCAGCCAGGATGCAGCATGCTCGGTTTGCATCAGGCCCCGCGAACCCAATGGTGTGCATTTGTATATCCAGGATCTCGGGGAATCGGAGCATGGGTAGTAATCAAAGGCAGGATACTGGACTGGAGAAGAGAACAAATTCTGGTGGACTTGTAATTGTGCAGTGTTTAATGAAGAACTGAGAGAAAGAAGCCCTGCCTAATGGGCGAAGTAATCCAGATGATGCTTTTGAGGTGCCTAATAGGTAGATTCATTTGTAAGGTTATTTGAGTGCATAATGCTGCTCAAGCAGGGAGCGTAGATTCTGTATAAATATGTGTTGTACTGTTAAAAGGTAGGTAGGTAAGTATCTTAGTAGTAGAATGAGGAGACATGAATTACACACATCACTTGTATTATTAAAAAAAAAATTGAGAGTAGATTCCAAGTTCAAAGTTCATCCCAAGTTCGTAATTCACAAGAACATATCATCAAGTAGCTGTACCTACAAATATCAGGAAATAATAGGTGAGAAAGTGCTGGAGTCCACAATAATGTAACGTAAGAGATTGTTTTATTTGTAAATGGCTGCATATTTAACTATAGCATCTGCTGTGATCTAATGCAGTCTGTTGCTGTATTTTCATTGTTTGGCTCAGATTCAGTATATTGGAATTTCACACATCTGGAAGAAGCCAAGCTACTTTCAACTGGATTTAGTTTGCTAGTTTTTGAATAGATTTAATGCATTGGTCAAGCTTTACTGGTAGTCTTGAAAGCTTGTTTCAGTGATTTATGATTAAATGCTCAGACTAGGTCTCTTCAAAAGTTACATATCCAGTGTAGAGATCAAGGAGAGAAGAAATGTTCTTCAGGAATCTATATGACATAGTATAGTATAGCAATAGTGTGTTTGCATCTCGAGTTTTATGCAGGTCTGTTCATCCCGCCTCCTGCTCCCCATGGTAGTACTGGAAATGGCACCTAAAGTGGCAAGCAGAAGGATAGAAGAGATGGAGTTTTGTATAAAAAAAAGTTTTAAAAGGGTGCACGTATAATTGAGAAGAGTTTGGAAAAAGTGAATAGGGAGCGATTTAATTTCTTACGCTATACCTGTATAACCAGGAGGCATTTAATAAAATTAAAGCATGAATTACAACAAAAGTTTACTCACAGCTGACCTGTGAAACTAATGCTGTTTCAAAAGGCAACAGTTAGTAGTACAACTAAACTTGAAAAAAGCAGTAAGCAAAATAACGGACTGCATGTTAAGAAATGACACGGTGGTAATTAATCATATCTATCTGGTCCCTTATATCTTGTTAGCATAATATTTGCATTCTAATTCATTGGAATATGATCGTTAAAGATACCTTTAACAACAAAATTGATTTGTAGAAAGGGCCAGTCTTGCAGTGTGTGTATTTGTAGTTATCTCTAAAAAGAAGAGGCTTGTGATGGATCATTTCTAGAATTGCTCTTTCATCCAAAATACTTCAAATCAGCGGTCCACTATGGTATTGAGGAGTTTCTAGTTTGTTATTCAGTGCATGGAATAAATACTTTGGGATGTTCTTACTGTGGACTGTTGTGTAGAAAGTTTGGCCAAATTTTACCTTTTTGCTTTCTTGCCTTTATTGATGGTAACATTCTTCTCATAGATGAGCAGGTTTTGGCAAGAGGAGAAGACTAGTGCAGTGACACATAATCTGTGGGAGGTTACGATGTTACCAGTCCATGCTGCTGTTCTTCTCCTAGACGAGGCAAGGTCACTTGGTGGCCATTGGGTAGCATCACCCCTGCTTATATGAATTTGTTCAACCATTGTTGCTCTTCTGGTTCTTAGAAACTCCACTAGGGAGATACTGAATGAAGATAGAAATTATTTTTTCCCTCTTCAGCTTTGGTTGTCCTATATCCTAGACCAGTGATCTTCACTATTTTTCAAGCAGGGGACACTTTGGTGCCAGGCACTGCTAACGCAAATACTGGGCTGCCTTTCCTGGACCATGGGTGGGCTATCCCCACCCCTGATTAAACAGTGACACTGTGCACTGGACTTAGCTGGAGGCCGAAGTTTCCGCTTGGGCTCCTCCCCCACCACAGCTAATTGGCTGATTGCTCCTTGTTCTCTTCCTGCCCCACCCACCTTACAGCTGTCTAGTTGCAGACTTCCTGACTGAACACCTTCAAAGCCTCCTCTGATAGGCCAGTTCACAGCAGCTAGCTCACTAAAGAAAAAAAAACAAAGAGGCAAAGCTAGAGAACCCATGCTGAGAGAGAGAGCGAGCGAGCAAAGACAGAGTGAATGATGGAGACACAGAGCTGCACTTGAGGAGATTGGGAGCTGCCAGTGGCCCTTGGCCTTTGCAGTGAAGAACACTGCTCTAAGGCATGTAGGAGTAGCCAGCCTCTTGATGAGGTTTGTTGTAAGTGGAAAACAAGGCACCTCTATCAGCACTTGGGAAGTTAACAATTCTTGCTGTAGAGGTTGATCAAAGCCTGAGTTGTTTAAAACTGTTATTACCCATTCCAAGTGCTAGGAATCGAGCAAGATACAGCTGACCTCAGAGAGAGATCAGCAACACAGCTGGGGCATCTGGGCTCAGGAGAGGACTGGTAGACATCTTCCTCTTATTTTCACCACCACCCTTTGCTGTTACCGGGAGAGTTAGCAGCTGGGCCTGTGTGACATCAGTACCAGTGAGAGGAAGCTCCACCCCTTGGGCAACGATAAGAATTTCCTTGCAGGGCTATGTTTTCCACTGTGTTTGCCACTGGCCCATGAGAGAACTTGATAGTGCTGGTGGGTTGGCATTTTCACACTCATACACACACAGTCCTTTGCTGCCACCAAAGGAGGCAGCAGCCGGGTTAATTTTTTCAGGCATTTGGGAACACTATATTGATGGGTTTTGCCGTATCTATACTGATCCTTGTAAGGCGCTGAACAATATGTATTAAATTATTATCTTTAATATTACGATTTTTAAGCTGCCTTGGGGATTTTTTGTCAAAGTTTGGATAATAAGTTGAATTTGCTAAAGAGTTCAGCTATTTTGAGCATTGTGGAACATTTCCCTGGCTGGTTCAGAGACTGAATTTGAAAGACTTGAAGTTTCGTTCTTTATTACATCTTAGCAAAGTGTGGCAGAATTGGCAGTTTACCAGTTTGTATGATGGGTAGCATACTAGGGCTGACAAAAACCTTCACAGAGAGCCAGTGTGGAGCTGTTGTGAAAAAGGCAAATTCTACGTTGGGAATCATAAGAAAGACATTGAAAATAAAACCATCAACATAATGCTTTTATAGTATAGAAATCTGTGTACGGTTCCCTCTGCAACTCAAAAGGATATTGTAGAGCTAGAAAAAGTGCAGAAAAGGGCAACCAAAATGATCAAGGGCCTGGAGTAATTCCTCTGTTAAAAAAAAAAAAAAAGCTACAGTGGAGTAGCTTAGAAAAAAGGTGAGAATGGGGTGGGGGATATGATAGAGGTGTATAAAATTCTGTATGGTGTGGAGAAAATGGAAAGGGAGAAGTGTTTCTCTCAATACTAGGAGCTGGAGTCACCCAATGAAACTGAATGGTGGGAGTTTCAGGACAGATAAAAAAAACTACTTCACACCATCCATAACTATTGGGCAGTCTACAAGTGCAAGAAATAAATTAGCTATGGAATTTGCTACTACATGATGACCACCATCTTAGGCAGCTTTAGAAGTTGTAAAACTGTTTTTGTAATGAGCCAATAATGTAAGTTCTTTAAATTTAAAGATGGTTGATATCATGTTCTGAAAGTATACTTGCTACTGGTGTTAATACCATGGAACTGAACAGGGGGGAGGCAACCCTGGACTTAATGCTAAGCAGTGCCGCCCAAGACTTAGTGCAGTATGCAGGTGCTGTTGAACCATTTGAAAATGGTTACAGTGTTATCAAATGTAATTTATATTTAAGTAGAAATATTTCTAAGGAGGTCCAACATGGTCACATTTGACTTCAAAAGAAGAAACTTCTCCAAAATGAGGGGACTGGTAAAAAGGAAGTTGAAAGGGGGAGTTACCACAATAATAGAAGCCCAGCTAGAATATATATCACAGATCAGGAAGTCCAAGAGGTCACCAGCATGGTTAACAAGTGTTAAGGAATCTATTAGAGGAAAGAAAGCTTGCTTCCAAAAATGGAAGTCTTGCCCAAATGAGGACAAAAAGGAACACAAACTTGCAGAAAGGAAATGCAAGCGGACAATAAGAGATGGAAAAAAGCAATTTGAGAAGAATATTGCTCATCAAGCTCAGCAATAAAGAATGCTTTCATTACATTGGAAACAAGAAATTAGCTAGGAAGGCATTTGGACCATTGAATGACAACAAAGTTAAAGGAGTACTGAAGATAAGGAGATCGCAGAGAAGCTGGGTGAATTCTTTTCAGTTGTCTTCACTGCAGAAGATACAAGACAGATACCTGTGCCTGAACTGATATTTTTAAGAAGGCAGTCTGACCAAGTGAAGCAAATAGTGGTGACAAGAGATAAAGTTCTAGACATCGTTGACAACTTGAAAGCTAACAAATCACTGGGCCCAGATGGTATCTATCATAGAGTTTTTAAAGAACTCAAATGTGGAATTGCGGATCTTCTAACAACAATATGTAACATTTCCCGAAAATCAGCCTCTGGATTGGAGGACTGGAGAATGGCCAGTGTAACACCAATAAAAGGATCTGGGGGTGGGATCCAGGAAATTATAGGCTGGTTAGGTTAATGTCTCTTCTGGGTAAATTAGCAAAAAACATTATTAAAGAAAAAATTACCAAACTTATAGAAGGACATGTCCTGTTGAAAAAGAATCAACCCAGCTTCTGCAAAGGTATGTCCTGCCTCATTGACCTTTTATCATTTCTTTGAGAATGTCAATAAATGTGAGGGGTGATCAAACAGGCATTGTTTACTTGGGCATCTAGTAAATAACTTTGTTATTAACTAAGTTCTGAAGACTTCTTAATGCATATAGTCACTGTAACACATCACATCGTTTCTTACATGTGTTTATGGGGCGGGGTGGGGGAGAGAGAAACCATGTATGGCCTGTACTAAGAACTGAAATTTGTGAAGGGTCAGCCATGTTTAGACTTAACAAGAGAATGAACACCTAATTAGAACAGAATCGCTGGAAGCATTTGCTAGAGAGTTTCTTGCTTTATAAAATATGAAGTAAAATTTTTGTCGCATCTTAGAAGAAAATAAACTGTCTGAGACACCTGGTTTGCACAACACGACAGCCCACCATGGGTGGTCAGCTGTGGTGGGTTGTCATGCAAACCCAGCATAGTTTCCATAGGGTGGCTTATTGTTTTCAGAACAAGCCACCCTGAGAACCCATGACTTATTGTTGGGTTGTTCATACCCATGGTAGCTTCTTCTGACACTAGGACCCAGCAGGGCAACTTCGTCGTGGCTTATCAGGAATGGCTAAAGAACCACTTGGTGAGAGTGGTGAAAACCCCTCCCGCTCCTCACGATCTCGCTAGTACCACCCCTATCTTCCCTCATCCCTTGTTGGTGTTCTCAGCTGCTCCTAAAGATCGAGAAGAAAGGACACCAGAGAATATCCCAAGCGTATTTGCAGTTAAAAAAAAAACTGGCCCTGCATAAGTGCTCAGGAGTGAACGCCCACTGCTAGGAAATTCGTGTAATTTCCCCATCTGTTTTACTGTTCTGCCATGAGATTTGCCCCATTTCCCTCTTGCTGTTACTGCTTTTCCTTGAAATTGGTGCAGTTTTACTGCTTTGCCATGACATTTGCATATGTTTAGCGATTCCACTTGCTGGTTTGTAATCCATATGTATACGTGACAGATAGAAAGGGAGCACAGTGGAGTGAAGTGACAAGCATGAAAGGAGCAGGGAGCCAAAAGTGGCTAGTGGCTGTAGGAGAAGAGGAGCTTTAGGGGCGGGTGTTCTTACTTTAGAATGTGAAACCACCTTTAAATGGTGTTAAGTAAAAGCAAGGAAAGCAGGAAATGCAGGATGAAATTGACGAGGGGATATCGATATGCTTGAGTAAATAGTAGATGGGTGCAAGACACTGAATTTTTTAAAGGATGTTAATGCATTCATAAGGGCTCACAAAATTAATTATTTTTGGTGATCTGATGTGTACGGGGGGGGGGTCCCCTCAGGAGCCAGCACCCCCATGGGCCAGTTGCAAAAAGGGTGCTGAAATAGGTATGGAGGAAACAAGGTCTGCTGCAAAGGTACCTGGGATTCACGCTGGGAGCTGGGTGGAAACAAGCCATGGCAAGCCACAGAGTGCCCAATTGTCTGTCAGGTTAGAAAGTGAACAACCAACACCTGGTGACTTATTCTCAGGGTGGCTTAATGTGATGTGTGAACCCGCCCGTTATGTCAAGATGGAACTAGGACTCTGAAATATTAGAAATTGGAAAACAGCAGATTTTTTTCTGAACTAATAAAAGGTTTTTGTATGTTTGAATGTTAACAGTTCTGGATGATTTGGACTTGCCTTTACCGTTCCTAATGAATTATCACCATTGGTCATTGAAGCATTGGCTTTGTGAACAGTGAATTGTTGGCCCACACCCTTCTCCAGAACAGAGAGAGTGCCTGTGCAGTTAAACTAGGACGTAGTTTGAGAAACAGATTTGGGGGAAACTGCTGTTGTTACTTTCTTAACTAGAAGGAAATGCAGAATGGCAGTATTTCTTAAACTCATCCCTTACTGGAGCTAAAATGCTATTCAGATTGAACCCTGCCATCAGCATGTTACTGTGATACCTGTACTACATTCTTTCAGTTTATTGAGAGGTTGGAATAGTTAACAGATAATGACAATAGAGGCGGTTAATACTGGACATTCTGGGATGTCTGCAAACCCGGGTAGATGTCAGTGCTTCAGTGATCTCTCATTATATCTTCCAAATCTTATTCAAAGGGGTTTCAAAATATTAATAAAATTTTGGAGAACAAGCAATGCTGATAAAATTGTCTTGCTTTCAATAAGTGTTGTTCCCATTTGTTAAGATCTGTGCTTGTGAGTTTCTTGCTGTGTTTCTTCTGTAGGGGAATCTATAATGGGAACTTGGGTTCCTGGTCTAATGTTTATATTGATATAAAACTATGGGACTTTGAATAATGTTGGAAAGAGCCCAGTCTGAGAATGAGTTATTCCATATTGTAAATTGTTCATATACCTCATTTAGGGGGGAAACCCTTAGATTTTATCTTTTTTATGTCTTGGCATTCCCGACAGTTAAGTATTTGGATGTCCTGAATGAGGTGTCTAGAAATGGTAGGGTGAACTTTTGGCTTATTGGTTTATGGTATGTTGCAGACAGGAAACCATCATTTCCGCTGTTAGAATGCCGTCATCTTCCATTTGTTCTTAGCTCATTTATTACATCTTCTGCACATGAGGCATGTTTGTCAGCAGTTTGTGGATAATGTATCTGACAATCTTATCTATATTCCAATTAAGATGATGGACTGAAATTTAAATTTGTTGAGTCTCAATTGGGGCACTGTAACTAAACTGATTGTTTCGAGGATTCTGACAAATCTTTTTAAAGCCAATCACGCCATAAACCCATCAAAAGATTCGTAAATCTTTGATGCAAGATGTGCTAGGAAAATACTGTTTGCAGGATTTGATTAAACTTGTGGATGGCCAAATTGCGTACTCTCAGGGCTACTCTCTTGTCCATACAATGTTCGGGGAGGGGGATTACTGAAGATGTATTTTACTGCATAAACTGACCCCCTCGGGTAACCACACTTTTTATTATAAAGTAGTAAGAGCTTCACAATTAGAGATTATATGCATTCATATGAAGTCAGGGCATTGCAATTGCCCTCACCCCGGCTGAAAACCTTTTTCCCTCTGGTGCACTTCCTCTCCCATCCCAGATCTCCCATCTCAGAGTTGCAAAGAGAGGGGGAGGTGCTCAGAAGCCCTCTCCTGACAATTTATAGGCCTCATAAATGTGGGAATAGCAAGGTTTGAGCAGAACCAGTGAAGAGGCAAACTTTGCATGATCATTCAGTCTTTGTCTGCTGTTTTTTCTGAGGCTTGCTTGATAGCATATTCTTGTGCAGCTCTTTTCAAGCAGGCTTAACTACATTTAAGCTATTTTATTGTTTGCATGAAGGATTGGCTAGAAAATGAAAACATGGCCTCGCTGTGGTTGTGAGAAAACTTTTAAAACTTGTCGTCTATTAACATTGCTCAGGACAGAGGCTTGGAGAAGGTGGAATGGGGCCAGACAAGTAATTGAACCGTAAGTGCTATGCTGGACTCTTAGCCAGTTAGCTATGCATGCTTACTGTGGAGCAAAGCCCAAGCATGATGGGGAAAGCGATACACTTTATCGGGGCCAGGAGACCCAGGCCAAGGCTGCAGGCCCATTACTAGGAAGAGGAGGAAATTGCGTCTAAATTGTCAATCATGCTTGAGGGTATTTATGGAAGCTTCTTGCCCTGTAGCCCCATTCCTGTGAAGGGGGAAAACTAAGTCTAAATTGTAGATCATACTTTGAGGGTTTATTTATGGAAGCTTTTTGCCCAGTATCTATGTTCCTGTTGTCCAGAACTTGTGAGTTTTGCTGGAACCAATTGGAAAAGCAGTATTAGAGCAGAACAAGGAACATTCTGAACAGTGAATTGTTGGCCCACACCCTTCTCCAGAACAGAGAGTGCCTGTGCAGTTAAACTAGGACGGAGTTTGCAAAACAGATTTTTGCTTCTGTATGTGACAGGCTGTGTTGAACTACTGATCCCAGAGTTCCTTGTATGTAGGCAGAACAGCTGACGAGAGGGATGCGCCATAATCAGGGATGTTGAACTCAGGAACTGCAGAAGCCAATGCTGCTGACTTAGAGGCCCAACATATATGTGAGTAAATAGCTCGCTTTTGTGTACACACACACCCCATACTGCCATGTCTGATTAGAGATTAAACAAAAGGGACTAAAAGAAGCAAAAGTACACCAACCAATCCAGTTTTTCAAACCAGACAAAGCCTTTCTACAGTCTGGCTCAGGCAATACACTAACTATGGAAATAGTTGATCAAAAACAAGATAGAATGGGGCTATGGGCTGTGTGTGTGGGGAGGGCATGTTACAAGTTTGTACTGGGTCCCCCAAAATGATGTTTGATCCCTACTGTGGAGTACATCCCATTGAACTCCGTGTCAGGAGCGCCCTAGCGGCCTCTTTCAGTACACTCCAAAAGCCAACTCAAGACACAGACGAAAGGATTCTTTTCAAGGCTTTAATCCTTTTACAACTTAATGACTCTTTCAAATGCTAATCACCAGCAACTAAGCAATGAACAGCGGAGTAGCCTATGCTCTGGGTAGGCAGTTGGTCCCCGTTTGAAAGAGAGTCACTTGAGGACCCTGAACTTATGGGCTAGGGAGAGATCCTCCCTCTTTCCCTTGGGTCCACGGGATGCGGCCGTTGCTTGCGCGCCAAACAGGCACTACGTCTCCTTTCCGCGCACTCCATCACTCATCGCTGTCTGCGTCGAGCGTCTAGCAAGCCCCCCTCCCGCACTCTCTCATTGCCCGGGTCACTGTCTATCCCAGGAATGCCGGCAGGAGGAATCTCTGCCAGCTGCTGTGCCTGTGAGGGATGAGCTGGCTCCTCTCCCACGGATTGCTGATCCTCCTCAGAATCAGAACTGCTCTGGGGTTCTATCGGCTCAGTTTCCACCCTGACACTCAGTGTGACTTAGATCTGATGAAACATGTATAGGATTGCCCTATAAGACTTTGAAAAAGGTAATAAAATGAATGGAGGAGGACCATGTAAGCCACTTTGGGTTCTGCGCAAGAGAGGGGAAAGGTGGGATATAAATGTAGTAATAATAATTATTAAGCACCAATCTCTGCAAGTAGATACTTTCTCAGGTAATTGTCACAGTAACTGCAAGCATACCAAAGTTAAGGATTTGAAAAGTACAAGGACGTGACCTGATGGACCTGTAATTGAATGAGTATTATTGGACCACATTGAGACCCAGTGCAGACTCATGATCGTATTTTTATTTCTGGATTAGCAGTAGTTGCCAACATGCATTTTCTCTGGGAACCTTGCTGGACATTTGGAATGCCAAAAAGCACTGTTTGGATGAAGAATTCCCTTTTGTCAAAAGCTGATCTATGAAATTAGAAGAATTGCTTCCTTGAAGAGAAAGCTCTTAATGCTGCACATGTGTTAGATATTAAGAACTATCATCAATAATGCCTGGTCAAGGATTATCCAGCACAAATTGTGAAGTTCCAATTAATCTTTCACAGCATTTGAACACTTTGGGGGACAGTTATTGTTGTTTAACTGATACCTGCGTTCTGAATTGCTCTCTTGGTAATAGTTTGGATTGTGTTACTCCAAGCCTTGAATATACAGAGTATGCTGCTGTGGGTATTTTGTGGGAGAGAGCATTGCTTTGTTTGGTTTGCCTCTTAAGGACAGTTATATAGCTGCTTTCTAATCTTGGCTGTGGCAAGGATCTCTGTTACAATAAACTGTTTTTAATGGTTCAGTTTGAAATGTGTAACGCTGGAGTAATGCACAATATGAACACTACTTTCCAGATTCAAAGTAACGTCACCAACTCTGTTTGACATTGCAGAACCACACATGAATTCTTGTTTGGGGCCCTTGCTGAGCTTGTAGATAATGCCAGGTATGTAGTCAAGATTGTAACTGTAAAAGGTGCTTGGCATATTGTTACACTTTAGCTTACCTAATTGAGGCTCGGTTGTGGACAGAGGTTTTCTTAAGGGTGGATGAATCTGTCAGTTTGGCTTCCTCCCATAAACAGTTTTAAAATACAATGTTCTTTACATCCCATTAATAAAGAGATTGGCCATTTTTTGTAAGTTCTTATAAAAAAGTGAATTAAATTTTCACCCATCCTTATTCTTTAAAAAGGGGATGATACTAGTTAAATACTGATTTTAGTTAGCTTTGCTCAAGCTAATTTCTACTACGTTAACACCATTTTGACTTTACATCAGCATTTCAAATTAAAAAAACAATGTAACAAGGAAGTAATATCGTGGAATTTGGAGAGGATGTTCTAGGCATGGAAACGTGCACAAAAATGCAAAAAGACTGAAGGAGGTGCTGATGGGGAATGCAGTTGATTGGCGGAAGAAGATTTGGAAGAAAATGGGAAAAACAGAAGATGGAAGTAAAGATTTAAAAGTTAATTGTGCACTTCCGTGTGTTCACTCGTCTTATGTGGAGAGCTTCTAAGCAGAAAGGTCACTAATACAATAAACTAAATACTGAGCACAAAATTTATTTAAATTATGGGTGTAATCCCCAATTATTTAAAAAGCACAACGCCAAAATCAGAATCCCTGCAATACAATATCATGTATGACAAATTCTCATAAAGCCCAGCACAGGCTACGTAGGAATGAAAAAAGTCAATATGTAGGCCATATGATGAAAATGATGGAATAGTAGTTCAAATCACTCCTTGCTGGATGCTCATGGAACTGGTAAACAGGAAAAAATACTCAAATGATTCTCAAAACAAAACCAGACGCGTTTCAGCTTGCGTGGCCTTCCTCGGTGACAGATTGGATCCAGATGCTGCTTATACAGTTCTTAATATGAAGGCCAGCTATCCAGGTTTTTTTGGTGTAACAATATCAACAGTGCTCAATGCATGTTCTATGTTCAGTGTATCCAAGTGTGTTACCATTAGTGAGGCAAATACTTTCCTCCAGTTTATGAAATTCTATGGACAATTCTAAAAATGAAGGTCATTTGAACTGCCAGTGAAATTATAAGAGGCATCCTCACTTTTGGCTTGCTGTTGAGATCTTATGAAAGATTTTCATAAGGATATTCAATATTCAATGTTCAATAGGGATATTTTGTGGAAGGAAAAAGGAGCGTATGTAATGTAACATCCTTATTTGCAATCTGCATTAAAGCCAGTGTTCAGACTTTTTTTTAATATGGTGAAGTTAGCTATAGTATCAAGTGTTTAAGCACCTTCTCTAAACATAATGATCTCCAGTGGAGAACCAGGTGAAATCTGAGACTTGATACCTAGCAAAACATGGTACTTCCGTCTTGGAGAATGTGCTAAGATATTCCCCGAGGCCTTTCTGCTCCCCTTGTATAGTGTGTGTCCACCAGACAGGAATGCCTTGCCTATGCAAAGAACAGGAAATGACCTTTTAATTGCCCTTAGCAACTGCCCATGTCTGCTGAAGGAGGCCTGCTGTCTTCAAGACCCAGAGCTTATGAAAGATGCCAAGAAGCATATGTTAATCCTACTGTTTTGTGATATAATCAGGGTAGCTTGTCATAACATCTGAACCCAGAGTGATTTATTCACCGTGGGTTGTTTTCCACGAACGAGCTACCCTGAGAACCTATGGCTTGTTGAGTTGTTCAGGGTGGTTTGTTGTGACATCTGAACCCAGCAGGGCGACTTCATCGTGAGTTGTCAGGAACCACTAGAGAGCCACCCAACGAGCAGTGAAAATTGCGGCTCCCCGCAATCTCACCATTCCTCCTCATTCTTTGTCAGTGCCTTCCACCCCTTGCTCCTAAAAATCAAGAAGAAAGGACAGCAGAGTAATTTCAATACTATTTTTCTTGTTTCCTTTTAATGTTTTGGTATTTTTACAATTTTAATATTGATAATTTATTTTTAACTTTTGTACACTTGTATTTCTATTTATAGGTTTTAATTGTATAAGTTTTAATGTTGTAAAGCCGCCTTGAGTCCCAGTATTGGGGGAAAAGGCGGGATATAAATAAATAGAATAATAATAGAATATAATTCTGTTTACAAAACTATATGTATGCTGCTTTTTACACTTTCTTTTGACATGTAGGTGCTACTTGTAAGGCAAAAATGAATAATTGTGAAAGCCCCTTTAAGGAGTGCTGGCATTTAGCCAACTAAAGGTTTTTATCCCTGCTCTCAGTTCTTGTTGAAATTGCCACTCAAGCATGAGTTTACTCTTTGGTCTGCTTCATTTTCACTCAGCATTTTGAAAACTGATTTAAATGTCTGCTATTTTATAGAGATGCAGATGCCACAAGAATAGATATCTTTACTGGTAAGTTAAGTTTACTCTTTTTGCATAGTTCATCATCTATGCATGGAAGCCAGGCATATGACTGAGAAGGTGATGAGGGGGAGAAGAGTCAAATCCAAAAAAAATGTCAAGAGTTACACGAAGTCTTTCTGTATTAGCTCATTTAATGACAAATCTCTTGGTAACAAAGGCTTAATGGAAAAATGTTCCATTAGTTCTTGATGCAAATATGCTGTTATATGTCGTGATTAGGAAATAATTTGGCAGAAGGCAGCTCCTGACTGTCAAGAGCTTATACAGAGCAACAAAATTAGGTGGTTCAGGTCTCTCTTTATATAAAAGTGTACTGCCATTTTAAGGTATATAAAGATTGGTATCACCAGCTGAGATCGCTGGTACTGAAATGGAGTGGAATATCTACAAACTTGAAGTATACGTTCAAATATTGTAACATTGCTGTACCTGCTGTCAAGTTCAAATCATTGTAGTTATTTGTCTAAGCCAATCCTAACATATGCTTAAAGTTATACTCCCATATCACAATATATTAGACGGAAGAAATGAAAAATGCACACACTTTAGAGGAAACCAGCTACCTGTGGAAAATCCATAAGTAGGACATGAGTATAATAGCACCCTCTCATAGAGATGTACAGATTTTGTAAAATCTGTTCCATGTACATTTCATGGATTGTCTTTCATTCCATCATCCTCTCATTGGTGGAAATGGATTTTTCAAATTTCCTGAACTCACGGAAATTTGCATTTGTGCAAATTCACACCTGCAAAAATGCACAAATCCCCCCAAAATGCATATTTTCATGCCTTGGCCTATGGGGGAAATGCACATTTTCAGCCAGGTTTTTAAAATTTTGCGTATTTTTATATGACTAAATTTGCGTAAAACTCCAGAAAGTAAAAAAAACCAGTCCGCAAGTCTGCAGAATCTGTGCAACTCGGGAAAAGTCGGTCTGCTGTGGAATCCATGGGTAGGATTCATAGAAATCTGAACTCATTTGATTCTATTGTGGATTTCTCTGACATCCCTACCCCTTCCTGCTCATGTTCCCCAGCAACTGGTGTACATAGCTATACCACTCTGATACTAGAGTTAGCATATAGCCATCATGACTAATTGCCACTGATTGCTGTATCCTCCATGAATTTGTCTTGCCCCATTTCAAAGCAATCTAAATTGGTGGCCATCATACATCTTGTAGTAGTGAATTTCATAGTTTTCCATTAAGGAAATGGATATGAGATGTATTTGGCGAAAATGGGGAAAGGATCTGGGAAGCCTGTCCCAATGAAAATGTGGCTTTGGTTTTTAGCAATCTATATAAGATTCAACATACAGGGTTGGATCCAGTGGTTCATTCCACCAGCAGGAGTGTTCCCTGAGCACAGTTTCAGTCAGAAACAAGGTGGAAACAATTTTTGGCAGTTCCTTGCTCCCTCTGTAGCCCCTGGCACCACCTCCCCCACTGTTCCGGAGCAGATTTTCAGGGGACATCGAATCCTGCAGGAGGGGAGAGGGGAATTGGTGAACATTGCCTCCTCCTCCCATTCTGCCAGTGGAAATGTTCTGCTGGATTAGAAGTCTTCCATGGATGGGAGGAGCCCTTCTGTGAGAAGCATATGCTGGTTTCCAGGCTTGTGTAAGGAAGCATCCGTGATGAGTTATGTCCTCCCACTGCCCAGGACAAGGCAAAAAGCATACGACCAGTATCTTTGTCTTGGTCCTGACATCTGTGAATCCTCCCTTCCCTTCTAGTTTCGTTTCTTACATAACCCAGGACAGAATTTGTGTCTTTCATTCCACAGCTCGCTAGGCCTCATCCTTTTTTTCTGCTATTCAAGCTCTTGTTTTCCATTCCAGATCTCCTTTTTTAAATCTATCTCTTTGGTCGTACCTGATCTCTCTCTCTCTCTCTCTCTCTCTATATATATATATATTGCCGTTCTCTCTCTGTTCTTCTTTCTCTGTTTCTTATAATAGCCCTGATGGGCAAGAACAGCAATGAGCCTATCAAAGAAGAAGTCAAATCCATGATCTAGATTCGAATCATGAGGCAAAGGGCATCCAGAAGTGAGGCCCCAATTCCTGCTGAAACAGCCGGGGTGTTGGCCACCATTCATTTGATACCACAAACAGGCTTGGGCAAGCCCTGTATGGATGGGTGAAGGTACTATCAGCATTCAACCATGCCTGCATTGGCCAGTTCAAACAGTCTGCCTGCGTTGGCCACAGGAACTTTTGAAGGCAGAAGAAGCAGTACATTGTTGGAGCAGGATGGCACAGACCTCCACGTCCTCCCCACTTTATCAGTGCTTGCAGATCTGAGAGATATGAATGATGAGCAGTGCTTCCCAAGGTCATGTAAGCTACCTTGTGGACCTTCCGACCTGCACTGGGATGGTCTAGGTCTCCAGCCTCTTTTTCCTTGTTGAGACATTTCCCCATTTTATCAGCCCTTTGATTCGTGTGTGGGCCACCAGAAGGCTCAGCATGTATTCGAAGAAGAGTTCTTCCAACAGGCTATGCCTGCAACTACCCTCGCAACAGCCTCCGTGCCTGCAGCTAGTCTGTCCTCTCCCCACCCCATCCCCATTAAGATAGTGACCTGGTTCTTATGACACAATAAACCACAGTGGATTAGTTTGTCATAACATCTGAACCCAGAGTGATTTATTCACAGTGGGTTGTTTTCCACAAACAAGCCACCCTGAGAACTCATGGCTTGTTGAGTTGTTCAGGGTGGTTTGTTGCAACATCTGAACCCAGCAGGGCGACTTCATCGTGAGTTGTCAGGAACCATTAGAGAGCCACCCAACAAGAGCAGTGAAAATTCCTACGGCTCCCCGCAATCTCACCATTCCTTCTCACCCTTTGTCAGTGCCCTCCACCCTGTGCTCCTAAAAATCGAGAAGAAAGGACACCAGAGAGAGTCCTGAACGTGTTTGTAATCTTTTGTTATTTTTCAGTCTTGCACAAGTGCACACATTCAAAATTTGTGTAATTTTCCCCTCCACTTTACTGTTCTGCAATGAAATTTGCATATATTTACTGATCCCAGTTACTGCTGTGCCCTGAAGTTTCCATATATTTACCAATACACCTTACTTGTCTTGAAATTTGTGTATCTTTACTGATCCACCTCACTGCTCTGCCTTGAAATTTGCATATTTTTATGCAAATAAAAATACCTGCAACCTATATGTATTTCTGTAAGCTAACAACAGAGATCAGTGGAGAGAAGTGGCAAGCAGGAAGTGGGGAGGAGGGGGGAGCTGAAAGTGGCTGCCAGCTGCAAGAGGAGGAGCTTTTCAGGCAGGTGTAATTACTTTGGTAGTACATGAAGCAGCCTTTCTCAAAAAAGATGTTTGCTAGCAAGGCAAGCGCTAAGTGGAGCATGACATTGACAAGAGGGGGATATCGATAAGCAGGGCAGTCTTGCGCTCCTGCACACTTGTGCAGCACCCTGAATAAAAAATTATTTTTAAAAAGTTTGCAAACACATTACCACCTTCATAAGGGCTCTGAAAATTATATGCATTTGGCGATCTGATGCAGAAGTGGGGAGTTTGCTGGCAACCCCAGCAGATCAGTTGCAGAAAGGGTGCTAATATAGGGAATGAGGAAACTAGGATTTCTTCTGCAAAGATGCTTGGGGTATGTGCTGGGAGCGGGTGAGATGACTGAAACAAGCCATGGCAAACCACAGAGCACCTAGTCCGTTGGGAGGAACAAGTAAACTACCTAGCCTGCATACCAAGCCCCAAGCAGGGAATTGGAAAAAGCTCATGTAAGCCAGATTGGGATCCTTCCTCCACAGATCCCTCCCCTTCTCTGCACCCTAAGTGAGCACATGCAAATAAGCCACTGGTCCTGTTCAGATGGCACACTAAGCCATGATGGTGAGGGAATTTGCACAAACCCTGGTGGCTTAGCATGTTGTTGGGGGAGGGGGAGAAAAACCTGTTAACCATGGTTCTGAAACCACTCCAGCTAACTATCCCCCTCCAGCAGAGTTAAAGGCTCCTGGGGTGGCTTACCATTACATGTGATGGGCTCTCTGGTGATTAAAATGGGGTCTGGGTGGTGTACAGGCCACAACCATAGAGGTGCTGGCCTAGAGCATCCCACACTTCTGGTGACTCTAGCTGCTGCAGTCTTTCTCTATGGCTGCTGGCACATCGCGACAGATGGAGCAGCCGGCACGTGTGTTTTCGTGTTGCGAGGGCCACTGAGATCACTGGCAGCAGCAGGAGGATGGTTACGGTAACTATGGAGGGGGTTTGTTATAGGAACTACGCAGTGCTACATGACCACCCCCTCCTCTGTAGTTACCCTAACCACCCTCCCCCCATGCGCCTCTGAACAGGGCCACTACGTGGTCCAGGAGCCGCACACTGTCCAACCGGCACCAGAACCCATTCTTCAGCAGGCTCTGCAGTACCGTCTCCCACTCTGTGGGACACAACCATGGCTAAACATGGCAATCCTAAGATTGTTTCTGCACATCCCATTTCAGATAGTGACTCCAGGTACAATGAACTGACCAAAAAAGGAGAGTCCGACCCAGGCCTTACTAAGGAACCCTCTACTTGCCTGTTCAGTAATGAATAATTTCTCCCTCTCTTGCCTAAAGCTATGGCTTCGTTAGGATTCCACTCTTAACATTCAGGAACCACCTAAACTAGCTTCCAGAGATGATTCCATTTTTCTAGAGCCCAAATCAGCTCTCCATGAGGTGCCCTTTCCCACTTCATTCAAGAACACAAACTTAAGGACCACCTTTCTTCATTTTCTGTCACTAAATCTTTATCACAAGAACAACAGCTAGGAGAATTCCAGAGCTGGCTGCGCTACCAGTGTTGGACCACCTATGCATTGTCCTTTAAAGACTCAGTCATTCCATGCCTGGACCCATCTGTCCTTCCTAAGGTCGATTCTGTTTTTCACAGAGCCTAGAATTTAGTCCTCCCTTCTATCTTCATCCTCTTGTCCTTCTGAAAACACTTGGCACATACGGAGTTGCTTAGGCACTCTGATGCTCTGCTTGTTTCTTTTGAGAAGCAAGAAAGTCATGAGTACAACTCTAGCCAGGTGGCTCAAGGCCTGTATTTTTGCTGTGTATGAATTCCAAAAACGTGCCAAGCTGGCACATGTAACTGCCCATGCCACCAGGGCTGCAGCAACATGGCTGGCATTCTGTACAAATGTGCCCTTGACAAGAATCTGCAAGGCGGGTCGTTGGTCATCCGACGACATGTTCATTAGGCGCTACAAGTTAAACATTCACAAAGACAGGCTTTGGATGGAAAGTATTGCCACAGTCCTAGAACTCAGCCTTCAAATTATGCCCACTCTAGCTGGTCTCTGGGGGTGTGCCTCTTCACATCAGACAGGGAATGGAAAGTTGGTCACTCACCATGAAGTTCCAGTGTGGTTCAGTGTGAAGGAAGCATCCTAACTCTGCCCTTTTGAGCACTGGGCTGAGCTTTCACATCTAATCGAGCCCATCAAACAATGCATTCAGTGGTACCCATGTCTTCTCATAGGGGTGCACTTTTATCTTACCACAGTCATTTCCTTTCTCAAACATATGGCTCCTCTATCACTACTGTTGCTTGGCTAGAACAGAACTGGAAGGGACGGGAGGAGCTGCAGAGGCCCAGGACCAAGGCAAGGATCTTGGCCCCATGTTTCCTGGCTTGTCTTGGGTGTGAGACGAAATAACCCATCGTGGGTGCCTCCTTCACACTGAACTAGCATGGAACTTCACAGTGAGTGACCTGACTTTCTGATCTTGGTAACAGAATTTATAAGATTTTATTTATACGGTATCTTTCTCTGTCTAGGCTGAATAGAACATATATATCAGCAAATTATATATTTTTTTCATTACATCAACATGGATGAAGTCAGGGTGGCATCCAAAATGAGGAAGTGTTTTAATAATGGGTGACTTCAGTTACCCCCACATTTACTGGATAAATGCATGCATGTTCCAGTCACAATGGAAGTTAAATTTCTCAATGCCCTAAACAACTGTGCCCTATAACAATTAGTTATAGAACTAGGGAGGGGAGCAGGAGATTTGTCTTTGGCCTTCCTTGTAGGTGCAGCGTGAAGTCAGGGATGGTGGGGGAAGGTCCTTGAACTACAATTATTGGCTTGACTACAAAATCCAGCCAAAAAAATTTGGACCCTTGGAACTGAACATTCATCTCTTCTCATAGAACGTCGAGAAGATCTGCGAGGTGGATTCATGCTGTGTTTTTTGGATGATGGAGCAGGAATGGACTCAAGTAAGTGAAAAGAGATTGTAGAGAGGAACTGAAAATTGGAACCTAAAAAACATTATTTACAACTGTGGTTATGATGGAATAAGTAGCGTAATTTATTGTCTTGGCATGGTTAGACAGGATGTACATTTGAGTTCATTGCCAAGTTATCTTCAAGTAAGAATGTTTTGCTTGGATGTCTGATAGAAGAGCCATCATCAAAATAATAAAAACAGTAGCTAGGAAACATCATTTTCCAGAACCATGGTCCTCCTCTTTCTATAAGGGAAATCAGATCTGCTAGAGGACCTCCTGAAAGAATCACTTATTCATGTGGTTTGACATCACAACCAAGTGGCTGAGTCAGTGCATAGTCTTTCTCTTAGAGCAGGCAACTAGCTGTAAGTAAGGCCTTTTATGCACTGAGATTTGAGATTATGCCTACTCAGTATCTTGAAAGGCAGAGTCAGGAGATCCCTCAGATCAGTATGAGGAGATCACTTAGATCAGCAGCTTTGTATTTGTGGCGTTCATGTGATTAAGGACAGTTCTTGTTGCGTACTTCATTGTAGTATTTATATTTTACCCAGGAGGAAATTCATTGAATTCACTGTTGGGTGACTTGGCCAATTCAGATGACTTAATTAAAATGATTCATCTTCTGGCAAACATAAAGAAGCATGCTGCATTCAGAGTTGCAAGATTTGCAACCCTACAGAAAATAGCAACAAAACTTGCTGCAACAAGTGCTGTTAACTGTCAAAATGTATGGGTCGGATCCAGATTTAGTCATACTTAGATATATTGAAACGGGCTTTCTCTGTGGCACCTTCCGTGTGGAATGACCTCCCCCCTGCAATATGTCAGTCACTGACGATCACATGCTCTTGATGATTATTAATAAAGTAATGGTTTACCCCGGCTTTTCCCAGCATTAACTTTTCTAAATGTTGTTGTGCTTTCATAATGTATTGTTTTATACTTTGCTGTAAACCGCTTCAGGATTTTTACAATGGGAAGCAGTATATCAGTATTCTAAAAATAAGAAAGGATAATTACTAGTATCTCAGGATTACCATTCCCTGGAAATAGTTTCCACTCAGCCTGCTTCTCTCATGGAGTTGGGAGAGATCAATCAGATTTGCATCGAAGAGGAGAGTTGGAGAGTGGATCCATCATCTCGATGGTGCAAGCAACTATTCTAGGACTGGTGATTACTCTCCAGGACGTAGTCATTTTCTATGGGCTCCTGTACCTTCCCAGAGTTAAGGAAGCTTTTGACCAGTGCCAGGTCATTAACCCAAGACTACTACATTTTGGTCATGACTGGATGCTGGATGCTGGCCATCCGTGGGATCCAATGGATAGCCATCTCATCAACATTTTTTTTAATCTCTGCCCTCTCTTAAGGATTCTAAAAGCTCTCTGGATCAATTATCTTAAATCCTATGTGATGAATTATGACTAAAGTTCTCACTTCTCTCAGGCTGGGACCACCCTCCACATTCATAGACACAGGACTCCTCATTCTGGGCATCAAGAAGCACATCAACATGAAACTGCTACATTGCTGGCACCCCCACTGTTGTTTCACCTTCTCTGTTGCTCCCAACTCTATTAGCAGCTGTGTCTCTACCTCTTATCACTTCAGTTTTTTGCTACCTGCTGTGGCATCAGCTCTTGATGCCTTCAGGTCTCTTAATGAAACCAAACCAAAAATTGCACCATGTAGGGACTATGACTCAGAACCATGTCAGGCAGCCACCATCTCTTGTGTCATCCACATTATCAGCTTCCTTTGACCGTAGTTGAAACTCTTGAAACAGGGGCAGTTGCTTCCTTCAGTGTGGAGGGCTATCAGTCTGACTCCAAATCAGTCTGAACATATGTTCTCTAACTCAGTCGTGGACCAACCTCCTTTCTCCTATGGTAGACACCAGAGTGTATGTAGAATAGCTAGGCGGGTGTACCTCAGCTGATGAATGGCTCACTGGTTCTGTTGGTCCTTACACTTGTGGCCATCTGTGATCCTATTCAGTGCTGCTGGCCTTACTCCAGGTACACAAGGACCCCTGGGAAGAAACATCCACCATGCCACCCAACTCTAGGAGGTGTGACAATCCATACAGAGTCCACTAGGAAGACTGGGACTTCTGATTAAACATCTGGCTGAGTTCTTCTTGTTTTTGTTTTAAAAAACAATATTCATATCTTAATAGTAACTCAAAAGATTACAAAGTACTGGAATATTAAATTACTTCAAAAATCACACCCACGAATTACTATCTCTACAAATATTATTTAAGCAATATATACGATAAATACGATCAGTATCTACAAATTAAATTTCCATGTGCTCCTTCAATAAATATTACATATTAAATTAAATTGTACCCAGTAATACATATGGATTTACACTGTCCTACTAAAATATAAATAGACTCCATTTTTCAATATGCTTATTTCCTTGATTCCCCTTCCTGACACTTATTAAATTAGTCAATGGAGGGAGCAATCTTATGGCCACTAGATGCTGTCTAGTGCATGGTGTATTGCACCGTGCCACATGTACAAGTCTCCGTGCTGGACAGAAGTTGTGGGTATCTGCTCAGTGTAATGAGCTCCTGGCTCTCGGGAAACAAGTTCATTCCCTTGAAGCCAAGGTTGCTGACCTGGAGAAGCTGAAAGAGGCACAGAAGTTGTGGATGAGACCTTCAGGGACCTAACAGTGGTGTCCCACTCCATGGGTGACAGCTCCTCTGTGGTCATGGAGAATGTGGGTCTCAGGGAAGGAGGACATTATTCTGAGGAAGAAGAAAATGATACCTTAGAAGGGACCCATTCCTCAGAAGACGAGCAAATACCCTCTCGCACCGAGGATGTGCCTCTGGGGGGAGTGGGGCTTGTAGTGGGAGATTCAACTATTAGACACAAAGATAGCTGGATTTGTGATGGGCGTGTAGATCACATGGTGGATTACCTGCCTGATGCAAAGGTTGCGGATATCACATGCTGTCTAGATAGTCTAGTAGATAGTGCCAGGGACGAGTCAGTTGTCATGGTCCATGTTGGTACCAATATTGTGGGGAAATGTAGTCATGAGGTTCTGGAAGCCTAATGTAGGTTGCTAGGTAAGAGGTTGAAATCCAGGACCATCAAGGTGGCTTTCTCTGAAATGCTACCTGTTCCACACACAGGGTCAGCTAGACAGACAAAGCTGAGGAGTCTCGATGTGTGGATGACACAGTGGTGCAGGAAGGAAGGGTTCAGATTTGTTAGGCGCTGGGGAACATTTTGGGACAAGCCGGGCCTGTATAAGAGGGACGGGATCCACTTGAACCAAAATGGAACCAGACTGCTGGTGCTAAACATAAAAAAGGTGGCGGAGGAGCTTTTAAACTAAGCCCCTGGGGAAAAGTGGACAGGAGCTAGGAAGCATCCGGTTCGGGTTAAATCATCCCGACGGGAGGAAGATGAAAATGTTTTTGATTGCCCAAATGTAGAAGAGGAGGAAATAGGCCATGAGTATACAGTAGAGCATGATAGCCAATCAAAGAAGCCTAAGTGCCATAGAAAAGATTCACACGTCAGAGACATCTTGGGAGGGACACTGTGTATAGGTGTTTCTATGCAAATGCTAGAAGCTTCCGAACCAAAATGAGAAAGTTGGAGTGCTTGGTTTTAAAGGAGAACCTGGGTATAGTCAACATTACAGAAACCTGGTGGAACAGAGAACCAGTGGGATACGGTCATCTCTGGATATAAACTCTATCAGAAGGATATGGAAAGGCGTACTGGGGGAGGTGTTGCTCTGTATGTCAAAGAGGGCATAGTGTCGAGCAGATAGAACGCCTAAAAGGAGTAGATCCTTCCACAGAAGCGCTGTGGGTGACAATACTGGGCTCCAAAACTAATTTAGTGCTAGGAACATGCTATCATCCCCCAGACCAGAATGCTCAAGTGACCTTGAGATGGAAAATGAAATCAGGGAGGCCTCCAAACGAGGAAGTATTGTAATAAAGGGTGGCTTCAATTACCCCCACATTGACTGGATAAATGCACGTTCCAGTCACAAACAGAGATTAATTTTTTTGATGTCCTAAATGACTGTGCCCTAGAACAGTTGGTCATGGAACTGACCAGAGGGGAGGTGACCTTGGATTTAATCCTAAGTGGTGTTGCCCAAGATCTAGAATGAGATATAAATGTTGTTGAACCATTTGGAAACAGTGACCATAGTGCTATCAAATTTTATATATATTTAAGTGGAAAATTGCTCAGGAAGCCCAACACAGTCATATTTGACTTCAAAAGAGGAAACTTCTCTAAAATGAGGGAACTGGTAAAAGGGAAGTTGAAAGGGGGAGTCAAGAGGGTGAAGTCCTCTCAAAATGCTTGGAGGTTACCTAAAACTGCAATGATAGAAGCTCAGCTAAAATGTATACCACAGGTTAGGAGAGGTAGCAAGCACCAAGTCCAAGAGATCACCAGCATGGTTAATGAGCAGCGTCAAGGAAGCTATTAGAGAAAAGAGAGCTTCCTTCAGAAAAGGGAAGTCTTGCCCAAATGAGAAAAACAAAAGGGAGCACAAGCTTGCACAAAAGCAATGCAAGCAGACGATAAGAGATGCAAAAAGCATTTTGAAGAGCATATTGCTAACAATATCAAGGCCAACAATAAGGAAGTCTTTAGATATATCAAAGGGAAGCAGTTGGTTCGTTGGATGACAATGGAGTTAAAGGAGTACTAAAGGTAGATAAGGAGATTGCAGAGAAGCTGAACAAATTTTTTACATTGGTCGTCACTGCAGAAGATATAGGACAGATACCTGTGCCAGAACTGATGTTTTCAGGAAGATAATCTGAGGGATTGAGACAAATAGTGGTGACAAAAGATGAAGTTCTCAACCTTATTGACAAATTGAAAGTAAAGAAATTAGCAGGCCCAGATGGTATTCATCCTAGAGTTCTTAAAGAACTCAGATATGAAATTGCTGATCTTCTAACCAAAATACACAACATGTCCCTAAGATCAGCTTCTGTACCAGATGGCCAATGTAACACCAATTTTTAAAAAGGGATCTGTGAAATTACAGGCCTGGTAGCCCTAATGTCTGTCCCAGGTAAATTGTTGCAAAGGCAAGTCCTGTCTCACTAACCTTTTAGAGTTCTTTGAGAGTGTCACTAAACACATAGATGGGGGTAATCCAGTAGACATTGTTTACTTGGATTTCCAAAAGGCTTCTGACAAAGTCCCTCACCAAAGACTCCTGAGCAAACTTAGCAGTCGTGGAATAAGAGGAGAGGTCCTCCTATGGATCAGGAACTGGCTAAAGAACAGAGAGTAGGAATAAATGATAAATTCTCCCAATGGAGAAGAAAAGATAGTTGGGTCCTACAGGGATCTGTATTGGGACCAGTACTTTTCAACTTGTTCATAAATGATCCGGAATTAGGAGTGAGCAGTGAAGTGGCCAAGTTTGCTGATGACACCAAACTATTTAGGGTGGTTAAAACACAAAGGGATTGTGAGGAACTCCAAAAGGATATCTCCAAACTGGGAGAATGGGCATCTAAATGGCAAATGTGGTTCACTGTAAGCAAGTGCAAAACGATGCATGTTGGGGCAAAAAAACCCAGCTTCAAGTATAAGCTGGTGGGATTTGACCTAGCAGTGAAAAGAAAGAGATCTTAGGGTTGCAGTGAACAGCTTGATGAAAATGTCAACCGGGTGTGCAGCCACATGTTAGGCATAATTAGAAAAGAAATTGAGACTAAAACTGCCAATATCATACTGCCTTTATCTAAATCTATGGTATGACCACATTTAGAATACTGTGTACAGTTCTGGTCACCACAGCTAAAAAAACCCACGTTATTGTAGAAACTGGAAAAAGTGCAGACAAGGGCAACTAAAATGATCAAGGGGCTGGAGCATCTCCCCTATGAGGGAAGATTGCAACAGCTGGGATAGTTTAGCTTGGAAAAGGGGAAGGTTAGGGGAGACATGATAGAAGTGTACAAAATTATGCATGATGTGAAGAAAGTGGACAAGGAGACATTTTTCTCCCTCATAATACTAGAACCCAATGGGGTCATCCCATGAGGGTGATTGGTGGGAGATTCAGGACAGATTCAGGACTTCTTCACACAGTGCATAGTTAAACTATGGAATTCACTACCACAGGATGTAGTGATGGCCACCTATTTGGATGGCTTTTAAAGTGGGTTAGTCAAATTCCTGAAGGAGAAGTCTATCAATGGCTACTAGTCCTGATGGCTATATGCTACTTCCATTACCAGAGGCAGTACACCAGTTGCTGGGGTTCATGGGTGGGAGGGTGCTTTTGCATTCGTGTCCCACTTGTGGTTTCCTGGTTGACAGCTGGTTGGCCACTGTGTGAACAGAATGCTGGACTAGATGGATCCTTGGTTTGATCCAGTATGGCTGTTGTTACGTTCCTATGACTGGTAGTTATTTAGCTGTCATATTAATGTACCGTGTAGTGTATTAAGATACTGTGGAAGTGAAGAAAGCTAGTCATACATGTACTTTGAGTCGTGATTTCTCTGTTTCTCTTGTTTTATTTTCAGATGATGCTGCAAGTGTGATTCAGTTTGGTAAATCTGCTAAACGGTCACCAGAATCTACTCAGATTGGACAATATGGGAATGGTTTGAAATCGTAGGTATATGGACGCCAGCCTCCTGAAACGTTATGGTTTGGCTAAGGTGGTGGGTGAAGTAAGATAGATAGAGCTTTACTTTCCCAAATCAATATGCATTTTTTCATGACTGTACTTGCTCGTTTCCTTGATTGTTAGAACTAGGTATATCCCCTGTCTTGTATGTTTAGCTTTCTCCAGAAATAGAGCTAAGATGTAGACTGACAGTATACTCTCTCAAGGCAGTTTTGTATGGGAGAAGGCATTCTTGCAAGTACTCTGGAAAGCTCTATAGGTAGTAATCAGCACCTCTACTTGGGCTCAGTGTATCTCAGAACACTGGATGATCTCACCCAGTAGCTGTGGATAGATGTTAAGTGGAGACAAGATGGGCCTTATCTCCTTCTGATTCCCTTGAGGGGAAGTTCAGAGCAGAAGTCAAGCAATGTTACTGTCAAGAGCAACCCACAAGAGTATTTGAACTCCTATAAAGCAATGTCCCAACTCCCAGGCTTCTGAATGAAGAATTTGATAGCCTTCTTTATCAGAAGTCTCTGAGAGGTCCTTTAAAAATTAAGACGTTCCTATTCCTAGCTATCTATTTCTAGCCACAGATCATTCACTATGGTAATGCAGTTTCTGTACCAGAAAGCCTGAATCCCTGATTTGTTATGTATCTAGAAAATCAGCTGTGGCCAAGAGTGCCTGGAGATAGCTGGCAATTCAAGTAACTTGCCCAAGAATGGAATACTAGAGATTGAACAAAACATGAGATTGAGTGGTGGTTCCCTCAAGACAGCCGGCACATGACATCAATGTGGCATTAATAAGGGCAGAAGCGACAAGCATCAATTTCTGCTGGCTAGTTTTTAATTTGCCAAGATGGGCAAGGCTCAGATGAACAAATTGTAGACTGAACATCTCCTTGTCCACATCCTTGAGTGACGGTAACTGAAATAGATTCCCTTAAGAAACTAAATGAAACGAGACCTGCTGCTAGGTTCCTCTCGATGTCTTACCGAAAGCAATCCATGCAAAGGCTAATTTCATCAAATACCTTCCTACTTACTGAGAAGTTGCAATCACCAAGACAGTTAGTTGGCAGCTAATGGCAGGACTCCCGCTTAATCTTTAAAACCATGCTCTCCGAAAGCAAAGTGTATAGCACATGTTCTTAAGAGACCAAGAATCCTCAGTAAAGTTTTCTTTATGGACTGTCCACAAATTCCAAATGGACTCCATCCTTTTCAGTTGGACTAACTTCACCAAAGACAACTGGATTTTCACAATCATCCAAATAAAATAACTTTGCTCACTACTATGTTGCTTCTTGCATGTCATCAACAAACCATTAAAAGGGTTGCAATATGAGATTTCAGGTTTTGAAGAAAGGAGTGAGGAAGCCAATCTAAACTCCTAGAGAAATCTATTTTATGAGATGTTTAACTAATATAATAAATAAATAAACGTCAGAACTGTAAACAAGTGTGTCCAGGAAAAGTTTTTGTTGTGAGTATTAACTCATATTACTGGACAAGGATTCTTGTTTCTCAGGCTTTGCATCTAAAGGAAACATATTTTCTGTAATCCCATGATAAGTTGATACTTGAGATTTATAGTGGAGGGGGAGCACCACCAATAGCAGAGGCTTCTCTGTGGCTGGCTGTCCATATCTCCTTGGGTATTCACAAAATGTGTAACAATAGTCACAGTATATTTATAAAGATATTCCCCTTACAGAAAGCCACAAGACATTCTCCTTAATGACCACTCGGAATTCACTTTATACCAGCAATATTGGACTCCACAGAGGGTAGAGTGTTCAAAGCACAAGGACCCAGACTACATTAGCTGAAGCAAAAGGATTCGTTGTGTCCCCACACAATGGATGAAAACTATCTATGGTTTTTCACACTTTTCATGGTTCCGTACATCTTATTACTTATAGCCCCCACAGTTGTCGTTTCTTTGTAATTTCTACTTGACAGAAAACTTTGGTATCTACTAGATTGATGCCAACACAGTTGATCTTGGTGATTTGAGCCCCAGGTGAGATTGAGGACACATTGTGCAACCAACCTACCACATATATGGTAACTGGGAAAGGCTTGTCCAGCTTGCACTTCAGTCAGCGTCAAGTTAGCCCTCCTCTTCTTCAAAAACATCCTGTGAAGGAAGACCATCCCAAGTCTCTATAGAGAGCATATCAGTGGACTTGTACATAATCTGATGAGGATAGAATGGAGACTACGCTAACATAAGAGGAGCTAGTCTGGATGAGAGGTAAGGCTTCTCTAGTCCAGCATTCTGTTCCCACAGTGGCCAACTCGAGGTCCATGGAAGCCCATAAGCAGGACATGAATGCAATGGGATCCTCCTGATCGCATTCCACAGTAGCTAGTATTGAGAGGCATGCTGCCTCAGATACTGGAAGTAATATATAGCCATCATGACTAGTAGCCATTGATCCTTATCCTCCATGAAAAAGCTATCTCTGGAAGATCAGCATCTACTCAATTTCCTCAGCGTATGTATCAAGAGTCTAGCAGACCTAGGAGGACATAGAAGGTGGCCTTATACTGAGTGAGACCATTGGTATCACAGTGTTGTCTACACTGACTGGCAGCAGCTCTTCAGGGATTCACAGGGGTATTTCCCAGCTCTGCTTGGGGATGCTGGAGATGGAACAAGGGACCTTCTACAAGCAAAGTGTATATTATATTACACAGTCCCCTCTCCAAAGAGGAGTAGAGCAAGAATAATACATGTGAATGATACCCTGGCCATGAAGGACTTTAGTTCTGGACGTTGTCATTTCATCGCCACATCTAAATGTCTTTGATTTTTCCAACAAAAAGTTCTCTAATTTCATAACAGTGTGGGATGTGGCCACTGATTTTGTCAGGGTGGAAACTTGAGCCAATAGAACCCCAGAGCAGTTCTGATTCTGAGGAGGATCAGCAATCCGTGGGAGAGGAGCCAGCTCATCCCTCACAGGCACAGCAGCTGGCAGAGATTCCTCCTGCCGGCATTCCTAAGATAGATAGTGATCCTAGCAGTGAGAAAGTGCGGGAGGGGGGCTTGCTAGACGCTCAACGCAGATGCAGGGAGCGACGTGCAATGGAGGGCACGGAAAGGAGGCGTAGCGCCCATTTGGCGCACAAGGAACGGCCGCCTCCCTTGGACCCAAGGGAAAGAGGGAGGATCTCTCCCTATCCCATAAGTTCAGGGTCTTCAAGTGATTCTCCTTCAAACGGGGATCAACTGCCTACTCGGAGCATAGGCTACTCTGCTGTTCATTGTTTAGTCGCTGGTGATTAGCATCTGAAAGAGTCATTAAGTTGTAAAAGGATTAAAGCCTTGAATCCTTTTGTCTGTGTCTTGAGTTAGCTATTGGAGTGTACTGAAAGAGGCCGCTAGGGCGCTCCTGACAGATTTGCTAGGAGATACATTCTCTAACCCATCTGTACACTTCTTTACATTTCCACTCCTAACCAAGCCTCTGTAAAAGTTTTGAACCATAAGAGCGAATTGAACATGGGTACCTCTGTACTGACCTTATCAGCCATAGTTCAAGCTCCATGTGACCCAAAATTGCAGGAATCTTCCCACATCGGAAGATCTCCTGACCCAGGAGACCAGGCATTGTTCTGATTTCCATTCTCAGCCACTTGCCTGATTACGTGATATGATCAGTGCTGTTCACCTTGAACCGATTATCCAATATGGATTCTGAATGACTTCATCTAAGAGTGTGATGGGAAAACTTGTAGTGCTAATGAACAAGCCTATAAACATGCATAGTATCCATTGGAAAATCAGGCCAATTTCTGCCTATATTCTTGAAGTGCCCTAATACAAGAAAGCTCTACATGAAGACTTATGCAATAGACCAGCTGATTGGGTGTGAACTATTTGGTAGGATTTTTTGACACAAGTAATTAGAAGCAAGTCTGATTCTCATTTGCGTAGCCCCACATCCTTGGATCAGTTACTTGGTTTACACTAGGGCGTGACAGGATGTTAGGCACTTCGCTTTAAATAAGTAGATAGACATTGGAACAATGAACAAGTTTTGAAGCTATTGTCTTCTGAAAGCCATGGTTATCAGAAAGAGCGCAATGTTGGTGGCATCTTTTTGCTAAAGCATCAGATGGTTATAGCATCGTTGCCACATGTAATAAGCAAAGATAAGCAAAAAGCTGTATCCCACATCCTTAGGAATCTGTGACTGGCTATATAACAAGTGCTTTTTGAGCAACACCTGTCAGTATATCATAACACTGAAATGTGCTTACAGGGGCTCCATGCGGATTGGGAAGGATTTTATCCTCTTCACGAAGAAGGACAACAGTATGACTTGCCTCTTCCTGTCTCGCACGTTTCATGAGGAAGAAGGCATTGATGAGGTTTGTAAGCAATTCCTGACTTTAAATATCAAACGTCTGTTAGCTACAGCCACCTTCTTGCTCCCCTTATTTGGTAAATATATACAGGACCAGCCCATACTCTTTTCCAGTACCAGAGGCAGTATGCCTATGTACACCAGTTGCTGAGGAGAGGGTGCTTTTGCATTCGTGTCCTGCTTGTGGGTTCCTGGTCGACAGCTAGCTGACCACTGTGAAGAGGATGCTGGACTAGATGGATCCTTGGTCTGATCCAGCGGGGCTCTTCTTATGTTCTTAACATGGCTTTCTGCCTCAAGCGTGGTGGCAGTGCCACTGCCCGCCCACCCACTTGCTCAGCTGGCCGGCTGCTCCCTCACTTGCTTGGCCAGCCCAGCTGGCCACTCCTGCTCACTGGCTGCTCCTTCCTTATGCCCCAGCTGCGGGGCTCCCGTGAGAAATTGGCTGAACTATGAGGGAGGGAGCATTCTGAGGGAGTGGCCAGCCAAGTGGGTAGGGTGGGTGGTGTCAGCAGCAGCGGCAGCTGCCTGTGGTAATTAAAAGCAGTAGCTAGTGGTGCACCCAGCAGGTTGCTCTAGAAAGCCCTGCCAATTGCTCTCTTTCTGCAGCAAATGCCACAGCAGGAGAGTGGATGGTGGGGCTCTCAAGAGCACCCACTGGAGGCGGTGGGAAGGCAGTAATGGGCCCTCCTGGCCAGAGGGGCAGAGTGGCGCATTTCGCCATTCTTCTCACTCTGCCACCTGATGGGGTGCATCAGCCTGCGTAATGGTAGGGCCGGCCCTGAATATAAGGCAATATCCCCCCAATATTTTTTTTTACTATTTTAGAAATGGCATTGATTTTTCCAATAATACAAATAGTTATAAACTAATTGAATCAAGCTGTGCGCAGGAGAAACCTGGTGTTCCTTGAAAGCTTGTTGGCGGTACCTTCATGACCATCGTTTTTCTGAAAGACAGCTTTCCCACCCATTGCCAATCTTCCCCTACAGTGTGCAACCACAGGAGAGTACTGAGCATGTTTTAGGATGTCCTATCAGTTCATGTGTGGGGGGGTTGAAGCACAATAGGCCTGGCCAAGAATCCACACAAAAAAGTGCCCTCTAAAAGAAGTCCCAGAATCTGCCACACCTCACAGGTTTTGTGGCAGGTGAATTAATGTACAAAGGGTACCCTGAGCTCAGGACTTTTAAAAAACATTGCATTTGGGCAGTTTAGCACAATGTAACACATTGACCTGGTTCACACGTAACGAGAAGCTAGTGGGGGTGAATTTCCCTGTGGGGTTTTTCATTGCGACGGCTGCTAACATTTTGAATGTTTGAGCCGTGGCAGGGGTACACTGTTACGTGCAAACCTGGCGAGGGTAGGGTGTTGGGGTGGTTGACAAGCCACCCAAAACCCGTGGCCTACTTTAGGGTTGCAGGTTAACCACCCCAACAACTCACCCCTGCCAGTCTCACATACATCAACAAGTTAGGGCGTGACCCTACCTGTCAAGGGCTCCTTGGAGGCCTCTCTCAGTCTAATCCAGTAGCCAAGTCCAGACACAGACAAATGGATTATTTTCAAAGCTTTATTCCTCTTTTACAACTTAACAACTCTACCGTTTGCAACTACATCTGAGCAACACAGTACCTATGCCCTAAGTTGGAACAGTTGGTCCCCGTTTGAAAGGGAATCACTGGCAGACCCCTGAACTTAAGGGCTAGGGAGAGTCCCTCCCCTTTTCCCTTGGATCCTCTGGGCGCAGCCGTTGTTTGCGCGCCAACCGGGCACTACGCCTCCTTTCTGCGCCCTCCATTTGGCGCCGCTCTCTGCGTCGGCATCGCGCGTCCACCAAGTCTGCTTCCCGCGCTCTGTCACTCCCAGGACTGCTATCTAAGCTAGGAATGCTGGTGGGAGGAATCTCCGTCAGCTGTTGGCCCTGAGAAAGAGGAGTGCGCTCCTCTCCCAGGAGCGACTACTCTTCCTCAGAATCAGAACTACTCTGGGATTCTATGGGCTCAGTGTCCACCCTGACACTACCACAGCCCGAATATTCAGAATGGTAGCCACCACCGCAACAAGAAACCCTGCAGGGAAATTCACCCATAGTGGCTTCTCATTACATGCGAACCTGCCGACTTCGTAACAAATAGCCAAGGTATATTTGGTGATTTGCCATGAGTGTCTACGCAGCAGTTTATAGCACCGCAAACTTTGATGATGCTTGATGTGTGCTATATCTTTGCATTCAACAATCCTTATGTTTGTCCGCTACCAAATTAGATGTTACTCTCTTCATGGAATAATAGGTTATCCTTGTCCTCAAAATGCTGTTGTTCAGCTTTGTTAGCAGCATTTTCTCCCTACCCATTGTAAGGCCCCAGGCCTGAACCAAGCTATTAGTAGTTTTAGAGGGGCTTAGATGCCCCATAATGCTGTCTGACTTTGGTTCAGAAGGCTGCTGTTTTCCCTAACAGGCCTCTTGATTTACCAGGATGAGTCAAAGGCTGATAGTCAAGCACATTCCATACTAATGAGTGGAGTGTCTTATCAGGATGTGCCTGGGAAGCGAAGTTTGTTTGCCTTAAAGCTGCAGGTGTCTGTGCTGGGAATGAATGCTAGGTGGCGCTTGCTAGTGTCGTGCTGCCTCACTGCTAACATGTATGGCATAAGACCCATTTTACCCCATGTGTGCTGATTGTACGCAATAAAGTACTCCTTGTAAGTAAACCTGGATCTGATTTATCACTGTCTTGGCTCCTCTAAATTAAGAGTTCGAAGCCTATGGCCGGGGCAATATACCCATCTTAACTATTTGGGCAGGAATTTTGTTTACTTTCCGCTTTCATAAAAATAACCCTGTTACCATTTTTCAGCTTAATGTAGAGGGAGCAACTAAAAATATGTTCCCGAAAACCATGATTGCTTTTAGTGCCAGGTAGAATGAACAAAGGCAGCAAAGAAGGGCCTGTGTGGATGAGTAAGGGGTGAACTTGTGGTTTCTCTCCCCATATAAGCAAACCTTGCTGCAGCGTCTACACTGATTCTTAAACATTTGCAAAGGAGGAGCTGAAGGTCATCTCCTGGTGAACTAAAATTACAGTGTCAGTCTGCTATAAATGCATAGTTAGGAAGTGCCAAGTGGCTGGTCATTTTAAATTTGTGCATTGGGACCTTTGGAAACAGTGGCCTTATCGAGGCATGGTTCAACTGAACTTTAGTAGAACTTGGAAAGGAACCTTTTTAAGTGACCCTCTTTTTGAATTGTAGGTAATTGTTCCACTGCCTACCTGGAATGCCTTTACTGGGGAGCCGTCGACAGACAACATGGAGAAATTTGCTATTGAGACTGAGCTGATTTACAAATATTCCCCCTTCAAATCAGAGCAGGATGTGATGGAGCAGTTTCGCAAGATTCCTGGGGAGAAAGGTGAGGATGTAATCTGTGAGTTACGTTGATAAGGTTGGGGCTCTTGTCTACCCAAAAATCTTATATGCCAGTTTTCAGTACACATGTACGATAGACCCAGTGCTTGCAGCTTTTTGCCTAACAGACGAAACAGTTATATGATAGAGTTAATATAATTATGTCTGATGCTTCAGGGACCCTGGTGATCATCTTCAACCTCAAACTGATGGATAATGGTCAACCTGAACTGGATGTGACCTCTGATCCTCGAGATATCCAGATGGCTGAAACACCACCAGAGGGAACGTAGGTTTGACATAACTGGCAGCCGCCCAGGCTGCTTTATTTATTTGTGTGCGTGTGCGCATGCGCATTTGGTAAATAAATTACTTCATGGGAGGGCATCCTTTGCTCTGTAGCAGCTGAATCATCCTTTTTGTGCTTTGGTGGAAGCGGAGATCTCTGTTGGCATTCAGCCCTTTGTGGCACAGACTGCATCTATTGACACGATATCATCTGAGCGAGACTTTTATGGGGAAAGAAGATGGAATTGGGAGCGGTGGGGGTAGAGCTGTGCACGCTGAAATTCTGGGAAGTTGCAGGTGGTCCTTGAGGAATGTGTTGGAGTTAAGGCTTAGTTTTATTTGAGAGAAGCTAGAATTGATACAGTTGGTCACAGGCATCTACTCAGCAAATAGAAAGTCGAGAGTGCACGGAAGACCAAGCTGACACCCAACAGCTTTTGCACACAATAAAGAAATTATGTAATCACAAGGAAAGCCGCCTTGGCTCTCCTAAGGGCTTACCTAGGAATCTAGAAATTTTGCCTGGACAATAGGAATCAGCCATTATTTGTGGCCATCACTGACCCTTTCCCTCCCCTGAGTCCTCTGACACATGAAGAGAAGTTGGGAGGGCCGGGTACTCATTTCTCACTTAGCAGTTACTGCATCTTGAGCATAAGTGAATAATGTCAGCCTGCTGTTATGCACACAATGGTGTGCCGCTTAGGGATGGGCGTAACTGGTAGGATGCATAGGCTGCTAAAGGTTGGCTTCCTGTCTTCTGTGAGCTCATTTCTCTTTCAGAAAGCCAGAGCGCCACTCCTTCCGTGCATATGCAGCTGTGCTCTACATTGATCCCAGAATGAGAATTTTCATCCACGGACACAAAGTACAAACGAAGCGCCTTTCCTGCTGCTTATACAAGCCTAGGTATGAGCCATAGCCGAGGGTTTCCCTTACAACCAGGGCTGGGTGTGTGCACCACAATTCAGCAGGAAGACAGAAGTCACCCAATATGGTTCTAGGAATGGAATTCAGCTACCTAAGCATATCCATTTATGTATTTTTTAAAAAATCAATTAGCCCTTATGGTTGTGAAGATATTTTTGATGATATACAGCTAGCACTTTGTATGATCTTAGAATCCAGCAGGGTAACTGAATAAGATTTTCAAAGGTTGGAAGCATGGTGCTTCAGTGCCCTGCTAAACATCTTGCTAAAGCTTGCTGAACCCTTTGAGTAGTAGAAATCGAGTAAGTGGTGCAAAATAAGACAGATCCTTGCAGATGTGCTTAATTAGCATAATGTCTATAAATTGCAAGACTTGGCATCTCTCGTTGCAGAATTTGGTTTACCTTGATACAGAACGTTGTTCTTTAAAAAATGTATTTGCTTTTCTTTGTGGATTGTCTGCCATCTCACATATGTGAATACACCTTTATAAACCACTGATGAGAATGAAAAATCCCAGAAAGATGAGGAGCACTAATGCCTCCCTGTTCAGTTCTTTTCTGACTGTATAGTGAACAGCAGTAAGAATGGATTTCTCTCACAACAGTTTTTTTTAGTGCTACTTCTTTTATTACGGTAGCTTTCCTTCTCCACAGCCCTTTTCAATAATAGTTGCTTTTGCAGTAAGAAATTTCAAAGGTGGAGTTTCCATAGAGTTTGCTCTATACGTTTAGGAGAACACCATGTGGTCGAGGCTTGAAAGCTCTGCCAAAAGCCTCAATCCCTCCCAATCCTGAATTCACTTGGGAGCAGTTCTAGACAGCTCCAAAAGGCATAATATATTGAGCTCCCGACAGAATCTCCAAACTCAAGTCACGCAGCAAAGTCCCTCCTTCAAGCAGGCTCAGCAGACGTTACGTTTCTAGCACAAGCATTTGCGTCTAACAATTTCTTGCCTAGAGATCCTCCCACAGGCCAGGTTACACTCCAGACCTCTGCAGTGGATCCTTTTCCCATTTCAGACAGAAATCATTCACAGGCACCATATCAGAATCACCATACCTCATTCAGTCGGAATATCCCTGCTCTGGTGGAAAGCGGCATGAAACAGACTAAAGGGCACACCCATTCAAGAGCTGCATTGCATAACTGTGATGACAAATACCAGCCTGGAGGGGTGGGGGGCTCATTGCCAGGGGCATTGCATCCAGGGTCTCTGGCCTTCTGAAGTAAAGAACCACAGTATAAACTGATTGAAGGTCCAAGCAATTCACCTGTCCATCAAGCACTTTGCTCCAGACATCGGCCCTGCCCATTTTTTTTGTCAGAACAGACAACAGCCTTAGCCTTTAAATCATCAGGGAGGAATGAAATCAAACTCCCTACACAACGAGGTTTCCTCCTCTGGGCAAAACACAGCATCCCTTCGATTATAGTGCAGCTGATTCAGGGGACATTCAGTTCATAGGGCAACTTTCTAAGCCAACAATGCCTTGATCCTGGGGGATGGACTCAGGAGATGATAGACTTCTAGGAGCTTTTCTGTTATTTCACCCCACTCTAGGTGGACCTCTTTGCCTTGCCTCTTAGCAACCAGCTGCCACACTTCTCCAAACACCTGGCTTCCATCACCGGAGGCCACGGAGGCACTCCACTCCCCCAGCCCAGGGACAGGCTCTATGCGTTCCCTCCTCTTCCACTTCAGGCCATAGTTCTCAGAAAAATCATGGAGGAACAGGCAGCACTAGTGCTCTGAGCTCCATTCTGGCCCCGAAGGACATGGCTCTTTAAAATCCTTCAGCTTGTGCAAACAGAACCCATAGGTTCTTCCCTCAAGGCCCGACTTTCTCATGCAATGACTGTCTGGCATTTGCACCCACTTGGCTACTGAGTGCAGCTCCTTCCTCTCACTAGGCTATTCTGTTGGGGTAACTCTACACCTTATTATTCTCCAGGAGCCCATCACCTAACCGAATATATAAAATAACTTGGAAGGTTTTTCTTCATTGGTGTAGAAAGAAGCATCTGGACTGTAAGACAGCAGGAGTCAAGGAACTGCTTCTATTCCTCCAAACACAGCTAGACATGGACTTCTGGTTGGAACCAATGTTGCCCTTGCAGCAGCCCGTGGAGCCTCTGCGGGACGCTATCTCAAACAGCTTTTTAAAAGGTTGAAAAACCTTTTCATCTCCCCCCTGGAATTAAAGGGGGGGGGGCAAGGCAGCAACTGGATGAAATCTTGGAGAAAAGTACTCTCCACGAAGAAGCGGGGGGGGGGGGGGCTGGATTCCGAGACTACCCTCCCAGAGCGTAAACATCGCAAAAAGCTGTTTTGAAACTCATATCTAATAGGAGAAAACAGGGCTGATGTGTTCCATTGTAATATATGGATTAAGAAATATCAACAACATCTGAGGGATGGTTTAAGAAATATCAACAATATTTGAGAATATCTGAGGACCTGCAAGATTTGTTTGAAGAGAAACATGGCTACAGCGAGGAGAAAGAAAGGAATTGCATCACCGCTCACTCCCCCCGTACCTCCATTGGCAAAGGCTCTAAGAACCGATGATATAGGGGAATTATTTACTTTGATAAAAACTTTATCTTTGCAATTTGCTGAGCAATCTAAGAGGTTGGATTCAATCCAAAATTCCATTATTGCCCTGCAAGGAGCAGTGGATTTAATTAACACTTCTTGGCAAAAAATGGAGACGAAGGTTAACGAGCTGCAAGATAGCCTGACAATGAACAAAACTACGACACAAGTTTTTTTCAAAAATGTCTCTGCCAGAATTTCCCAACTGGAGGCCTTCACATGCAGATCCAATGTATGTATTATTGGTATTAAAAAACTGCCTAGAGATGTAAATTTGCCTACCTTTGTAGACAAGTTTTTGCATGAGATACTCCCTGTGCCATCTGATCATTTATTTGATATTGAGCCGGCATTTTGTGTGCCAAATGCTAAACGGACTGGCTATATGATTATAGTTGAATTTGCAAGAATCTCCACAAAGAATTATATCCTGCATTTGGCAAGAGAGGGTGGAAATCTTTTTTGGAAACAAGATAAAGTTAAGTTATTTCCGGATTACATCAAAGAGGTGGCTGATAAAAGAAGGCAATTCATCAAGGCGAAAAATCTGGCAAAACAAATGAACTTACAATATCACTTAAAATATCCTGCTACATTTTGCATTGTTTCTGAAGGTCAGATGAAGAAGTTCTTAAATCATGAAATGGCGGAGGCATAGCTGAATGTAAAAATGCGTGAGACTTCTGTTCCAGCAACATGAACTGGAATCTTTAAACAAGTTTTATTAATTGTTTATGTTCAGTCTGCATGATTCAGCCTAGGTCAGAGATATCTGATTATACATACATTCGTTTGCTCTCTTTCATTCTTCTTTTTTATTATTTTTCTTTTCTTTAAATTCTCATTATGATATGTTGTATTTAAATATATTGTTTGGGGGTGTATTGTGCACACTCATTTATATATCTAGTGTAAAACATATTACTGACTGTTGTAAGGTTGCTTTCAAGCTTTATTATTATATAACATAATTTCATCTCTTTTTTTGCTGTTGTTATTATTACTATTATTATCACTACTGTAGACTACTTAGATTACTTAGATTATTATCATTACTATAGATTACTTAGACTACTAACCCTAAGACTACTATAGACTATAGATTACTTAGACTATAGATTACTTAGACTACTAAGTAAGATTTTTGGTTGGTTAAACTGTTAAGCTTTATTATTGCTATTATATTCTAACTGAAAGGCAATATATGGTTGCTGGGAATGAATTGTAGGCCTGCTTCCTTGCTATAAGACTGATGACATGATATTGAAATGTAAGGTTGATTATCAAATTGTAATATTGCTAATGTTATGGGTATAGTTTCTAAATTAGAATGGGATCTGAAGCCCATATGTATTGGAGTTTAAATTTAACCCTTTAAAAAAGAAGGGGATTTTTTTTCTTTTTCCTTTCTTTTTTCCCCCTTTCTTCTTCTTTTTGGTATTGTTGTGCCCTCCTAAGAATATTGTATTGTTAGGAAATTGTAGTTATTGATCAGGTTGTTGGTATTGTTTATCTCATTTATAAAGACAAAAATAAATAAAAAGTATTCTCAAACATGGCTAGACATGAGACTCAGAGCAAACACACTTCGCAAACAAGATACAGCTCTTTTCTGTTCTCTCTAGGCCACGCCACAAGCCACTTGGTTCTCACGCACACCTTCGATGATTCCTCAGAGGGGTGACACTGCTCTGTCCTCCAGTTATACATCTCTTCCCAACTTGGAGTCTGCATGTGCAACAATAATTTCTTACCAGTTCCCTTGTTGAGCTGCTGAGAACTGTCTCACTACATTTTCTCTCTCAAGGTGCTATTCCTTGTAGCTATAACACTGGCCAGAAGGGTCTTGGAACTAGCTGCCCGGTCCCTCAGGGATCGCCCCATTCATTCAGCAAGGGCTCTGACATTCTTTGACTGGACCCTTTGTTCCCAAAAGTAATGCTGTTTTCCACAGAATGCAAGAGCTGGTTCTCCCTTCCTTCTGCCTAATCCCTCTCTTTCCTCTGAGCACGTCTGGCACACCCCGGATGTTAGGAGGGCCAGCAAAAAGTACGTTAAAGTAACTGAGCAACTTTGATTCCTAGTTTGTTTCTTTCCATCCTATTGCATTGAGAAAGAAACCCTACTGTACCACCTTGCTAGGTGGTTCAAGGCATGTATATTTGCGGCCTCTGAAGTTAAAAAAACCTCCCTGAACGCCACAGTACACTCTGCCAAGGCTGCAACGGCCTCAGCGATTTTTCTCTACTATTGCTTCTTCAGCAGAGATCCGCAGGGCAGCTATTTGGTCCTCACATCGCACCTTCATTAGACATTTTAAACTGAACAAATATGCTCTGGCTGAAACAGCCTTCGGACATAGAGTATTACAACAGATTCTCCCTCAAACTTAGCTTTGGCCTGCTTTGGAGGCCACCGTATGGGAATAGTAGCTTTTGTACATCCCATGATGGATGTCTCCTTGCTCTGGATGGGAATGGAAAGTTGGATACTTACCGTGAAGTTCTGTTCTGAGTAGGTGCTCAGGAGACATCCATACCCCACCCTGTGGCAGGTTCAGCTGTCTCATGAATTATGTTTTTCCAAAGGGAGTGTGCTAATCCCTAAGAGACGGGGTATTTGTACTCTCTCTTCAGTTGTCTCTACATTTTCTTCCTCCTTTGTGTCTGCTTCCTCAGTCACTATCTTAAAGCTCATCTAAAAAAGAACTGGCTGGGAGATGCCACAGAGGCAGGACCGAGGCAAAAAGCCTTGTCATATGTTCCTTGCTTGTCCTGGGCAGCGAGAGGAATTAGCCCATGATGAACATCTCCTGCGCACCAAATTGGAATGGATCTTCACATTAAGTACCCAACTTCTAGATCTAGCCTGGCTGTCTACTGCACCCCTAGTCAGTGTCTCCCTCTTCATTGCATTCAGCATCTGTAGTCTTTGCCTCCAAATTTTCTTCCGATTATCTGACTCTAGCCTTCTTTGGTCCAGAGTAGCACACTTGCCATCCTTTGGGTCCACATACTCTCCTCTTTTTCATAAGTGTTACATTGGCAAGACACCCCAGTGTGTTTACCACCTTCTCCAGTTGGTTGATCTCTTTGTTCTGTCAGCTTCTCAAGTAGTCATACAAACTGATCTGTCCCTTCCTCCTAAGACCGTTCTTACCAGGGAGATGCTTTCTCCCCGTTATGGAACCTAGTCGCTCTGATTCTAACATGCCTTCCCCTGGATTCTAATGATGAAGATCTCAAAGCTTTCTCTCTTGGATATTGGTTCAAAAGTTCCTTCAAGATCATATCTAGATACTGCTATGGGAAACCTGCATTCTCTTGTTTGGTTAAGATTTGCAGATGTATGAAGCATAGATCCTGTGTATGAAGGATAGATCTTGAGCAGCCTTCACAGCCTGCCTTCAGCATCTTGGATCTGGTGTGTATTCATACTCCAAAGTGTCCCATCACCTTAAGTCAACTGCAGTTCTTTTCCAAAAACTCCTGGGCCTCATATCAGCAGCCTGTGTGAGACTAGAATACATCCCTTTCAGTCTTGGTTCCACAGTGCATTCTCCCCATCTTGGCATATCCATTCAAGTGTCTCCCAACGTCCATTCTCATATCGCTTTGGCGATGACACAGTTTGGACCATACAATGGTTGGCATGCTGTCTAAGCATCCCAGTGTAGATGCCTTCTTGGTTATAAATGCATCTGCTCTGGGCTGGGATGCTCAGTGCAGGGACCTGTCAGTACCAGATCCATGTTAAAAAGGAGAGCCCACTTTGCCTTCTGTAAGATGAATTCAGCAGGTCCCACTCTTCGGGCCTTGCTCCTCCTGAGAGACTTATACTCTAGTTGGCAACAGACAGTTTTGGTGCAGAATTCTATCTTGAAGAGGCAGGAAGGCACATGTTCTCCTCTGCTGGCTCAAGATAAAAATGTCAGTAGGCAGGCTGCATGTTGCAATATGTGGTATCCATTTCTGTATCTGGACTAGATAATCTTGCAGTCCCCTTCAGCACATCACACTGCCACCTTCATGACTAGTTTCTGTGTCTGTAGAGCCTCCAGCCCATGAGGCTTTACTTCCTTTATCTTCTCCACCATCGTCATTATTTAGGAGTGGAAGGGAAGGGGGTAAAACACGAAACATTTAACGAACAGTCCAGAGTCTCCAGCATTATGGTTTTCCTGCAAGATTGGATCAAAGTCTTTGCCAAAATACTCTGAAGAAGCAGGCTGCTTTGTTGCCCAGCATGCTTTAGTCTCCAACAAGGATTCCCTTCTCTCACGATCAAAATCTGAAATAATTTTTTTTCTCAACTCGGCAGCCATCCTTCACCCACCTGCAGTTCACAAACTTCTGTCATGGAGGATCCAGTATAGTTCTCCTGGCATGCACTCGGATCACCATTTAAACTGATCCATGCTACCTTGCTGAAGTTTCCAATCCTCAAGGTTTTACCTTGCTTGTTACACGTTCAGTTACAAATGAAATATGCATGTTTGGTGAATGCTGTGGATGACTTGGAACAGCCTCTGCCTGCAAGCTACTAGAAGCATCTGAAGAACTGAACTGTCTGATTATACTCCCATGACTGTAAGTGAACTTATAAATGAATTAATTCCCAACATTTGTGGGTAACTGAATGACCACTGGATTACTGGATTAATCAGTAATCCTGCTATCTAAAGGATGCAAAAAACCAGATTCAGCCAGGAGGGCCTTTTCTACGGTGGCACCCCAGTTGTGGAATGATCTTTCCCAGAGAGGTTTGCCTGGCGCCTACATTGTGCTAGTTTTGGCGTGAGGTGAAGACCTTTTTATTCTCCCAGGCATTTTAGTTTAGTTTGTTTTCATCTAGTACTGTATTTTAAATTTCTAGCTGCTAGCTCTGTTTGTACATCATGAGAAATGCTGGGTTGGATGAATCAGAGGTCGGGATTAAGATTGCCGGGAGAATTATCAACAACCTCAGATACGCAGACGATACCACCCTAATAGCAGAAAGCGAAGAGGATCTAAAGAGCCTCTTACTGAGCGTGAAAGTGGAGAGTGCAAAAGCTGGTTTGAAACTCAACATTAAAAAAACGAAGATCATGGCATCTGGCCCCATCACTTCTGAGCATATAGAAGGGGAAGAAATGGAAGCAGTGACAGATTTTATTTTCTTGGGCTCCAAGATTACCGCAGACGGTGACTGTAGCCATGAAATTAAAAGACGCTTGCTCCTTGGGAGGAAAGCTATGGCAAACCTAGACAGCATAGTAAGAAGTAGAGACATCACCTTGCCGACAAAGGTCCGTCTAATCAAAGCTCTATGGTTTTCCCAGTAGCAACGTATGGCTGTGAGAGCTGGACTATAAGGAAGGCTGAGCGCCGAAGAATCGATGCTTTTGAACTGTGGTGCTGGAGAAGACTCTTAGGAGTCCCCTGTACTTGCAAGGAGGTCAAATCAGTCAATCCTAAAGGAAATCAACCCTGAGTGCTCATTGGAAGGACAGATACTGAAGCTGAAGCTCAAAAATGTTGGCCACCTAATGCAAAGAGAAAAGTCCCTGGAAAAGACCCTGATGCTGGGAAAGATTGAAGGCCAAAGGGGAAGGGGACGGCAGAGGATGAGATGGCTAGATAGCATCACCGATGCAATGAATATGAACTTGAGCACACTCAGGGAGAGAGCGGAGGACAGGAAGGCCTGGCGTGCTATGGTCCATGGGGTCACGAAGAGTCGGACACAACTGAACAACAACAAGCTCTGTTTGATTATTGTATGTTTATATTGCATTTTTAACCTTTTATATTGTATTTTATCATCTATATTTTATTGTTTCATATTTTATCATTTCAATTGTTGTGAACCACCTAGAGAGCTTTGGCTATTGGGCAGTATAAAAATGTAATAAAATAAATATTCTCCCGGCTGATTTTTCAGAAAATCATAGTCCAGGATGGTTCACTGGTAAAACACATATATAGGCCCTTTGTTGCCTATATTCCTGGTAGGATATCTGCCAAATTGAATAATTAGAATGTGTTGTCACCAACTTCATGAAGCATGCAACTTCGGTGGCGTACTCCTTTCAAAAGGTAGTTTATTTCATACCTTAAAGAGGAAGCCATCTGCATCAGAAAAAACATTATACTTTTGTGCTGGAGCCAGCAGTGAGTACAAAAATTACTGAAAAACTCAGATATGACGTGCCACCTATAAGACTTTGGCATTCTTGCAGAGAAGCACTTCTTTGCCATCAATCATGGTAAAAGTCCTTGTGATAGCATAAGAAGGATAGTGAAGAGGCTTGCTATTAAGGCTGTTACAGCAACCACTGCATACCAAATATTGAAGCCACAGCAACTATGAATTTGCAGAGCAAGAAATCCACAGATTTAAGTTCTTTTTTGTACAACAGATATGAAAGTTGAATGAGCAGTAATTATCCTAGTGGTTCCTTCTGCCCAAAGTGTGCGTGGTTTGCCAATCTTGTCAGACCTGACCATCAGCTGTGAAGCCTCCCAGACCTCCTCAGCTAAGGCCACTTCCTGTACCCCAAGCTCTAACTCATTGGATTTCAACAGTATGTCAAAATGGACTCAAAACAGTGGGAGGCACAATCCTGTAGCCCTTTGGGCTTTGGCTGTAGTAGAACCCTCTTTCTATTCACTTGTTACAGGTATAGAGAATGCTCTGCTGCAAGTAGTTGCCTGCTTTCCTTATGTATTAAGGCTATTAGGGCTACACCCCTATTCTGCCTTGCTGCTTCACACCCCAAAGGTGATGAGATTCTAACAGCCCAGTGTTGTGAAATTAGCAAGCTATTGGGGCTGTTGCTCTTTTAATTAGGGTTGGGATTGTTAGTTAATAGTACATTTTTATCTCTCTTCTCCCCCTCCCCCACAATATTCTCTCCAACAGGATGTACAAATATACTTCCAAGCGGTTCAAGACCCGAGCAGAGCAGGAAGTGAAGAAAGCAGAACAAATGGCTCGGATTGGTGAGTCCATGGGGGTGTCTCCCCACCCACGATAAAACAAAATAGGAACTCTGCCCTCTTACAGCCGTGATGGCTTAAATTAATCCAGTTTTTCATTTGATCAGTCCCTGATGGGCATCAACAGACACACAAATCTGCCTGTAACCTTGTCAGGTTACTGCGTTAAACCAAGTGCACAAGTATCCTGTTCCCTAGAAGGTTCATGAATATTATTGGGTGCATACAGACCAGCATTTGCTAAGTGATAGCTTACCACTGTATACTCTTGGTAAGCCAGTCATTTGTATTTTGCTGCCAGGTGGTGAGGAGACCCTTTTTTTTTTTTTTTTTTACCATTCCCCTGCTAGTTCCCTGGGTTTCTGATGACGTGCAGAAGTGTGGTAAGAATTTCATCATCTCTTGGCAGAAGAATATAATGGCCACTTACCAAGTGCTTATATGCATATTGTGGGAAATTATCACATAGCAAATAGTCATCTACATTCACCCATCCATAGCTTCCCATGCAGAATTATTGGCTTGGACTCAGTTTGGACTCCGTTTTTGTGTAATTGGCCATTTTGTCTGCTGTAATCCTCATATCTAGCAGTAAATGCTTTCAAACTTCAGAAGGTTTTGTACTCTTGTCTCCAAATACTGTTGTTTTGGAAGAAGTCAGTAACATGGAATGAAACCAAAATGATGCCTGCCTCTTTGTTTCCTAAAGCATTTGATGCTTTAAAACATTAATTGCCTTGACTGTGTAGAACATTGTGTGCTACAAATGAAAATAAACATAAGCCTTTGCAAGGTTACAGCAGAGGCAGGCTATGGGATCATTTGAAAAACAGGTTCTTTATTCCTTCTATTTCAATTTCCTGCAGTGAGCATATGGAAAGTGATCATTAAGACAGAACTTCCTTACAACTAAATCAGTTTAAATTTGATTGAAATAACAGATAATATGATGAAAAGCTGTTATGAAAAGCAGTGAAGACATGTTATAAAATAATATATTGCTTGAAAAAAACAGTTAAAGCATAATAAATGAAATGAAGCTCTTATAACGTGACTACCATAAAGATAATGATAAAAGAATGAATAAAATATAAAATTGAATATCATTGACTTACCAAAGCATACTAAATGGCAAATGGAATATAAGAGGAAGCATATCAAATATTAAACCCTAACTTCCTCTAGCACCCTCTCCAACCCAGCTAAAGTCAGCATTCTAAGTTCCCATCTACCACTCTGGTGGAGAATACAGGATTCTTAGTTTGTTTCCAGACAGAAAGTTCCAAAAAGTGATTAAAAAGAATCTCTAAGGAAGTGTTCAGAAAATGTTCAAAACTTTTAGGTGCAATTCACAAAGGTTGAGAGAAACGGGGGTGGGGGGGATAGTAAACAAGCCTATTTAGAAAATTGATCTCCAAAAACTATAGCTCAAAGAACTATAGGACTGTCATAGCAAGGAGGCTTATCACAAGGTTTAGCAGTAAAGATGTAGAGGGGAAATTCAAAAGCAAAGTAGTTTCTCCACTAAGGAGGTAAGCATAGTTAAGGCTTCAGGAAAGAAAGCTGCAGTAGAGAGAGAAAAAGATTGTCTAGCTAAAAATATTCAGAGAGTGAAATTGCTTCTCCCTCTGTTTCGGGAGAAGACAAGCAGGCACACAGCTAAAAACATCAGACCAAAGCAGCAAGAGAGAGACCATCAAACTCAGCAACTAACCACTCTTTGTTTAAGGCAAAGATCGATAAAACCCCTTTGTCTGTGGTAACACCCCAAAATTGACATGTGTTCTGATTGGTTGTTACTTAGCATTTTAATCAAGAATTTTTACTCCAATTAAAATTGGCTCTATATTGATTAATTACTGGACCAAAAGTCTTGGTAACTTCTTTGTTCTTTCCTTTTAATTGCAGGCTATCCTCCAGACTGCCTTATCAGAAACCAAGAGTCATAAGTATTTGAACCAAAAGAAACAGACCTTATCAGTCACCATAAATCTGTCTTCCAGCTATTCTTTAAAACAGGGAACATGAGAAACCTTGCGATTTAAAAAATTAAAATTAAAAAAATGAGAGTGCAGCCCTATGCATGTTTAGACAGAAAAAAGTTCTACAATTCCCAGCGTTCCCCCAGCCAGCCAGGACTTTTTCTGTCTAAACATGCATAGAATCATGCCCTAAAAGGATTATTTAGTGTAACAACATTTGAGCGAAACAAATGGTAGGACTAATGCTGTGTGCCTGCTTGTCTATCTTAAGGAGCACCTCCAACAACACCAGGGATGCCGCTCAATGAGATCGGCTACGGTAGGCCTTCTGTCTGTCCCATCAACCAGGACAGCTAGGCTGGTGAGGACTAGGGAGAGGGCCTTTTCTGTGGTGGCCCCCATTCTGTGGAATTCCTTCCCTAGTGACTTCCACCATGCCCCCTCTTTGATGAGCTTCCGCCAGGCTTTGAAAACCTGGCTGTTCAGGTGGGCATTTGGGGTGGGTTAGGGTTTTTTAGAGCAGTATTGTTTTGTTATTTATTTATTTTGTTCAGTTGATTATGTAAATTTGTTAATAGTATTGTACGCCACCTAGAGTGGCTGAGTAGCTGGCCAGATGGGTGGCTAATAAATCAAATACATACATACATACAATCCACGGGAATTAAAAAATAAGAGCGTAAAATAGAATCAAGAAAAACACCTGTGTCAGAACTTCAGATCCTTGATTAGGATATAAGAAAGCAAAAACCCTATAAGGAAGGCCACAAGAGCAGAAGGGAAAAGTTGCCCTGCTACTAACATAAAGATTATAATAATATTGATTATTGTCACACGCGTCGGAAAGATGCTGACTTTCAAAGGTTCATAAGTTAGCTATAGTTTAAAGTCAGACTAAAACTTTCTGTGCCAGAGTTTTAGGTTTCATCATAGTTGTTTGAGGAAAGCCATAAAACAATTAAAAAAACAGGAACTTGTAAAGTTAATTATATTTAAGAGTTCAAAAACAAGTTCTTAACCCTCTGTTCCTTTGTTAAACAGTATCCTAATTAAAGTTCGGTATTACTCCATAACCACGCATGGACATTTCAGAGAGAACCTCTCATGTTCAAGTTTTACTTTTAATGAAGGGGGTCTCTCCAGGTGCTATCTTATCTTTGGGAGAGTCACTAGCCTTCACAGCCTTCATGGCTCCCAGCAGAAAGGAGTATCCATGCTTTATTGTACCCTTCACATTTCCATGTTATATCAGGGCCCATCTCATGGTGCTTCGTGCATACCGTTATCAAGAACACATTGTCAGCTTTTCTCCATTTCTCCTTGTTTCCAGCAAAGCAGAGGAAAACTTCGTGAGCCAATTAGGTCACAGGAAGCCCAGGCTATGTGGGTCTCCTTGTTCTCCCAGAAATGAGTCCAGAAATGTCCCAACCAGCATCTCTTTAGATTCTTGTTTCTGTCCTGTAGATTCTTGCTTGCTTCTAGTAAATTACCTCTGCCATGACTACTGCGGCTGCCTAAGGGTCTGTGTTTGCTTTTCTGCAAAGTGCTATTCTTTGTATGCATGCTAATAGTTCTCTGTGTTTCAGCGGAAGAGAAGGCTCGAGAAGCAGAGAGCAAAGCCCGTGCTTTGGAGCTGCGCCTTGGAGGGGACCTCACAAGGGAGTCCAGGGTAAAATACATAGTGTCTGATTGGTGGTTGGAAATTCCAGGGTTCAAGAACAGAAATTCAGGACAACAGCTCCCTGAGCTGAGCAAGACAGCTGCCAGCAGCTGCTAAATACTTGGTAGTGCAAGAGAGTGATGGAATAGTGATGCTTATGCTGTCAAAATAGCCTGAGTGTCTATTTTGATAAGGTTTATCAAATCTTTATGTACTCCTAATGCAGTGATGTTGAACCTCCAATCTGCAGGCCAAATCTGGCCTGCCTGGGATCCTAGTCCAGCCCTATTAGGAAGAAACGTTTTATAAAGACATGAATTTTAAAATTGCCTCTCTGTTTAAGATGAGGTGCTGCTTCACATCCATAGGTCATGTTGCGTCAAGCCCAGGACATGGCAATAACCATGCGGAGAGAAGCTGATGTTAAGAAGAGGATCAGAGAGGCAAAGCAGCGGTGAGTGGCAGAGTTTCAATTCCTCCATGCTCCTTGGGTTTTTCCTTTGCAAATAAATGGCCATAGAGGATCTTGCAACTCTGAAGATACATTAATTTTATTTGTATGCTACTGTTCCTATACAGAGCTCAGATTGCTCTGCATGGGTGCAGGTCACGTTATCCCATTTTTGCCTCACAAGAATGCTGTGTGGAAGGTTAGGCTAAGAGCATGAACTTCATGGCAGTGTTTTAGTGGGCAACTTGTCCAAAAACAATCTACAACATAGAGGCATCTCCAGGGAATAAACCTGTGAAATTTCAGAAGGAGAGGTGTAGGGGTTAGAGAGTTATGATGAAGGAAAAATTGTTTAGGGATGGCTTTTGTTTTGTTTTCTGCTCAAGTTGACAGCACAGAAACTTTAAGTCAGGGGTGGGGAACCTTTTCTGGCTCAAGCACCAGATTCCATTTCAGAGAAGCTCTCCAGTGATTGGTGGGGCTGAAAAAATTCAACCCCCTCTATTCCCTTTTTACCAATTTATAGTAAGAAGCAGTCTGCCTACACACTACCTTCCTATTCCATTTGCCTAAGTTAGAAACGAGTACAGATCACAACAAAAGTGCAAATTGCTAACGAGATGCTTGTAGAATAATGCAGAAAGTATAGGAATCAAATGTGGTAAGATGGAGATTATTCACAATGATTTAGCTGGCCTTCTCAGACTTGAGGGCCAATCCATATTTCTGGAATGACACACGTCAAGACTTGCAGCTCAATCCAAAGATCAGGCAAGGTAAAAAGAGGGGAGAGAGTATAGTGCCATATAGCATAAAGAGAACATCCCTGCACTCTGGCTCAGTATGATGAGGGCAGTTCACTTACCCACAATTGCAAGAAAATAGGAGAAACCAAAATTGATTCTGACCATTTGTATGCCCCGGCTGTGGGCTGCTAAGGTTTAGAGGTGCCGAGATAGTGATAAGCCAGATCCAGGTTTGCTTACAAGGAGACTTTATTGAGTACTTAGAGCACACAGGTGTACCCAGTGGTTGGATCAGACAGCTGCTCTGAACCCAGAGCCAAGGGGTACAATGGATCTGATACCATACATGTTAGCAGTGAGGCAGCATGACAGCAGCCAGCAATAATTAGTGTTCATCTGCAACTTTCCTAGCATAGACTAACAGTGCTTGTTCAGAAGGAAAACAATCAGAACTTTCCCAGCACAGACTGGGAATGTGCTGAGGCGGTGACATCGACCTTTGACTCACCTCACAAGCCAAGAGATGTAAACATAGCATAAACAGAGCCTCACTTCTCAGGCACATCCTAGGCTCTGATAAGATAAACTAGCTTGTTAGCATGGAATGTGCTGAGGCGGTGGTATCAACCTTTGACTCATCTCACAAGCCAAGAGGCCCACTAGCAAGAGAATTGCACTAATAATGAACCTAAAGAGAGCATTATGGATCTCTAGGCACCTCTAAAACTACAGGTGACTTGGTTACAGGCCTGGGGCCATTACACCATTAGAAGCCAACTCATGGAGAATGTGAAGCTGGAAGAAAGCAATCAGGCATTAATAGACTTTTGAGATTCCCTGAAATCATATTAAGCCCAAAATAGAGCGGCAGTGGTCAGCCTTTTAGGCAAGAGTGTCCCATGTCAGGACTACTCCAGTGCATATGTGGCCCCCTGTTCCTTGCAGTGGGTTTTCCTCTACCCTGCTGATCTGGGGAGGAGGCAGCAGGGCATCCTGAGAGAGACAGGTAGAGAAGGGGCCTCTGTTTTATAGTTGGCCCACTAGCCCTCCTGCTTAAGTCCAGATGTGCCACAAATGCAGCCCATGTGGCACCCATATATGATAGAAAGATTTCAGGAGGTTGCACAGAGGAAAGCCAGTATTGTATTGTGAAGGTAAGCATCATAGAACAAGCAAAAAAATCAGCATTAGTTTTGTCCTGTATGGGTCCTTGTTTGTGCGTACTCACCCTTTCTTTATTCTTAACAGTTATTCACATGTAGTTTGCGTTCAACAAAAAGCCATAACACGCTTCCATTATTTGTGGAAGTATTTGAGTTGTGTGCCCCAAACACTGAGAAATATTGGCTGTTCTGAACCATATCTACTAGTTTCCAGGAACAACTGGTGTGTTTTCCGTGAACTGTACTAGGCTTTGTTTGACTTTGTTCTTTTGCATCTGTCACAGAGCACTGAAGGAGCCGAAAGAGCTGAACTTCATATTTGGAGTGAACATCGAACAACGGCATTTGGATGGGATGTTTGTCTATAACTGCAGCCGACTGATTAAGATGTATGAGAAGGTGGGCCCGCAGCTGGAGGGTGGCATGTGAGTTCCTCGCAGAGACTTCTAGGTAGCTCTTGCCTTAGTGACACGGGAACTGTTTCTACAATAAAGTGGGCCGATCTGCTTTCTGCTATGGAAAAACGTTTCCTATATATGTGCACCTTGATCTGCCCTGCTCCCATCCTCAAAATTAGAATTTTAGGGTATAGACAGTGCTGTGTGTACTCTGTACTTTAAAAAAAAGTTCTGAGCCCAGACAAACCAAATTATTCCTAACTTATAGAAATTGTGCAAATTTAGCAAACTGCATTATTCTTTTGCACAGTTGCTTTTTACTATTTTGCCAATTTCTAATTTTGTTAATTGCTCTGTGCAGCTTGTGGGAATTAGGAGAATGACCGTGTTAAGAAATTTAGGAACCTAAGTGAATCTTCAGGGAACCACCTCTCCAGGAGGTCCATGTTAAACAGAGTGGCTTGTGCAACTCATGATCAACAAAAGCTAATCGCTTGTTCTTTGTGACACGGCATTAACTGAAAAGCTCGTCTCTGAGCTGCTATAACAGCCAATTTTTCTGTATCATTCATTGCTGCCTAGTTTGCTGGTGTCTCCAATTATGTCAAACCTTTTCAGTTATGCCATCCTTGGTATGTAATTAAACTAGGTCCACCTACTCTATACTGAACCAGGTTCATATTTGCCACAGTGGCAAGGTGGGGAGCCTGCGTTTCCATACTGGCTTTCTTAGGCCGGACTGTGCCCACAAGTGTGTCATGGTGTGTTTCTCCTCCATAGGGCATGTGGCGGAGTTGTAGGAGTGGTGGACGTCCCATACCTGGTTTTGGAGCCCACACATAATAAGCAGGACTTTGCGGATGCCAAAGAGTATCGGCACTTGCTAAGAGCAATGGGAGAACATCTGGCTCAGTACTGGAAGGATGTTGAGATTGGTAAGAAGGCCCTTGCAACTTGGGAGTTAGGCATGAAAGGGAAATCCTAGGCTGGGGCAGGGTGGGGGGGTTAACAGGGAAGGAAGACTCTATACAGAGACCGTAAAGGGAGGCATCCATTACATCATGATTTGAATTCTTTTCTCCTCCCCCCCCCCCAAAAAAAAAAAAAAAAACAACCTTACAGCTCAGAAAGGTATAAGCAAGTTCTGGGATGACTTTGGCTATTTGTCTGCTAACTGGAACCAGCCTCCGTCAAATGAATTGCGTTATAAACGGCGGAGAGCCATGGAGATCCCCACCACCATTCAGTGCGGTAAGTTTGGCTGGGCTGAGATTCCAGTAGGGTGTTCTGTGGAGTTGAAGCCACCATTGTTTTGCTTAGGCAGCAAAACAGCCAAAATGCAGTGACATGTGAAACCTTCCAGCCACTTCCTCCATTTCCCCCTGCACTTATGCCTTGGAAAATTGGATCCTCTTTGCAGAGGGGGAGGGGCTGCCTTGATATCTTTCTGTCCTCAGGAACCTCTGCGAAGTATGGCATCCTGCAGAAGTAGATAGTTAATGTACAAGCTAAGATACAATTGATGATAGGAGGTGGGTATTTCATTGTCATGTGAGAATTGGGCCATGCAACCCATTTCCACCTCCATTCTAAAAACAGGTAAAAATGTGGAGGGATGATAGCATTTCCAAGATCTTCTTGATGGGCCCTGCATACAGGCAGGTTTGGCAGGCTCTGCAATGTGCTGATTGTATGGTGTGTCTTGTGTGATAGACTTGTGTCTGAAATGGCGGACCCTCCCCTTCCAGCTCAGCTCTGTGGAGCAAGAATACCCGGATACCTGGGTGTGTGCCATGAACCCTGACGCTGAACAGGACAAGTGAGTACATGTTTGGAAGCTCTCTGAACACTCTTAACATAGTAGTCCTTACAAAAACCTGTAAGGTAGGTGGTGGTGGTGGTGTCGCCGTCGCCGTCATCATCATCATCAACAACTTCCTGTAGATGAGGGCCTGAGACTGATTAAGCGTCACTTAGAATCATAGAATAGTAGGGTTGGAAGGGGCCTACAAGACCATCGAGTCCAACTCCCTGCTCAATGCAGGAATCCAAGTCAGAGCATCCCTGATAAATGGCTGTCCAGCCCTGTCTTGAATGCCTCCAGTGCGGGAGAGCCCACCACCTCCCTAAGTCATGGGTTCCATTGCCATATTGCTCTAACAGTCAGCACGTTTTCCTGATGTTCAGCTGGAATCTGGCTTCCTGTCACTTAAGCCCATGATTCCGTGTCCTGCACTCGGGGATGATGGAGAAGAGATCCTGGCCTTCCTCTCTGGGACAACCTTTCAAGTACTTGAAGAGTGCTATCGTATCTCCCCTCAGTCTTCTCTTCTCAAGGCTAAACATGCCCAGTTCTTTCAGTTTCTCCTCACAGGGCTTTGTTTCCAGTCCCCTGATCATCTTTGTTGCCCTCCTCTGAACCCTCTCCAACTTGTCTGCATCCTTCTTCAAGTGCGGTGCCCAGAACTGGACACAGTACTCCAGATGAGGCCTAACCAGTGCTGAGTAGAGGGGAACTAGTACTTCATGGGATTCAGAAGCTATGCTTCTATTTATACAGCCCAACATAGCATTTGCCTCTTTTGCAGCCACATCACATTGTTGGCTCATATTCAGCTTGTGATGGACAACAATTCCAAGATCCTTCTCGCTTGTAGTGTGGTTGAGCCACGTATCCCCCATTTTGTAACTATGCATTTGGTTTCTTTTTCCTAGGTGCAGAATTTGGCATTTATCCCTATTAAATGTCATTCTGTTGTTTTCTGCCCAGCGCTCCAGTCTATTAAGATCACTTTGAATTTTGTTTCTGTCTTCCAAAGTATTAGCTATCCCGCCCAATTTTGTGTCATCTGAAGATTTGATCAGCATTCCCTGTACCTCCTCCTCCAAGTCATTAATAAAATTGTTGAAGAGCACTGGGCCCAGGACCAAGCCCTGCGGTACCCCACTCGTTACCTCTCCCCAGTTTGAGAAGGTCCCATTGATAGTTCATCTAGCCCACTTTAAGCTAGTTTGCTCATCAGGATATCATGGGGCACTTTGTCAAGGTATATTATGTCCACAGCATTCCCACAGTCCACAAGCAAGGTTACTTAATCAAAAAATGAGATCAGATTCATCTGGCAGGATTTGTTCTTGACAAATCCATGTTGGCTTCGAGGAATCACGGCATTGTTTTCAAGGGGCTTACAGATGGATTGCTTGATAATCTGCTCCAGAATTTTCCCAGGGATTGATGTCAGGCTGACTGGTCTGTAGTTCCCAGGTTCCTCCTTTTTACCCTTTCTGAATAGAGGGACCACATTAGCCCTCCTCCAGTCATCTGGCACTTCCCCCGTCCTCCGTGATTTCTCAAAGAGAATAGACAGCGGTTCTGAGAGTTCTTCTGCCAGTTCCTTTATTACTCTAGGATGCAGTTCATCTGTCCCTGGAGATTTGAACTCATTCAAGGTAATTAGGTGTTCCTTGACCATATGCCTATCGATCTCAAGATGCAATCTTACCCCTTCAGCCTGTACTTCGCCTTTGCCAGGGGGGTCATAGACCCTATTTTGGAAGAACACTGAGCCAAAGTAGCAATTGAGCACCTCTGCCTTTTCTTTGTCATCTGTTATCATTTTGCCATCCTTATTTAATAGCTGAACAACCATTTCTTTCCTCTGTCTTTTACAATGCATGTAGCTGAAGAAAGCCTTTTTGTTGCTTTTAGCATCCCTCGCTAACCCTCAGCTAGTTCTCGGCTTTAGCCTTTCTGACGCCATCCCTGCAAGTCTGTGCTACCTGCCTGTACTCTTCCTTTGTTGCTTGGCTTTCTTTCCACTTCCTGTATGTGTCCTTTTTTGTTTTCAGGTCATCCCTAAACTTTTTGTGAAGCCACATTGGCTTCTTCTGTTGTCTTCCACCTTTTCTTCTTGTTGGACTTGTTTGTAATTGTGCCTTGAGAATTTCCTTTTTTAAAAGCTCCCACCCATCTTGGACTCCTTTTCTCGTTACAGTCGCTTGCCATGGGACCTTACTGATCATTGTTCTGAGTTTATTAATATCAGCTTTCCTAAAATCCAGGGTACACGTTTGGCTACACTCAGCTTTTGCTTCCTTTAGAACCAAGAACTCAAGTATGACTTAGTCGCTTTCCCCCAGAGTTCCTGTAACTGCTACTTTATCCACTAAGTCATCTCTGTTAGTTAGGATCAAGTCAAGGATAGCCAATCCTCTAGTTCCTTCCTCTATTTTCTGTAGGAGGAAGTTATCTGCCACACAAGTCAGGAATTTCCTGGAGGGGCCATGTTTTGCAGAATTTGCCTCCCAACAAATATCGGGGAAATGGAAGTCCCCCATTACTACTACATCATGCTTCCTTGAAACATTGGCTATTTGCTTTTCAAAAGTTTCATCCTTTTCTTCTCCTTGATTGGGTGGCTGGTAGTAGACTCCAACCACCAGGTTCCTTTTATTCTTTGCTCCATTTATTTTAACGGCCACCTTGTGAGTTCATGGCACAGGTGGGATTCCAACCATAGACTTCCTGATTCAGTAACTTGAAACTCTCTGGACCATGTGAGAGGAACCTATGTTGCAGCTCTGGAGAGGCATCAGGTTGATCACTGTGGCCGGATCCAGTGTGGCTCTTCTTAAGTTTTCCTCTCCACATCAGCAGTTCTCCAGTTTCCAGCAGGATGGCACTGATGTGGTGCGGTGGTGCAGTGTAAGCTCCTCCCACGTGGCCCAGAGTCAGTATCAACTGGATGCTCTGGTGAAACTCCCAAGGCAGCTATGAAAGTGGTGACCAAACCACATTGTTTGTTTTTAGCATTTGGGCCCTTCAGGCAGTTGACATGCCTAAGGCACAAATACTCAGGAACCAGCCCTCCACAGCCCCTTCTACAAGTATGGAAGTGGTCGTTGCGACCCAATCTCTCCCCCCCCCACTCACCACTGAGCTGGTGCGAGTAGACCCACCTACCCTGGGAAGGAGTTTAGCCATTTCTGCAGCAAAAAGCTCTCAAAATGGGCAAAAAATCCCAAACCGGCAGCGAATGCACCAGAAAAGAAGAGGAAAAAGAAATCCTCCAAACAACAGGAAAAGGAGCAGGATCTCCCACCTCCTCCTCCTTTACTGGATTCTCTTATTCGTGTTGTGCCCACCACACACCCGACTACTCTGAAACCGGCCTCTACGGTCTCAGAGGGTGAGTTGAGAGATACACCAACCCTGCCACCCTGTCCAACTCAGACAGTCACGGGACGGAGATCCAGGTCTCCAACACCACGTTGTTATGATATCCAGTTACCTTGGTATCGACCCACCCTTTCCCCTCAACAGCCTTCTCAATACCAATCTCCAGATTGATACCATCAGGATCATTGTGTCAGGAGCGCCCTAGTGGCCTCTTTCAGTAGACTCCAGTAGCCAACTCAAGACACAGACAAAAGGATTCTTTTCAAGGCTTTAATCCTTTTACAACTTAATGATTCTTTCACATGCTAATCACCAGCAACTAAGCAAAGAACAGCAGAGTAGCCTATGCTCCGAGTAGGCCGGTGATCCCCGTTTGAAGGAGAGTCACTTGAAGACCCTGAACGTATGGGCTGGGGAGAGATCCTCCCTCTTTCCCTTGGGTCCACGGGAGGCGGCCGTTGCTTGCGCGAAACGGGCGCTACACCCCCTTTCCGCGCCCTCCATCGCTTGTCGATCTCTGCGTCGAGCGTCTAGCAAGCCCCGTTCCCGCACTCTCTCACTGCCCGGGTCACTATCTATCTCAGGAATGCCAGCAGGAGGAATCTCTGCCAGCTGCTGTGCCTGTGAGGGATTAGCTGGCTCCTCTCCCACGGATTGCTGATCCTCCTCAGAATCAGAACTGCTCTGGGGTTCTATCGGCTCAGTTTCCACCCTGACACATTGGATGAGACAATACAACCATGATCGCTCACGTTCTCCATCCTGAGATGGGGACCATTTTTCGGTCTCGTTGTCTCCCCCCCACCGACAGTGTTCGGATGCAGATTGGAGACCCCATAGGGACCGCGATCTCTTCCTCGATCGCTCCCACTACCTAGGAGCTACTTCACTATCGCATGTTCCCTTTCAGTCTCGACAGTGCTCCAGCTTCAATACCCAGGACATTTCTGCCCTCCTCCTCTGGTACTGAGGTGCTCGATGTCCTTAGCGATACACCAAACCAGTCGGGACCATCAAGCCCTGCCGCCTCCTATTCCTCCTCATGCCTCTGCTGTGGTTCAGTGACCTGCTCAATCTCGGGAATCTGGGGAGGACTGCCAGTCCGACTCCTCCTCATATTCCTCAGTCCCTCCATCTAGCTCATCACTGGATGATACCATCGGGACACAGGATAGGGCCTCGCCTTCTGAAGACATGGGCCGCTTATCCGAACAGGTGCTGAGAATGGCTCAGTCGTTGGGCATTGAGGTACAACAACCTCCCCAACAAATTCACGATCCGGTATTCGATGCCGTTGCAACAGACCTGTCCACACCAGTGGCCATCCCTTTTCTTCCAGCCCTGCTGAGTGCAGTCCAACAGACATGAAAAGCACCTTCGTCCTTGACCCCGACGTCCAAGAGGCTGGAATCGATGTACAGGGTTCAAGAGACGGACGCATCTTTCCTCTTTTCACATCCAAAACCTAACTCCATAATTGTGGAGTCTGCCAAGTTCGCTCACAGAAAGCACATGCCTTGCCTTTGGATAAGGAGGGTCGCAAACTTGATATTGTTGGACGTCGTCTGATGATGGCCAGGTATCAGCTCTTCCTCTTGGAGAAAATGGACTCCCTCATTGCATACCTGCCTGAGGATCAACGCGATTTAGCTAGAATGTTTCATGCGGAGGCATCCAAGCTCTCTCGTCAACAGTTCAACACTGCCCATCATCAAGCGGACTGCAATGCTAATAGCATGGTGGGATCTGTTGCCCTAAGGCGGCATTCCTGGCTCCGCTTTGCGGGCCTAACTCCTGAAGCCACTCACAGATAGAAAATCTGCCTTTCGACGACAAGGGTTTATTCAGCGCCAACACGGACAACCAGATGGACTCCGTGCAGAAAGCCAGAACTACTGCTCGTAAGATGGGCATCGGTCAAGCACAGCAACAGCAGCAGCAGCAGCATGCTCCGTACTGTCAGCGTCGGTGGTACCGACACCAGATCTATCCACCTCAGCATTCTGGGGACCGGACACCCAGATTCCCACAGCAGCACCAGCAGAGAAAAAGCTACTCCTTCCCCAGGTTCCAACAAAAGGCGAAGAGTGAAGGATTCACTGAACGTCATCTTTGACTTCAGCTCCATTCCCCCCCATACCAACAATTACAATCCACCTTTCAGAGACCTCCTGAGCCAATATTACCTGGCGTGGGCAAGAGTGACGTCGGATAACTGGGTGCTAGCTCTTGTCCGTCACAGATACAGAATAGAATTCAACACGCCTTTGGGTCCGGTCCAGATCACTCCGCCTTCGGAGATCGTCCACAAAGAAACTCAATCTCTCTTACAAAAGGGCGCCATTCAACGCATTCATCCAAACATCGGTATGGAGGGGTTCTTCTCCAGGTACTTCACGGTACCGAAACGGGATGGAGGCCTTCAGCCCATTCTCGACCTTTGCAGCCTGAACAATTTTGAAACCTCCAAGAAGTTCAGGATGACAACCCTAGCCACAATTCTCCCACTCCTACGGAAGGGCTCTTGGTTCGCCACGATCGATCTTGAAGACGCATACTTCCACATAACCATAGAACGCTCACACAGAAAGTTCCTCCGTTTTGCAATCGGGACGGAACTGTTCCAGTTCAATGTCTTGCCATTCGGCCTCTCAGCAGCCCCACGCGTATCTACTGGTGGCCTCCTCCGGAGAAGCTCTATTGCGCAATATCGTGATCGTCTTGGATCTTCTTTGGGCATTGGGACTATGAATCAACAAGGAGAAGTCTCACTTGACCCCCACACAAACAGTTCAATTCATAGGGGCCATCCTCGATTCCAAATTGGGTTGGGCGTACTTCCCAACGACTTGTGTCACAAACCTCATCATGCAAGCCACGTCGATATTCCCTGCCCGCTGTGCCCAATCACACGACATCCAGTGCCTCCTTGGCCACATGGCAGCCACGGTTTCGGTTGTGGAATGGGCTCAGCTATGGATGAGACCACTTCAACACTGCTTCATCTGGAATTTCAACTTGACCCGCAACCCCCTCTTTGTCACAGTCTTGGTACCGGAGGACGTTGCTCTCAGCCTGGACTGGTGGATAGATTCCAGACATCTGACCCTACGGATGCCATTCCTTCCCGCTCCTCCATCCAGGGTTCTCACCACAGACGCCTCCCTCCTAGGTTGGGGAGCGCATTGCAGCCCCCTTCAAGCACAAGGTCTCTGGTCCCCCAAGGAAACACGATACCATATCAATTTTTTGGAGCTGTTGGTGGTTTGGAAAGCTCTCCGCACCTTCGAACCGTGCCTCCAACAGTGACACATCCAGGTCCTCAGACAATACCACAGTTCTGTGGTACCTAAACAAACAAGGCAGAACACACTCCTCCTGCCTCCTTTCTCTCACTCTATACCTTTACAACTGGATCGTTGCCAGGGACATTCACCTGACGGCTCTACATATTGCAGGACAGGACAACCTGTTAGCAGACTCCCTCAGCTGCTTCCTCTGGTGCTGTCATGAATGGCAGCTGACCAGGACAGTCCTACAGCTAATTTTCAACCACTGGGGGCCGACCACAGATCGACCTCTTCGCGACTCCAGCAAATACGGTTTGTGGACAATTCTGCTCCAGAGCTGGGATAGGACAAGGATCGCTAGGCGATGCCTTTTTCCTAGAATGGAAGGAGCACCTATTCTACCTTTTCCTTCCATTCCCACTCCTCACGAGGGTGATCTCCAAAATCAGACAGGACACCATGAACTGCATCCCGATTGCCCCTTGGTGGCCCAGACAACCCTGGTTCACAATGCTGCTGAACCTAGTGCGTGGACGCCTCCTACCGCTATACCACGGATAGACAACTTGATTTCCTGGGACCAGGGCAGGATTCTTCACCCTGATCTCCACACTCTGAACCTCACGGTGTGGAGGATCCAAACACCCACCACATTTCCCCATTGATTCCACCGACAGTGCAGGCTGTACTTGATGCGGCAAGGAAACCTTCCACGCGCCGCCCACACTTAGCAAAACGGGCTTCATTTGTTCGGTTTGCGACCGACAGCAACTGTAACCCTAATGAGTGTTGTCGAAGGGACATATTGTTTTTCCTCCAACATCTTTTCAGCAAAGGCCTGAAGCACTCCTCCATCAGGGCGAATGCTTCAGCAATTTCTGCTATGAGGGGCAACATTGGCGGGTGCTCCATATTCAGCCACCCCTTATGCAGGCAATTCCTGCGAGGACTCAGAAACTTGGCTCCTCCAGTGAGAGACTTCGTTCCTCAGTGGGACCTAACCCTGGTGCTTAACACCCTCGCGTCGGTACCGTTCGAACCGCTTGCCACTGCGGCTGCTCTCTTGGAAGGTCGCCTTCCTGATAGCCATTACGACATCGAGGAGAGCGAGCGAACTCTCTGCGTTGCGAATAGACTCACCTTACACTGTATTTCACAAGGAAAAGGTGGTCCTGCGACCGGACTTAGCATTCCTTCTAAAGGTGGTCATGGACTTCCATCTTAATCAACCGATCATGCTCCCTGCCTTCTTTCCATCCCCAACTTCTAATTTGGAACGACGGCTACACACTCTAGATGTCCGGAGACCACTGGCCTTCTATAAGTCACGGACCAAGCCTTTCTGCACCTCCCAATGGCTGTTCCTATGCTATGGGGGACCCAATAAGGGCTCTCCAGTCTCCTCTCAGAGGCTGGCATCCTGGATCATACACACCGTTCGACTGGCATTCAAGGCACATATATGAATATAGCCTTTTCCACTATCTGAAGGGGGCTTGCCCCCCAAGTCCCTAGGTCAGAACAACTGTTGTTCTATTGAAGGAACATGCAGCTCCAACTGGCAGTTCCCTGGGACTGGAGACTGTGGCCTCATCCATCAGGCAGAGAACCAAGGGCCACTGGGAAGCTGTACTCCCTGCCTCCCAGGATAAACGTCACGACAACAGGAAGACCAACCTAGCCACATACATCACCCAGAGAAGAAACAGCTGCAGGGACTTTGTTATCCCTTCCCTGCCAGAAAGAACACCTATAAGAACTTTGAAACTAAGAACTGGTACCTGAGTTTTGCTTCCCGCCACCCCCCCCTTTCCTTTTGTTTCATGTCTTTTAGGTTGTAAACCTGGGGGCAGGGACTGACTTATTATTGATCTGTGTAAGCTGCTTTGGGACCTTTCTTGTCTGAAGTGTGGGGTAAACATGCTGTAAATAAATAAATATCGCTTCTCTGTTTCCTCTCATCACTACATGTTCTTGCAAAGGGATCGTGGCCATCTGGTTGCTAGAAAGAACAAGTCTTATTCCTGGGGAACCAGATGGCCACGATCCCTTTGCAAGAACATGTAGTGATGTAGGCATTGTGAAATAAATGTTTTATATGTTTGACAACTTGAACAACACGTGTTTGGGGTGAGGGGTTGGTCTTTTTGTTTGTTGCTTCAAGGAACCGTATGGTGTGGATGCTTAGCCTCCAGAAAGAGCAGGCAGTCTCCAATTTTAGTCTGGAGATTTAAGTGCGCTCATGTCAGCACCCTTTCTTCATGTTGCTGAGCTTTTCTGGTGCCTTTTCCTCCCCCTTCACAGGTGTGAAGCTCCTGAACAGAAGCAGAAGGTTCCTCTGAGTGTCCTGAGAAAGGAGAAGTCCCAGGAAGATAAGCAGAAACAGCTGACAGATAAAATTCGCCAGCAGCAGGAGAAGCTGGAGGCCCTACAGGCAAGTCTGGACACTGGACCCTCTCTCTGAAGAATTTCATATGCTTTATAAATAGCATCGTCCACTCAGTTGTCTATAGAAAGAGAGCCTCTTGTCAGTATCCATTAGGATGGCTGCATCCACTCTAAGTTCACTTGTGCATGCCCTGGTCTTAAAAACAATTCTTTTGAAGTCAACCCTTCTTATAAGAAGCACAACTAGAGCTTGGGGTTGGATTCACATTCTTGACATAGCAGCTTGCCAAGAGTTCAAACCTCCATGCTTCATACCAGGTTTGCATGACAGTTGCATCTGGCAGCGAACAATCCCATGCCAAAAAGGCTGACATTAAGTGTGGGGTGTTTTCTTTTTTATTCCTTCTCAGTTCTGATTGCTTGTGTGTGTGTGTGTGTGTGTCTGTCTGTCTGTCTGTCTTAGTGCTCACACGTGCATATCTATCTCTCAATAGCTGCAGCATAAATGTGTGAATGAGCCACCAATGATCAGTTAGAATTTTCATGGAATTCATTCCCATATGCCACTTCCAAGGCATTCGTACCTGATTCAGATGTATGTTCATTACTTGATGACTGCGACAGAAGACCAAACCAAAATCTCTCCCCCACCCATTTTGCCAACCTATTCTTCAATGGCAACATGGGTGGAGGGAATTACATTTCAGCTGATTTGTCAGAAGGAATTTTCAGGGTGTTGAAGGCAAAATTGGCTGCTACCACCCAGAACATCTATCAGTGGCCACCAGCCAGTGACTGCTAATGTTACTTCCCAACCTACCCCTCCAGGAGCAAAGCTACATGATGATGTAGTGTCTCTCTGACAGGGGCTTTGGGGGGAATGGGGAATGGCAGCCATGGCAACATAGGCAAGTTCTCCCCTCTCCATTTCATCCCCTCACACCCCAAATTTGCCAGGGGTTCCCTCCCATGCTCCTGAACCTTGAGCTGGAAGTTCTCCTTGGGGAACATTTGGCTCAGCCTTACATAACAGCAAGTGTTGACTTGTGTGAATGAGCCCTCACAGAATTTTCATATCACTGTCAAGTGCAGTGCTTTTCAAGGTAAGTTCATGTATCCATCTTCCAATCCCCAAATGATGTTACATGCATGTGTGAACCAGCCACTTAGTCTGCAGCAGTCTCAGTTTTGTTAACACCGGTGTGTTTTTGCTGAGTCAGCAGAAGCGTATTAAGATTTCCCAGGGATGGAGAGGGGGTGCGAGGCCAGGGTTTGTGAACAGGGTAGGCTTCAGGGGAACAATAGCTGTTCTTAAAATAATGACCCTTTTTCCAATCGTTCTGCCCCCAGAAAACTACTCCAGTACGTTCCCAAGCTGACCTGAAGAAACTGCCCCTAGAGGTCTCCACGCGACGTGTGCTAGAGGTGAGGGGCACCCTCCACTGCCACTTGCAGGCTGCTCTCTGCTTTAATGAACTGAGCTAATGCCGTTGTTCTTCTCCTTGCAGCATTCAGACTTGCTGAGCAGGCCACAGCGGCCACGGTCTCCCCCTCTGCCGGATGTGATTAAAAATGCTCCCAGTAGGCCCCCAGCCCCACCACCTCCTTCCAGGTCGATCAACCAACAGAGGAAGGGGGCTTTGCCTCGGCCAGCCAGCAGCTCCTCCAGGCCGCAGAGCATGGTGTCCAGGGAAGAATCCAGCTTTTCCAGGATACAGCATCCCATGGAGGCTGCTGGGAGATCCACAACCCCCCTCATAAGGCCTCCATCCAAACCTGCAGGAAGTGGGAGGACACCCCTGGTGCCTCCACAAAACTACAAGAGCCATCGTAGATCCCCCAGCCCCAAACACTTAAAGGTGCTGGTGCCACCAAAGAAATCCCCCGTCGGCAAGCCTCCCCAGGTGAGGTTCCAGTTCCTAAATTAGCAAGGGGAGAGGAGTTTTTTCTCCTTTTACTGTGAATGCTCACTGTTTCCATGTTTACACAAGGCTCAATAAATTGTTTTTGATTATTTGTTCTATTTATAAACAATGAAAATAACTTTTTTAATGCTGTAGATGTGAGCACCCAGTGAGTCCAATCTGTGCACCTGGTTCTGATGATATTAGGCAGAGAAGCAGATGTTATGATTTGCACTAGACTGCTGCTACCAGCATAATTGGGTACCATAACATTTTAGGCATGCTTGTGCATATCGTGCATTTCTCCACTCCTGTTTTATGTTGTCACTGGTGGGGATGGGAGAAATGCTTATCATCACGATGTTCAGGTATACTTCTCTGTGTAGTGACATTATAGGAAAGAAGTGGGGAGACCGCAATGGCGACAGCCCCCCATTGAGTGTAATATCAAGTCCTGCCCACAGACTACTTCCTCTATATTGTGTGCATGTTTGTGTACACGCAAATGTGGCTGGCTGTCTAGCTGGTTTAATTCTCTCAACAAAGTAGAGTTTATTTATGTGGATTAATGTAGTTGATCCATAATGGAGCAGCAGTGCTTTAACTCCCTCAGAGGCCTACAAGAGGACACTGATATGCACGGGGATTGAAACTAGAGAGCAGTGCAGAATAGTAGACATGTCTTATTAATGGAATAAAAGGCAGCATGTTGTGTCAATTCATCTGTGTTTTCACAGCAGTACTTGAAAAATACGGCATTTCATATGGATATTTTTAAAAAATATTTGCATCTTCCTTTATTCCTACCATGCTTACTCTTATCAGGTAGCTGCTATGTACTGGCACTCCTGCGCACCTGTCTTTTGGAAACGAAAAAAGGTCCATATTGGCCTTTGAGTAATATTCTCTTGTGGTTGATGTTATCGCCATCTCTACAGGCTTCCAGTTCCCGGAAGAGAAGCATTAGCACAATAGAGGATGAATTGGAGGAGGAAATCGGGCTGAGAAAAGAGAAAAGGAAACAGGGTAGACATGTGACAGTAAAGGAAGAGAAGAAGGATTCCAGTGAGGTGGTGGTGGAAGTGAGTGAGCAATTTTGCAAGTCTGGTTTGCTATTCAGAATTGTTGGAATTACTGTTACTATTACTGTTTTTTGTCAGTGTTCCATTTCCTCTGGAGCGTTTGTCAAACTATGGGTACCTACATTTGGGGGGAAACAGTGAGTGGAAAAAACTGTCTAGACAGATAATTCTGATGGTCAGATCCAAAATCAATGACTAGATGAACTGGATTTATCCACCAGTTAAACTGAATAAAGGGTGCACTCTCACTGCCCAGGAAACGTAGGGTTCATATGATGAGTGATTGTGGTTGTATACTCTATACTCTCTGGCTCAGTTCGTTCCCTGCCTTTCGGCCCACTTTTTCCCACATCTTTTACCTATATTCTCTGTGATTGCTTGTTCTTACTGACCCTCCTCTTTCCTCTCTAGTCCCTCTACTTCTATTTTTTTAAACTTGCCTTTCTCTTTCTTTCCTTCCTTCTTTTCCATTATGACACTGATTAGGAAGCCATCTGCGAAGTCTGCCAAGCCTGAAAAAGCAGAGACACCTACAGTCACCCATATTCGGATTAAGAGCAAACATGCCTTATTAGCCTTCTCTCCTCCAAGCTAAGTTGCAGCACAGCTGCCCACTTTAGCTGCCTCCCTAGATTTGCTCCACTCCAAAGCAGAACATCAGTTAACGTAGCTCAGATACATTCCCTGTTACCAAAGGTCATGGTTGACATAAAGGCACCCCCGTGGTGGCACTCCCTCGAGTTCAACCTTCATGTCAATGCTGAGTGAGCTTGGTAGACTGGCAGACCCACCACATATACCCGGCCAGTCGAGCAATCTTGCTGTGCCTATAGAGTCTACCCTACTATGTGACCCAAGAAGATGAAGCCTAGATTACTTCATACTTACAAGCCGAAGAAAAAGAAGTGCACTGTCCCTTCTCAGGTGACAGCTCCATCTCCTTCTCCAACCCTGCAGCTGGCATTGTATCTGGCTTCAAAACAACCCTTGTCAAATCCTCTCAGTACCAATTGCACCCCTGATACTCTCCTATCCCCATATTGACGAGGTTGAGTACACATCCGTTAGATGAGGTGCAGTTCATTGTGTCGACCACAGAAGTAGGGATGCAAGAGGTATCACTGATGTCTCTGGCTCCACACACATCACATCGTGATAGATGCAGCAGATGCCTTTCTTGTGCTCAGTGGCTCTCCAGACTCCTTTTCTTCTGGATATTTATATTTGGACCATGGAGGATGGGGTTCTTGGTGGGAGCACCCTCCGTACTGATACTACCAGTCCCCCTCATACCACTAGGGATCATCATTCCCTACCCTGATGGGGGCTTCCATCACATAGGTACACTGTTGGGAGTCTGTTTCCCACCTCCCAACTAAGCAGAGTAGAGCAGAGGAAGCTGCTCCAGCTGGTCCAGGGACTACAGAAGCAAACAAGCTCCCAGAGAGCGAGCGGACAGGAGGAGCAAACAGGAGTTGGCCAGGAGAGTTCAGCAGGGGAGGTCAAGGGGGAGGCCCCTAATATTTTTTTAATTATTTTTCTTGTAACACACACTTTCACACCAGTGGGACTCTGCCTTTAACCTCTAGTGAGTAGAGGAGCAGGCACAGGCTAGTCTAGAACAATCAGAAAGCTAGACACAAAAAGGGAAAGAGGGTATGGAAGGACAAGACTCTCCAGTAGTGGTGACCTGCAAGGTGTGTGCAATGTTTGTTTTCCTGCCTGAGAACAACATGCAACAAGTGCAAGTTGATCACGCTGCTGGAAGAAAAAGTAAGAGGACTGGAGCAGCGACTGTCGACCCTCCGGGGAATAAGAACACGAAGAGTTCTTGAAAGTTCTTGGACAGAACGGTGGAACTACAGCAGCAAAGCGAAGACCAGAAGCTTGAAGAGCAACAGCAAGCTGAGGCAGAAGTGGGAAATGCTGAGGTGAGGAAAAATGCAGTAGAGGATACTCCTTGGAAAAGGGTGACAGAGAAGAAGAAGAACTAGACGCCACTCTGCACCAGTGGAAGCAGTGGAGCTATGGAACCGATTCCAGGTACTTAAGGATGAGACTGGAGGACAGCCTGCAGAGGAAGAATTACAGGGGAACCTGCATGAGAGTGAGCAAGAGGCTGAAGGTCAGTCAAGCAGAGGCGATGAAACCCAGGCCTACAACAAGAAGAGAAGAATGGTAGTGGGAGACTTTTGACCTTCTATGATCTTCTACAAATTACCTAGTCCCCTTGTAAGGACTCACACAGCTGAAAGATTAATACTATACATCTCATCAATATACATATAGCATCTAGATAGCTTGTAATTCTGCTCTTCTTTTGCTCTCCTACTTGCCCCCAATAAGTTCCAAAGTATTATCCCACTACAGGCACTATGGTTAAGGTACCCCAAACACCCCCAAAACTTCTAAATAAAAATTGCAACGCCCAAGAAAATCCTTTCAACATCTAGTGTGACCAAGTCTCCAGGTATACTAGCCATCATGACTTTGGCCCAACTGAAGATTCCTTGGTATCAGAGAACTATCAATCAAATAACATCTCCATATCATCTGTGGCATTGTCCATCTCCTCTCTGGACCTGATAGTTGGAACTCTGGACCCGTCCACTTCTTCAGAGGATACTAGGCTGTTCATCAAGCAGGTGATATGGATGGCTCATTCATTGGGACTTGAAATCCACCAGCCAGAAACCCAGATAAAGGACTGCCAGTCTTACAGGCAGTTCACACCAAAACTTCCATTCTGATGGTGATTCCAGTGCTTCAAGCCCTCTTGCACTCAATCCAACATTCCTGGAAGAAACCATCATCCATGCTGCCTACAGCCCAGAGGCTTGAACGTTTGTATCAAGTTCAAGAAGGGGAGTGCCTTGTAATGCCTTGTAAATTGTAAAGATAAAGAGTGGACCAGGTGGTTACTGTAGATCTCTGTGAGAGAGCATTGGTGGAGAAGGATGCCAACATGGCTGCCACCCGTGTGGAATGTGCTTGTGAGATGTAACGGTAATAGAAGGTGTTGAGTCTCATAGGTTGTAGATATGCAAGCTTTTAGCCACCAGGCTATGATTGAGCTTCATGCCTTTTCCCCTAAGGAAGTGAGATGGAAGGAAGGAAACAAGGAGTCAGTATGCCCAAGTGCTGCCATATGACATATGTACATTTTCAGAGCCCTGTGCAAATACAAGCTTGTGCTATGCCTACTCAGGAGGGGTGACATGGAACTTCCTGGTGGTAATAAACATGTTTACATCCTGCAGGTCTAAGGCCAGGCAGAGGCTTCCATCCTGCTTTGGGACTGTGAAGTATCGGGAGTAAAATCCCTGGTGGGCATCCCTGTTGAGGACAGACTCTACAGCTCAGTTACCCTACAGGATACAAGCCTCATCAACATGATGGAGGGTGGTGTAAATCAGAGATTACCCAACATTTGGATAGAGTGGAACTCTATCTGATATCCCCAGAAGCTCATGGAGAGGACCCAGGCATTCAGTATTATAACCTGCCAGACTTGAAGAGTGGAAAGTTGGGACTGAACTGAGGGCACTCAGGACAGGGCACTGGATGTAGGTACAAAAGGCACTACGTGGAAGATTCCCTGGTATTTTTATACATGGAGCAAAACCTGGAGGATGGGAAGGAGAGCTTTGAGTCTAAGAGGATGGCTGTCAAGAAGATTGGGTGCCAGGAGACTGGGAGGGATGACAGGAGGAATAATTTCTTGATCATGCCTGAGGGTTGTGGTAACCAGGCTGATTTCCCAGACCTAAGCTCTTTGCATTCATCCTCATCTTTTGAATGTGGTCATCCGGCTTTGAATTAAAAGCCTCTCCATCAAAAGAGAGTTCCCCAATACACAACCTAGTCTCCTGTGTAAGGTCCACTGATCAGAGCCATGCATGGTGACGAAAGAGCAATCGCTCCCCCCTCCCTTGCTTTGGAATCAGTCTGCCATATATTGGGACATATTACTCTCTTGTTTCGAGACTCTGATAGCTTCACCCTGAAACACCTTGGAAATCTCACCCTTATCCTTTGGGATATGCTCAAACAACGTTCCCACTTTCTCCCACAAAAATCGTTGGGACCTTGACCTATAGGCCTGATATTTGGCCATCCTCGGCCTTCATGTCGGCAAAGAATACAGTCTGTGTCCCATAGCATTAAGCTTCCTATCTTCCTTGTCCAATGGTACATTGTGAACCTTCTGAGACTTTCCTTGGGCTGCCTCCACAATAATAGAGTTCGGGATAGGGTGCTGAAATGGAAAAAGGGTTGGTTGGTTGACCAGTCCAATAACGGTCAAGAGTTTTTGAAGCTATGAGAACAATGATACTTGATTTAAAAAGTAGGTAACTTGGGAGTGGGAGAAGCTTTGCCATATTGCTAGGTTTGCCCAGCACTGCTACAGGGTTGAGGGGCTAGCTGCTCTCACTCCTGCCATTGCTAAGAAATAACGCCATAATAAAATTTTAAACATTTGTCAACTACATAGGTGTATTCTGGGAATATTTGACAGTATTTGACCCGTTAGTTGACTGGCGTGTCAACCCCAGTTTCAGCAAGGTCATGTCTGCCCACTGGACCGTCTGTCAGGATTCCCTTTACCCTTGCTGAAAACTTCAAAAGCCAAATCAAAACACAGACAAAAGGCTTCAATCCATGGCTTTTAATCCACTTACTTCATTGGGTCATACAGATGCAAATTGTCAGTGACTCACAGTCTACAAAGGAAATGCCTTCAGGGAGTTCAAAAGAAAGCTACAAAAGTTGCCCACCATTTGAAGAAAAGGCAGGCTACTATCCTAACTTAAGGGGTGGAGGGGATCTCCCTCTCTCTCATGAGCCCTCTAAGCGCAGCTGTTCACGCTGGGCCAATCAGGCAGACCATCTAAGCTCTGCCCCTGCCATCTCTCTCATAGCTATGTGTCTGTGCCTGGCGTCTAAGAATTCAGGCTCTCCAAGCGCCACCTCTCCCTGTTTGTTATCTCTCACAGGGGTATGTGAAGAGAGGCCCTCTCCATCCAGCTGGGCCTTTGAAGCCTGAGGAGTCTGTGTCTCCATCTCTGGACAAGCCTGGGAAACTTCCTCCTCCCCCACGTCTTGCAATTCTTCTTCAGAATCTGAGCAACTGTGCCACTCCCTGGGCTCAGAGGCAACCCTGACATCATCCCCGCTCCCATGAGGCCCCCCTCTTGCTCCCCCCCTGGGGCCCCGGGCTTGTGGGGGTATTGCCGGTGGAAACGGCATAGCAGCATGCAAATGTTCGGCCGGTTCCCAGGAACGTTCGTCTGGGCCATACCCTTTCCAGTCTACTAAGTATTGCAGGCGCCCGCAGAGAAGGCGTGAGTCCAGGATGTCAGCGACTTCAAATTCCTCCTCCCCCACGTCTTGCAATTCTTCTTCAGAATCTGAGCTACTCTGCCACTCCCTGTGCTCAGAGGCAACCCTGACACTGTCACAGAAAGTATGGGATGGGATAAGTTGATGCTGACGTTGCTTCTGACCTCATGCATGTGCCAACATAAGGATCACACCAGTGAACATAGGAAGCTCCCTTATACTGAGTCAGACCCTGCATCTATCTAGCCCATTATTGTTAACACTGACTGGTAGCAGTGGCTCTCCAGGGTTTCAGGCAGGATTCTTTTCCAGTCCTACCTGGAGATGCTGGGGATTGAACCTGGAATCTTCTGTATCCAAAGGATGTGCTCTACCACTGAGCCAAGGTCTGCAGCATAGATCCCACACTAGTAGCATATATGTGTATAGCCATTACGCAAGTAACCCATCACGCAGTGCAGGTTGCTTGAGTTGCTTGTCCATTATTATGCAATTGATATAAAATGGGCAGGTGTGTTTGCAGCCATGGTAAATGTCTTCAGGGCTATTATATTTAAATTATAGAAATAATATTTTACTCCAAAAATACCTTTGTTTATTCTTCTCAGCCCAAATAGTTTGAATGAAAATGTCCACAAATAGCTTTTGGATTCAACTCAGAATTATCTTTCTGTTGGACTCTGGGCTTTTAGTTAATAAAGTTCTCAATGCAGATTCTTGCTTTCTTAATTGAAAACTCTGCTTTCAGCTCACAGACAGTGCAGGGGAAGAGGAATTAGCAGAACTGAAACGAGCACAGAAAGGTAAGACGTAAATAGTTTGGTCCCTGTACCCTCCTAGATTTTTAAGGAAGAGCAAAATGGTGCATAGATTTGGACATCATGCTGACAACAGGATTGGAACAGGCTGTTGAACATCTATTCAGATGACAATCCAGATTAAAACAGGACCCTCTAGACTCTGAATGCAGCCACAACTGCATTGTGACTCACTCCTGCACTGACATAAGACTGAAGAGAATGAGACCAAAGCTGTATCTCAGTCTGATACAACAGCACATTAAGGGATGTAATCTGCAGCAACTGCAATTCTGGATTAAACACAGAGTTGCATGATTTAAATTCTTCAATTGAAACAGTTCTACACTCTCAAGTTTATTCCTGTCACTGCTGTCCCGTTTTAAAGGCATATTAAAATAGCCATTTACCAGCTCTTACCACTGGGATCTCCACAGTGGCGCCCTGCGTACATACAGACACTTCTCTTGACACCCACTGGGCTTCCTGCCCGCTCCTGATTTTAATATTTCTTACGATTTTTTAATATTAGGATTTTTCTTGGGAGGCCTGCATGCCGCAAAGCAAAGTGCTGCCCTCCAGCGCCATCTTTGTTTGGGCTCAGAAGAGAGTGGTTTTGTGTTTTGGAGCTCAACCTCTATCTCTGCCTTGTCCTTAGGCTTTTGGTCAAGTTACTTTTCTTTTAATCTCACTACTTGCCTTCTGGGAAATTAGTGTTTTGTGACTCATCCACAGAGCAAGAACATGTCTCAGGATGCTCTAAAGGATAACTTTATTTATAATAAAGCCCAACATGTTTTGGCCCTGATATTTTTAGGGGTAACTTTAACATTGCATTCAGAGAATTCTGAAAGATATGCCTCTTCAAGTCAATAACTGCCATATTTTTTCAGAGTTCTCTGAAGGCAATTTTAAAGTTGCCCTTAAGAAGGCCCCTAAAAATATCAGGGCTGAAACATGTTGGGCTTTATCATAAATAAAGTAATCTTTTCCAGTATTTTGTTCTCTCTCTGTGGATTTGTGGTGGGTGATTTCCGGTTTGTCTATACTCATTGTTTTGTGACTGGCCATGCCCACCATGGCAGCCATTTTGTGAGAGCACTCATGACACTTGCAAAATTCCAAATGTGCTGACAAAGCTAAATAGGTTGTGGTCCCCTGAATGCTCAAATCTTGTTTATTTTGTAAACCATGCATAATGTGAGCCTTTCAGCATTTGCCCTTTTGGTCCTCTCAGATAAAGGGCAACACGTGGAAGTACGAGTGAACAAGGAGTGGTTCACAGGCAGAGTTACAGCTGTTGAGGTGGGCAAGCAAGCTGTCCGCTGGAAGGTGAAGTTTGATTATGTCCCGACAGATGTTACCCCGAGAGATCGCTGGTAATTTTCGCATGTGTACATTGGGGTGCAGGTACTGTAGTGGCCTCCTCCTCTGACGTGGACTAGGCAGACAAACGCCAACTGGTGTTCAGTGGAAGATTCCCTTGTTAGAGGGCAGGGGTTTTTGTACAACAGGAGGGTCTTGTGCAGTCTAGGAAACTGGAGATGTGAAGATTTACAGGAATGTGGAAAGGTCACCATGTTGTCTAGTGATAGTTCTCCCTCTCCTGATACATCCTCAGTCTCACTCCTCTTCCCATTGTGTTAGATCACCCGGAGTCTCCTTGTGTGCGCATCTGGCGGGGCACTATCAGAAACTGGAGGCTGCCCTAGGTGGACTCTTAGTCTGACTCAGCAGGGCTCTGCTAAGGTTTCTCTCCTTGTTGATTCTGACTCAAGCAGAACACTAAAAATGCTGTATCTATGCTTTTACTAAAAAAAAACAACATTTTCAGGGATGTTCTTCTACGTAGCAGATGTATCTTGGTGGATAAATTTGATCCCTAAGCACACTTACTTGGAAGTAAATCCCATTGAACTTTCTTACAAAGATTGGGTTTAGGAGTGTGAGTTGGGAAGTATCATGTTCAGATCTTTTCTGTGAATTAGGCAAGCCGGTATCTTTCCAACCCAACCCCTTCCCCCACTCCATGTGCAAGTGGGGAATAATAATATTAACCTGTCTTATTAGGTTAATTGTTAGGATTGCTGATATAATGAATGCAAAGTGTTTTGGAGTGTCCAAAGAGCTATAGAAATGCTAATAATATTTGGGTAGTGTTACTGAGAGAGGATCTGCATACTATGAGGATGAGTGCATCTTCCTGCCTTGAGGTGATCAAAAAGTGACATGAATGTTGTCCTCTGTAATACATAAAGAAGTTACCCCTGAAGAAAAGCAGTCTTTTCAGTGTTGTAATGACAAAGAAAAGACCTGTTGTGATCTTGCATTCCTGGAATATTACATTATCTAATTCCTTGTTGGGCTGAACGTTATTATATATTTATTTAGGACATAGTAGGAACAGCTACTGTTTATTTTAAAAATCTGTAAATTATGCACAGTTGCATCATTTCTCTTGCTTTCCATAATCGGTTGTGCATGTGCTAGGCAGGGCTCCCAATTCCTGGCCCCTAGAAATTTTGTTCAGCCACCCTTCTGGCTTCTGAGATTTCACCAGATGGTAACCACAGAATTCCATCATATCTTGCAATCCTAAGGGACAGAAGCTTACTTTTTTAAATAAGCAAGCTGAGATCCACAGGAGGCTGAATCCTGCAGCTCTTCTGCAAAATCATGGTATTCATCCAGTTCTGGGAGTAAGTCGCCTTGCTCTGTAAACCCCTGAGATCTAGCAGCCTTTCCATTTTGACCAGTGAAAGAAGTCCTTGTAATTTTGAATGCTTGTACATCAACAGAAGTTGATATGACAGGGTGACATTTTTCTCCCTCTCTCATAATAGTAGAACACAGTGGGGTCATCCCATTAAGCTAATTGGTGGGAGATCCAGGAGAGATCAAACGAAGGACTTCTTCACGGAGCTCATAGTCAAACTATGGAATTCACTACCACAAAATGTAGTGATGGCCACCAATTTGGATGGCTTTAAAAGGGGATTAGACAAATTCACATAGGAGAAGGCTATCAATGGCTACTAGTCTTGATGGCTGTGTGCTACCTCCAGTACCAGAGGCAGTGAGCTTATGTACACCAGTTTCTGGGGAACATGGGCAGGGGGCTGCTGCTGCACTCATGTCCTGCTTGGGGGTTTCCCGTGGGCAGCTGGTTGGCCACTGTGTGAACAGAATGCTGGACGAGATGGATCTTTGGCCTGATCCACCAGGGCTTTTCTTATGTTCTAATGATGAAGGAGATCACTTTGCATGTTTTGAATTGCATGTTCTTCGGCATCAACATGTAAACTTCTTTGGTATCCAACACTATCAATTGGGTTGGGGGAGGTGGCAGAGGCTGTTCTAGGACCTCTTTAGGATGGCAAAGACTCCCTGTGACATGCCTGTTGCTCCCTTCAGGGTAGAGAGAGGCAGCGAGGATGTGCGGCTGATGAAGCCTCCCTCTCCAGAATACCGAAGTTCAGACACGCAGCAGCAACAGCAGGAAGCTGTTCCAGACGCACCCTCCACCTCCGAGTGTGTCCGAACTGAGCCGGACACCACCGGCTCCAGCAGCAGCCATGAGACTGTGGACTTGTTAGCCCAGTCGCTTCGGTAAGGTGCTTTGCTTCGTCTCCTGGCAGCTTGTAGCTGTAGACTTAATTTGAGCTTCAAGCATCTCCTGCGTTTATCCTGTGTTTATCACTTTGATGTTCTTATTGTGTGTTTTTAAAATCAACTGTTGGTTGCTCTTTGTGGAGGCAGAAGGTGAAAAAGTATTAATATTTCATACCTGAGCAATGTCAGTTCTGCAACCTGTATTAATTATTTCAAACCTGGCAACTTTGCATAATTTATTCTGGCTTTGTTGGTCACGGGGAGGGGCAAGAACCTATGCAGGACACTGAAGCCTCTGCTACCCTTCTGAAGTTTGACCAGACATGGCCTGCACACTTTGGAAGCATATCTTCATAACCATGAACTCTGGAAATTTGCTCTTTAATAAAAAGTGCAGGGGAGAGATTTTTCAGGAAACTGAATTCTGCACTCAGTAACATATTCTGTGCTTTTTCTGTGCTCTTATGGGATTGCAGATTGCATCACACACAGATCCTTGCACTTAGCCTGTTGTTTGTTTGTTTGGATAGGAATTGTTTGCGGTACTTCTTACCCCCAAATTTCCCCGTCTCCAAGAAGGACTTGAGTTCCATGAGTTCAGAAGAGCTGGGGGCTTTCCCTCTGGTAAGTCCTGTGCTCCAACTTGTAAATTCATGGCTGAGGCAAGACTTAAACTGATGACTCCCCTGGTTACATGCTTAGCCTCTACGCTAGACCAGCTCTCAGTTTTATGAGGTGGTGATTGCTGCCCCTTTAAGTGTTGCGTTGGGTTTAGTAGAATGGATTTTGGAATTGGCGGTCATGGTGTCTGTCAACATCATCTTTAAAGTTCACGGAGTGCCTAAATTAGGAGCCGAATACTCACATTCTAATTTGAACGTAATATAATGAGAGAGAGGGAAAGGTTTGCAATTATATTTTGTGGGAAGGTATAAGGCAAACAAGAAAAAGGTTGCAGTAGTTAGCAGTTTGGTATCTCTGAACCAAACGTCACCAGCCATTCATAGGATATAACTAAATTCCAGAACAGTCTAACAGCCATTCCATCTTCCAGAGAATTGTAGTTTTTGTAAAGGGGGTGAGGATAGCAGCAACTAGGGGTCTCTAAGGGAATACTCAGCACATTCGCCAAACTACAATTCCCAGGTTTCTTTGGAAGAAGCTATGAGATTTTGTAGTTTAGAGATGCCCCATAGAATTGTAGAGCTGGCTAAGGCTACACAGCCAGTTTAGTGCGAGGCGACAGCACAATAGGGTTGTTTGTGACAGATGACACTGTTGCCAGTCCGCAGCCGCCCTGGAGCTTCCCTCTGGAAAAGCACATTTTGGGAAACTCCTTTTAGTGCATGTGTGTTGTTGTTGTTTTTTACTTAAAAGCAACTCCCAAGCAGTTCCACTGCAATGTGCCCCACCCCATTAAATCCTGGGCATGCCTCGGTGATGTGGCTGTGACCTGGCAGTGATGTAGTCAAGGGGTGGCACTGCCCCCCTTCTCTCACAATATCCCATGGTGGGGTAAACTACAGGGGTTTAATTCAGCGCTTCCTGTAAACTTCGCTGAGCAGGAGAGTGCGGACAGGGATGGGGAACAAGCCTCTCTCATTCGCTGAGCAGAGTTGATGACGTTCAGTTCTATTCTGCCCACACAGCCTGGATGTATGGGGGTTTCATGGAAATGGAATGAGAAGCGCTTTCATGTGACCTGTGAAAGCTGAGTTTTTAGGTACTGTATGCTCCTTTTTTCTTGCTTCATGTGCCTGGGATGGATCAAAGCAATTTCATGAAAATCCAGATATAACCAGAAAGCACTTCTCATTCCGTTTCCATGTAGATGCCTCTACCCCGGGGGCGGGATGTGACCAGCTTCTGTCCTTTTCCAGACTCCTTTTAGCCAGCAGAGGGCAGCAGGCCATTTTGCTCAGCATCTCCTACTAATTTGTTGTTGTTCAGTCGTTTAGTCGTGTCCGACTCTTCGTGACCCCATGGACCATAGCATGCCAGGCCTTCCTGTCCTGCGCTGTCTCCCGGAGCGTGCTCAAGTTCATATTCATTGCATCGGTGATGCTATCTAGCCATCTCATCCTCTGCCGTCCCCTTCTCCTTTTGCCTTCAGTCTTTCCCAGCATCAGGGTCTTTTCCAGAGAGTTTTCTCTTCGCATTAGGTGGCCAAAATATTTGAGCTTCAGCTTCAGTATCTGTCCTTCCAATGAGCACTCAGGGTTGATTTCCTTGAGGATGGACTGATTTGACCTCCTTGCAGTCCAGGGGACTCGTAAGAGTCTTCTCCAGCACCACAGTTCGAAAGCATCAATTCTTCGGCGCTCAGCCTTCCGTATAGTCCAGCTCTCACAGCCATACATTACTACTGGGAAAACCATAGCTTTGATTAGACGGACCTTTGTCGGCAAGGTCTCCTACTAATAGGGATGTACAAAACCCTTACCTGGTTTCGTCCAGGGACATCCATGGTGGGGGGGGAAGCGCTCCGTCCGTCCCCCCCCCCCCCGAAATTCTCCCCAGCTCCGCTCTGCGGCACCTCCAAGGAGCCGCCGGCCGGGACCGCCCGCAGCCAGACATCCGGCCGCTGGGCTGCGCAGGAACGCAAATGGTGGCCGCCATAGCCGCCGCCATTTGCGTCCCTGTCTTTTGCCTTGATAGGCTACGTATATATTTACGTAGCCTATCACGGCAAAAAAAAAGGGAACGCAAATGGCGGCGGCTACGGCGGCCGCCATTTGCGTTCCCTTTTTTGCCATGATAGGCTATGTAAATATATACGTAGCCTATCACTGCAAAAGACAGGGACGCAGATGTCCCTGCATTAGCTGTGATAGGCTACATAAGTATTTACGTAGCCTGTCACGGCAATTATGAAGAAGCGAATGGCGGCGGCAGACACGGCCGCCATTCGCGAAGCAGCACAACCGGCACCAGGTAAGTGGTCCATTTCGCGCGCCTTTCACGGGGTGGTGGGGCAGGGGTCTTTGTTCCGCCACGGGTTTCGGGGGGCCGAATGCACTGGCATTCAGCCTCACTGAGAGCCATGGCGGAATTCTCCAATGTCCCTACCTACTACCACCAAAACCAGTGGCAAAAATCACATTTAACATCAGCAGAACCAAAGGTGAATTATTATTTGCATCGCTGAAGCAAACAGAATGAGCAGTATAACTCTCTGTTTACCACCTATAAGTGCCTTCTGATATACTTTGGGGAATGGGTATTCAAAGAGAATAAATAAATATGGGAAATTGAAAGAGAAAGGCAGGAACTGCAGCAACAGGTTGTGGTGGATCACCAACCCGCCAAAAGAATCGCTGTCCAGGGTGAGGCAGGAAAAGAACTCCTGAATACCTCCACCCCCTGTCATGGTTTCCTTTGGGGCCTTTTGGAAGTTTTTTCCCTTTTAATTTGCACACTAATGTTGTTTTGTGTACTTAGGGTGTCCCCCAAGCATGGAGAAACCACTACCTTGTTTGTGGGTGACTCAGTTGCCCGGCTGATGGGCACTGGACCACCAAGTGCCGTTTTAGAAGGAATGTTGATATTGGTGAGATGTTTGAAGCTGGATGTGCCTGTGAGATTTTTGGACCTAGAGGCAGGCAAACCAAATGGGTAGAATTTTACCAACTATTTACAAGTGATTGTAATGAGTGCCCTGGCTTCCAGTGAGTTGCAGAGGATAATTACCCTGATGAGAATTTTGCTGTCTCAAAGAAAGAAAGGTGAAACCTTGGAGTTCAAGCTGTAGTTACTGACTTTGTCCCACAAAATAAGAGGTGCAGGATGGGTTGGTTCATAAGAAATGTTACTTTAACCTATTAGTTTCTCAGAATCATGCAGCATTAGTCAGGGCTGGGTCTATTTATGACTCTGGGAGTGATACATAAGGTGGTAAATTTGTAAATGCTTTCCCCATTGCTAAGGATAAATTGCAGACTTTGTGTTGCTTTCCTCACAGCCCTAGAGTCATCTCCCCTATGTGTTCCTCCCCACAGAAAGAATACTTCAAGCAGTACGAGATGGGCCTGCAGAACTTATGCAATTCATACCAGACTCGTGCCAATGCCCAAGTCAAAGCTTGTGAGGAAAAGCTTCACATCCAGGAACAGAAGCTCACGGAGACAAAGGAGAAACTCCAGAAGCTGAGGACGAACATAGTAGCACTACTTCAAAAAGTACAAGAGGTGAGTGAGGCCTCACTGGTGGACCTGAACAGCCTCCCCATTACTGGAGTTCCACTAGACCAGGCCCTACACAAGATCTTGTCCACTTTCCAGCTAAACCATTAATCAGTTGGTATCACAAGAAAGGAACTCTATAACCTCTAAAGCAGCTAGGTTCACAGGCCATGCACAGCATGGATGGAGAAATACTTACTTCAATTCATGCTCAGTTCCATTCTGAGGCAGAACCCAGAATCTGGTAGGTTCTGCAGAATCACAAGAATCTGAACACAACCCCCTCAACTGGGAAGCTAGAAAGAAACACCGCTGAATGGAATGGAAACTTCACAAGAGCAGAGTTGTAAATTTGTGTTCAGTTGAGGGATTGCATTTAATAATAATTGAAATTAAAAATGTGCTCAGGTTCTTCAGTTTTGCTTAAGGCTGGAAATAGATCTGAGCTTTTTGTCACAACATCCCTGGGTGAAACCTACATAGCATCTAGCCTAATCCAGTTCAGTCTACCACTTCTTCCTACACTCCATTTAAGACTGTGGCCAGTGCAAACTTTATGGCTTTAACACTTTGTGATTACAAGTATGGAAGCAGCTTCCTACATCTTCTTCTAGTCAGCAGCAAAGGGCAAGTAGCAGGGAATTGAGGAAAGTATGCAGAACTGCAAAAGGAAGTGGCTACATGAAATTTTGTGGGGGGACGTGTGGGGGCACATGATAAGAGGTGCAGTGCTTTATCTCTCTCTGGTGTTTTGCAGGACATCGACTTCAATACAGACGACGAACTGGATGCTTACATTGAGGACCTGATCACTAGGGGAGACTGAGTGACCAAGATTCCAGCAGTGGTGTGAAATCGGCAAGGATTCACTTTCTGCGTCCTCTGGGACATTGAAACGTATAGAGGGAGCAGCCCAGGCCGACATGCGGAGGTGTGGCCTGGGATGTTAGAGACTGTGTACTGTATTAGCGGTGTATTGGTGTACAACTTGTTTGTATTACTTTTTTTTATAACAGAACAAGCAATGGTGCTGCTGGAAGGTTTTTAACCTTTTGTTTATAAATATTTTGTAAAAACAAAACAAAACAAAAGGCCACCCACGAGGCATTGCTTGGTAGTGTGGAAGGACTTACCCTGCTGCTTTTGTCGGGTTCAGCGAGGAGGGATTGTGCTCATCGTTGCACTGGAGCGCCTGTGACTAGCTGGGAGCACAAGAGCAGGCTTAGCAATCTGTTGTTCGGCTGCCTCTTTGCCAGAAGGAGGTGAAAACAAATGTAAACTGCAGCCAGGGAAAGCCCTTGTGCACCAGTGGAGGAGCAAATCTCTGGCTACAGAGGGCGCTGTAGCTCAGCCAAAAGAGAGCTTGAAGCTGGGCCTAGGGCTGTTGCAGGAGCCCGAGAGTGGGGTAGAGTCTGGTGGACTCCCCCTTGCTTGGCCTCCTGGACCCCGTTTGCCGTGACGCTGCACACTTCCCAGGGCAAGCACTGAACAGGCCATGAGTTCCCAGCGGCTGCTCGTCCCCTTGCCAAGCTGCTATTTTGCGAAAAAACGGCGGCTTGGCGTTTTCCGTGAAAGTAACATTGCATAAACGGCGGCTGTGAAGGGGCCATTTGTGCAACATTACAGATGTAAATGGTCCATTTATATCTGTAACGTTGCGTACATGGCCCCTTTACAGCCGCCATTTATGCAACATATTTATGGAAAAACCCAAGCTGCCATTTTTATGCAAAATGGCAGCTTGTTAAGGGGACAGGTGGCTGCTGAGCCATCCAGTGGCTCGTGCAGTGTGGCAAGCAGGGACAGGCAGCAGCAGCTCAGCGAGCACCCAGCGCGGATGGACAGAGGTAAGTCCATCCATCCCTAGCTGGGCCTTCTGACTTGCGCTGATGCTGTAAGAACACCAAACAGCATTTTAAACTTAGGTGCACTGTTGGACCATAAGTGTGACAGCTCTTGAATTATAAGCTTCAACTAGCAGGTTTTCCATGTTAGGATGCCTGGGATGTGGGGTCCTAATTCATCTGCCGAGAGCCTCAACACTTCTTCTGTGGTTTACAAGGACAAAGAACTGGAGAGGGGTGGAGTTCTCCAATCCAGCTACCTTCTTTCTCTGAGTGTGGGGAACAGCCATAACTTAGTAGCAGAGTTGATGACAGCCTTCCGTAAGTTGGTCCCCTCCAGAGGTATTACACTACAACTCCCAGCACACACATCCCTCAGCCTGTGGGTGCTGGGAGTTGTAGTTCAACACATGGAGCACCAGTTGGGGAAGACGGGCTTAGGCGTATGCTTCCAGCACCTGCCGTTAAAGGTGATGGGGCTGGGAATAACTTGAGGCTTGAGACCTTGGGACTGCTCCAGTTGCTTCAGGTAGCCGGTTCTGACTTGGTAGATGGCAGCTTTATATGTTCAGAGCGACTTTAGGTCACGCCTTGTTTGCAAGTAGACTAATGCCACAAGTGCTGAGGTGAAGACACGGTGCAAGGCTAAAGGACTAGTTTCCAGTACTGCCCTGACCTTGCAGAACCTTTGTAAGAATGGATGAGACATTAGCAAACTAACGGTTGCATTAATAAAGTCAGCAATTCAGTGTGTCACTTCAAGTCAGATTTAATGGGATTGCTGAATGGTCACATGGATCAGTGTACATCGTTACAGTGAAATGATCTCTCAAAAAGGGTGTTGGTGGTGGGGTGGGGGAGATGTCTTGATGATTGCCAGTAGGCATGCTTTTTCTTTACAAGCTACTGTCCCAACACATAAATCGCTGGACAAGGAGGCCTTTTACAGCAAAACACAGCTGACTGTGAAGTCTCTCAATAACATGAGAACTCAATAGGATTCAGGGAAAATTTTGAACTCAAAAGATAGTCTCAGCATTTGCTTCTTCTTTAAAAAATATATATATAAACATCAGCTATTAGCCAAAAAATAGGAAAGGAGACTCTGTCTCAGAGGAGTAGCCAGCAAATGTACAAGGATTGCAAACGAAGCTGAACCTGCAGCTGCTAGAAGCATCTAAGGAACATTAGGAAAAAATAATCTCTTCCCCAGTGCTGATTAAGACAGTGACAACACTTAGTAGCAGTTCCCAGAGGGACCATCCACAAGAAGGGAAATGGGATGTTTTCCCTTTATATAGAATTGTGCAGAGACTTTAACCTTCAGACGGATGCTTCCTGCAGAGATGCTGATGCAGTCATGCTGTTAAGGTGGATAAAAACAAGACCATCACCTGTGCCTTGGGCTAACTAAAGAAATGGAGTTGCTGTGAACCTTTGAAGTGTCAGAATTGGTTCCCACGGGCTCGCATGAACGGGGGGCGGGGGGGAGCAGCTTGTTCTCATCTCCCATAACTTGTTCTCTGACACATGTGAGTAGGCTATTTATTCCACAAGCAGATTTTTAGGGCAAGTTGTTTCTGAGGGTACCCCCCAGGGCTCAACTCTGACTTCATTTAGAGTTGTCAGGTTTCTTCATTTGAGATGTTCCCCGAGTTAGTATGATAATTTAGGATTTCTATACATGTTTGTATTTCCATTCAAGGCAAGTGGTAGCCTGGGACATGATTATGATTATTTATTCCATTTGTATCCCACTTTTTTTCTCTCATGGAACTCAAGGCAGCGCGTGTGGGTTCCAGGCCCTCCTCTGGGGTGCAGATCAGGCCCAGAGCTGCTTAGCTTCAGCAAGGGTGCTGCCTCACATGCCAAGGGACCTTAAGATGCCACAAGGTGCTGATCAAAGAACAGACTGTTTCCAATCAGGTATAACAGATAGTGGAGGGGAGGTAGGGTTTAGATAGGTTCATTTAAAACAAGCGGGGACCCTTATTCGGTCCAAGGGTCACATTTCCTCATGAGAAACCTTCTGGGCTCTGTATGCCAAAGGTAGCTAGAGCCAAAGCCACACACATCCCACCCCAAAAGTGCACACACCCATTTATGAGCAGCCATCTAAACCACCTCCCCTGTGGCAATTAGGAAGGTTTCGATGATTGGAATCCCCCAAACCCGGAGGTTTTTGATCATCCTATGCAGGGCAGGAGGAGTGACGGAGGCAATCGTCACCTCCCCATCCAGCGACAGCACTTCAGAAGGGGAGGGGAGGAGGCTGGAGAGGCCTCAGGACAGCTCGTATCCTGGCCTCATCAGTCTCCTCCACTCCCTGCCCGCTGAAATGCCCGCCTTTTCTCCTCTCTGAGGTTGCTTTTTCAACCATGGAGGGCAGCCGGCACAGTTCTTCCCATGCCAGCTGCAAGGGGGCAGGTGAGGGAGGGGTGGATCATCGGCTCCCCCTTTGATCAAGGAACCCAAAATATTCCATGGCTCCTCAGACAATGTCTGGGGGGCAGAGGAGTGCTCCCTTAGAAAATGACCTAAGCCTAATTGATGCACACTGTGTGAGTGTGATAGAGAGTTTATAGGGTGGCATGCAGGGAAGATTAACCCGGCCCATGCCAGCTGCTGCCACCCTGAAAGTAGCAGGGAGGGGGCTGCATGGCAATTAGGCTTCAGGGTAAGGCCCCATTTGTGCATATGGGATCTGTTTTCTATGCCTAAGTGCCATGCAGGATGGCACAGTTTGGGAGTGTATGGGGAGGGGAGGAATGAGCCCTCAAGCTCATTCCCCATAAAGCCCTAACAGCTGCTTCCTGCAGGAAAGGACAGGGCCTCCCCAAAGTCCACAAAACATCCTTCGCTTTTACGTGGGGCTCAATTATTGCTGTAGGCGGGTGCATAGGGAGACCACAAATTAAAGGTCTCTCTCCCCATCCCCAATCACTTGTTGACTGAATCCCTTCTGCTGGACGTTTCCCAGCTGGGCCTTGCTGCGAAGGCATTCCCTCCCCTTCCATCATCCCCAGTGCTACCCCGTTTCATGGTGGCTGCTGCATGCAGCCAAAGAGGTACACCTGCTTAGATGATTAACCGATGGAAAAAACCCTGGACAGAGCAGCAAATGAAACAATCCATTGTGCAAACAGCAAGCTTCCCCAGAACCTGGACTCCATGGCAGTGCCTTCTGGAGGTATCCCCCCACCCCACACCGCTGTTGCGTGCCGCCCCCGATCACAGCAACCCCCTGTGGAGCTAGAGGCATCTCTGGCCCCCGCCAGGCATCTGTGCGTGCCTCGCCATTTAGTTTTCTCTTGAAGATGAGCAGAGATGCTGCCCCTCCTCCTCCCAGCTCTGCAGCTGTCCAGGAGCACCCCTTTCCCCCACAACTGGCAAGAAAACCTCAGCTGCTGCTGTTCTATCCCATGCCAGGAAGGGAGCCAAGGAAGATGGGCGGCCCAAGGGGGCTGCCAAGTTTGCACTGCGCTTGGACACTGGGGCCTTGTTGGCTGCCTCTTGATTCTGGCATTCCACCTCCGCTCCCTTGGGAAGATGCTACTTGAAGGAGAAAGCAGCATGCAGGTGTCTGATAGGACAGGCTTCCCAGGGAAAGTGCACAACAGCACTGCTCTGTGTGGTCTTGTCATGTGCCCATCCTTTGGCAGCTCCAGCCAGCTGCCCTCCCTCCCCCCCACCCCGGGCTGCTTGTGTTTTCTGAACTCCTCCTGCGATACCCACATAATGGGCCCAGACACTGGCGAGGAGAGTGTGTTCCTAATAACCTCCAGGGGAGAGCTGTCTTATGTCTGTTGCAGCAAAAACACTTGCAGTGCATGGATATATTTTAGTCATGTTATTGTCGTCAAAATCAGAAACACTTAAGATGCACTGGACCTGCTTCAGATGAGTCCTACGAACTTCACCTCACAGGCAAATGTTCTGTGGTTTGCTGCTGATTCTAAGGTGTAGCTAAGCCAAAACCACACACTCGGCACCAGTTGTATTTTGTAGCTCTTCGTGGCTTCTGTGCATCACACACATGCTCTCTGCGGCTGCACAGAGCCTCGATTCGGGAAGCTTCTATTTGGCGGGAACCCATCCCCTGCACATGTCCCTAGCGGGTTCCCGCTTATTCCCTCAGTTCTTTTTTGACCGCCATTGCATGGGCCTCAGGGAAAGCTCTCTCGCTGTTGCGCTGTTAAAATAGCTTGTTTTTCTTCTTGTATCAAGAGTATTTCTATCTGTCTCCTTGTTAATTTATTATTTTTTGAGACTTTCACGATCACCCTCATGGATATATGGCCCTCAGGGCCCCCTTTCGAAAGTTCACCCACTGGGGTAAAACTGCTTCCCTCAGATGGGCACTCTCTCTGCCTGTTCTGCCTTGGGGAGGGGCACGTTGTTGAGGCTTGCCCTCATTGTAACGCCTTCTCGAAGCAAGCGAGAAGAAACGGGTCAGATCAGCTAAAGGCCGCACTTTGGAAAAGGATGCTAGAATCAGTAGAGGAGCCAAAAGATAGGGCTCACACGCCAGTTTCATCCTCGCATCACCCGCCTGCCGTGCAGGAGCCTGCTCCAGTGTTGGGGTCATCATCCCCTCGCGCCAAACTCCACTGGGTACCCAAGATCCCCCTCCCACTTAAAGAGACAAAAGGTAGCATGGTTCTAATTAACAATGTAGAACAAATCACGTTTATTAACATCCAAAACATGAGATGAAACCATGGCATACATGTTTACAAGACCACCAGTCCCGTACATTACCCATTCCAGCTTTCTGCTAGCAGGTGACACCCTCTTGCGTCCCTGCCTGCCCTCAGCTATTCATACTTCCTCCCCATGTATCCTAGTAGCGATTGCACATTCTCAACTTCTTCATCACTTGTTATATCCTTGTGCTTTTCTCCAAACACCTCTCTCTCTACTTTCCTGAGCTCTTCTGTAACTTTCCAGACCAGTCTGCATGTATGCTAACTTAAGCTCCACTGTTGTTATGTTGCTGCGGGCCTTTATTCCTTCTGACCTAATGCCTGGGCTGGCTGGGAATGATGGGAATTGCAGTTGAACACATCTGGAGGGCACTAGGTTGGGGAAGGCTGGCGTAGAGTCCATATCATCTAGGAACACTTTTTGGGTGTCCCTCAGGGTGGAGTTTACCTGCGGATGGTGCAAATATTGGGTGGTGCCAAACCAAGGCGGCTTTCAATTTCTTATCTGATGCACCATAGCATGAATAAGGAACTACAATCAGGGCCAGAAATACTGGAACAAGGATAACTGTTTTGGCAGTTGGCCTCCGTACACCACCACACTGAGGCTGAAAGGAAACACACCCAGATGGGAGCGAAGCCATGGCTTTCAGCTGTAATTCAAGGGGTTTGACAAAAGTGGGGCACTAACCATTCAGGAAGGACAGCCAGTGGCATACACACACACCCATCATTGGTGGCTCATAAGTAACGGAACGAATGGCTGACAAGCAGCTGCATGGCCAGGTGTGGCCTGTTTCCTGGGTGCCCCATGACCCATCAAGCAGATAAAAGACCTGGAGGTGGTTCTGAGTGTTACATTTGCATTTGATAGCTGTTCACTGGAACCCGCAATATGAGGTCCAAAGAGCTGTCCAAGAGAGTGAAGGAGTCCATCACTAGGCTGAGGAAACAAAAATCCATTAGAGAGATAGCAGAAACAGTGGGAGTGGCCAATTCAACAGTTTGGAACATCCTGAAAAAGAAGGAATTACCTGGCAAGCTCAGCAACAGCAAAAGGCCTAGAAGACCACGGAAGACAAGTAAAGTAGATGACCGCAGAATGCTGCTCATGGTGAAGAGGAACCCTTTCACAACATCTAGCCAGGTCAAGAACACTCTAGAGGAGGTAGGCATGTCATTGTCAACATCTACAGTCAAGAGACGGCTTTATGAATGTAAATACAGAGGCTTCACAACAAGGTGCAAACCACTGGTAACGCTCAAGAACAGAAAGGCCAGATTAGCCTTTGCCAGCAAGCACCTAAAAAAGCCTGCCCAGTTCTGGAATAAGATTCTTTGGACTGATGAAACCAAGATTAACTTGTACCAGAATGATGGGAAGAGAAAAGTATGGAGAAGGAAAGGAACAGCTCATGATCCAAAGCATACCACATCATCTGTCAAACATAGTGGAGGCAGTGTTACGGCATGGGCAAGTCTAGCTGCTAATGGAGCCGGGTCACTGGTGTTTACTGATGACCTGACTGCTGATACAAGCAGCAGGAAGTGTACAGGGCTATACTTTCTGCTCAGATTCAGCCGAATGCTGCCAAACTGATAGGATGCCGCTTCATATTGCAGATGGATAATTACCCAAAACATACAGCAAAAGCTACCCAAGGGTTTCTGAAGGCAAAGAAGTGGGATGTTCTTCAATGGCCAAGTCAGTCACCGGATCTCAACCCAACAGAGCATGCTTTTCACTTACTGAAGACAAGACTGAAGGCAGAAAGACCCACAAACAAGCAGCAGCTGAAGGCAGCTGCAGTAAAGGCCTGGCAAAGCATCTCGAGGGAGGAAACTCAGCATGTGGTCATGTCCATGAGTTCCAGACTTCAGGCAGTCATTGACTGCAAAGGATTTTCATCCAGGTACTAAAGGTGATCCTTAAGTTTGAAATGATGTTGGTTTATTCCATTACTTATGAGCCACCAACGATGGGGGGGGGGGTATGCCACTGGCCGTCCCTCCTGAATGGTTAGTGCCCCACTTCTGTCAAGCCGCTTCAATCACAGCAGAAAGTCCTGACTTTGCTCCCATCTGGGTATGTTTCCTTTCAATTTCAGTGGTGGTGTACAGAGGCCAACTGCCAAAACAGTTATCCTTGTTCTGATATTTCTGGCCCTGACTGTATATTAACATCGCCTCTGCAGCCCAAAGTAAGCGGTGAGCTACAGCATAGTTTTCATGATGTTTACAGAAAGGTATGCTTCAAAAGCTCTTGCAGGGAAGGGCATGACACTTGACCTCATGGAAGCCAAAAGCCTGATCCAAGATATTTTAGGCAGATTTGTCAAAATTTGGGCAATTTTGAGGCAGGAAATTTGAATGGTGATACCTCCTCCTCATCCTGCTTTCTGTTAGGCTTCTGCAGGAGAACTTCTCTGGGGCTGTACTCTGTCGTGGTAGCCCCATGAACGTGACAACCCAGTGTGCAGCTATTGTAAAAAGGAAAAATTCATGGACATAGGGACTAAAAATAAAACTGCCAATATCATACTGCATTTAAACTAGAACCTAGTTTATGAAGTTTATGAAGCCAAACGATGGGAGATTCAGGACAGGTAAAAGGAAAGACTTCGCACAGTGCATGAACTGTGGAATTCTCTACCACAGGGTGTAGTGGTTGCCACCAATTTGGATGGCTTTACAAGGGGATTTAAAAAATTCATGGAGGATAAGATTTTCGATGGCTACTGATACTGATGGCTATATGCTACCTCCAGGATCAGAGGCAGCATGCCTATGTACACCAGCTACTGGGGAACATGGGCAGGAGGGTGCTGTTGCACTCGTGTCCTGCTTGTGGGTTTCCCTCAGGCAGCTGGTTGGCCACTGTTGTGAACAGTGCTGGACTAGATGGACCCTTGGTCTGATCCAGCAGGGCTCTTAAGCTCTTATTATAGGAGGCCTGACTCTCTGCTTATAGATGGTATCTGGCCTGCCCAAATCATTTTTTCATTTAACTACTATAGGAACATAGGAAGCTGCCTTATACCAAGTCAGACCCTGGGTCCATCTAGCCTGGCATTGTCAGCTGGCAGCAACTCTCCAGGGTTTCAGGCAGGGGTTTTTCCTGCCCTACCTGGAGATGCCAGGGATTGAACCAGGGAGTTTCTGCATCCAAAGCAGGTAGGTGCTCTGTTACTAAGCCATGGCCCCTCTCGGCCAGCTCCTGTCCATTTCAATAACGCTTGCATAAGAATGTTTCTTGGTCGCTCATGCCCACATTAACCTGTTTCTTTTATGCCATGGGGGGGGCATACCCCTCCAAATTTAAAAATCCTTTCACTTAGAAAATTAGCACGTCAAGGAGAAGCGTTCTAACCTAGCCTTCTCCCAGACATGCTGCTAGTTTTCTATATGCAGGAGTTCCCCACCATCACCCCCATAGAAGAGTATTTCATCATGTTAGTCTGAAATGGTGCAGACACAGGCGGTAGGCTAGTGGAGTCAAATGGCAGGGTCAGGGCCAAATCTGGTTCCAATCCAGCCCTCAGGGGTTCCCCAAATCACACCCCATACCCCGGCCCCACCCCCTTTCTCCTGACTACCAATCATTTGGTCATTTTCTGGGTTTTGTGCAGTTTTCCCCCTATTCTAAATGGTTGAAATGCTTCTAAATGGTTGAAATGCTAAAATGCTTACTGACTCGCAGTCAGACCGTTAAACTAAAATATGGTGTTTTTTCTGATATTTTTTTGTCCTGACCCTTTGCCCCCATCCACCACTGGAATGCAGCCCCCGAGACTATCTACTGAATTGGGCCCTTGGGCTGAAAGAGGTTCCACACCCCTGCAGTAGGCCCCCTGTGGGCCTCGGTCATGCATTGGCCCCCTACCACAGTGTCTTCTGTTCTGCTACACCATCCTCCACAGCTGCTGAGTCCAGTCGCTTGCTGCACTTTGGGTTTGCAGGGAGCTTGTGTCCCACCCAGTTCCAACACTCTTCCCCTTGGCCTGCTTCCAATGCTGCCAAATGCACCCCTTCCCCACGAACCCTGATGCTCTTCTTCTTTTTTAAATTATTTGTCTTATAACACACACTTCCACACCAGTGGGACGCTGCTTTTAACCTCTAGTGAGCAGAGGAGCAGGCACAGGCTAGTCTAGAACAATCAGAAAGCTAGACACAAAAAGGGAAAAGAGGCTATGGAAGGACAAGACTCTCCAGTGGTGGTGACCTGCAAGGTGTGTGCAATGTTTGTTTTCTTGCCTGAGAACAGCATGGCCTACACCTGCAACAAGTGCAAACTGATCATGCTGCTGGAAGAAAAAGTAAGTGGACTGGAGCGGCGACTGTCGACCCTCCGGGGAATAAGAGAACACGAAGAGTTCTTGAGAGTTCTTGGACAGAACGGTGGAACTACAGCAGCAAAGTGAAGACCAGAAGCTTGAAGAGCAACAGCAAGCTGAAGCAGAAGTGGGAAATGCTGAGGTGAGGAAAAATGCAGTAGAGGATACTCCTTGGAAAAGGGTGACAGTTAGGAGAAGAAGAACTAGACGCCACTCTGCACCAGTGGAAGCAGTGGAGCTATGGAACTGATTCCAGATACTTGAGGATGAGACTGGAGGACAGCCTGCAGAGGAAGAATCACAGGGGAACCTGCATGAGAGTGAGCAAGAGGCTGAAAGTCAGTCAAGCAGAGGCGATGAAACCCAGGCCTACAAGAAGAAGAAGAGAAGAGTGGTAGTAGTGGGAGACTCCTTGCTGCATGGGATTGAGACCCAAGTATGTTGCGAAGTCCCATGGACTCGCCAGGTATGTTGTCTCCCAGGGGTTTTCTCATCCATCCTTCCAGTAGTCAGAAGAGGGGTAGAAAGGGAAAGAAAAATACTCCGGGTGAATGACTGGCTACGAAGGTGGTGCCGGCATGAGAGATTTGGATTCTGGGACCACGGGCTATACTTCCTGGAAGATGGGCTGTTGGCAAGGGACAGGTTGCACCTCACAAAGGATGGGAAGAATGTGTTTGGCCACAGCATGAAGAACTTCATCAGGAGGGCTTTAAAGTGAATCCTACGGGGAAGGGAGATGTAAAGTTGGGGGTAACAATGGACGAAGGCTCATGCACCACAACGGAGAGAACAGCTCTAATAGCGCCCAATAATAGTCTTCAGAAACATGTAGGAAGAAAGCCAGACTATGAAGCACATGGTCTTCGATGTCTGTATACTAATGCCCTGAGTATGGGAAACAAACAGAACAAACTTGAACTCTTAATACAAGAGGGAAATTATGACTTGATAGGTATAACTGAGACTTGGTGGGATGACTCTCAGGACTGGAATACAGCAATTGAAGGATATAACTTATTCAAAAAGAACAGGAGGAACAGAAAGGGAGGTGGGGTTGCACTGTATGTGAAAAATACATATCTCTGCACAGAAATACAGGAGGATGAGCTTGGTAGCCCCATCGAGAGCATCTGGATCAAAATAAATGAAGCAAAGAATAAAAGGAACCTGGTGGTTGGAGTCTACTACCGGCCACCCAATCAAGGAGAAGACGAAGATGAAACTTTTGAAAAGCAAATAGCCAATGTTTCAAGGAAGCATGATGTAGTAGTAATGGGAGACTTCCATTTCCCCGATATTTGTTGGGAGGCAAATTCTGCAAAACATGGCCCCTCCAGGAAATTCCTGACTTGTGTGGTGGATAACTTCCTCCTACAGAAAGTAGAGGAAGGAACTAGAGGATCGGCTATCCTTGACTTGATCCTAACCAACAGAGATGACTTAGTGGATAAAGTAGCAGTTACAGGAACTCTGGGGGAAAGCAGCCATGTTTGAGTTCTTGGTTCTAAGGGAAGCAAAAGCCGAGTGTAGTCAAATGTGTACCCTGGATTTTAGGAAAGCTGATTTTAATAAAATCAGAACAATGATCAGTAAAGTCCCATGGCAAGCGACGCTAACGAGAAAAGGAGTCCAAGATGGGTGGGAGCTTTTAAAAAAGGAAATTCTCAAGGCACAATGACAAACAATTCCAACAAGAAGAAAGGGTGGAAGACAACAGAAGAAAGCAGTGTGGCTTCACAAAAAGCTTAGAGATGACATGAAAACAAAAAAAGACACATATAGGAAGTTGAAAGAAGGCCAAGCAACAAAGGAAGAGTCCAGGCAGGTAGCACAGAATTGCAGGGATGGCATCAGGAAGGCTAAAGCTGAGAACGAGCTGAGGTTAGCGAGGGATGCTAAAAACAACAAAAAGGCCTTCTTCAGCTACGTGCATAGTAAAAGGCAGAGGAAAGAAATGGTGGTTCAGCTATTAAATAAGGATGGCAAAATAACAGATGACAAAGAAAAGGCAGAAGTGCTGAATTCCTACTTTGGCTCAGTCTTCTCCCAAACGACGGTCTATGACCCCCCTGGCAAAGGCGAAGTACAGGCTGAAGGTGCAGGATTGCAGCTTGAGATCGATAGGCATATGGTCAAGGAACACCTAATTACTTTGAATGAGCTCAAATCTCCAGGGCCAGATGAACTGCATCCTAGAGTAATGAACTGGCAGAAGAACTCTCAGAACTGCTGTCTATTCTCTTTGAGAAATCACGGAGGACGGGGGAAGTGCCAGATGACTGGAGGAGGGCTAATGTGGTCCCTATCTTCCAAAAGGGTAAAAAGGAGGAACCTGGGAACTACAGACCAGTCAGCCTGACATCAATCCCTGGGAAAATTCTGGAGCAGATGATAAAGCAATCCATCTGGAAGCACCTTGAAAACAATGCCGTGATTCCTCGAAGCTAACATGGATTTGTCAAGAACAAATCCTGCCAGACAAAACTGATCTCCGTTTTTGATCAGGTAACCTCCCTTGTGAACTGTGGGAATGCTGTGGACATCATATACCTCGACTTCAGCAAAGCTTTCGACAAAGTGCCCCATGATATCCTGATGAGCAAACTAGCTCAAAGTGGGAAACAACCATCTGGTGGATCCACAGTCAGCTACAGAATCGGACTCAAAGAGTACTTCTCAATGGGATCTTCTCAAACTGAGGAGAGGTAACGAGTGGGGTACCGCAGGGCTCAGTCCTGGGCCCAGTGCTCTTCAACATTTTTATTAAGGACTTGGAGGAGGAGGTGCAGGGAATGCTGATCAAATTTGCAGATGACACAAAATGGGGCGGGATAGCTAATACTTTGGAAGACAGAAACAAAATTCAAAGTGATCTGGATAGACTGGAGCACTGGGCAGAAAACAACAGAATGACATTTCATAGGGATAAATGCCAAGCTCTGCACCTAGGAAAAAGGAACCAAATGCACAGTTACAAGATGGGGGATACGTGGCTCAACAACACTACAAGTGAGAAAGATCTTGGAATTGTTGTCTATCACAAGCTGAATATGAGCCAACAATGTGATGTGGCTGCAAAAAGGCAAATGCTCTTTTGGGCTGCATTAATAGAAGCATAGCTTCCAAATCCCGGGAACTACTAGTCCCCCTCTACTCAGCACTGGTTAGGCCTCATCTGGAGTACTGTGTCCAGTTCTGGGCACCGCACTTGAAGAAGGATGCAGACAAGCTGGAGAGGGTTCAGAGGAGGGCAACAAAGATGATCAGGGGACTGGAAACAAAACCCTATGAGGAGAGACTGAAAGAACTGGGCATGTTTAGCCTTGAGAAGAGAAGACTGAGGGGAGATAGGATAGCGCTCTTCAAGTCCTTGAAAGGTTGTCCCAGAGAGGAAGGCCAGGATCTCTTCTCGATCATCCCAGAGTGCAGGACATGGAATCATGGGCTCAAGTGACAGGAAGCCAGATTCCGGCTGAACATCAGGAGAAACATCCTGACTGTTAGAGCAATATGATAATGGTGCCCATGATCTAGGGAGGTGGTGGGCTCTCCCACACTGGAGGCCTTCAAGATGAGGCTGGACAGCCACCTGCCAGGGATGCTCTGACTTGGATTCCTGCAGTGAGCAGGGGGTTGGACTCGGTGGCCTTGTAGGCCCCTTCCAACCCTACTATTCTATGATTCTATGATTATCCCGTTACAATCTCCCCCTCATTTACAAGCCTTTATCTTCCTTTTCCCTTTGATGGGAGGGGGCTTGTCAACACCACACCTTCCCTTCCTCCTGCAAGCTTGCAAACGCACCCTGACTTTGTCTCTTGCTCAAGAACAGCTTGGAGAGATGAGGCCACAGAGCAGGCGGTCCACTTCGCTCAGTGCTATCTGCTCTGACTGGCTCTCGAAAGCCTCAGGCAGGGTTACTGTTCCCAGCCCTCGAGGGTAACACCTTCATCAGGGGTAGATTATTAGCCTGTTACAGCAAAAGCAGCAAAGAAACTTTGGGCACCCTAAGTCCTTCTCAGTCAATCGGTCCCAAACCACAGGTGAATCCAAAAATCTTATTTACTTACTTAGGTTGCAATCCTATGCATGGTTAGACAGAAAGAAGTCCTACAACTCCCAGCATTCCCTAGCCAGCATGGCTGGGGAATTCTGGGAGTTATAGGACTTTTTCCTGTCTAAAGGGTTGCACCCTTATTTACTTACTTACTTGTTCTTATATTTATATCCCACCTTTTTTCCTTCAGGGAACTCAGGGCAGCTTACATGATCCTCCTCCTCTGCACTTTATCCTCACAACAACCCTGTGAGGTAGGTTACTCTGATAGTCGGTGACTGACCCAGAGTCCCCCAGTGAGCTTCATGGCAGAGTGGAGACTAGAACCCGGGTCTCCCCAGTCCAACACTCTAATCACTATGCTGCACCACACTGGGTCTCATCTTTCTGGGACGAGCTTCTTATCTTTCACTGGGCCGACATCACACCATGGCTGTTGTGCGGCCCACTTAAGAGACAGACTCCCTCCCTGTATGACTCAGTCTTCGTCACCCTGGAGCCCTCCAGAAGTGTTGGACCACAACTCCCACCATCCCCAGCCAGCACAGATGATGGGAGGTGGCATTCCTGCACATGTAATTTTCCAGGCACAGCCCTCTGACATCGTACATTTGCTGCAGCTGCTGGAAGGCAGAAAGGGCTTCTTCTCACTTCCAAAGCCCTGCCCTGCCTCAGAATACATCATTCTTGCTGCTGAGGGCAGAAGGGAGAAGGAGGATTTGAAGCCAGGGGAGAGGAAGGCAGCAGGCAAAATGGTCCCAGCAGCAGCCTGGGGTGCAAGCGCGCTACCTCGTGGGCTCGGGCCAGGTGGAGAGACGCCGAAGGGTGGGTGAGTGGTGGCGCTCGCTGCACAAATGGCTGAAGGGGCCTCATTGAGGTGGGACGGGGAAGTTCAGCCTTCCACAACCTGGCGCCCTCCAGATGTGATGGACTACAACTCCCAGCATCACAGGCCATGCTGGCTGAGGATGCTGGGAGCTGTAGTCCCACACATAGAATCATAGAATAGTAGGGTCGGAAGGGGCCTATAAGACCATCGAGTCCAACCCCAAGTCAAAGCATCCCTGACAGATGGCTCTCCAGCCTCGTCTTGAATGCCTCCAGCATGGGAGAGCCCACCACCTCTCTAGGTAACTGGTTCCATTGTCATACTGCTCTAACGGTCAGGAGGTTTTTCCTGATGTTCAGCCGGAATCTGGCTTCCTGTCACTTGAGCCCATGATTCCGTGTCCTGCACTCTGGGATGATCGAGAAGAGATCCTGGCCTTCCTCTCTGGGACAACCTTTCAAGTACTTGAAGAGTGCTATCCTATCTCCCATCTGCAAAATGTGGCCCAATGATAATACTGGACTACCTTACAGGGTTGTTGTAAAGCAGCTTCCCCCAACTTCCCTGTAAAGCAGCTTCCCTGGTGCCCTCCAGATGTTTTGAACTACAACTCCCATCATCATTCACCATTGGTCATGCTGGCTAGGGGTGATGGGAGTTGAAGTCCAAAACATCTGGAGGGCACCAGGTTGAGGAAGGCTCTTGTGAAGGATTCCAAGGTAATGGATATGACTCACCTTGAATGTGCTATAAATGCTAAGTATCATTATTATTTTACATGTTTATGGAGATTAACTGGGTTTGTTCTTGTTTTTAAAAACCTTTTGATTTGCTATAAAGGTGCTTTGGTCAATCCAGCAGCAGATATTTAAAAAACATTTTATTATTTTTAACAGATATTTATTTTTCAAAACTGCAGATGGGAATTGCTGCATTCAAAGAGCCATTAGCCTTTTCTCCACACAGGAGTGGATGCTACCACACACATGTGTATCTCCAAAAGACAAAGGAACCAATGCCTTTTTTGCTTCATTCTTTATTTCTATGCAAATACGATTGATAGATTAGTTTATCAATCTCAAACAAAGTGCACGTGATTTAATTAACTACAATTTATTTAACTGGTTGATGATTGATTACATTACTACTACTAATAATAATAATAGTAATAATCTGAGTGCAGAGTTTGATCACGTATTGAGTGCAAAGTTTGGTTGCTTGCAGAATTTAGAACACCTTAACAAAATATTAGAGTTACATAAGAAAGTCACCATGAGAGCAGAATTATGGCCACTTAGGGCTCCTGCAGGTGGGATGAGGCTCGTGGGAAAAGGCAGGAAAAATGACAAATTGACTGTGATGAGCGTTAGAAGCCCTGTGGTGTAGCGAGAAGAGTTTGGATACTCTAAGCTCAGGTGGCAAAGATGCTAACAGGAGCTGGAGAGGCTCTCAGGGTGAGAGTCAAAAGATCAATGGTTTGAATTAACCTCAAGACTTTCTCAAGGAGTAAAACAAACAGCGGGCATAAGAGAGCAAACACCCAAGTTGCAGGAGGAGGACATGGTCTGCCCTCCAAAGGGTGCGAGGGGAGGGGAAGCTGGGGGCATTATCAATTATGGAGAGAGCAGAGAGGAATTGTTCTCCCTCCCCCCTAACAATAGCAAGCAGGATCACAAAATTATTTTGTGACAGACAAAAGGGGGTCCTTCTTGGCACCCAACGCATAGATAGTTTATGGGATTACTAGACCATGGAATCTGCTGTGGTCATTAGGTGGATTTGCTTAAAGGCCTGGACAAATTCATAGGAGGAGAAAAGCTGCCTTATACCGACTCAGACCATTGGGCACCTTGCCCAGTACTGCCGCTGGCTCTTAGGCTTTCAGGCAGGGGGCTTTCCCAGCCCTACCTTCACGGGGATCATAGAGCTGGAAGCAGCGGAGACTGGTGGCTCCAATGTCAGTGAGGCAGTAAATCCGCTCCGGATTTCAGTCAGAACTCTAAAGGAGCTCTCCAGCCTCCACTGATGGGAAGAGATCGTGGATGTCATCTAGTCCAACCCCATGTTCAATGCAGGCTCTGCAGTGCAGGATGCAGCTGCAGCAGGGGTGCAGAACCTCAGGCCCAAATCAGGCCCTCCTGGGCTCCCAAGTTGGCCTTCTGGGGTTCCCCAGATGGCCATGGCACCTTACCCTGGCCCCACATCTCTCCCCTGACCACCAGTCATTTGGTGGCTTCCTGGCTTTTCAGTTTTTACCCATTCTAAGAACTTTTAAGCTAAAATACATTGGTATATTTTGCATTTTTGCTCCTGCCAGGACTTCCTCCTGAGAGAGGCATTTTTGGTTTTGCTTTATTTTTATTAAAAGTCCTTTTACCAAGAAGCAGGAGGAGGAGGAGGAAAAGGAGAACTCCTCTCTGATTTTTCAAGCACTCGGCAGGCAGAAACATTGGAAAGTGCCAAGGTAGGAAGTCCTGGTTAAGTCCTCTAAGGCGCATTCCGAGAAGCTCAAGCAGCTCGACAGGCTGCAAGAACAGAACTGGGGAAATGATAAAAAGAAAGTGCACACATGCACCCCCCTTGGCTACCTCCTTCAGTAAGGTAAGCACTGAAGCCCTGCACCCGGAGAAATTTCTACAAAATTCTCATCGGAAGAGGCAGAAAAACGACAGGCTCTTTCACGGGGAAACAAAGAGACTGTGAAAGGGCAGGTGGGGTTACGGCACAGCACTAATTGAAACCATCATTTTTGTGCAATGCTCATTGATATGTGATGACCCCAGATCACAATAATAAGGAACTTGGGTTGTGCACCCACAATTCAAGATGAAGCTGGACAGCCATCTGTCAGGGATGCTCTGACATGGACTCCTGCACTGAGCCAGGAGTTGGACTCAGTGGTCTTATAGGCCCCTTCCAACCCCACTATTCTATGATACTCTCTCTCTCTCTCTCTCTCTCTCTCTCTCTCTCTCTCTCTCATTAGTATCCCATCTTTCTTCCAAGGAGCTCAAGTCACTGTACAGTGTACAGTGTCCCCTAATGCTGCTTAGGTTTGGCGGATAGTGGAGTGGTTGGTCCAAGGTTTCATTTCTCTCTCTCTCCCTCTCTCTCTCTCAGTGTGAGTTGCTGGTCTTCAGGATTCAGCCCCCTGTCCCAGGTCTTTAGAAGTTAAATCTCGGGTTGGGGTGGGTGGGAAGGATGGAAGCATTGTTCCTCTCGTGCACATATCTGTACATGAAGGCACGTGAACACTACTCAGGCATCATGCACACATGCTGTAGCTGGCAAGATTAGTTTTGAGCTATTGGTGACATGCTCTAACATAGTATATTTCTCTAGTAGCTCTTTAGCGAAACAACAAGCATGATTTTTTTATGTTGCTTTTAAGTCCGTGCAGGGCAAAAGAGGTGGAGAAGAGGTTTCATCCATGCTGGGGTGTGTGCGTAGAGCTCAAACGTTGACCCTTGGTGTGCAAATACTTGGGTGTGACGAGAACACACAAGTGTGTTGCAGCTTTCATCTGTAAGAGGCTGGAAGAAGGTAACTGTTGCTTCCACCCTTTTCAAGGTCTGCAAATTGAATCCCATCTCTTTGTTAACAACAGCTCACCAATTGCTCCCAGCTGGTCAGCTGTCTCTGAGGAGGTGTGAAAGTTCTTCTTCAAGGGACTTTTGGGGATTTTCACTTTTATATGTGAAAAAGGAGAGATTCCCTGCCTCTTGATAAAGCTAGGGATAAGAGACCTCTAAAATGGCTGGGGGGCAGGGGATAGGTGGAAGGGTTGGAGGGGGACACAGATTTAGCAATATACTGTCAAAGCTAGAACCAATGGGATCCAAAGGGCAGTCTGTTTGATATCTGACCTATACATGGATGCAGCACAGTGGAACCTGGTGGCTTTGATGTCACTTGGGTGGTGAACCTGCTCCAGGTTTCAGTCCAAACTAGTCAGAACCTTGGATAGCTCCACTGGTTCAGCAGGATTTAATTTGTGGGAGAATTGGGATCAGAACTCATCTCCCGAAAGGGCATGGTATAATATCCTTGCATTTTGTATTGGCATCTGCTGCTAAAGCCTGGACCCTGGGGGCCAAAGTCCAGGGCCCCCAAAATGACCACCCAAAGTGGTAGGTGCAGAAGCAAACTCCATTTTATTCCTGTAGTCATGATTTAAGTGAGTTTAAAATTCAAAACTGCCCATGCTTGGAGGTGGTTTGTTTTTGAATCAGGGTTGGCAACATTTAATGTTGTTTTTTTGCTCCAACACAGAAATGTAGAGGTACTTGTAAAGCATGGAATGGTGACTGCTGTGCAGGGGGGCAGGAGCAGGGAGGGAAGAGAGATGCTGTGTGCGTCTCAACTTATGTAATCCACATGGCCATCTAAACAGGGACCCCATAAGATCATGGATTCCAGGGTCTAAAATTACCTCACTGCACCATTGAGGCAGTGTCCCATCTCTGTTGGTACCCACCCAAAAGCACCCATATGTAAATGGCTGCATTGCACATCCCCGCACCCCTTTGTAACATCTTTCTGCACACTCCCACCTACTGAGATGTCTCTTGACAGTTACATCTGCTTTCCCCCTTTTGCCTTCTGATTTTGAACATCCTTACAACTCTGCATGTGGCCACCCCGCATAATTAGTGGTGTACGTGGAAACAAGATGGTCTTGTATTTGTATGCCAAACTGGCTGCAGAATAATGGGAAAAGACAGTTTTGAAGGGAGGAGGAAGCCTGTAAGGGACCAGACCAAAGACATTTGGCTGCAGCTCTGCACAATCTGAGACCCATGCCCCAGCATTCTTGCAACATTGTGAAGGATGCTCCGGTGTATTTCTGGGAATTGCATTGTTCCCCCTCCCGCCCCCACACACTGCTGCGTCAAGCATCTGCTTGGGGTGCTGATACACGCACGAGGGGTTGGGCTGGTTCCACGAAGCCCTGGCAGAGACCTTTTCCAGGTGCAGTGACTCCATTCTCCAGGGGTTATGTACTCAAGAAAGCACCAAATCTATTTATCCAAAGCAAACTCAGAATCAGTGTCTGTGAGAGAAAGAGAGGGAATAGCTACTTGTATGCTACCGGCTCCATTTCCCTTGTACTGTATTGCAAGTACGACCTCCAATGAAACATTACAGCTCATGCTTCCTCACAGGAGTGCTGCTGTTCAGATTCAATTGAGCCATTGCCTCCAAACAGGGCATTCTATTCCCACCCACCCCCACACATTTTTTCCGGGTTTCTTTTGCAGTTGACATTCACGGAGACATACAAAACCACGTGTGGAGAAAGTGGATAAGGAGAAGTTTTTCTCCCTCTCACAACAATAGAGCCCTGGTTCATCCCATAAAGCTGTTCGGTGGGACATTCAGGACAGATAAAAGGACTTCTTCACACCGCACAGAATTAAACTATTGAACTGGCTACCAGAAGATGTAGCGATGGCCACCAATTTGTCTGGTCAAGAGAGATGGAGGTATTAGGATTATTTGTGTGCATTAAAGTAAGAAGAAAAGGTAAGGGAAAAGATGACGGATTCTGACCCCGTTCCCAACCTAAATTTCAGCATGAAGATAGTAAGAAAGTGGGCGTCAAGGTTATGAAGTAACGAGGAGTGGTGTATGGAGTTTCATTTCAATTGGGGAAAGGGGGGCTGAACAAAGTATTCAATAAGCTGCCACCTGTTCCCCATAGCCTGATTGGAACTGGGGGAAGGGGGCTTTCCCAGAGACCACAGACACACACTGGCCATCAAGGACCAAGTAAGCAGCCCCCTTCCACAGAACCAAACCCGAGCATCCTTTCAACTCCGAGTTTCCCCAGACGGAGGGCTCCTAGAGCTAACCACTGGAAGACTGTTCCGTCTTCTTTCCTTAAGGGATTTCCTGCTGTAAGAAAAAAGACAGGAGAAGCAGTGGGAAAACACAGGAGAGGGAGGGCTACGAATGGAAGACACCCTCATTAAACTCTGTGAATGAGGCAGTGCCATGGAAGCCTCATCTGGGAGCCCCCAGAGTCTCCGGCCCTTTCCGTCCCGCGAGGGAACCTCCCCGCACTTTTCAAGCCCAGCCACTAAATTTAAGATGTCACCCCACGGCCAGGCCAGGGCAAAAAAACCAACTACTTCTTTCCTGAGGAGACAACAACCGAACACTGTTTATTGATTACAAGGGAGAAGGGAGTCGCCCGGGCCTGCCCGAAACGGCGAGTTCCCGGGTCGCGGAGGGGAACGAGTCCGAGGCACGTCGCGGAGAGCCGCCAGGGGCGAGCGTCCGACTGGGCCGCGAGGCCGGGGCCCTGGATCGCGGGCGCGCCGGGCGGTAGGTCCGAGGGCCGCGGAGGAGGTCCGGGGCGCAGCCCCGCGCCAAGTCCTGGGAGCGGCGCCGCGAGTCCGGGCGCGCGGGCCGCCCCGTCGCCGGCCTCGCGCTCGCTCTCCTCGGCCGGCGGGCGGGCGGGCGGGCGCGGAGCCTTCCGCCGGGGGGGCGCGCCGCCGCGTCACACCTTGGTGCCCGAGGCCGGCGCCTCGGACTTCTGGGTCTGCCCGCTGAGGGTGGAGGAGCCGGAGCCGGCCGGGCCGCGGCGCGCCGGGCGCACGCCGAGCAGCAGCAGGCAGCGGGCGCGGAAGCGGCCGTCGAGGAAGGCGTAGAGGACGGGGTTGAGGCAGCTGTTCACGTAGGCCAGGCAGGTGGCGTAGGGGTGCAGGCGCGCGATGAGCGCCAGCCAGGCGCAGGGCAGGCGCAGCAGGCCCGCCCCGTGCAGCACGAAGGCGCCCTTGAGCGCGTGGAAGGGCAGCCAGCAGAGCGCGAAGACGGCCACCAGCGAGGCGATGACGCGCAGCAGGCGGCGGCGGCGCGGGCCCTCGTCGCGGCGCGCGCGCTGCCGGAAGTGGCGGCCGACGGCGGCGCCCACGCAGCAGTAGCACAGCGCCATGAGCAGCAGCGGCAGCGCGAAGCCCAGCGCCGTGGTGGCCAGGCTGAGCGCGGCCAGCCAGCGCGCCTCCTCGCGCGCGCTCGCCGCCACGCCGCTGAAGTCCATGTCGCACTCGACGGCGGCGGGGCCGGGGCCGGGGCGCGGGCGCGCGTCGCGCAGCAGCAGCGCCGGCAGCGCCAGCAGGCCGGCCAGCAGCCAGACGGCGGCCAGCGCCAGCAGCGCCGAGGCGCGCGGGCGCAGGGCCGGGCGGGCGGCGGCGCGCGGCAGGGCGCGCGCCACGGCCAGGTAGCGCTGCACGCTCAGGCAGCCCAGGCAGAAGGCCGAGGCGAACATGTTGAGCAGCACCAGGTAGCTGCTGAGCTTGCAGAGCGCCGCGCCGAAGGGCCAGTGGAAGCGCAGCGCCGTGTAGGCCGCCCACAGCGGCAGCGTCACCACGAAGGCCAGGTCGGCCAGCGCCAGGTTGCCGATGTACGCGTCGGCCGAGCGGCGCTTGGCCGGCGCGCCGCGCCACACCGTGAAGATGACCAGCCCGTTGCCCGACAGCCCCAGCACGAAGACCAGCATGTACAGCACGGGCAGCAGCGAGAAGGACACCTCCCAGTCCGTCTCGGCCTCTTCCCACGAGCAGCCCGGCGCGCCGGCGCCGCTCCAGTTGCCCGACGCCTCGTACTCGTCGTAGTACAGGTCCGCCGCGTACTCGGCGGGCTGCGGGGCGCGCGCCATGCCGCCGCCGTCGCCGAAGCTGCCGGCCCAGCGCGTCCGACGGCAGCCGGGCCCAGCCGCGCTCTCGCCGCGGCCCCCGGCTCGGCGCGCGCTTAAAGAGGGGCCCCGCCAGGCGCCGCCCCTCTGCCGGCGGGCGGGGCGAGCGCCTGGCCGGGCCCCGCCCGGCCGTCGAGGGGCGGTTGGGCGGGGGGGACGCCTCGGAGCGGCGGGCGACCCGCCCGCCGGGCCAGGGATCGCCCGGAGCGGCTGAGAGTGCAGCGCGCCGACTCCCGAGACGTCCCTGTTGCTGGATCCAGAACCTGGCCGGACTCCCCGACCGACCGCCACCCCGGGATTTCCCCGCCAGCCCAGATTTGGCCTCCCTGTCCTGCGGGGATTCATCCTTTGCCCTCTGCCCATGCTGTACCAGCCTTCCCCAACCTGCCCCCCTCCAGATGTGTTGGACTGCAACCCCCATCGTTCCCAGGTTGCGGATGGGAATAATGGGAGTTGTAGTCCCAAGACATCTGGAGGGCGCCAGGTTAGGGAAGGCTGCTGCATGTGAGAGCCTGTTTGGACTCTCCTGTTCGCGCACCCGGCGCTTCCTACATCCCGCAGCGGTCGCCTCCTTACCTACGCCCCACAAACCCCTCCAGCCGCACGTCCCGTAGCTCTGTGGGGTCCGACCTGTTCCTTCATGCACAGTGGGAGGGCTGTAACTCCATGGAGCCTCCCGCTTTGTGGGCAGAAGGTTCCAGCAGGTTCCACCCCCAACTGCTCCAGTTTTAAAGTGGACCAGGAAAGGATTCTTCTCCGCCCGACGCTCTGCGGCTGCCGCCACTCGGAGTAGGTTAGACGGTGTACTGAGAAGGCCGTTTCCGATGCAGCGCGGGGTGGGCAGATGCCGGGTTTGAGGGATATACCGTTGTCCTCGTTTTTACTACAATCCAAACACAGCCTGGCGCAAAAGACGCACACCCGGGCCACAATCCTATGCGCGCGTAAAGGTAAAGGTGTCCCCAGCCAGTCGTGTCCGACTCTGGGGGGTGGCGCTCACCTCCAATTCTAGGCTGAAGAGCCAGCTGTCCAGCTGCTGTCCTGCCTTAACCACTCGGCCTCCGCGCGTACCTGGGCATAAACCCAGCTGAACGCCATGCAACTTACTTCGGAGGAGGCGCGTATAGGATTGCGCTGCTAGAATGAACTAATTCCAAGCCCACCAACTTGTTTTGAGAACCAGAACAGTACAGAACTCGCTTTCCTCCACACAAAAGTCCACTCCTGGTTACCACCTTCCTTCATTTCATCCGTATGGCTGGGGAGCAGAGAGAATAATTTTGCTGTGCTCCTAAGCAGCTGGGAGTCAAAAAATCCTGGGTGATCTGCCACAAATCACCCAGAGATCTGCCAGCAAATTTGCACCTGCCCACGCCTGCTGCAGAACCTGCGAAGCTGCCTTAGGCTGGCTGAGCTCATTGGTCCCATCTAGCTCAGTATTGACTACATCCAGTGGAGGCTGGTGGCTCTGACGTCAGTGGGGAGGTAAACCTGCTCCTGGTTTCAGCCAGAGCCAGTCAGAACTCTAAAGGAGCTATTCCATCACCTCGGAGAGCTCCTTTAGAGTTCTGACTGGTTCTGGCTGAAACCAGGAGCGGATTCACTGCCCCAATGACATCAGAGCCACCGGCCTCCACTGACTTTTCCCTGCCTGGGGAAGCAGGCAGACCTGATTCAGTCCTGCTTGCTTCTGAGGCTTGTGCTCCAGAGGTTTGTCCAGCCCCAGCCTAAGAAAAGGCCCGCAGAGGAAAAGGCAGTTTGTGTGAAGGAAGTATTGGGGCATGGGGGCTAAACGTGCAATGAGAAGCCAGGGAATGGCCAAGTGAGCTTGTTGGAGGAAAGGAGAACTAACGTTTTCATCTCTTGCTTTCATACTGGTTTTGAAGAAGGAAGTCATACAATCTGCCTGACATCAGTAATGTGTGCAAAACTAAGGTAGGCTCTCGCCAAATACCGTGGCAGTGGCCTCAAACTAGAGATCAGCAGTCAGGGAAAGGGGTGAGGCCAGGGGAGGGGCTGGGGCTGGATTGGGACCCCAGGTGGGCCAGATTTGGCCCACAGGCTTGAGGTTCTGCACTCGTGGATTAAGAGGGCTTGCCGGAGGCTTCATGGAAAAGGGGGATTTTGCGAAAGGATCAAAAGGCGTTCTGAGAAGCAGTGCCAGGAACATAGGGCGGCAAGGGTGGCGGTGCTTGGAGCAGCTGAGGGTAGCGGAGCTGGAGGAGTGGCCATCATGGGCAGAGGTACTGGGACAGTGCCAGGCCCGGGTCTCGCAGGGCTCTTGGGCAAGACACCCTCCATGGGCCCCTCCCTCAGTGCATCACTGTCCCCAGCTGCCATTGCTGCTGTTCCCCTTCCTCCTCCTTGCTCCCCCTAGCTGGCTGGACAGGCAGGGAGCCAGGGCGCAAGCAGGCTGGGGCTTCTCCCGCTCCTCCTCCTCTCCACCACCGTCCGCTGGGCCAGAGCGAGAGGCGGGGGACAAGCAGGGTGCAGTGGTGGAAAGGAGGCCCCACTCCAGGGGGCTCTTGTCAGTGGGCCCCTGCTGGGGGGTGGGCCCTCGACAGGCACCCGGCCATGCCTACCCTTGACACCATCCCTACCCCAAATGAAAACGGGTACAAATATCAATCCCTCCTTCCTCGGGAGCAATAATCTGCAGCAATAAAACATCCGTCTTTTAACTAACATAAACGAACCTTCCAGCTTTTGCAAGCGAACTGCAGGGACAAGAAGAGCTTCCCACTTCGTGTACGGCGGAGAGCCAGGGAGCAAGCGGGCCTTGGCATCTCCTGCTCCTCCTCCTGACACCACCGTTGTCTGGGCCAGAGCGAGAGGCAAGTGGACAAGCAGGCCGCAAGAGGGAAGAGGAGGAGCCGCTCCGGGGGGCTCTTGTCAGGGGGCCTTGCTGGGCTGTGGGCCGTCTGCAGGTGCCCAACCACGCCGACCCTCGACAGCAGTCTGGCAGATCCGGCCCAGCAAGACAATCCGCAGGAAGGTGCCCTGTTCAAGCCGCTTTGAAGTGAACGGTGTGAGCATGGGCGCTCTTGTGCCGCTCGCGTTCATTTTCATGGGGCTTGTGCAGGAGAACTTCCCACTGGATCCTGCCCCATGTTAATTAGTGGGGGGGTTCCATTTGGAGTTTCTTCTTCAGTCCCCACCAGATGTCTTGGGCCAGCCCTCCATCTGGGCACTGAGCTGCCTGGTTGCCATTGCACGCGCGCACGCGCACACCCCAGCTGCCCCACACACCTCCAAAGACAGAAAGAGGATTCAGAGCCCCAGGAAAGAGAACAAGGGAGGCCGCTGTTTGGTTTTCACTGGGCTTCATGTGGGAATTTTCCAAACCGGATGCATCATTCATCGGGGAAGTGTGATAGGTCTTCAGCTGCCCTCTCCCTATGAAAACTCCACAACGTGGGACTGTAAATCCTCCTCGCATGTGCATGTCGAGGTAGTAATGTAAATATTGCCACACACACTTACGCTAGCATTGCAGGGGTTTGCACACACAGACACATGTCTGCGCGCATAGCATTACGTCCATGCATTCCACGACAAAAATATGATGCATGGGGGGTGGGAAATGTTCCCTGGTGCCTATTCATTATGCCAAAGTGAAGGGGGAAAAGATGGGGGAAAGGGTTCTTTGTCATTTGCCACAGTGCTGTTCCCTTTTTTTCAGCCCGAGCTAGTGTGTTCCTGAACTGAACCTAGGTACTATGATACGTGATGCATGGGAAACTTCTGTTAGTGGAGTTTGAGATCTGTCTTCAGCTCTGGTTCACCCCCTTAACCCAGCCTTCCCTGACCTGGTGCCCTCCAGATGTGTTGGACTACAACTCCCATCATCCAGTAGGGCCATCCAGAGGGCACCTAGTTGGGGACAGCTGCCGTAAACCATGAACATTATTTTTGAAAGACCACCAAGGTGTCACGCAAAGTACAGCATATCAAAGTCATAATAAGCATATAGCATGCTAAACAAAGCAGGAGAAGAAAACCTATCTGTAATAGTGGAGACTAGAATTACATTTATAATCATTCAAAACACCAGGTGGAAAGGAAAAGTTTTAATGGCCCAACTAAAACTAAACAAGGAAAGGAGCCAGTTGAGCCTCCTAAGGGAGAGAGTTCCACAATTGAGATGCAGCCACAGAGAAGGCCCCGTCTCATGTTCCCGCCAACCTAGGCTCTCTTGGTGATGGGACACATATTCAGAGGGACATTTTGCTACCATGACTAATAGCTATTGATTAATAGACTCCTCTTCCTCCATCATTATTTTTTCTAATCTCCCTTTAAAGTCAGCTAACCCAGTGGCCATCACCAAGTCTTCTGTCAATGACAATGCAATCCTGTTCAGTGGGACTTACTCCCCAGAAAGTGTGCTCAAGATTGCAGGCTGAATTCCATGAATGAATATGCATGTAAGTATCTGGAATTTGGTACTATAGGGTAAGAGTAGGCAGAAGTCAGATGTTTGGAACTTCCAACTCCCAAATGTCCCTGTCAGCATGGCCAATGATCAAGAATGCTGGGAGTCAAAGTCCAAAATTTCTGGAGCTCTACTTCCTGCACACCCCTGCTCTAAGGTATACTGCTTTTGAGCATGGAGGATCTATTGAGTTCTCATGGTTAGTAGCTGTCGGCAGACCTCTCTTCCAGTGTTTTGTCCAGAAATCTTTTTTTAAAAGCCACCTGAGCAAATGGCGATCACCAGATCCCCTGACAGCAAATTCCACAAGCCATGTATTATGGGTAAAGAAGGACCTCCTTTTATGGATCTACTGACATCCAGTACACTAGGTGACCTCAGGTACCCCGCAGAGGGATGGCTTCTAGCACTCTGAGGGCCTTGTGCAGCTATTCCATCTTCTTAGCAGATTTTTTCTAGAAAGAAAAACACGCAGAAGAAGTGGTAGGAAATACAGGAGTGCAACAAATTGAAGATGATAACATCTGCACCTCCTGTCAAATTCCATGAATGCTGCAGGGCAATTTGCACATTAAAAGTTTCATCTGGAAGCCCCCTAATTGCGTGCAGGGACCTCTAGCACACTTACTGGGAAATAAAACCCCTTAAGTCAGGCATCTCCAAACTTTGGGGATGGGTGGGCACATGGAATTTTGAGAGGGTGTTGTGGGCACCTTCATGAAATGGCTGCCATGGCAGGGGACTTGCCCATTCATAAAATGGCTACCATGATGGGCATGGCCAGTCAGAAAATACCCATTTCTCAGAAGGCAAACTGGTGAGACTAAAAGAAAAGTAACATGCCCAAGAACCTTGGTCCAAGGCAGAGTCTGAGCTCTTTGGGGTCTGAGCTCCAAAACGACAAAACCACTCTTTGAACCCAAATAAAGGTGGTGCTGGAGGAACTCTTTGCTTTGGGGCATGCTAACCTCCCAGTTTTAATTCATGAAAATCTTAAAGAATAAAATAAAAATCAGGAGGGCAGGGAGCTTGGCGGCCACCAAGAGAGGTGTCCGTGGGTACGTTAGTGCCTTAAACCCATTTGGACCTGTCGTACACATTCCCACAACCAGCCACACTGAGCTGACTGTGGCAAAAACATGGGAAGATTCCACGTATCTTTTGAGGGCTGGCTTCCTTTAAAAGTAGTCATCCCCCCGCCCCATCCATCGTCAGTCTCACAAAGGGGAGAAGTGGAACAGGGGAGGCCAGAGGGTCTTTGCTTCTCACTCTGCCCCTGGGATCTTCATTTGCTGAAAGAAAGCCAACTTGTTTTTCCTTCCCTTGCCTGGTGTTTTTCTAAGGCCTGCCAAATTGGATTCCCCAAAGGACGGAGGCTGATAAGGGAGCGATGGCTGAAGTGACAGCTGCTGAGATTCATTCCTCCTCTCTGGGATCTGTCGTTGCTATGGGGGCTGAGCGATGCCCTTGTAAGGTGGGCCAAGGATGGAGCCGCTCATTTAGGCAATTGTGCTCAGCGCCAAGAGGGAAAACCATTCTTCATAGGGTGCATGGGTGGGTTAGCTCAGCCTTCCCCATCCTGGTGCCCTCCAATTACTGCAACCCCCATCATTCCAACAGCCATGCTGTCTGGGAATGATGGGAGTTGCAGTCCAACACATCTGGAAGGCACTAGGGCAGGGAAGGCTGGGATAGATCCTTGCATGTCGCCAGTAGTCCATTGAGGCCTCATTCGCTCTGCAAACCCATGTCTGGCCTGTACGCCTTCAGATTGCAGATGGGAGCTCCTATGATTTAATTGCCCTCCATGCCGTTATTTTTTAAAACCTGTGCATAGAAAATGTACATGTCAAGGAGAAGCGGTCTAGGCAAGTTTTCTTTGTGACAGGCGAGGTTTCTATGTGTAGGGATTATGTGTTGTCTTGTCTTGTATAGAAGGACATTAAGGGTGCCATCCTATGCCCAGTTAGATTTTTTTTAAAGGCCTACAACTCCCAGCATGACCCAGCCGGCATGGTTTGCTGGGGCATGCTGGGAGTTGTAGTCTTTCCTGTCTAAACATGCATAGGATTGCGCCTTTAGTCATGAGAGCTCCCACCTGTGGTCCAAAGTGGTCAGCCCAAATTCACATGTGCCCCCATGGGTCCTTGTGGGCTGATACGGTTGAAGGACTTTATTATTATGCCCCTATTTCTGTTGCTCTGCCCTGCAGTCATGTTCATGCTTTTGTGCCACTGTTTCATACTGACTGTTTAAAGATTGATTGAAGGTACAATTCTATACACCCACCTTCTCCAACCCAGTGCCCTTCAGATGTGTTGGACTGCAATGCTTACCATTCCGAGTCAGCATCATGCTGGCTGGGAAAGATGGGAGTTGGAGTCCCAACACATCTGGAGGGCACCAGGTTGGGGAAGGCTGCTGTACACACTTACCTGGGAGAAAATCTCACTGAATGAGACTTACTTCTGAGTAGACATGTATAGGATTACACTGTAAATATGTTTTCTGAGCCATCCTTGAGAGGCCATCCAGGCCAAAAGGAGGGATAGACATTGGATGGATGGATGGATGGATGGATGGATGGATGGATGGATGGATAATATTCTGTCTGTATTCCATACAGACATTCCCTTTAATGCTATGAATTTGTGCCCGTTCTTGCTGCTGGCTTAGCGTTGCCAACTTCTTAACCAGCCTTTGCTCCTGTGCCTTTAACAGCAGTGTATTGTGCAGACACAATACTTTTCTCCATGCAGGAAAAGGCTTCACCCGCTCAGTTTTTCAGGTCAAGCTGCAGTTGAAGACACAAGAGCAGGCTAGGCTGTTTGTTTGTTTTTCTGTGGTCATTTGGCAACTCTGGGCTGTCTCGGCGTTGCCTTTGTTGGACACAGGATGTGTAGCCAGGCTCAAAGTCAGCGGAGGTTGGGGCTATACTTGTTAATAAACAGTGGGTTACAAATTGGGTCTGGGGGCCATGGGAGGTGGGGGCAGCCCTGGGGTCACCTCAGAGACAATTCCTGGAAGGACTAGTTTATTTACAAAAGATAAGCAGAAGGGTTCTTCCACCCAGCCATCCCAGAGAGGTCGTGAGTTTCTCAGAAGCTGGCAAGAAGTTCTGAAGGAAACCTTCCCCAACCTGGTGCCCTCTGGCTCTTTTGGACTACAGCTCCCATCAGCCCCAGCCCATGTGGCTAGTGGTCAAGGAAGATGGGAGTTGTAGTCCAAAACATCTGGAGGGCGCCATGTTGAGGAAGGCTGATTTAAGGGAATGGTGATTGCAAGCTTTCACTGGCCTCATTTGACCAGAACAGCAGCAAATCATGGGTTGATTAACTTCTGATTTGCTGCTGTGCATGCTGATGCCATTTTGAATATGCAACCTCCAATCAGCCCCATCAGAGGTTGCTCCATAACGTCCAAACCTGGACACTATGGGTTAATCGTGGGTTAAAGAACCCACAGTTAACCTAACAACTAATTGTCTTTAACCCACTAGCCATTACATGTGAACTTCCTACAATCTGCCAGAGAGTTAAAAGAAGAAACGATGGTCCTTGCTCAGCCTGTTCCTAGCTCTTTGGCGCTTCTCTGGCTCTAAAGGGGACCTGGACTGCTCCTGGATCTTGAACAGACATCTGATCTGCCGAAATCAGTGGATGAAGCTTACCTTCCACCACTCCGGCATGGGGTTCAACATGATTGCTTGCTCTGTGCTGCCAATCAAGCGACTGTTAAAGGCATAGCTGCAGGGGTCAGTTTCAAAGTTGGCAACCCTAACCAGAAAGATTGGATAGGCTGCTAGTGATTCTGTTATTTGCTTTAGGGGGAAAAAGCTTTGATATCTACTATATAAAGCTGGAGTGGGGTAGGGAGGTTTACACCCTTCAGAGTGCTAAATACAATTCTCACAAATAGTACATTTTTTCAAATATAGTAAAAAATGCAATTTTTCAAGCTTCTATTATGGCTTGTAGTTGCAGAGCAGATTTCCCAAACCTGGTGCCTTTGAACACATCTGGGGTCCAACACATCTGGAGGGTGCCGGGTTGGGGAAGGCTGTTCTGCAAAGAGGGGGCTGTTAACATTTGCTGCTGACTGCAGTGTGAGGCGTGAGAGCAATTAAAGCAGGACAAGGAAAGGTGGTAACCGTCACAAAATGGCATGGGCAGAAAACAACCAGCCCAGACTGCTCCTCCAGAAGTATTTAGGGCACAATCCTATGCGTGTTTAGACAGAAAAAATGTCCTACAACTCCCAGCATTCCCCAGCCAGCATAGCTGGGAGTTGTAGGACTTTTTCTGCCTAAATATGCATAGGATTGCACTCTTAAAATATTTTTATCCTGCCCCTCAGCCAGAAAGGCTGAGCAGCTTACATGCAATCAGTAAAAGAAGACAGTCCCTGCCCGCAGGCTTACAATCGGAAAAAGACACGACACACAAGGAAAAAAGGATAAGAAGGGAAGAGGAAACAATTAAGCACTCTTTCAGTTGGGCTGGTGGGATGACCTTGCACTCCCTCTTACCTCCCTCCGTACAGCTTGCTGGTATGGTTGCTGCTGGTGACTGTTGAGGGATGAGGCGCCTTCATGAGGTGGTCTTTCATCAGAGCTGGTGGAATGGCCCCGCTTCCTCCTCCCCAAATCTGCTGATTAAGCTTTTCCTAGGTACAGAGATAAGAATCTGCTAATGTCTGAAGAAATACATAAGAGCATGTTGTCAACCCCGCAAATGTAATAAGAACTGTATTCAGTAATTGTTCCAAAAACAGATGGTGTGGGGAAACTCTTGGCTCTTGTTGCATTATCATATATACTAATAGTAAATGCAATTTTAAGTGTGTGGACACTTATCAGGTTAGAAACGCTTAGAAAAAAGGCAAGTAAGGGGAGACATGCAGGCCCATAGCTGGGGAGGGACTGCTCCCCAAAATTTTCTCTACCCCCTACATTTTTTTTTTACAAATAATTAAATTTATTATGGAAATTTTAGAAAACCAGCAGGAAAGGTTATGTTTTTCTTCTTAAAGGTACAGATGCTATTATTTTGGGGCAATGCCATGGTGGAATCTGCCCACAGAATCTTAATAGTACGTGTGATTGAGGCTGTACCCGAGATGAAGGAATATTTTGACTTCTGCAAAGAGTTGTACATATTTTTAAGAAGGGGCTTGTTGCCCAGATTTATAAAGGCAGCTCTTTAAAACACCCGTTGGTTCAGTGATGGACTGGACACCTGGATTCAGTTATGGTTATACATTCAGATGAAGAATTCATTCTTTCCACACTCAGATTAATCTGTGCATCTTCCCCATATGAACATTTTTCTCATCTAAAAAATGAGCTGTTGGATTGCTCAATCAGATCACTAGTCTGTCTTTCCTCTTTCTTACCGAAATTATGCCAGAAGTACTGGGATGTCTTAAACCTGCAACATCACTACTGCAGCAGAAGGATCTGGATATCGAGGCAGCATCGAAACTTAATGCGTTGGGAGGAAGTTGCAAGAAATGTAAAATTATACTGTGTTCAGCACCACTTTTAAAGAAGCCAAGAAACCATGTGAATCTGCTGGTCTTGAAGCACCATCAAAACATCTTCATAAACTCCCTTGGACTTCAGGAAAGCTGATTTTAATAAACTCAGAGCACTGTTAAGTAGGATTCTGTGGCAGGAAAACCCAACGGGAGGAGGAGTTCAAGAGGTGGGGGGAGAGCTTATCAAATTTGCAGATGAAACAAACTTGGGTGGGATAGCTAATACCTTAGAAGACAGAAACAAAATTCAAAATTATCTTGATAGGTTAGAAGGTTGGGCAGAAAATAACAATGAAATTTAACAGAGACAAGTGCAAAGTCATTTAGGAAAAAATAAAATGCACAGGTATAATATGGGAGATACGTGGCTTGGCAATAGCACATGCAAAAAGAGTCTTGGAGTTGTAGTTGATCACAAGCAGAATATGAGTCAACAGTTTGATGCGGCTGCAAAAAAGGCAAATGCAATTTTGTTGTTCAGTCGTTCAGTCATGTCCGACTCTTGGTCACCCCATGGACCATAGCACGCCAGGCCTTCCTGTCCTGCGCTCTCTCCCGGAGCGTGCTCAAGTCCATATTCATTGCATTGGTGATGCTATCTAGCCATCTCATCCTCTGCCGTCCCCTTCTCCTTTTGCCTTCAGTCTTTCCCAGCATCAGGGTCTTTTCCAGGGACTTTTATCTTCGCATTAGGTGGCCAAAATATTGGAGCTTCAGCTTCAGTATCTGTCCTTCCAATGAGCACTCAGGGTTGATTTCCTTTAGGATGGACTGATTTGACCTCCTTGCAGTCCAGGGGACTCGTAAGAGTCTTCTCCAGCACCACAGTTCGAAAGCATCGATTCTTCGGTGCTCAGCCTTCCTTATAGTCCAGCTCTCACAGCCATACATTACTACTGGGAAAACCATAGCTTTGATTAGACGGACCTTTGTCGGCAAGGTGATGTCTCTGCTTCTTACTATGCTGTCTAGGTTTGCCATAGCTTTCCTCCCAAGGAGCAAGCGTCTTTTAATTTCATGGCTACAGTCACCATCTGCGGTGATCTTGGAGCCCAAGAAAGTAAAATCTGTCACTGCTTCCATTTCTTCCCCTTCTATATGCCAGGAAGAGATGGGGCCAGATGCCATGATCTTCGTTTTTTTAATGTTGAGTTTCAAACCAGCTTTTGCACTCTCCTCTTTCACCCTCAACAAGAGGCTCTTGAGATCCTCTTCGCTTTCTGCCATTAGGGTGGTATCGTCTGCATATCGGAGGTTGTTGATAATTCTCCCAGCAATCTTAATTCCGACCTCTGATTCATCCAACCCGGCATTTCTCATGATGTACTCTGCATATAAGTTAAATAAGCAGGGTGACAATATGCAGCCTTGTCGTACTCCTTTCCCAATTTTGAACCACTCGGTTGTTCCATGTCTGGTTCTGACTGTTGCTTCTTGACCCTCGTACAGGGTTCTCAGGAGACAGGTAAGGTGGTCTGGTACTCCCATCACTTTAAGAATTTGCCACAGTTTGTTGTGATCCACACAATCAAAGGCTTTAGCGTAGTCAATGAAGCAGAAATAGACGTTTTTCTGGAATTCTCTTTCTTTCTCCATGATCCAGCGAATGTTGGCGATTTGATCTCTAGTTCCTCTGCCTCTTCGAAACCCAGCTTGTACTTCCGGTAGTTCTCGGTTCGCATACTGCTGAAGCCTAGCTTGTAGGATTTTGAGCATCACCTTGCTGGCATGTGAAATGAGCGCAATTATGCGGTAGTTTGAACACTCTTTGGCGTTGCCCTTCTTTGGAATTGGAATGTAAACTGACCTTTTCCAGTCTTGCGGTCATTGTTGAGTGTTCCAGATTTGTTGGCATATTGAATGCAGCACTTTAACAGCATCATCTTTTAGGATTTTAAATAGCTCGGCTGGAATACTGTCATCTCCGCTAGCTTTGTTGTTACTAATGCTTCCTAAGGCCCACTTGACTTCACTCTCGAGGATGTCCGGCTCAAGTTCAGTGACCGCACTCTCATGGCTATCAGGGACATTAAGATCTTTCCTGTATAGTTCTTCTGTGTATTCTTAGCAATTTTAGGCTGCATCAATTTAGTTTCAGAATAATGGGAACCGATAATTCCACCCTAATCTGCACCGGTAAGAGCTCAGTTGAACATCAGGAAAAACTTCCGAGCAGTCAGGCAATGGAACCAACTGCCCAGGGAGGTGGTGTACTCTCCGTCCCTAGAGGTATTCAAGCAAAGAATGGGCAGCTATCTGTCATGGATGCTTTAAACTGGATTCCTGCACTGATCAGGGGGTTGGATTTGATTGCCCAAATGGCCCCTTCCAACTCTGTGATTCTAAGGATACTCCTGTTGTCGCTTATTCCTGATGTTCTGCTTGTGGGTTATTCTTGGGGGGGTTTTAACCTTCTTGTTAATCGGCAGCATCCCATGAAGCTGATTGGTGGGAGATTCAGGACAGATAAAAGGAAGGACTTTTTCATACAGCACATAGTCAAACTGGAATTCACGACCACAAGATGTGGTGATGGCCACCAATTTGGATGGCATTAAAAGGGAGTTAGATGAATTCCTGGAGGAGAAGGCTATTGATGGCTACTAGACCTGATGGCTCTATGCTACCTCCAGGATCAGAGGCAGTATGCCTATGTACACCAGTTGCTGGGGAACATGGGCAGGAGGGTGCTGTTGCACTCATGTCCTGCTTGTGGGTTCCCAGTCAACTGGTTGGCCACTGTGTGAACAGAATGCTGGACTAGATGGACCCTTGGTCTGATCCAGCAGGGCTCTTCCTATGTGATCAAAATGGCACCGTCCATGCACCATGAGGTTTGCAGAAGTCTGAAAAGAAAAGAAAAGAAGACACCCCAGACCAGCTCAATAAGGAATGCGCATGCTCAGTGGACCTGGAATGTTGACCGGCTGAGGGGGGTGGTGACAAAAAACAGAGGGTGGAGAATGGGATGGCCGGCTGGAATCCTGACTAGGAGCACCTGGCACTGCAATATTTAGTTGCAGGTCCCCCGTCTCTCTACTATTTTTTAAAATTACATTTCTGTGCTGCCATTCTTCCATGACAGAATTGAAGACATCATCCATACAGACGCCAGGTGGGCTTCAGTTCAGACGCTAACCACACCCAGAACTGGCTGCTTGTTGTGGAATCGCCATGGCTCAGTCATTCACTGGGGGCGGGGCGGGGCAGGGGGTGTTGACATATCATCCATCTGTAATCCTCCCATCTTTTCCTAGTGCTGCTTCCATCTTTTTTCTTACCAGAGAAAGTACAGTGTTCTTTGAGAAGGGCAGAAGAGGAACACACTCTCCATGAAAACAGCAAAGAATGTTGTGGCGTTTTAAGGGCGCGACCCCATCGGAATGCCCGCCAGCCTCCAGACTGGGGGGCTGACGGGCATTCCCTGCAGAGTGGGAGGAACGCCATGGGGATCTTCGCCTTTGCACTCCTCCCACTCTGCATTTTTGCTATACGGGCGTTTTTGCCTGAGTGGCTGGAGCTCTGCGGAGGGGGAGGGAAGGAGGCTGGGGAGGCTGGAGGATTCTTCGCAAGCTGACCTCCCCATTCCTTGCCCCACCCCCCCACCCACAGAACCACCCCCTTTTCCTCCTCTCCAAGGTCACTTTTGGGACCTCGAAAAGGCAGCTGGCAGGGGCCTGTCTGTGCCAACAGGGACGAGGCGAGGGCAGGAAGCTCGGACTCCTGGGTCCATGGTCGAAGCACTGTCTCCGACCTCAAATCCAGGAATCCAAACTGACGCTGTCCAGGGGCCATAGGATTGCTCTCTAACGAATTTATTCCGGCATTAGCTTTCATGAAGACCACCCACTTCATCAGCTTGCATCCTTTGCAAGCCCTGCCCCATTTGCCTTTGGCCCCGCCCACCACTGGAATGTGGCCCCCGAGAGCTTCGCTGAAATTAAAATCGGTCCTTGGGCTGCAAGAGGTTCAACACCCGTGCTGTCAAGGCTGCTCTGTCTGAGATTTGGCAAGCATGATCTCTCCAGAAAGGGCAACTATGGCTGCAAATTTGTCCAATTATGATTTTTAAAGTAAATAATGTTATAGCCATTTGTTGATTTCCCTGTTATAGTCAACGGAGAGATGAATCATAGAATACTAGGGTTGGAAGGGACCTACAAGACCATCGAGTCCAAACCCCTGCTCTAAGTCAGAGCATCCCTGACAGATGGCTGTCCAGCCTCATCTTGAATGCCTCCAGCATGCTTTATGTTCTCTGCAGTGAGGTTCTGATTCAGACCTGAGGTGAAGCTGGCATACTCCAAAGCAACCTGAGCCAAATAACCCACTTTCCGAAGCAGGAACCAAACTGAATTTCTTCAGTGCACATGCCTACTAATAATCCCCCATGTGCAACAAATTTCAAACAAAACAGAGGAAAAAACACTGTAAGTAATGTGAAAACACAGGCATGGCAAAGATCCAGTAGTTGTAACAATCAGCCATTGCACAATAAAAGCCATGAAGAAATCTTGGGGTGAAAATGTGGACTGCATTTTTGTGTGGAATGACTGTGAGCTCTGCCGGTTCTGGAACTCAGAACAAATCCCTGGGCTCAGAAACCTTTAATTCTAAGTGTGTGTCTCCTGCACCAGGCTCCTGTTGGTGGGTCTTGAGCTTCCAGTGAAAGCCAAAGTAGACCCCCCAAGTCTGCCCACCCCTGGGTTAGGGGCCATGTCAGGCCCCAGGCTCAGGTTGAACATGAAGGGCGGTGGGATGTTGTCTGAGCATGCTAGTGGCCAAACCAAAACAGTTGATTTGCTGTATGCTAACAGCCCACCAATTCTTTCAGGGTGCAATACAGGGTGCAATAGGATTGCTCTGTCAGGTTTGGTTGCCCTGCCTATAAAGTGGGCGTAATAGTGAGCTGCCCAAGGGGGGTCGTAGTGTGCACAAGGCAGAGCAACACATTTATAATTGTGGGCTGCAAAATAAAGGTACATTATTTCATTTCCCATCTCCACCAGTGACTTGGGCCCTGTGCTTCCCCAGGCACCATTCTTCAACCTAGTTTCCCTGCTCTGCATGGCAGCATTAAGCTCCCTCATTTTCTTGGGATCTCCGGAATGAGAGGAGACGTGCCAAGTCCCTCTCCCTGTAGGCACAGGAGGCTCCCAAACAACCAGCCTTAGACTGCAAAAAGAGGCCAGGTGGATGGAGAGGCGGCAGGCTGGAGGTCAGAGATTCCTGGCATTCCTGTATGATGGTCTGACTCTTGCATTGAGATGTGTGCAAGAATGCACACACACATTCCTTCAGCAATGCAGAAGCACCGGTGTGTGAGCGTGGGGTAGATCCTTTTTAAATGTTTCCACAATGTTTTAAAATACTGTCCCTTGCTCTCCACTTCTCCCAGTGGTAGGGTTGAGTGGTAGCGTTCTTTCCCTTGTGAAAAGAGTATTTGGGACATCTGGCAGTTTTGTGCTGTCTTTTGATTTACACCTATATAAGAGGAACATGGTGGAGCAAGCAGACCCTCTGAAAGACAGTCCATAATCTATCTGAAATTATTTTTAAGCTGCCTTTAAGGGTGGAACCCTCTCAAGGTGGCATACAAGATAAAAACCACACAAAGTGGATGAGATAAAATAATATCCATAACAGCATGTTTCAATGAGATCCATAAAAATAGGGATGACCCATTAAAATCAATACAAACAAACTTACCAATAAAAACCAACAGCCCAGACTTAAGGAAAGGCCAGAGAAAACAGGAGGGTCTCCAGTGGTTTCCTGACGACCTGCAAAGAAGGGCCTGATGAACCCCTGATGGAAGTTGATTCCAGAGAGGTGCGGGGCCACCCCTGACAAGGCCCTCTGCCTTGAACTTACCAGCCTAACCACCCTTGATGGCGGGCAGGTGAGAAGGGTAAGGTAGTACCAGTTCCTGCAAAAGTAAATAGCATACAGCTTTCCCCACAACTATAAAAATAAAATAAACTTTTGTATCCTTTGCTGGCTACATTTCAAATTGTCCCAAAAGGTTTCTCTCCAGCACCCACCCAAGCAGGTGGATTGTGTCTAATTGCTAGCAGCCACCAGCCACCAAAAGCCAGTAAATAAAATTTAGCAATTAATTGTACAAATCCCTTTACTTGATGTTACAGTACTGTGGAACAGGCAGTGCTGGCAACATGGTGGCCGGTAGTGGAGGCAGATGGCTCCAATGTCAGTGGGATGGTGAATCCGCTCCGGGTTTTAGTCAGAACCGGTCAGAACTCTAAAGGAGCTATCCAAGGTTCTTCCACAGCAGCAGTAACATCGAAATCCCCTAGGGCAGAGGTGGGGAAGCTCTTTCAGCTGGACCCCCAATCAGAAATTCTCTGATTTCAGAGAAGCTCTCAGGGGCAAGCTCTCATTCCAGCGGTGGGCCAGGCCAAAGGCACAGGGGGTGGAGCTAAAGGCAAAAGAGATGTGGCCCCCAATACAGAAGATACCAATATTACTACCAGTAACTCAGCCTTAAGAGGGGCATTTCGACCTTTTAGAAACTGCACAAAAGCCAGGAAAGCGCCAAACAATTGGCATTCAAAAGGAAGGGGCGTGGCCTTCTGGAGAACCCCCAAGGGCCAAATTAGGTCCCCTAATTTTGTCTCCAGGAAGGCTGGATTTGGTGCCTGGACCTGAGGTTCCCCACCTGTGCCCAAACAGTGGACAGGTAATCCTTGGGAGGGCTTTTACCCTCAAAGGTGGATTATAAATATATATATTTAAAATAAGTACCATCTACCCCAGGACAAATACACTATTTCAGCCACTACTGCTAGGAAAAGCAGGCACCTGACATCTGCCCATGAGGCTGCCCAGGCCCAGGGATAAAATCACAGGGGGAGGGGTCCGTTTTACCACTTGTGTACACTGGAACCTTGAACTAGCAGCCATTGGATCCCAGACTACCTTTTTCTGTCACCAGAGCTTTATTTTGTTTTGTAAAGTTTTATGTTTATCATTTATTTTATTTATTTATTGCATTTATACCCCGCCTTTCTCCCTCTCGCAAGGAACTCAAGGCGGCTTACATTATCCTCCTCCTCACCGTTGTATCCTCACAACAACAACCCTGTGAGGTAGGTTGGGCTGAGAGTCTGTGACTGGCCCAAAGTCACCCAGTGAGCTTCCATGGCCAAGTGGGGACTAGAACCTGGATCTCCCGGCTCCCAGTCCGTCACTCTCACCACTACACTACACTGGCTCTCAGTTAATTAATAATTAACAAATTAATTAACAAATTAATCATGTGTTAATTTTCTTTTTTCTTTTAGCTGCCTTCTGGAGACCCATTGTTGGGACGAAAGCTGGGAGATAAGTATTTAAAATTAAATAACCTATGTGGGAATAAAGTACCATTGAACTGTTGTGGGCTGTCATGTTGTCTGAACTAGGTCTATACATCCAGCAAAACCAACAAGGAAAGGTTTCCCTGAGCTTGCCCACTTCAGGCGGCGGGTGGGGGATGGATGCATGTATGGATGTTTCCCTGTGAACAAAAGCCTCCCCGCATGTAGAAGAGCAGCATGCTAGGGGTGAACGTTTTAACCCAGACTTTTCCCTGACATGGTAGGATGCAGGATTGTTTTTTTACCCAAATTAGGGGATTTTCGATGCCTTTATTATGAGTGTGTGTTCACTCCCCATCCTAGACCACCCTTTCTCAACCGGTTGCCCTCCAGATGTGTTAGACCACACCTCCCATTGGCCATGATGGATGGGGATGATGGGACTTGCACTCCAACACATCTGCAGGGCATCAGGTTGGGGGAAGGCTGGTCTAGGACAAGGCAGCGGTTGAGGAGGCTTAGCCTGGGCTGGTCCCTGCTGCTGCCCTCTTTCCTCATTGCCCCATTGAGAGCAGCTCCCTACATTTTGCCTGTGAAAACGCTCCCTTCCTAAATCCTCCCAGCATGGACCCATCAGCATGATAGCCATCTCGGTACCCAGGTGTGACAGCTTTTCTGCTCTCTTCCCGATAGGCATCACGGGTCAGGCACATACCTGCATGCTATTCAGCTGCCGGTCTTCCTTTGCAAGAAGCCCCCCTCCACACACCTTTAATTAAAACCTAGCCAAGGGAAAGGCAGCAATTTTGCAGTTCCTGACACTCATTTCCTCCCCGCCCCCAAAAGTACCGGAGATGTCCTCCCCGCCCCGAGGGCAGAGGGGAGGATCCACGGAGCGGGGGACCTGCTGAAGGGGGCATGGGGATGAATCGTTTCTTGCTCCAAAGGGACTTGCGGGTGCTTCTAAAAGTGCACTAGCGATGTTGAATCTGGGCCCCGACGGCCCGACCCGGTCGTTCTTTCTTGCATTCCATTTCCCCCCCTACCGCTTCCTGGGAGAGTCTTTTTTCAAAACCCATGGTGGGGCAATTGGCCGACCAACCAATGTGTCACAAAATCATAGTTAGCAAGCTTATCAAATAATGGTATTAATTATTTAATAATGTATTTAATTTTTAATTAACATGTAGGAAGAAAGCCAGACTATGAAGCACATGGTCTTCAATGTCTATATACGAATGCCCAGAGTATGGGAAACAAACAGAACGAACTTGAACTCTTAATACGGGAGGAAAATTACGACTTGATAGGTGTAACTGAGCCTTGGTGGGATGACTCTCATGACTGGAATACAGCAGTTGAAGGATATAACTTGTTCAAAAAGAACAGGAGGAACAGAAAGGGAGGTGGGGTTGCACTGCATGTGAAAGGTACCTACCTCTGCACAGAAATACAGGAGGATGAGCTTGGTAGCCCCATCGAGAGCATCTGGATCAAAATAAATGGAGCAAAGAATAAAAGGAACCTGGTGGTAGGGATGTCAGAGAATTCTGCCACGGATCTTGGTGAGGCCGAATGCCAGTGCATTCGGCCCCCCTAACTCCGTGGCGGAATGGCCTACCACCCCCCCGCCCCCTGCGGATCCCCCCGGGACGAGACTCACCTGGGGTGGATCTTCCAGGCAGTGGCAGCTCCGGCAGCGGCTCCGGCGCCAGCAGCCGGTCTTCCAACCGGCTACCACCGCTGCCATTTCCAGGCTTGTGTAAAAAAAAAAAAAAAAGACTTGATAAGCTATGTAAAGATTTACGTAGCCTATCATGGCCAGGTTTTTAAAAAAAGACAAAAAAGACGTGATAGGCTACGTAAATGTTTACGTAGCCTATCATGGTTGGGTGGGTTTAAAAACAAACAAAACTGCGTACACAAATGGCGGCGGCTACGGCCGCCGCCATTTGCGTTCCTTCTTTTTACCGTCTTAATCTACGGAAATATTTATGTAGACTATGACGGCGAAAATAAAGGGGAACGCAAATAGCATAGCGGGCGCTATCTGCGTCCCCTTTTGATTTGCCGTTTTTGCCTACATAAAGATTTACATAGGCTAAAACGGTGAATGAAAAGGGGACACAAATAGCGCCCACTACGCTATTTGCATTCCCCTTTATTTTTGCCGTAATAGTCTATGTAAATATCGACGTAGACTAAGATGGCCAAAAAGAAGGACTGCAAATGGCAGAGGCCGTACCCACCGCCATTTGCATACGCGTTTTGTTTTTTTTTACCCAGAGCCCTCCGCGGCTGGAAATCCGGCTGCGGACGGCTCTGGCCTGGCTGGGCCAGGCCTGGCCGGCTGCTCCGCGGAGCTGCCGCAGAGCACAGCCGGCCGTTCGAGGATTCCGGGGGGAGGGACGGAACGCCTCCTCCCCCACCATCAACATAATCCGCGAAAGCTAAGTCACTTTCGTACATCCCTACCTGGTGATCGGAGTCTACTACCGGCCACCCAATCAAGGAGAAGACGAGGATGAAACTTTTGAAAAGCAAATAGCCAATGTTTCAAGGAAGCATGATGTAGTAGTAATGGGGGACTTCAATTTCCCCGATACTTGTTGGGAGACAAATTCTGCAAAACATGGCCCCTCCAGGAAATTCCTGACTTGTGTGGCAGATAACTTCCTCCTACTAAAAGTAGAAGGAGGAACTAGATGATTGGCTATCCTTGACTTGATCCTAACCAACAGAGATGACTTAGTGGATAAAGTAGCAGTTACAGGGACTCTGGGGGAAAGCGACCATGTTGTACGTGAGTTCTTGGTTCTAAGGGAAGCAAAAGCCGAGTGTAGTCAAACGCGTACCCTGGATTTTAGGAGAGCTGATTTTAATAAACTCAGAACAATGACCAGTAAGGTCCCATGGCAAGCGATGCTAAGGAGAAAAGGAGTCCAAGATGGCTGGGAGCTTTTAAAAAAGGAAATTCTCAAGGCACAATTACAAACAAGTCCAACAAGAAGAAAAGGTGGAAGACAACAGAAGAAGCCAATGTGGCTTCACAAAAAGCTTATGGATGACCTGAAAACAAAAAAGGACACATATAGGAAGTGGAAAGAAGGCCAAGTAACAAAGGAAGAGTACAGGCAGGTAGCACAGAATTGCAGGGATGGCGTCAGAAAGGCTAAAGCTGAGAACGAGCTGAGGTTAGCGAGGGATGCTAAAAACAACAAAAAGGCTTTCTTCAGCTACGTGCACAGTAAAAGGCAGAGGAACGAAATGGTGGTCCAGCTATTAAATAAGGATGGCAAAATGATAACAGATGACAAAGAAAAGGCAGCGGTGCTCAATTCCTACTTTGGCTCAGTCTTCTCCCAAAAGAGGATGACGGTCTATGACCTCCCTGGCAATGGCGAAGTACAGGCTGAAGGGGCAGGATTGCAGCTTGAGATCGACAGGCATATGGTCAAGGAACACCTAATGACTTTGAATGAGCTCAAATCTTCAGGGCCAGATGAACTGCATCCTAGAGTAATAAAGGAACTGGCAGAAGAACTCTCAGAACTGCTGTCTATTCTCTTTGAGAAATCATGGAGGACGGGTGAAGTGCCAGATGACTGGAGGAGGGCTAATGTTGTCCCTATCTTCAAAAAGGGTAAAAAGGAGGAACCTGGGAACTACAGACTAATCGGACTCAAAGAGTGCTCATCAATGGGACCTTCTCAACCTGGGGAGAGGTAATGAGCGGGGTACCTCAGGGCTCAGTCCTGGGCCCAGTGCTCATCAACATTTTTATTAAGGACTTGGAGGAGGAGGTGCAGGGAATGCTGATCAAATTTGCAGATGGCACAAAATTGGGCGGGATAGCTAATACCCTGGAAGACAGAAACAAAATTCAAAGAGATCTAGATAGGCTGGAGCGCTGGGCAGAAAACAACAGAATGACATTTAATAGGGATAAATGCCAAGTTCTGCACCTAGGAAAAAGGAACCAAATGCACAGTTACAAGATGGGGGATACGTGGCTCAACAACACGACAAGCGAGAAGGATCTTGGAACTGTTGTGGATCACAAGCTGAATATGAGCCAACAATGGGATGTGGCTGCAAAAAAGGCAAATGCTCTTTTGGCCTGCATTAATAGAAGCATAGCTTCCAAATTCCGGGAAGTACTAGTTCCCCTCTACTCAGCACTGGTTGGTTAGTTAGTTAGTTCAATTTAATAAATTTAAATTTAATAATTAATGTAATAATTAATTATTAATTATGATGATGATTAATTTAATGTTTGTTTGCTTATTTAATAATACTATTAAATAATAGTAAGCAAGCTTTCAGGTTCTCCAGAACACGATCGGGTTGGATGTTCTGGAGCTGGGCTGAGCCAACTGCAGCACTCGGGGGGCCCTAGGCAGGCTTTCAAAAGCTCTCTGCAAGCAGTGAATCCGCTCCGGGTTTCAGTCAGAACCAGTCAGAACTCTAAAGGAGCTACCCAAGGTGAGGAGCATTCATATTGTCTGTGGATCCCAAGTAGAGGTGGTTGGGACTTCCCAGGTAGCTCCTTTAGAGTTCTGACTGGTTCTGACTGAAACCCGGAGCGGATTCATCAGCCCACAGACATCGGAGCCACCAGCCTCCAGTGGTGCAGCCGGGCAATTTTAGACCCTGTTCTTAATGGCCTTACTTTGTGGGGTGTCTTTAGTCAACCATGTGTATTACTTTAGTTGTGAAGCGCACAGCGAACATTTCTATTTTTTCCCTCCCCCCTCCCCCACTACATACTTTACAACAGCTTGTACATTCCTAATATGTTAAGGCCTTTTCTGCTGTGGCACCCTGGTTGTGGAATGAGCTCCCCAGAGAAACTCACCTGGTGCCTAGTTGTGCTCTTTTTGGAGCCAGGGGAATTTTCCCTTATTTTCCCAGGCATTTTAGTCTTTCAGTTTCTGTTGTTTGCAACCAGTTACTGTATTTTAAATCTTTGCATTGCTGCTATATTATGTATGTGCGTATATATAGTTTTAAACTTTTATATTGTATTTTATTGTGTTGTATTTTATAGTTTTAATTGTTGCAGGCCACCCAGAGAGCTACAGCTACTGGGCCATATAGAAAGGTAATGAATGAATGAATGAATGAATGAATAAATAACACCCCCCCACACACACACACACACACTTGTTTGTCACCCTGAAAAAAATTAAATACTCTGAGCATGTGCAGTTTTGCATTTTAAACTCACTTAAATCATACCACCATCATGACTACAGGCATGACATGGGAGTTTGCTTCTCCTGTCCTGATTTACTTGGAAAGCGCACTATTTTTTTTGGTAAAAAGGCGATTTTTAAAGTAAAAAATAAAATGAGCATCTGTAAGCATTCCCATGCCTGTCTTTGAAATGTCTTTAAAAATAAGAAGAAAAAAAAGATGCTTCATCCAGCCGCATCAGCCCCAGTGCTACCACTGGACCTGTTTCCTGCTGCTCCCATCACCCGCTGCTCTCTGGGTGGACATTGGGGGGTGGGGGGTGGACTGTAGGGCCCTGGACCTAGGCCCTGGGTGCTGGCAAGAGCAATCCCTTCCTCCTTCACAGCCCACTGGGCAGGGGGAAGAGGGAGAAAGAAGGGGGGGAGCCAAGAGAGACACACAGAGAAAGAGGGTGGCAGAAATAGAGAGAAAAGACTGGTTCCACCTACCTCTGGCTTCAGCCCTAACAAGTCACTCCCTAGGGAAGGGAGCCCTTTACAGAAAACAAGATTCCTCACCCCTGTTCTGGAGTTCTAGAGAACTCAAAAATCTACTCACATTTATGTGCGTTTTGGGTTAGTCCTAATAAAGGTATTGACTGACAGTGGGGTTTGACACTTTCCTAAGGGAGAAACGTGGCTTCCTGTACTTTTGGGAGAGCCTTGGATGTCGAGTGTAGTGTCTCAGCTGTGTCCTCTGTGAGATTAAAAGGGGATGCTGGGATGCACCTCTTGGGGCATATGGTGGAGGTGCTGGAATGGGATAATACCTCAGGCCAGCCCCATACAGGGCTTTTCTACATGAGGGATGTATCATGCACTCTTCATTCCCTACCCATGGTTGTTTACGAGTTCTTTAGACGATGTCGTGACCGTCCAGTTCCGATTTGGTGTCTAAAGAGCACTTTAAGTGAGGTTTTTTTAGAGCAGGGAAGGTGCAGTATTTAATTGTAAAAGTGAAAGAAAATACTTTTTCTGCTTGTGCAATTGCACTATTCTGCTATACCACAGTGCCACCTAGAGGTTATGTAGTGGAAAAGCAGGAAAGGAAAAGCTCCTTATGTAGCGCTGAGATCTGTGATGAAACCCAAAGTAGATACAGCCGATTAACAGCTGATTAGCAGGCTCATGTAGAAAAGCTCACAGGCTCCCCTGTCAGGTAGAGAACTTGGGCTTTCTGTTCTGGGTTTGAACTTAGTGATTGGGGTGGGAGGCAAAACATGGCAGCATTTGCATGCAGTCAAATATGAGCCCCCTTTCCTCTACTCAACATGCCGTGGGAAGGAGAGGGAAATCTCTGCATAGGAGATATCATTACATCTTTGTAAAGAAAAGCTTCCTGCTAGAGTGTATTCAACAACAAAGGAAGTGGGTGTGTGTCTTGGAGCCAAAACCAAACTAAGGCAGAGAGGCAGACACCAGGGCAGGCCCGGGAAGGCATTTCGCACACTGGTCACCAAGCCATGACGACTGCGACGACTGGGGCACTAGCTAGGAGCCGGAGGATCCAAGGCTGCAGGGCTGGGCCCAGACCTGTCGGTGCCCAAAGCCAGAAAACCCAGTAGCTTCTTCCCTTCAGTTAGGAGTGTGTGAGGCTGTCTTTCAAACAGAATCGTTGGTCCATCCAGCCCAGTGTTGGCAGCAGCCTTGCAGGGGTTCATAGAATCATAGAATGGTGGGGTTGGAAGGGGCCTATAAGACCATGGAGTCCAACCCCCGGGAAAGACCCTTCAGTCAGGGGTCTTTCCCAGCATCACCCGGAGATGCCTGGATTGAATCCAGGGCCTTCTGCATGCAAAGCAGGGACTCTGACCCGGATCCACTGCCCAACACATCTGACAGGAACAGCCAAGGAAGCCGCCTTATAGGGAACTGGACCATGGATCCATCTAGCTCAATATGGCCTCTGCACTGACTAGCAGCCTCTCTCCAGAGTCTCAGGCAGGGCTATTTCCCAGACTTTCCAGGACATGCCGGGAACTGTACCTGGCATCTTTTGCATGCAAAGCAGGTGCTCAACCAGTGAGCTACGGCCCTTTCTGCTAACAGCTGACCCAGGGCCAGCGTCAGGGAGTAGCACGGTCGGGCACCTGGCAAGGGCCCACCCCCCAGCAGGGGCCCACTGACAAGAGCCCCCCGGACATGCGCCTCCTCTTCACCACTGCAACCTGCTTCTTCACCTGCCTCTCACTCTGGCCCAGACAGTGGTGGTGGTGAGAAGGAGGAGCGGGAGATGCCAAGCAGGCAAGTGGTGGCAATGATGAGGAACTGGAGGAGGAGGCAGAGCAGCTGGGGACCATGGTGGGGAGATGGGAGACTCATGGAGGGAGGGGCCCATGGAGGGTGTCTTGCCCAACGGCCCCCGCAACCCTGGAGCCAGCACTGAGCTCATAATCCAACACAAATTGGTGCCGACTTTATAGAAACAAGCAAGAGCTGCACAAAAATACAGCCTGCTTATTTTAAGGGGCTTGTGCAGGAGAGCATCCTGGTAGGTCACACCTCATGGGATTCAGCACTGTCTGTCTCTCCCCCGCCCCACCCCCATGGCATCTGCTGCTCGAAGAATCCAGCAGGACCAGCTCTGTCTTCGGCACGCTCCACGCTAGTCTTTCTGCTGGGCGTAACAAAGGCAAGATCCAAATTGCACACTGTCCCGGTCGTAAAATGGAGGAAAGATTTGTGTTTGCCAGGAAGGGGATGCGAATGGAAACATCCAAAGGCCTTGGCCTCAGACGCTTCTGTAAAAAGAGTCCCCATTTGGGCTGGCTTTGAAGTGAGCGCCTCAGCTCGGCGTTTGGGAATTCGGCTAGGCAGCCCAGGGACCTGCACTCGGCTGCTGTTTTTCCTTAGTGGGGGTGGATCTGATTTCAAAGGGAGTTCAGCCAGGGCTGTTGTTGGCCCTTCAGTTCTGTTCGCCCAGATCCACTTTATGATGCTGAGGCTGACACGGAGGCTCTGGGTTCTTAGGATGGCTTTTGGTAGGCTTATCTATGTTGAAACTTTTCATGCACATCCAAGGCTTAACCTGAGCAGGGCAGACAGCACAGCAGGGTTCAGTGCCACAGCTTGGACCTGGAGCCCATAAAGTACTGAGCTTGTGCAATGCATTTGTAACTATTCCCACATGTGCACACACATCATCAGGGCTTAAGAGCTAAGTGGTTCCTCATTCGAATCTCACCTCAGTTAGAAACATACTAAGGGCGCAATCCTATGCACGTTTAGACAGAAAAAAGTCCTACAATCCCCAGCACACCTTTCCTTGCATGCAAAAATCCCCAGCTATTCGCAACAAATGTAATGATCTTGCAGATAACCTGATGGAAAGAGCTCTGGTCAACGTCATCGCTATTTGTGTGGTTAGATTCAGCAGCTCCACTCTTGGGAGTTTATCACAAGGTCGGGATTAATTTGCAAAGGAGCCCTGGTCAATTTCATTCTTGTCAGTTTTATATCTTGGAGCTCAGCTCTAGCAAAGTTATCTTTCATGATCTCTTAATTGCTGGTTGGATTGTTTAGGAAACCCTCCTGAAAAAATAAACACATTTTGGATCAATTTTGCTTTTGGTCACTTTCATGCAAACCAGGAGGAGATGCTGTAAATATAACTATGTGTCAGTAGGAAGACTATAAATCAATCTTAGTAGTGACACTTTAATTCCTGACATTTTTATTTTTACTTGTTGACAGTTTGCCTCCTCTGTAACTGGGCAGGACATTTGTGAGGAGCTCAGTAGAGGTGAGATGTGGAAAATTGTATTTTTAATTTAAAAAACATGAAAATCTTCCAATCAAAGGTTATTTTTTTATTTAAAAAAGTAGGGATGCTGCCAAACTGGCTAAAGGCACAATCCTATGCATGTCTAGACAGAAAGAAGTCCTACGATTCCCAGTATGTCCCAGGCAGCTGGGAGCTGGAGGACGTTTTCTGACTAAATATGCACAGGATTGTGCCCTGAGAGACTGAGCTGAAAGTCAATGCGTTGATTGTGACCTATAAACAACTTGGGGCCAGGCCTTCTCCCATAAGAGCCTGCCTGGGTTTTAGGATCTTTGGGGGAAGCCCTGCTCTCGATCTCATTGCCATCAGAGACACGTTTGTTGGGAGTGCAAGACAGGGCCTTCTCAGGTGCTGCTCCCAGGCTGTGGAACTCCCTGCCAAAGGAGACGAGGTTGGGTCCCTCTCTGCTGTCCTGTTCAGGCAGGCAGGCAGGCCTTTGGCATGTTAGCTGGTCTGCAGCTGAATGGGAGTTGTATTGGGTTGGGCGCTGTTTATTTCTTTTACCGTTGTGTTTTTAATTGTGCTTTTAATGTATTGGTTTTTACGATTGTTTTAATTAGGTTTTTGTTTTCATTCTTGGTTTTGTTTGCCACCTTGAGCGGGCCACTTGTTGTCCACCCCTGCTCTAGAGGGAGGTCTGTTGGGAAAGATGAGGCCTCATGGTTAAATTTGTCCCTCTGCGTGATATATAGATTTGTGTGTTTCCCCCCACAAATGCCCCTTGTTGGTTTATATTCTGAGCTTCCTCCTTCATCTTCCACAGAGAATTCACTAATCACAGCGTCTTCCTCTGACTGCGCTGTCCCATTTTTATCCATGATAGCTTCTTTATGGGGGCATCTTCCTGAAGACGGGCGGCGGAAGGCAGGGCTGGTTCCTGTTTGTGGGCTGCAGCTGCCAGCAGCCGTGACCTCCGCAGTCTCTGCTTCTAGGTGACCCTGGCACGGCTCCACCATGGCAGCCAAGAGTCCCCTTGCAGCGCAAAACATCCCCCCGAAAGGAGGGTTCACCTCCACAGAACAATGTCCACACAGCACCTTCAGATATTGGGACACAAGAAAGAGGAAGGAAAATGGAGATTTGGGCCTTTCTCCACCTTTTCCTAGGCTGCCAAATGGCAGAGAGCAACTTGGGCTCAAGGATGCATGTCTGAGATCATGTCTGGTCTCTCACAGGAAGGAAACTAATGAAACTTTTCTTTTTCTTTGCACAGCTGAAGGTCTTTTGGAAGAGGGATCATTACTCAGAGTCTACACTCATCCCACTTTTGCATCTGGTTAAATGGGTTTGGCAAGTTTGGTATTGCTTCAAAAACTTGCAAAGCCTGTTTGCCAAACACAAAAATGGGGCAAAAGAAGTGTGTGCGTGTATGCCATGGGAAGTGTGCATATACTTTTAACACTCTTAAACTAATGTCTGCTGTCTTCAGTTTAAAAGATATATACTTGGGTATCAGCGACAGAGAAAGACCTGCCCAGGACATAAATAATTGGTACCTGCACTTATAAGAATTTAGCCTTTTGTTTCCAGTCCTGTAACTTTGTGTAAGAATTGGTGCCTGATTTTTTAAAATAAAAACTAAGGCACTTTATAATAAATCAGTTAATTGATTAATCAATCCATCCATCCATCCGTCCATCACAACAAGACTGGGATATAGAAAGTCAGAAAATGCCCCTGAATATGGTCAGACTGCATTTCCATCACCACTGAGTAACAACAGAGAACATCAGCAAAACATTTGCTGAACATCAGCAAAATTGTGATCAGATGAGGTGTTTCCAGACAGACTTAAATCCCAGCATCCTATAAGCAATGCCCCAGCTCAAGAACAATTGTCAGTTAGAGTAGACCAGCCTTCCCCAACCAGGTGCCCTCCAGATGTGTTGGACTACAACTCCCAGCATGCCCCAGCCAGCATGGCTGGAGTAGACAGTACTGACCTAGATGGACCAATGGTTTTACTCAGTCTAAGGCAGCTCCCCAGAATAAAAGCATCAACGGCTTTTGCCGCAGTTGGATTCCGCTGTTACTGCAAGTTGAGTTTACCTTTGTGCCAGTATTGGAGTCTTTCAGGCTGATCCAGAAGGTTGCACAGATGTGATGATTCCACAGAGTGTAGGAAAAGTGCAGCATGTACTGTTGGTTGCAGGATCTGCGCACTATTTTTTTTAAAGCAAGTTTCTAGTCCTTATGGCAAGTGCAAGCATGGTGGCTGAATAAGATTTTCAGAGGCTGGTTGTAGATCTTCCATGCCCTTGCCATGTCTTTCCCCCTTTCCAAATTATCCAAGATAGTTAAAATTACAGAATAAATTATGCAACATAAGAGGAAACCGTGGACATTTGATCAACTCATATAATTTACCTTCAGAGTTGCAGAATTTAGCTTTATGAATTGGGATGTTTTATGTTTGTTTCCTGTGGGGTCTTTGCCTCAGCAAAGCATAGGGATGCATTGCCGTGAAGGCTGCTAGTCTAGATGACCAATGGCCCTGCTGGCTGGGGATCATAGGAATTATAGTCCAACAGATCTGGAGGGCACCAGATTGGGGACACCTGCTTAAAAACACAAGAGGAGCCCTGCTGCTGGCTCAGACCAAAGGTCCATCTAATCCAAGAGGACCCAAGTAGCCAGTTGTTTGCCTGAAGTCTCTTGACACCCCCATGCGCTTGCAAATCGGGTCTGGGAATGGAGTCGCAAGAGGTTCCCATGTGCTGTTTTGCTTGCTTCCCCCTTTCTGGCAGGTGAGAGAGGCCGCTTTTTTCGCAGCATCTTGGCATTTGCGCTCCTTCGTTGAAGCCAGTAAAACTATTATTGATGTTGGGGAGGGCAGAAGGAACCCAGGCAAACAAACATTGACTTTCTTGGGTGGAGGTTTCCCATTTCCCAACTTGTTGGTGGAATGGAAGCCAGATTGGTGGAACAGTCAGTAGGCAGGAAATCTACTGGGACATGATTTTGGAGGCAAATGGCGTTTGGAGCCTTTTGGATGGGCTTGTTTCAAAGATGTAAATGGGTTTGGCAGGTTTGGGTATTGCTTTAAAAACCTACAAAACCTACAAGCATGGGGCAAAATAAGTGTGTGCGTCTATGCCGTGGGAAGGGTGCATATACTTTTAACGCTCTTAAACGATCATCTGCTTAAACTATCATCTTTCAGCCCAAGGGCCGAATCCTGTTCTGGAGAAGCTCTCGGGGCCACATTCAAGTGGTGGGCGGGGCTGAAGGTGAACAGGGCAGGTTCCAAAATGCAAAAAATGCTAGCGTATTTTAGCTTAAAGTTTAACTGTCAGTAACTCAGAGGCGTTTTGACCTTTTTGAATGGAGGAAAAACAGCACAAAAGCCGGGAAACCAGCCAACGATTAGTGGTCAGGGGAAATGGATCATGGCCATTAGGGAAAGTAATGGAGACCCACGCTACCAGATTTGGACCACGGGCCTGATGTTTGACACAGCCAAAGTTCCCCTGTGTATGAATGGCCAATGGCCAGGGATGATGGGAGTTGTAGTCTCACAACATCTGGGGACTCAAGGCTGGCAAGGCTGCTGCAGAGGAAGATCAGTTGTGGTGGATAGATGAATAGGAAGCTCCTGCAGACACTCCTGGATTATGGGATGGTTCTGCAGGCCTTGTTCAGCAAAGGCCCTTTCCAATGTTATTTAAAGTCCTGCCTGTTTTGTTGTTTCCTTTAATCACATCTGGGAGATTAATTTGGAATAGCCGTTAATTGCCCATTGAATAGCCTCTCTTAATTGCCCCAATGCCATTTTCTATGCCCAGGGCCGGGGGCTTTAATTATTGGCTCCCTTCCTTTTTTGTTTGCATTTTTAAATAGCGAAAGAGTGCTATAAAAAGAAAAAGAAAAATAGTAATTAATCTGTATTGAAAGCTTGCCCATCAACACCACAGGAACAGAAATTGGGATGATTAAGACAGACCATTCAAGGAGACATTGGGCCAGTTCTCATAATCACAAACCCCTGTAGATTAATTTCCCCGTGTGCGCCGGCTGCCATTTTTTAAGTGCAAGCCATAGCGGGGAGTGCACCACAGCTTGTTGTTACGTGCGAGCTCGGCCAGGGTGCATTTTCAGGGTGGTTAACAAGCCACCCACAACCTTGAAGCAGGCCATAGGAGCTGCCAATAATAAACTTTTAATTAAAGGCAGAGGAGCCCATGGTTTGCCTTTGGAAAGGCTGATTTTGCAATTATTATTTTTTTGCCAAAGGAAAATAAATAAAAATCACAAATCAGGTCTGAATAAACACTGATGGATAATAGAGAACACAATTATTTGACAATAGAGCTTCCTGATTTTGGTAACAAGCTAAGTGAACAAAGGATGGCAAGAGAGAAAGGCCAGTACAGAAGCAACCTTAGCTTCCTATTCTATAGGAAGATCTATCCACCACAACTGATCTTCCTCTACAACAGCTTTCCCAACCTTGGGTCCCCAGATGTTGTTGGACTACAACTCCCATCATCCCTGACCATTGGCCATGCATACACAGGAGAACTTTGGCTGTGTTTTAGGTAATCTTGGTTCACATTGGGAAATGATGTGGCCCAACCAGCCTTGTGAGTGCTCTGGCTGAGCTGTGCGCATCCTTTGCAATGCGCAGGGATTCCATGGCAGGCTGGCAACGGGGGTCTGGACAGACACGCTGATGTGGAAAGCATTTCCAGAAGGCAAAACATCTGAAAAATACAGATCTACGTTAGTCATGTCTCTGTAGGCAATCTTGTGCACCTACCCAAGGTGTCCTGGACTGAACCTGATGTTCAATGCAGGCAAAATGCGTGCTCTGCTGCTGAGCTCTGCAGCCATTCCTTGAGGGTGGGGGCACCCACTACTGACAGAACCAGCCATTTTAGGCTGTGAGACGTGCTGCTAACATCCTTAGTGGACAGACAAAGAGGCAGGGAGCAAATTTGGTAGTACAACATTAATTGCAATGTTTTTTTACATGAGTGGGGGGGTGTGTGGACAGGTAAAAGGTAGTGAATTAATCCTCCAAGCCAAGGGAGGAGAATAGAAGGGGGTGAGGGGGAAGAGAGATAAAATACCCCAAGAAAATAACAGGAGCAAACATCCCTCCATCGCTTCCTGCCATTGTGTCGCCAGAGGGGTTAAGAGAGGACAGACCTGCATAAATACTTAAGACACTTCCTTTGGGTCTCCATCCCAGCCAACACCCAGCTGTGTTTGTAAAAATAAGTGAGAAGGGGAGCCAGGAGTAGCAGAAGCATCCACTCCACTCTAATCTGCAAGGCCAGATGCTGCTAACTTTGACCCACAACACACACTGCTGAAATTTCTTCTGGAAATGATAATGATGTTCATAGGGCACATTTCAAAGTGCTGGGTTTTTTAATGCCTGCTTTTATGCATGTGTTATTGCTGGGGTCTCCAAGATGGTGCCTCTGGGTACCAATGTCCCCACAGATGCCTTTCTTGGCACCGACCAAGCTGCCTGCATCTCCTGATTTTTATTTTGTTTCTTAAGGCGTTTTAAAGATAGTTCTTTTTAACAGGGAGGCTGGCATGTTGCAAAGTTCCAAATGTGGCCAGCAACCCAAAAAGCTTAGGTATCCCTGTTTTAGTGTACCGAAGTTTATTGTTTGAAAGTTTTTTGTGAAAGCCACTTCGAGAGACTGTAGAAGCCGCCTCATGACAATTTTTCAGCCTATTTGTATCAGTGTTCTTTATCATGTGTAGTTCTTTGCATGTCTACTATTCACTGCAACGTACGTGTTTTTAAGATTCAGTGCCTTAGAGCAGTATTTTTCCATTATTTGCTCTTAAATGTGGCATTATATAGAGCAGCATGTTTGTATTTAAGTACACAGCAGTTGTATGTTCGAGAACATCAGTCTATTTTTGTTATAACTGCTGTCCTTGTTTTTCTTGTTATTTATCAAACACTGTTCAGCAGATGTCAAATATCAATATGAAGCAGGGCCTTCTTGGTGGTTGCCACCACATTCACTATCCAAGCGGGCAGCCTGGCTTCATTTCTGTTGCTTTTCTGAATGCAAGTGAAGCCATGGCTATAATTTAGATGGGCATTTGCTTCCTAGAACATGTTTCTGGGCCCTAGTTTGATTTAATGTTTTTGTTATCTGGCTTTGATGTCTGACATTTTAAGAATTTATTGTAATTTCATTATTTGGCTTAAAATTATTTGTAAACCAATTTGAGAACCTTTGGGGTTATAAAGCAGGACAGGAGTGCTTCAATGAAATTTAAAATAAATAAATAAATATCCTGCAAAAATTGGGCAAATGCATGGAATTGTAATTCTTGGAGATGTTTTGGGGATACACATTCTTTTCAGCTCTAGGCCTGATCCAAAGCCTTTAACAGCCTATTTCTGCAAGATAAATCTGCCTCCCATAAACACTGTTATTTTTATTGCATGCTTCCCTACTTTTTCTCAATTGCTGTCCATTATTAGCCTCAGATTTTTGTTCTTGCAAACGGACAGCTCTAGATCAGCTGTTTCTTGCACCCCTGAACAAAACAGCAAGGCCTGCTGCATCACCATCTTTCTCCTCCCCACCTCACAGAAACAGCCAGGCCTGCCTGCTGATGGGAGGTTCTCCAGGGAAATGTCAGAAGCTCTGCGGACGAACATCTGGAAAAAGGCTGTGATTGATTCAGGTCCCGAGGTTATCTTCCTCCCGTAGAGACACTTAGCTCAGAACTGGCAAACTCAAGGGCACAGAACGGGAACAGAAGAAACAAAACAAAAGAAGAAACAAAAAGACGTTCCTGCACCCTGCCTGCTGGGCCGAAAACCTCTAAAGGTGCAATCCTATGCATGTTTAGACAGAGAAAAGCCTTACAATTCCCAGCATGCCCCAGCCAGCATGGCTGGTTGGGGAATGCTGGGAGTTGTAGGACTTTTTTCTGTCTAAACATGCACAGGATTGTGCCCTAAATCTCTCTTCTGACAGAGGGGCCTGAAAAGTCAGTAAACTCTAGTTGCTCACAGGCTCTACCCCAGGGGTGCCAAACCTTCTTCTGCCTGAGGGCCAAATCCCACTTCGGGGGCCACATTCCAGTGGTGGGTAGGACAAAGGCAAAAGGGGCGGGGCCAAAGTCCCCGAAATGCCAGCTTAAAAGCCTTCCTGCCAGGATCTAAGCCTTCAGAGAGGCATTTCCACCTTTTAGAAGGGGGGGGGGGTGCACAGAAGGCGGGAAGCCATGAAGCATCAGTGGTCAGGAGAAAGGGGCTGGACAGCCTGGGGAATCCTGGAGTGCTGGATTTGGCCCCCACCCCTTCTGTACCCATAATGCATCTTGGCTCCAGCCCTTGGCTGGCTCTTTAGGCCCTTTCTGTTGGGGGGACTGGGGGCCACGAGCCACTTAACCTGAACTCGAAGCGTTAACATGTACCCAGGTGAGGTGGGAGGGGACCTCCGGGAGATCTCTGGGATCTCTTCTGCCTTGTCCTGGTCTCCTCCCTCTACTCTCCTATCTTCTTCCTTCTTCCTCCTGCAAGGGATGCTGACCACGAGGCCGACCTTCAGCCAGCTTTACCTGGAGATGGAAGTTTATGTCCCCAGTAAAAGCTGGTTCCTAACCCACCACTCGAGTGTGTTTTGTCCTGACGGGGGGCTGATTCGGACTTCACTTCCTTCGGTTCTGCCCCCAGCCAGCTCAACAGTATTTTTGAAAACAGTATGTGGTCCCTCATATGGGAGCCGCCTCCTCCTGGCTTGAGGGGGCCCCTGCAAAGGGCTGGGCCCCCTCTTACTACAGTGGGCCCTGGGGGCAGGCAGCAGTCTCCCGTGGAGGCTGGCGGCTCCGACATCAGTTGGGTGGGGAATCTGTGCCGGGTTTCAGTGGGAACCCGTCAGAACACTAAAGGACCTCTCCAAGGTACGAAGCACTCCCGGCTCCCTGGGAACCACCCTGGCTAGCTCCTACAGCGTTCTGACTGTTTCTGACTGAAACCTGGCACGGATTCACTGCCCCACTGACATCGGAGCCCCAGCCTCCACCGGATCCGCATCAGTGCTCTAAATCAGCCACGAACCACCACTTTAATTTTGCACCATGGCCCCAAGCTCTGCCACCGCAGGGCATCCTGGGGAGTTTAAATGGCTGGACCCAACCCAGGCCAGTCCCAAAGGAGCGTGCTACACTTGGTGCTGGAGAGGCGTGGGAGAGAAGAACGTTTTGCTGCCGTGGTCCCACGGTTTCTGCAGAGCAAAGTAACTGTTAAGCTTGCAAAAACAAAAAACAAAACCTGGAAAGCTTGCAGGGCTCTCAACCTCTTTCCCCTTGAAGGCATGGCCTGGGCCCCTGAACCCCAGCGTGTGAGACTTGGCTGGGGCTGCCTAGTGAGAAATGTACTCTGCACAAGCTCAGAGGGAACCTCCACTTTATTGTTACCAGGTACGTTCCTGAGTGCTGAAATGGAAGTTCTGGGGTTGAGGCCAAATGAAGCCAGGGCCAAGTTAAGCCTGGTTAGGGTGGCCACTTACGGACCACCAAAACAGAGGACAAAAGAGGATGTGGATGTGCATAACATTTTATAAGGTTCTTTATCTTTAAGCTGGACATTATGCCCTCCAAATAGAGGACAGTCCTCTGCAAAGCAGGACACGCTATTTATTATTATTTATTAATTACATTTATATCCCGCCTTTTCCCCTTCTTAAGGAACCCAAGGTGGCGTACATAATCCTCCTCCTCTCCATTGTATTCTCAAAGCAACAACCCTGTGAGGTAGGTTGGGCTGAGAGTCTATGACGGGCCCAAAGTCACCCAGGGAGCTTCCATGGCGGAGTGGGGACTAGAACCCTGATCTCCCAGTCCAACACTCTAGCCACTAAACCGCCCTGGCTCTCTACCCTTGTTGCAGAAGATATTTCAAAAAAGGAAGGGTCTGGGTGCGTTTGTTTTTTTGTGTTTTTTTTGTCAACAGCTCCTTCCCTGATTATTTATAGCTAGGCGGCTGGGAAAATTGCATTGAAATCTCTCCTGCTCCAAATGCTTCTTGGCCTGGCTCAGATCTCAAGACCAGCAGAAAAGCTGCTGTCAACAACAGGGGGTCAGCTCAGGGCTGAGTAGCAAATGCAAATAGGAAGAAAGTTAGGGAGCCACCCAGGAGATTAAAACATACCGATAAAGGCTAATTGGATGGAAACCAAATCCCAGGAAGGTTGTATTTTCTTTAAGATTAGCACATTTGTTTAATCAAAAAGCGAGCGGTCTGTTGCTCTCTCCCCCCTCCACACCCGGGCCTCAGCACATGGGTCTTGTCCACTGTGGGCACAGCATGACCCACCACAGCAGGACAGAAAAATATATGTCCTCTCATCTCATATTAAGTCCACAAGGGATGTCAGGCGAAGTGACCCAGGCACAGATGCACACATTACACATGGTTCATGGACTATGGGCACAATCCTATGCATGTTTAGACAGAGAAAAAGTCCTACACCTCCCAGCATTCCCCAGCCTGGCTGGGGAATGCTGGGAGGTGTAGGACTTTTTCTCTGTCTAAACATGCGTAGGATTGTGCGCTAATTGCTGCAAGTGTCTTCTTTCATCGGTCCGACGGACTGATGAAAAACATTTTGGGTGCCTCAAAAGGGCCCCCATGACTCAGTCAGCAGACAGAAACTTTTGGTGACAATTAACAAAAAATCTCACAAAGGCCCGTGGCCTGCAGTGCTATAAAAAGACATTCCCGCGACTCTCCCGAGATGATGTCTGCTGCGACGCTGACTGGCCGCGCTTCAGCACAATAACAGATAATAGATAACAGCGCGCATTGGTAGCATGGTCTTTCTCCACCTGGTGCCCCCAGATGTGTCAGACTGGGACTTCCAGTGTGGTGGGAGTTGCACAGAGGTGCAGCAAGGGCTGGCCTTTGGGGTTGAAGTCCAGGGACCTGCAGCCCAGAGGGGAGCTCCGAATGAGCCACCAGAGAGCAGCAGGCGGCAAGAGCATCAAGCCTGTCGAAGCAAACTCTTTTTTTCCTGTAGTCACGCTGGTGCTGTTTTGAGTGAATTAATAATGTGAAAGTGCTCAGACTTTTTTTTTTTAAACCAGGGCTGACAAACAGTTTTGTTATTGTTCTAACATATTAGGAATATGGACGCAGTTGTAAAGTATAGAATGGCTGAGGAACAGAAATATCAAGTGCTCCGTTTTCTTCCTTTTAAGGGCTGCATCCAGTGTTTCATTCCCCTTTGAGACAGCACAAAATAAGAACGTAAGAGCTGCATCAGACCAAAGGCCTCTCTAGGCCAGCATTCTGTTCCCACAGTGGCCAACCAGATGCCCCAATGGGAAGCCCGCAATGAGGACATTTGCACAGTAGAAACCTCCTGCTCGTGTTTGCCGGAGGCATACTGCCTCTGATCCTGGATGTACCACATAGCCATCCTGACTAGTAGCCATTGATACTCTTCTCCTCCACAAATTTGTCTAACCCCTTTTAAAGCCATCCAAATTGGTGGCCATCACTACGTCCGCTGGTAGCAAATCCCATAGTTTAACTCTGCGCTGTGTGAAGAACCTTTCCTCTGTCCTGGATCTCCTTCCAGTCAGCTTCAGGGAATGGCCCCACTGGGTTCTAGAACGAAGAGAGAGGGTGGGGGAAGTCTCTATCCACTTTCTCCACACCACGCACATCTTGGGACCAACACACATCTTTGCAAGGCTGGAAACTTCCGCTGCCTGACGAAGAACGCGAAGGCTCCAGGAAATCTCCCTGCGTGCTTTGCAAGAGGTGGGCCTGCGTTTGCATCTGCCCTTTCCAACATAACCAGGCCTCTGTGTCTCCAGTGACTGTTGCCTGACTGCGTCCTGCAGTGGTGCCGTTCGGCAACAGTCCTGCGCAGGGGCCTCTTGAGACTGTAATAGCGCGTCCAAATGTGACGAGACAGCCCGGCTGCATTTGCAGGCCCTCCTGCGCACTCTGCCTGGAAGTCCCGCCATGACAGCGCCGCACCACCCCTGGTTTTCCCAGCATGCAAGTAGAGCAACGTAATTTTGGAGATGGCTGTTAGCGGCTCCTTCTGCAGCCGAATGAAAGTTCCCTTCCGAAATGGGGTCCATCTTGTGGTAAGGAAGGTTCGGCTGCCACCAGCAGGCGAAAAATGGCAGTGCTCAAATAGCTAATTCTGGTTGCAATGGTTGAAAAGCCCCAGGCCCCCCCGGATTCAGAGTGGGGTTTAAGATCCAGGACAGAGGAAAGGAAGGGCTTCTTCACACAGCGCAGAGTTAAACTATGGGATTTGCTACCACAGGATGTAGTGATGGCCACCAATTTGGACAGCTTTAAGATCCGGAGCCCTTTCTTTAAACCCCGGAATAGTCCCGGCCAGCTCATCTTGGCCTTTGCGCATTGCCATCCGCTCCGCTCCGCGAAAGGTTGCCCAGGTCGTCTCAGTCTTCCCTGGAGCAGGCTTCTTAAATCTGGCGGCCTCCAGATGTGTTGGACTGCAAGTCCCATCATTCCCAGCCATGGTGGCTGGGGATGAGGGGAGTCATAGTCCAACACAGCCATTGGCCATGGAGTTGCCGTCCACCACATCTGGAGGGCACCAGGTTGAGGAAGGCCGTTCTGTAGCAAGCCGACTTACACTGACTCAGAGCATTGGTCCATCCAGCCCAGTATTCTGACTGGCAGGTCTCAAGTCGAGTCACCCTCAAGCAGTGGAGGCTGGTGGCTCCGATGTCAGTGGGGCAGTAAATCTGCTTCGGGTTTCAGTCAGAACCAGCCAGAACTCTAACGGAGCTATCCAAGGTGCGAAGCTTCCATGGACCCCCTCCGTCAGTGCGTCTTCCTTCTCACTGCCATTGTCACCAGCTCCTCTTCCTCTTCCTCATCATTGCCACCACTTGCTTGCTCGACAGGCAGAGAGCCAGGGAGCAAGCGGGCCGCGGCGTCTCCCGCTTCTCCTTCTCACCACCATCCCTGTCTGGGCCAGAGCAGGAGGCAGGCCAACAAGCAGGCAGCAATGGTGAAGAGGGGGTACAGCGTTGGGAAGGGGGGAGGGCTCCTGTCAGTGGGTCCCTGTGGGGGGGGGGGCCCTTGGCAGGTGCCCAGCCTTGCCTACCCTTGACACCAGTCCCATCTGAGATACTGTGAATATGGGGCTTCACTTTAGCTATCATCGTCAGTAGGTCTTGATCACCTTCTCCTCCCTCGATTTGTCTTGATCCTTAAAAAGCCATCTTAGCTTATGATCATGGCCGCATCCTGCAGTAACAAGGTCCATAATGATTAATTACACCAAGGACAGGCAACTTGGCGACCTCTAGATTTTTGCATGGCAACCCTCATCAGCCTCAACCAGCATGGCCAATGGTCAGGGACTATGGGGGTTGCAGTCCAAAACAGCTGGAGGGCGCTGGGCTGCCTACCCCTGAATTACGTTATATGAAGCCATTTCTGAGCTACAGGCCTTTAGTATGACAAATTAGCTGGGCCAGTTTGCCAGCTGGCTAGAGATGTAGGTGTCTGAACATGTACAGATGGCCTTCCCCTCACCAATAAGCTAACCACAATCATCCACCATCTCCCTTGCGTGTGCTGAATGGGGGCTGTTGGAGCAGCTTTGTCCCCACACCTCATTTTACAAATTCAGCATTGTAGAAAAGGGAGATGCAGGGATCATCTCCTGGTCTGAGAGGCCCACCAATGGCTCGCAGTGCAAGTCATGCACAGAACACTCTTACCCGACCCCAGAGTTTTTATTTTTCATATCAATACAGGTTCAGGAATACACCAGGCACTTTTACAGGCAAAAACTGAAGACAAAAGGTCCCCGTGCCTCAGCTAGCATACACTTGTGATATGATTGGTTGTGTTTCAAAGCTGTGGAGATAAAAGGAGGGGAAAAAACACATTATTTCCTGCCAGATCAGGATGGCCAGACATCTCCAACCAAGCCTGTTTTTCTGTTGCCCCTCTCCTTTCCTCAGTTGCCCACAGCGGCCACAGGGCACTGCAGATGGTGCAATAGAATACCCCGAGGAGAGTTCACTGTACTATCTGTGGGAACACTGGGTCCTTGAGAAGCTCATCAGAGTCCCCCAGCAAGGATTTCAGGAATGGCAGCCAAGCTTCCTTGGAAGTCAGTTCGCCCATCGCTACTCATCTGCTCCTGCAATGTGCAGGCGCGTGTTGGGCATGCGCTCAGCTCTGCGCACCTACGGAGATGTCCACAGCCAACATCACTGCTGCAATGGGCAGAGGTTCTTTGGCAGACATTCTGGCAGGGAAGTGGAAAGGCTGAAGAGCATGGACATAGCACATATGCCTGCGCTGGCAGGCATGCTCAGCTTCAGGAAACACGGCAGCTGGGGCTACGTGACCAGCAAGGGTGGTCCCTGCATGGTGGCAATTCGGGGAGGAGGCAGCTCTGTCCCCACCATTTAACTGAATGATAGTCGGGAGATGAGACCATCACCACCACCTTGGATTTCAAGCAGGCGTGGAGGGTCTCAGGCCTGGGGGCCAAATCCGGCTGCCGGGGTTTTCCAGGTGGCCATGCCCCCTTCCCCTGTCCCCACCTCTTTCCCCCAACCCTGATTGCTTGGTGATATCCTGACTTTTGTATCCCCCCCCCCCATTCTATCAGGTTGAAATGCCTCTCCTAAGGCTTCGTCACTGGTAGGAACAGCTTTAAACTAAAATATGCTGGCATATTGGCCCCACCCCTTCTGCCTTTGGCCCCTCCCACCACTGGGATGTCGCCTCGAAGAGCTTCTCCGAAATTCGGTCCTCTGGCTCTGCACCGCTGCCTTCCACGATCACCGCCAAAGCTGAGCGGGCTTCCACAAAAACAGCTGCAGCTATAATAAATATAGCAGCTGCAGCGTAAGGCAGCTTTTCCCAACCTGGTACCCTCCAGATGTTTTGGACTACAACTCCCAGCATTGCTGACCATTGGCCATGCTGGCTGGTGATGATGGGAGGTGCAGCCCAACACATCTGGAGGGCACCAGGTTGAGACGGCTGTAAGGGAGGGAACCTTAGGAAAGGGAAGGACTAAATTCATGGGCAGAGGAATCCTACAGATGGTGCTGGGAAGATGCAATGCCAGGGGACCTGCCCCATCCAAAGCCAACCTGGGCTCGTGCTGGCAGGCGCAAGGGCCGGAGCAGCGGCAGTTTCTTTTCTCCCCTTTGATATTTTCCCTTCCATTTGAAAGACTGGAGTCAGGGATGTACAAGTTCTATAAAGTCTGCTCGGTCTGCATTTCACGGATTGTCAGGTGCCTTTTGTTGCATCGTCTGCTCAGTGGTGGAGTTGGATTGTTTGTCTGATTTATTGCATTTGCACAAATTCGCACTTGCAAAAATGTGTACCCCCCCCCCCAAATGCACAAATTCCCCATGTGCATTTTCATTTTTTAACCTCTGGGGAAATGCTCATTTTTGGCAGTTTTTTTAATCTTACATATTTTTCTCCAACTAAATTTGTGTAAAATTCTGGGAAGTAAAATAACAGTCTGCAAGTCCGCAGAATCCACGCAACTCAGCAAAAGCCAGTCTGCTGTAGAATCCATTGGTTGGATTCATAGAAATCTAAACATCTGATGCCGTTGCAGATTTCTCCAGCATCCCTAACTGGGGTACATTTCCCCCTGTGTCAGGAGCCTGTCTGGAGTCCAATCTGCCCCCTGACATGCCCCCCACTCCACCCACTTTTTGCATCTCCCAGTATCAGAGAGACAAGAGGTCTGGAGGTTTCCATGGGAGCTAAGAGGGGGCATCCAAGCTCATATCTCCCCATCCAAGGGCAGACCTGTCTCTCTACCTTCGGCAGGCAAGATCCACTCTATCCTACAGCCCCTGGGCACCCTCCCAGGAACCACAGGTTTGCAGCCTTGACTTCTTCAGACTGCACTTACAGAAATCCAAAGGAGCCTGTGTGGGCACTCCTAGGAACAGAGGAAGTCGTCTTAGGCCAGGTCAGAGTATTTGCCCACCTAGCTAAGTATTGTCTACTTTAGCAAGTAGGGCCTCCAAAACAGGGTCTCCACCACTTGCCACCTTGGCCTCCAAAGTGGGGACTGAACCTGGGGCATTTGGTGTGTAAGGCAGGTGTCCCACCCCTGAGCTACGGCTTCTCCTCTGAACACAGAGCGCCCTTATATTGAGTTAGGCCAGTGACCCATCTAGCCTTGTGCTGTCTCTTCTGACTGGCTGTCCAGGGGAAGTGTGAACCTGGGACCTGCTGCCTGCAAAGTGCGTGCTTCTGCCACTAAGCTATGGCGGACGCCCAGGGCAGGGCAGGTGTCTCCCACATAGCATGGTGCCCAGTCACTTATAATGGCTTTCACTCCAGGACTCTGTTTGCACATCACAACAGCCCACAGTGGGCTAATTTACTCATGGGGGCTCTGACGTCATGCCAGCCCCCTCGGACGCCACTCTTGCGTGGTGCCTGCGGGTGCCTGGCATGACGTGTCATGCAAACCCTGACAACCCTCAAATAACCCTTTAAAAAGCCATGTGTTATTTAAGTGTCATATAACCCTCAAACAACCCCTACCGCCTGGGTTTGCATGACACAACAAGCCATAGTCATCCAGGCGCTATGCAAAAATGGCTCCCGTGAGCACCCAGCCCAGTGAGACAGACCCCGTGGGGAGAAAAAGCCCCATGTTGTGTCGTGCAAACCAGGTCAGTATCTCTGGGCCTTCCCAAACAGGCCCTCGCACTTTCCATGAGCGCCAATCCCCAGTGCAACCCGTCCCCCCACCACTTAAAAAAAAAGAAATATAAAATTCCACATTTTGAAAACAACAAACTCCGAGAAACCCCTCAAAATTTGTGCAGTTCTTTCAGCTGTATGAAGCGTATCCATTCTGTTTACCCCACTTTCCCTATGAGGCACTGTTCTTTCCCTATAACCTGAGCCTCCATTGTCTACAGCTTAAGCTCAAGATTGCTTATCCCAAGCAAGACAACACAAGCCTGGATTCACTGCCAGTTACGGCCTTCTGTTTCTCTTTGCACATGCCACCTGGGTTCTTAAAGATGAAATAATGGGGGTTTCAACTCTTTTACTCCTTATTTCCATGTGGAGTGGGGGATTCACTTGACAATTGAGTACAAAACCACGGAATGTGAATTAATCCACCTGGAATAGAGACTGCTCCACCATGAGGCAAGATAAGGTGGCAACAGAGCTTGGCTACCAGAGTGGGAGAACATTGACTGGGAGAGTCTCCTGAACAAGCCACACTTAAATGACCAGAAGCTACACAAGAAGTCTGGGTCTCACATCCTTCTGCAGCTGTGCTCACCCCCCGCATCCTTGGGGTGGGAATATCACTCTTTCAAAGTCTGTAAAATGGATTTAATAAGAAGAAATGTCCTGTCTCAGATGATCCTTGAGTTGATGGCTGAGATATGGAAATAGGGTTACTCAATGATCGAGCAGAGAATAAAACTAAACAATGTAATACTAATATTAATGACAACTTGCCCAGAGAAGGAGAAGGTATCCGCTTAGGAAGTTCTACTTTAAACAACATGGGTATATATATATATATATATATATACAGAGAGATAAAAAGTAGGGTTGCCAGCTCTTTTATTCAGGCAGGGCTCCTGCACTTTTAACAGCTGCATTGCGGGCTGAAGCTTTTCTCAGCCAGCAGATGTACTGATGAACGAAACTACTATGGGATTTCTGCTTCTCATGCAGCTTTTAAAGACACCAGGACCCTGCTAGAAAGAAAATGCTGGCAACTCTACGTCAGAAGCAGAGCTGCATTTTCCCCCTCCATGGCCAGCATCCCCCGCCCTTCCCACAACCTCTCACTGTAAAAAAATTGCATATTTCATGACACATTATCCAAACACACTTAAACATTAAAATATTCATTTAAGTAAGAAAATAGCAGCCTTGTGGCACTGGGTGGATTTCACAGAAATTCACGATGAAGACAAGACAGCATCAACTGTGAGTAAATGAGCGGCACTGAGATTCAGGATAGCAGGATACACATCAGGGTGGTAGGACAGAATTGGGCCATACCAGAAAAGCTCCAGAAGAGCTTTGCGCAGTGTGCAAAAGCAAATGTCCTTCGGAGGTCGCCCCTGTTGTGAGGCACCCTGCCACACCCACCACCACTGGATCGTGATGCCATTAAAAGGGGGCAGACAGAGGCCATCAGATGTGGCGTCAGAGGCCGGAGCATTCTCCTGCGCATGACCCGTCGAAACAAAGAGGAGTTGTGCAGGGTCCTCCCTTTTATCCTAGAGAGGCATGCTCAGGAGAACATCCCAGCCGACGGAGACCCATTTCAATTAGCTGGGGTGCCATTTGGATTTTCCGCTCCAAGAACCAAAATGTCTTGCCGGCACTCCCAGTAAGGGCCCCGTCTTGATGCCAATCTTTGAAGACTTGGGTGAAGCCGGCATGAGTCAAACGCCGTGAGTCCGTCAGCAAATCTCTGGTCTGGCAAAAGGGTCACATGCTGCAGTAGCAAAGGAAAAAAGATGTCCAGCAAAACCAGCTGAAACCCAGGCACTGGAGAAGACACCGGGCAGAGCTGGCTGAGCTGTTGCAATGATGCCGAGATTTGGAGACAAGCAGATGAAAGCCGAAGGCCCAGTTAAATGGGCCCATTGCCAAATGGTGACGGGGAACTTTGGCAAGTCCCCTCTCACACCCACTGAAGATGAAAGGATTCTGCCTTCTTCATTAGGTTGCTCAATCTACACTTGGAAGCACCGGAGCGATAAGCCTTCCGTGGGCTTAGAAGACTCCTAGCGCTGCCAATCAAAAGACACCGTGCAGCAATTCAGGGTTCCCCCCCACCTCTTTTTAATGGATTTTCTGTAGTAAGAAAAAAGGAGTGGTGGGAAAACGCAGGAGGGTTATGAGCAGAAGACAACGACGATGTCTGGACCCCCAGTAAAATTCAATGAATGAGTGTTAAAAGCCTCATCTGGAAGTACCCCAGTTCAGTAAACCATTTCTGGAAGTCTGGAGGGCGTTTCCCTGGTGTGCAGAAAGAAAGGACGAATAAGCAGAATGCACTGGAAGGGAAGGAGCTTGAAAAAAGCTAGGGATCCCCTATTAATAATCAAGGAAACCGCTGTGGGGTTGTTCTAGACACAAGGATGAAGCCCAGCTGCTTATAAGATGGTCTGAGATGGTAGTTACAAAAGAACAAGGGCGTAGAAGTCTGAACACCATCTCCCATCCAGTTTTGAGTCCCGTGAAGACCTACCTAGATTGGGCAGAAACTGAATGAATTCTGAACAAGCCCTGGTTCGCAAAAGAAAATGATGATGGCGATGCTGATGATGCACTGCTCCAGGAATAAATAATTGCTTTTCTGGCTCAGGAATAAACAACAACCTGCCCAGCATTCTGCCTCCAGTAGGAAACTCACTAACAAGCAGGGCAGGATGGTGATAGCTGCCCCCAGTTTGTCTCTGGCAATTAGCGGTCAGAGGCAGACCGGCTCTGAGGGTCCCAATCATTTGCCCCAGTTCTTTGCTCCTGCTTGCAGATGAGCCAGGAGATGAGACACCCTGATATTTCCCAAAGGGGGGCCCCACCAACATACTTTTGCTTTTGTTCAGGACCTGTTTTTGGACACTTTCTCCTCGTCTCTACACTTTATAGAGAACACTGCCTTATTGTATGGTTCAGCCTTCCCCAACCTGGTGCCCTGCAGATGTGTTGGACTGCAACTCCCACCATCCCCAGCCAGCATGGGGATGATGGGAGTTGCAGTCCAACACATCTGGAGGGTGCCAAGCTGGGGAAGGCTGCTATAGTTGATACTGCCTGTAATCTGGTGATCCACCCCAAGAGCTTTGGCGATCTCCTAGGGGACCCCACACCACCATTTTGGACTGATTCATATTTCTCTCCCCTACCCAAGCAAGGCTCCCTCGTCACATTTGCGGCTCCCAGGCATCCGACGTGCTGGCTGGGTCCTTCTCCTGTTTCGGCTCTTGGAGGTTGAGTAAGAGCAGTGCCCCCACGGACACCGTTTTCAGGCTCAGCATCCCGATGGGGTCCTGCGGGAGGGGGGCTGCCGAGCTCTGCAAGCAGGGCGGCCATTCCGAAGCGCTCCCCACGGGCTCGCTCTTCAGCGCATGCGTGCGCTGGTGCTTGATGAGGTTGGCGCTCTGGCCAAAGGTCCTGTCGCAGTGGGAGCATTTGAAAGGCCCCTCGCCCAAGTGGATCCGCCGGTGTCGGATCAGGGTGGAGCCCCGGCGGAAGGTTTTCTCACAGTGAGGGCACTGGTAAGGCTTCTCCCCGTCATGCAGCCGCTGATGGCGCATGTATTCCTGTCGGCAGGTGAAGGTGGAGTCGCACGAGGCGCAGGGGTAGGGCTGCTCCCCAGTGTGGGTCCTCTGGTGCCAGACGAATTCCTGCTTGTACCGGAAGCTCTTGTCGCAGCCAGGGCACTTGTAGGTCTTTTCTCCGGTGTGGCTTCTCTGGTGCCAGGTGTACTCTTGCTTGAAGCGGAAGCTCTTCTCGCACTCGCTGCACTTGTAGGGCCTGTCGCCCACGTGGGCCCTCTGGTGCCACATGAACTCCTGCTTGAACCGGAAGCTTTTGCCGCACTCGGCGCATTTGTGCGGCCGCTCCACCGAGTGGGTCTTCAGGTGCCACGTCAGCTCCTGCTTGAACCGGAAGCTCTTCTCGCACGCCCCGCACTTGTGGGGCCACTCCGCTGTGTGGGTCCGCTGGTGCCACATCAGCTCCTGCTTGTGCCGGAAGACCTTCTCGCAGGTGTCGCACCTGTAGTTCTTCTCCCCGGTGTGCACCTTCTGGTGCCAGGTGTACTCGTGCACGTAACGGAAGCTTTTGTCACACTTCCCGCACTTGAAGGGCCGCTCTTCCCTGGGCGCCCTTTGGCGAAGGCGTAGTGATGAGCAGTGGCCGCAGGCACAGGGCTGCGCCCCAGCGTGGCTTTGCTGATGTGCCACGGCCAGCGGGGTCTCCGTGTTGCTGTTCTCGCACTCAGGGCAGACTTGCGTCACCTCTCCAGTGGGTACCATGGAGGGGATACTGTGAGCCGAACGGGCAGGGAAGCATTTCTGACACTGGGTGCAGATTAGCAGCATCTCCTCGTGGGCATCGGGCTGGGGAACAGTGACACCCACAGGCCAGAAACTGCCTCCAGAGGCTCCCGGATGCCCCACCTGAAACGCCACGGGTGCTGCCTCCTGGCCCACCACCATGCAATTTGACCACCTGAGCTCGGTAGGCCACGGTGGCAGAGCAGCTGATCCACTCCCAGCAGAGGGGGCACCTGGTGACCACACAGGCAATTCACAGACAGCTCCATTGTCCAGGCTCCTCTTCGATGCCTCCGGGTGCTCAGCGTAGCACGGCAGCGCTTCTAGATGTTCCTCAAGGCAGGACTCCTTCTTAATCAGGATCTGGACCTCTGCTGGAACAAAAGAGGAAATGCGAACGTCGTACTAATTTGTACACATACATAAAGCAAACATGTGCAAATCTGCATGAACGCTAATGCACACTTGCACAAGTGCGCAGATCCGCATGAACGCTAATACACATTAACTAATAGAGGTTAGCGCGTTTGTGTAAGTGCGCATTAGCGCTAATGAAAATTAGTGCAAGTAAATACAAGGGAGAATCTACTAGATCAGAACAGATTATCTGATTCCATATCCAGTCAGGGCCAGAAATATTGGAGCAAGGATAACTGTTTTGGCAGTTGGCCTCTGAACACCACCACGTTGAAGCTGAAAGGAAACACACCCAGATGGGAGCGAAGTCAGGACTTCCAGCTGTAATTCAAGGGGTTTGAGAAAAGTGGGGCACTAACCATTCAGGAAGGACAGCCAGTGGCATACGCACACACCCATCGTTGGGAGCTCATAAGTAATGGAACAAACCAACATCATTTCAGACTTAAGGATCGCCTTCAATACCTGGATGAAAATCCCTTGCAGTCAATGACTGCCTGAAGTCTGGAATCCATGGACATGACCAAATGCTGGGTTTCCTCCCTCGAGATGCTTTGCCAGGCCTTTACTGCAGCTGCCTTCAGCTGCTGCTTGTTTGTGAGTCTTTCTGCCTACAGTCTTGTCTTCAGTAAGAGAAAAGCATGCGCTATTGGGTTGAGATCAGGTGACGGACTTGGCCATTGAAGAACATCCCACTTCTTTGCCTTGAGAAACTCTGGGGTAGCTTTTGCTGTATGTTTTGGGTCATTATCCATCTGCAACATGAAGCGGCATCCTATCAGTTTGGCAGCATTTGGCTGAATCTGAGCAGAAAGTATAGCCCTATACACTTCAGAATTCATCCTGCTGCTTTTATCAGCAGTCAGGTCATCAATAAACACCAGTGACCCGGTTCCATTGGCAGCCAGACATGCCCATGCCATAACACTGCCTCCACCATGTTTGACAGATGATGTGGCATGCTTTGGATCATGAGCTGTTCCTTTCCTTCTCCATACTTTTCTCTTCCCAGAATTCTGGTACAAGTTAATCTTGGTTTCATCAGTCCAAAGAATCTTTTTCCAGAACTGGGCAGGCTTTTTTAGATGTTTGCTGGCAAAGGCTAATCTGGCCTTTCTGTTCTTGAGCGTTACCAGTGGTTTGCGCCTTGTTGTGAAACCTCTGTAGTTACATTCATAAAGCCGCCTCTTGACTGTAGATGTTGACAATGACATGCCTACCTCCACAAGAGCGTTCTTGACCTGGCTAGATGTTGTGAAAGGGTTCCTCTTCACCATGAGCAGAATTCTGCGGTCATCCACTTTAGTTGTCTTCCGTGGTCTACCAGGCCTTTTGCTGTTGCTGAGCTTGCCAGTTAATTCCTTCTTTTTCAGGATGTTCCAAACTCTTGTATTGGCCACTCCCACTGTTTTTGCTACTCTCTGATGGGTTTATTTTGTTTCCTCAGCCTAATGATGGCCTCCTTCACTCGCACGGACACCTCTTTGGACCTCATATTGCGGGTTCCAGTGAACAGCTATCAAATGCAAATGTAACACTCAGAGCCACCTCCAGGCCTTTTATCTGCTTGATGGGTCATGGGGCACCCAGGAAACAGGCCACACCTGGCCATGCAGCTGCTTGTCAGCCATTCGTTCCGTTACTTATGAGCCACCAATGATGGGTGTGTGTGTATGCCACTGGCTGTCCTTCCTGAATGGTTAGTGCCCCACTTTTGTCACACCCCTTGAATTACAGCTGAAAGTCCTGGCTTCACTCCCATCTGGGTGTGTTTCCTTTCAACCTCAATGTGGTGGTGTACAGAGGCCAACTGCCAAAACAATTATCCTTGTTCCAATATTTCTGGCCCTGACCGTAGTTGCAAAGAGACTTTGACTGCAAGCTTGGAAAGTTGCTACCTACCATCTATCCTTCACTGGTTGGAGGATCTTACTGCTCTCCATACATTTGGATGTATATCCTATGGTCATCAATCTTGTTTGAATCCCTATTTAGATCTATGGACTGCTTAATCGAATGCATATATCTAAGATATGAGTGTTGGATTTCTGATAATGTTATTGTGAACTAACGCTGTTTCTTTTTGCTATTTCTTTTTATGTTCTATCTGTAATAGATAATATTTTAATGACGAAAAATACAATATAAAAGATGATTCAATTCTGTTTTGATCAAGGAGGACAAGGGATCAGCACGGCCCCACCGCACAGCGTGGAGAGGTCCTCATTATTAGACTGCTAGCATTATTGGGGAAGGGTCAAAGCTCAGTGGTGAAACACACGCTTCGCATGCCGAAGTCCCAGGGCTCAACCCCCGTCATATCCAAGCAGGGCTAGAAAAAGGGCCCTGTCTGAAGTCCTGGTGGGAGAAAATCCATCCCCCTGTCCACTTTCTCCAACACCACGCATCATGTTATACAGCTCTAAAATGCGCCTTTGCCTTTTTCCTAAGCTAAACACACCCAAGTGTTGGGCTGGGGGCAGTGGGAGAAACAACCCCCTCTTTTGTTTTGCTGCAGTAGCAAATCGAAAGCCTGGTCAAGCTCTGTCAACCCTTTCAAAATTTTCTCTCTTTTTTTACGATGATAATCAATTAACTGTTTGGCTCTTAAGCGACAGATTCATTAATGGAGGGAGCAATCCTATGGCCGTCTAGACAGCATCTAGACGGCCATAGGATATGTTGTTTTCTGGGAACCGACCTCCTGCCACTTCCGCGCTGCCTCGGAAGCAGCGCGGAACAGTCTTGTCCTCCGCACTCGCAAGAGGAGCGTGGAGCGGCTAGAAAGGGGTGTGGCTGGGGGCATTCCGGGGCGGGGAGAGCATAGCTGCCTGTGTGACACATCCTATGGGTCGTACAGCAGCCTCCTTCCCCACTCCATGCTCCCATGGCTAGACAGCCACAATCAGCAGTCTAGCCAAAAATGCAGGGCAGGAGGAGTGTGGAGGGAATGATCCCCTCCGTGCTTCTCCTGCCCTGCTTTGGATAGGTGGTCACCTCCGAGTTTGGAGGCGGCCGCCTATCTAGATAGGATTGCGCCCTAAATACATTTACAGTCTGCAAAGCAGTCAAGTTTAAAAGCAACATGTGGGAAGGGTTTGGCTTCTCTTAAACAAGCAACACCACATATTCGCTCATTGTTTGGAGGTAAATCCATCTTCAATATATTTTATTTCCCAGTTAAATACCATTGCAGCAACACCCAAGACTCAGTTTTCCTTGGGCCATGGCAGCCTTCCTCAGCATGATGCTCTGCAGATGGGTTGGACTACAACTCCCATCATTCCCAGCCAGCATGGCCAAGGGTTCAGATTCCCTTTAACTAAATTTGGTGCCAGAAGGGGTGGATGGGGTTTTCCAGCTTCCTCTATGTTGGCCCAGGGGATTCTGCAGGTCTTAGAGCAAGCTGTTGGCTCTTGCTTACCACCGAGTGAAAGGGACTGTTGGACAAAAGGTTCTGTCAGAGTGCCCTGGGAGGTGGGGGCCCTTTGGTGTGCCTTACAGTGGTGAACGGATTTTGCTAAACCCATTCCATCTGTGTTTTTACTTGCACCAATTTTCATTAGGGCTAATATGCACTCCACAAATGCACTAATCTGTATTGCTAAAGTGAATTTGCGCTAATGCGAATTGGCACAAATCCCTCTCAAGTATTCGTTGCAGATTTCTCTGACATCCATACAGTTGACCTCATTTGAATAACTTCTATTGGAGGTGCTGAAGCAGAGGCTGGATGGGCACCTGTCAGGGATGTCATAGTTGCATCCTACATTGAAGATCCGGCATTGAGCAGGGGGGTGGACTAGATGACCTGCAAGATCCCTTCCAACTCTACTGATTCTAAAAGGCTCTGCTGCCTACTACCATTGGGCCTGCGAGTCTACAGGTTTACTGACCACTGTGAAAGAAATAAGCAAACTGCTGGACTAAAGTGACATAGGAAGCTCCAGGGAGCTCGGTAAGAGGTAATTTTAACTGCAATTTCCAGTGCTGTGGCTTGTGAATGCAAAGGCACTGGCATGGCTAATGAAACACCTGCCACTTTTATTAAATAATGTTGTTTATCTAACAATATTGATGAATTGCTTATATTAAAATACATTTCTAAGTGATATACATAAATACGGTACAAGATCATAATTTTAATAACTTTAAGAATACATTACAAACCAGTTTAAATATAGCAGGTAGGCATGTCAGAGAAATACGCAATGGATTCACATGGGTTTGGATTTCCATGAATCTGGCCAGCTTTTTCCGAGTCACATGGACTCCATGGACAGACCTCGGCCAGCTCCTTTAGAGTTCTGGCCGAAACCTGGAGCAGATTCACCGCCCCACTGACATCGGAGCCACCAGCCTCCATGACTTGAGACTTACCCAGGGAGCTGTGGCTGGAAACCGCTGTTGTCTTCACGTGCTGGAGTCTCCCAACGCAGCAGGGCTCCTCTCCATGCTCGATCTGCGCGATTATGTTGGGCTTGTGGGCAGCAAGGTCTGGGACCGAAAGCAGAGAATGACAGGGCAGGGGTGAGTCTTCACCCTTCCCTACAACTCCTGCAAGGTTAAACCCGGAGCAGGCAGGCTTTTCCCCTTAGAGGTCATCTCTCACTGCCGCCACCACCGCACGCAGTGCTGGCTCCAGGTTTCTGAGGGCCCTGAGCGAGCCACCCTCAATGGGCCCTTCCCTCAGTGAGTCTGCCCCCTTCCTCCTCCTTGCTCCCACTGGCTGGCTGGACAGGCAGGGAGCCAGGGAGCAAGCAGGCTGGGGCATCTCCCGCTCCTCCTCCTCTCCACCACCGTCCTCTGGGCCAGAGCAAGAGGCGGGGGACAAGCAGGGTGCAGCGGTGGAGAGGAGGCGCCACTCCAGGGGGCTCTTGTCAGTGGGCCCCTGCTGGGGGGTGGGCCCTCGACAGGCGCCCAACCAGGCCTACCCTTGACGCTGGCCCTGGCCACATACACTCATGCTCTCTTTCAAGGTCACCACCACCTCAGGCTGCTTCTCCTTTTCTCATATAAGAATTCCAAGAACGAGAAAGGAAAACAAACGAGGAAAATCAATACAATCCCTCCCTCCCCCCTTTCTCTCTCACCCCCCGCCCCCAATCTTGGGCAGTGCCGGAGGCCACGTATGATGAGATCTAAGGGCTGCAGGTTGCCCATGTCTGGATTAAACCCATCCTTTCTTGGATGGTCCAGGAATATGCCTTAGTTCCCTTCAAGACACATTTTCTTTTTCCTGAATAAATGGTGTATTACTAGGTGTGTATGGAATTCCCTTTGTCCAGCAATTCCTTAATCTGATTGGCATTCTCCTGGCTCTTTTGGATGTTTAGCTTCTTAATACTGTATTTTCTTTTCATTGTAAGCCGCTTTTGTTTATTATAATAACAACAAGAACAACAACTATTACTCTTTTTAAGAAGAACAGGATATAAATTACAAGGAAAAATTAAAGCCTGCCTTTTTGAGCACTCCAAATTCCTTGGGTGAACACGACCAGCAAGCCAAATAGCTACCTAATGGCAAATAGCTACCTAACGAAATCAGCATCTCGTAATTGTTTCTCATCACATCCTTGTAGAGGTCCTTCTGCCAATCTGCTAGCCACTCCCACTCCTCTGGGGAAAAGTAGATGGCCACTTCCTCAAAAGTCACCGGATCCTGAAATAAAAATGCAGTCAAAGCATTTCTAACACATCTATTTCTTCTAGACCCCTCCAGGAGCAGCAGCACCCACGGTCCCAAGCAAGCGAAAGTAAAGCCATGGGAGTTCATCTTATTTTTCAATCACGTTATTTCTCTTACTTTGCATAATTTATATGGTAATTTTTTTAAAAAAAATATTGCGTAATTCTAGTTTTGCCGGTCATGGAGAGGGGCGAAAAGCTATGCAAAGCACTGGAAGCTTTATTCATCCACCCATCTCTGGTTTCTTTGATTTCATCAACCACTGCCCGCATACTTGCAAAGATATCGTCATAAGGGCTAGAAACTTGGCTTATTTTTCTTAAATGAAAACTGCCATTCTTGCAAAACTGAACTGATCTCTGCATTGTCAGATGCTGCCTATTTCCTGAAGAACTATAGGATACCCACTTTCAACCTGGCTTAAGGCATTCCATATAGCCATATGCAAAATACTGTGAACCCTACTCCTTTGCTAATATAGAATGCAGAGCAATGCAGCAAGATAATTAAGCCTCAAAGCAGCCCAGAAACAAAAATCTGCTTTAAGATAAATCACTGCAAGCTGTATTATTTTCTGTGGAACGCTACGGTGGATGAAGTAGTGATATGGCATTTCAGCAGTGGAGGAAGATGAGAATCCAGTCCAGTGTCTCTGCAAATCCTTAAACTGAAGACCCAGTTGCGAAAAATCCTCCCGTGCCCATGCGCAACCTTAATATCAGTGGAGGCTGGGGGCTCCGATGTCAGTGGGGCAGTGACATTGGAGCCTCCAACCTCCGCTGCTTAATATGCCAAGTGACGGCACCTTCTACAGACATGGTGTGGGAAGGAGTGCAATTGATTCAGCACGTCTGACATGAATCTTGCAAGCCAATGTGCCAAGCTAAAGGCCAAGGGTCAGATCAGTTAATCCCCACAGAACGGACCTGCTCGATGTGCAAACATCACCTATTCGCTTGTCGCTTCTAGAATGTTCCTTCCAATCTCATCTAATTAGGCCCAATCCAGACGCTACTTGCCCCCTTGCACATGGTGTTCAGGATACCCTGGAATCCACAGTTGGGCAAGTAAAGCTCCCATTTTAGATTCTTTGATTCAGTTCTGAGTAGAAGTGCAGAAGATCATGCTGTAAACTCAGTGGGTGAGCCAGGAGCTGCTGTATATATCCCATAATAGTCATGCTGAGGAGAAGCAAGACTTGCAGGAAGAGGAGATAACTGACGGTTCTCCTCCAGTAGAAAATGCCCTAACTTGAGTGCAGGGGTGAAGACTGGGAAACAGGCTCCAGGCCTCCGGGCCAATGGATTTGGGCCAGTATTACGGAAAGCCGGGCAGGAGACGGGACACCCAGCTTTGACCCACAGGGCCCAATCCACCAGGAGCTTCTGCCCAAGCCCCACTGAAGCAAAAAAAACGACAACAGGGGCAGTACATGGAATGGTCACTTCCGCACCACCAAAAAAGACAGCAGAAGAGGACGTGGATTTGCATAACGTTTGCATGTGCTAATTTTTGGATGTGCTAATTTATAGAGGGAAATGCAAATTTAGAAAGAATTGCTAGTCTGCTGCTCCGTCTGCTGTCCAAGTAGTGCTATGGGCAAATTCTGTTCCCCCCTCTCAGAAGTTCTTTCTCTTGAAACCAGACTTGGACTGGAAAGCCAAATAGAGCGGGGGGGGGGAGGCTGTGGCCCTCCAGATGTTTTGGCCTACAACTCCTATCTCTAGCCAGCATGGCTGATGTTGAGGGAGCCAGTGTGGTGAAGTGATTAGAGTGTTGGACTGAGACTTTGGAAACCTGGGTTCGAATCCCCCTTCGGTTATGAAGCTCACTGGGTGACTTTGGGCCCATCACTGACTCTCAGCCTCACCTACCTCACAGGGCTGTTGTGAGGATAAAATGGAGAGGAGGAGGATAACGTAAGCCACCCTGGGTTCCTTGCAAGAGGAAAAAAGGCAGGATATACATGTAATCATAAAAGAAATAAAAATAAGAAAATATCATGGGAGATGAAGGCCAAAAGATCTGTAGGGCCTCAGGTTACCCACTGCTGAAATAGAGGATACCTTCAAATAGAGGATTGCCCTCTGTAAAACAGGACACATGACCACGCTAGTTTCATTTCAGTGTGGCTTGCACAAAAGAATGTTCCACTGGATCTTATAATTAGTGGGCAGGATGGGAGTGCAGAGGGACATGGATTTCCTTCACATCTTCTAGTGTTGGGTCTCAATACAGAACACAGAGTTGAGCTCCAGCCCAAGTTGAGCTCCAGCTCAAATTAAGCTCAGTCCTACTGGTACTTTTGATTGCAAGCTCCTTGGGGCAGCGTCCTATCAATTTCGCTTCTGGAACCTGCCACCCACCTTTATTTATTTTATTTATTGCATTTATATCCCGCCTTTTTTCTCTTGCAAGGAACCCGAGGCGGCTTACGTTATCCTCCTCCTCTCCATTTCATCCTCACAACCCTGTGAGGTAGGCTGGGCTCAGAGTCTGTGACGGGCCCAAAGTCACCCAGTGAGCTTCCATGGCCGAGTGGGGGCTAGAACCCGGATCTCCCAGTTCCCAGCCCAACTCTCACCACGACACCACCCTGGCTCTCCAGTGTGGCACTACAGAAATGATAACATATTCATAAAAACCCACAGAACAGGTTACGGAACGGCCTGATGAGCGGAAGGGCCCTCCTACCTGAAGAGCAGGCCTGGCGGCTCCAGCCATCTCTCAAGCGGACACTTCTCTGCACTGGACCGATGACGGCTCGATCGCTTTCCCTGGAGCCTAAGTAAACGCTGCGTGGGTGGGGCGCTGGGGGTGTCAGTACTGTGGCCGTCTGTGGCCGTACGGCTCCCCTTCTGCAGGCAGGCCTTTCGGAGTCGAGGCACGTGCGAAGAGGAGGGCTCTGGCTGGAGCTCTGCCGCCTGCCAGGAGGGGAGGAAAGAAGAAATGGCGGCGGGGGGGTGGGGTGGGGGGAGAAGTATAATTTAAAAACCAGGCAGGACAGCCAGTGCGGAGTTTCAAAACCAAAAGGAGTCGGTGGCTTTGAATACACGTGCATGAAGCTTAGGTAAATCACCCCTTTGCTTCCAGGAGGGGGGAAAAACTCCCCCGAGCTAATTTCCATACAGGGAATTTGCATGAAGGCTCACACTGCTTTCCCCACCCTGGTGCCCTCCAGATGTGTTGGACTACACCTCCCACGATCCCCCAGGATGAAATTGACAAGAGTTGCGGTCCAACACATCTGGAAGGAGCTGGGTTCAGGAAGGACGGGGCTAAGTCATCGCCTGTTTTCTTCCCCCTCGCAGGCGGCGTTTCATTTGACTTGGCGTGCTTCTGTGCAGGGAGGATGGGAGAAGGAAGAGACGATTTTCCTGGCACGCAGCTCTGCTGTCTGGGAGCCTGCAGCGGGCTCTCCCTCCCAAGGAAGCGGTGTGGTCAGCAGCTCCACTCACCTCGAGGGCCCTGCTTCACACCCCGGGAACGCATGCAGTGACCTTTGCTCAGCAACTGCAGCATCCATCAAGGGACCAGTTGCAGATGTGAACAGGTCACTTCCGTAGCCAAGCGTCACAAACGGGGCTTCCACATTCAGTGGTACAGTGGTAAATTCTGAAGGGCAGACACTCAGCATGGTGGTCTCCCAAGGAGAGACCCCAAATCCAGGCAGCTGGGTCAACCGACCCACATCAGGGATGTTGCTAGGCAGTTACAAGATTTAGGGCCTGGGCCCAGGCCCATAAAACAAATCTGCATAAAATCTGCATATGCTAATTTATATCTCTATATACACTTTTAGAAATAATTACTAGGATTTATTTACATTTCACAGGAGGCGAGTCACCCCAGATAAAATAATTTCTTCCATTAATTTGCAGCCTAACCCAGATCATCCTTAACCAATGAAAAAGAGGTTTTTTTCTCAATTTCTACGGAGGGGAAGATTTTGGGTGGTAGTGATGTTGCAGCACGTGAGAAGAGGAAAGAGAACTCTTGAAAAGATGTACTCCCCCTTGAACTTTGCCCCGTGCATGGCAATTCAGTTGAGAAAAAAACCTTCCACTGGGACCAATGGATGCTCAGGGCTCGGAGGAATAGATTCAGGGACCTGGAAAATAGATTTGGGGCTAGTGTGCATGGTCCCAGGCGCAGCAATGCCCCTGATCCACATCAACAAACCAGTTCTAGCAGTTTTCATCTGCACAAGAACAGGTCTTTTGTAAAGCGAAAGGGTTTGAATTGCCCATTCCAGACCAAGCGCCCCCCCCCCCATACTTTGCATTGCAACAGGAAACAAGAGATTGTTGCTGGGAAAATCTATCCCCACCCCCACCCGCCAGTTCCGATGAGGATTGCAGCTAAGCTTGGAGGAAATAGGGGATTCTGAGGCGGTGGCAGGTGATGTCAGGGTCCCGGCTAATGAAAAAGGGCTGGCCCTGCATCCCTCTGTGCCCTGGTTCCACTATGTCACTGTCCACATTTACTCCAAAGTCAGCACTTTTCAGTGGGGTCAGCCAGACACAGCATCCTTGGGCATCTGCTGAGCCCCCCGTCCCAGCAAGACCCCCAGCACTGAGCAGCATTTATTTTCCCACAACACCCAGCTGCGGGAGGCTTTGTGGGAAATTAAAATGGTGGCTCCAAGCCAGCCAGCAACACGCTGCTCCCTCTCGCACCACCGGCCCGCTGGGTGCCACCGGTGTGGGGGCCCCCGCAGTCAGTTCACGCACTCAGCTGCCGTTCATCAAGCGACACGCGTGTGTGTGAATCAGGCCTTAGACCTGCCCTTCGTTTGCCAATAACAAATATGAGAGTGCCTCTGGGTCCGTGCAGAAGGCTTTTGCCCCATCACAGAGTCAACATGTTGAAGTTGCACACATCTGGGATTGAGGAGAGGCCTTCCAGGAAGAGCTTAAGCCCAAGCACAATTGCTTTATTTATTCTCCTAAAAACGAACAGCTGTCTCTTCTTGCCACACGTACCGCCAAGCCACGGCTGCTTCCCTGCACCTTTGGGGTGTGTTAAGGGGTGCCATATTCCAGTTGCACAAATCCAGGCAGCATTTGTGGTTGCCGCTGTGGTTGCTGCATATTTTGCAGATTATGCAAATCATGTGGGGAGTTGAGAAGGGGGTCCCCCTCCCCAGTCTGATTTCCCACTCCAAAATCCCCCCTTTCGAAATTGCTTTTTAAAGGAAGGAAACAGATGGTGGGATTTCCTTAGATAATGTAACCTATGTTTGACTCCTCAAAGGCCATTAGAGTATAAGGCTGCAATGCTATATGCACACTTTCCTGAGAGTAAGCCCTGTTGACGCTTTACTTCTAAGTAAAGGTATATAGGATCGTGCTGTCAGTATAATAAAGACTTAAAAATCTGCCCGTTCCAGATTCATGGAAATTCACTACTAAATTCATTATGCAGTTTGGTGGTGTGTGTGTGTGTGTGTGTGTGTGTGTATAAACACAGTAAGGTGGCACTTTTATCTGCAATACAGGTGGGAAAGAACTCAGCACAAATCTATACCTGTCTTACTCAGAAGTAAGCCTCACTGACTTCAATGGGACTTATTCCCAGGTAAATGTGGATAACATTGCAGCCTACATTAACCGTGTTCATGCACATGCCTTTACATCAGGGGTGTTGAACCTCTTTTCAGTCCAAGGGCTGCATTCCGTTTCGGAGAAGCTCCTGGGGGCCACACTCCAGAGGTGGGTGGAGACAAAGGCAGAAGGGGTGGGGCCAAAGGCAAAAGAGGTGGGGCCAAAAATAGCAGCCTATTGGAGCTTCAAGCTCTTCCTGCCAGTAAGGAAGCTTTAGGAGAGGCATTTCAACCTTTTGAAACAGGGAAAATATGTGCAAAAGCCAGGAATGATCAGTGGTCAGGGGGAAAGGGATTGGAAAGGGATGGGGGCCATTTGGGGAACACTGGAGGGCCAGATTGTGAGCCTGGAGGGGGGACGGGATTTGGCCTACTGATGTGAGGTTTTGTATCCCAGTTTGACACACACGTGCACAAGATGCGTTCATCCCTCCCGATCTTTCAACTTCTCAATTCCTTGGGGTTGGAAGCTGAGCCCAACAGCTGCTTTCCCCAATCTGATGCCCTCCAGATGTGTTGGACTGCAACTCCCATCATTCCCAGCTCATGTCATCAGAAGCCTGGAAAGTCATCCTGAGTTGGTAGATACAAACACAGCCTCATGAGCAGGGAAAAGAAAAAAAATTAGAGTGCCGTCAAGGCAGAACGAAATGCAAGACATACAGATAGCAGGAGGGGGCAGATGCCAGGCTTGCGGGGTCCACCTTGCTTTCTTTTAGAACCAGCCAGAGCCAGGCGCAAAATAGTGGCTCAGGCAGACATGCACTGGCTAAGCATTAAGGAACAGGGTGCCTCTGAGCATGCGCTCAGCCCAGGACCTTGCGTTCAGTACTGGAACCAAGCTCACAAGCCCTTTCATACAGAAGTCCCCCCTGGTTTTTCCCCCAAAATGTTTTTTTCAGCAACCGAATTTATGGGTGGTGGTGGAGAGCTTTCACTTGTTGCTCTTGTCAGACAAGTGGGAGTCAGAAATCTTTGCCAATTTACTGCAAATCACCCAAAGATCTACCTTCTGCCCAGCAGATATATGCAAAATAATTACAGGAACCGTTCACAACAAATGCAGAGAATATTACTATTATCAATACATTCTCTGGATCTAAACTTTTAAACTAGCCCTCTGCAACCTGGCACCCGCCAAGTGTTTTGGACTAGAGTTCCCAGTATTCCTGACTATTGGCCATGCTGGCTAGGGATGATGGGATTTGTAGTCCAAAAATATGAAGCCACCAGGTTGGAGAAAGCTGGTTTAAACTAAGACAGACCTGAAAACAAACTTCATATTCTCTTCTGACCCATGCTCCAGCCAGCACAGGGAGTCTTACACGAGAGTCATGTCTCTGTTTCAACACACTTGGCCAAGCCGATGTGGAAGCCAGTTCTGCAGGGCTCTGGCCAACATGGCTGTAACCATGTGGGTAGACCTGACTGCAACCACTCAGTTTGGTTGTTGCAGGGCACGAGTACCCCAACCTCTTTGGGTCGGTCAGCACATTCAGAACATTACTAGTGTTGTGGGCAGCCTCCCAAAATGGAAGGCATGGGGGGCTTCCCCATTCATAAAATTGTGGCCATGGCCAGTCACAAAACACTCATTTCCCAGAAGGCAACTGGTGAGACTAAAAGAAAAGTAACTTGTCCAAGAACCTAAGGACATGGCAGAGATGGGGTGTGAGCTCCAAAACACAAAATCACTCTCTTCTGAACCCAAATAAAGATGGTGCTGGTGGGCAGCACTTTGCCTTGCAGCATACCAGCCTCCAAGGAAAATAATAATCATTTTTAAAGTCTTAAGAAGTAAAATTAAAAACAAGGAGCAGCAGGGGGCCCAGCAGGTGCCAAGAGAAATGTCTGCGGGCGCATTGGTGCCCCCAGGCATCACGCTGGAAACTCCAGTTTCAGGGGGCTTTATAACCCACTGTTGCCAAGGGTGGCTCACAAAGGACCAAACCAGATGCGACTCACCCTAAATCAGGGCACAAACACGGTGTGATTAATTGCAGTTAGCAACAGGCAAGGCACCAACCCTGGATCCAGGAAAAGAGTCCCCCCTAATCTGACCCAATTCACAGTGTTTGAAAGAGATCAATTTCCCATTCAATTTTAAGGATTTAATCCGCAACAGAAACCCATTAAGCCATACTGGGATTTGCCAGTGTGCCAAGCCACCCACTTGCGAGTAGCAATTCGTCACAATTTCCAGCATTTGAAGAATAACGGTGTCATCAAAATCACAACTCTAATCAGAAAACGTAAGAACGTAAGAAAGACCTGGATGAGCCAGAGCCAAAACCCATCCAGCCCAGCATTCTCTGATCAGGCAAAGTTTAGCAATATTTATTAAGCACCTCAAAGGTCAGCCTTCCCCAACATGGTGCCCTCCAGTTTTGGACTACAACTCCAATCACCCCTAAGCCATGCTGGTTGAGGCTGATGGGAGTTGTAGTCCAAAACATTTGGAGGTTGGGAAAGACCCAGATTTGCAATCTAATGGGACAGGGGGATTAAACACAAAAGGAAAGGGAGGAAGTAATCAGCACTGCCTGGGTGTAAGGAGATTTCACTTAGTTTTCTTCACAGATAGGCTAATGTTCCTACATGAATGGAATCTCTTTTTAAAGCCATTGGCCACACTACATCTTGCTGGTGAAGTAAAAATGTGTGTGCGCGCGCACGCGTGTGAGAGACAGATCTTAATTTACTTTAAAAGAGAGCCATCACTAAAGCATTTTAAGAAATTTCCCTTTTTAAAATAATGTCTCAGTCATAGGAAAAGAATTGCACCAACAGGCGTTACACAGCCGTCCATTCAAAAGGCAGCCCCCAGAGTCCAGCTCATTCATGCAAATTTTATGCAAACAGCATGAGCAATGTGCAGATTAAACATGCAAATAAGCCACAGCCCTCTGGCTCCTGAAACGTTTCCATGGCGGCCCTCCGTGCTGAGCATGCCAGCCTTTGCTGCCGCAGTGTGCTGTCATGGGGCTCAGAAAGGGGCAATTGAGACAGACTGCTCGGATGGTCCTCGGACAGTGACGGGTGCCGAAGCTTGAACCATCGGACAGAGTAAGGGCTGGGTTTCCGCCTCCATCTCTCCCAACATCATATCTGAAGGGGAGCACTCAAAAATGTGGCCCCCACCTGCAGGCTGAAGTGGCATAATCCAGAATTCTAACTCTACATTCTGTGTAATGGGTACAGCAAATCTGAATGACCTATGAGTGACTCAACAAGGGGGGGCAGGATTTCATAAATCATAGAACAGTAGGGTTGGAAGGGGCCTACAAGGCCATCAAGTCCAACCCCCCCATCGAGTCCAACCCTCTTTTGTCTCACACCAAAAAGATTCCTTGTTTGGGGAGACAAGATGATCACCTCAGACTGTCCATCTACCCTGCAACATCAAGTCCTGCATTTTGATTGTGGAAAGAAAACCCCAAATTCTTCCTAATTCTAACAGAGGAAATCCGTATCTGGGCTGCACCACGTCAGTCTGCGGCAGGAGGGGGGCAGGATTTACATGATGGAATGCTCGAGTCAAATAATTCCTTCCACACAGAAAATTAGCCTGTCAAGGAGCGGGCTAAGCCGAAACGCTTCTCCCTGACACGCTAGTAGAGGGAATGTTCTTGAACACTCTCCCATACAAAAGCAAAACTTCCCGTTGCAAAGAAATCTAGCACGACAAGGAGAAATGCCCTAGCCTAACCTAGCGTTGTTTGTGACATGCTGGCTTTCTACATGCGAGGAATTCTTTTACGAGGAGAAGCATTCAGTCAGGCAATTCCTCAGCCTGCAGGTCGACAATGTGAGAGGATGAGGCCTGAATAAACTTCTTATGTGGAGGCCTGAATAAACTCAATAAACTCCCTTACCATGTGTGAAATTTTATAAAATGTGGAATGTATCACCTCCAACAATGGGATATGTACAGGGCTAAAGGGAAGTATTGTATAATGCCAGGGCCGGCCCTATCATTAGGCTGAGTGAGGCAGCCACCTCAGGTGGCACATGTGGGGGGGGCAGCTTCTTCTGCCTCAGGTGTGCCGGAGGGTGGCCAGTGCTGAAGTAAGATTCAGCTACCCGTCCAGTTATCTTCTGTACATGCACTGGGGAGGAGGTGCCATCTTGTCCTTTGCCTCAGACAGCAACATGTCTTGGGCTGGCCCTGCATAATACTATGTGATCAAAGGTCAGGCAATCCCTTGCAGATTTAGCCATTTGCTAAAAGAGTCGTTTGACTGACCAATTTGTTCTACATGTATAAAACAAAATAAATGCCCCACTCTTCAATGAATTTCCTGGGTGGCTTAGGTTAATCTGACACCCTGCCCCAGAAGTAAGCCCCCCACACACACACCAAACACCTTCATTGCTCCTAACATACAACAGCAGCAAGTTCATCCCCAAGACCCCGACAAGCGCCATTGCCCATGCTCCCCAGCCAAGCATCACAGCTTTGTCCATTTCCAGGAGCAGCTAGAAACACGTCCACACCAGTCACTCCCAGCACCCAAACAGAATTGGTACTGGCTCCATTTTAAACCTGCCTGACAGGTTCTTCCCTTCCCCTCCTCTGGCCTCCACCCAGTTCAGCATCCTCTTTCCAGCAACCGTAAATATGCACACATTTAAATGAAGTCATATATGCAAATGAACAGTGCCTGCTCCCTCTCGCGCACGCTCTCTCTGGACAAAGTGGCAAGCCTGGGTGTTATACAACAGGCCGTTTTAAAAACCATGCATGCATTTAAATGAATTAACATATGCAAATACACCACAGGCCAAGATGTTTCCTCCTGTTTCTGGTAAGGCTGGCAAAACTAGCTCCAAACATTCAGGATATAAAACCAGCACCAAATTCTGCACATCCACACTACCAAAAGGGGAAATATGCACAGAGTTCCTAAGGAGCAAGCCCTATTCTGCTCAATGGGACTTACTTCTGAGCAAACATAGGATTGCATTGTTAAAGTAGGACATTCCCTTAAACCATCAAAACATACAAAGCCCAGAAATTCATATTATGGAAGGGTAGAAAGCTGAATATTTCTGAAAAGAGAGAGCAAACTCTTGGGGGCATATAGACGTCTTAGACTTCTAAGTTTTAAAACATTTCAACCAGCAGTGGGTTGTCCCCCCCAGCCATCTGCAAGAATTCAGGGTATTGTATTTCTGTTGGGCCATAGTAGGGATGATCAATCTACAGTTCCCATGAGCCTTAAAACAATTTAAATATGTAGTACAGGCAGGCCCTAAGTTCTGCTGGAGAGGCTGAAAGCTGCACGACAGTGTCTATATTTGCGGCCCATTTGTTTTATTATCAAACAACAATAGGAAAATTGCTTCCCAGTACATAGCCCATTGATCATTGCCAGAACAAACCTGTCAGGGAATTAGCTTTATACCCATTTTAGAGGTGAGAAAAATGACAACAATAATTAAAGCATCTACAACCACTTGGAAGGGCTGTTCGCACATCAGGGCTTCGCAGCAAATCGTGGATTAACCCACAATTTGCAGGGATGAGTGTCGCACAGGAGCTGCTTCCACTTTCCAGCAGCAATCTACAATTCGTGGGTTAAACAACCCACAGTTAACCTAAGAACAAACCATAGGTTAACTGTAGGTTGTTTAACCCATGAACATCCCCAAGCGTCCGGGTTTGGACGTCACCCTAACAACCTACAAACAAGCAGAAGGGGCGGGCATGCAGGAGGCAATGCGCCTGCTCTCTCCTGCTTGTGCATGACAACCCGTGGGTTGTTCAAACCATGGGTTGTCGTTATGTTCAAACCAGGTCAAAGTGTTCAAAGCACTGCACGTACATTATCTCAGTAATCTTTACAGCAACCCTGTAAGGTAGGTCAGTGTTATCACAGATGAAAGAGGCTCAAAGATGGCAGCTTGCATTGGACCGTCCAGTTAATTCATGGCACAGATAACATTTGAACTAGGAACTTCCCAGCTCAGCCAACCCTACCCTATTAAAGTGGGATTTAATGCCAGAACTAAGGACAACATCCTGGATGTCCTAAAAACCTATAGAATTTACACTGATTTAAGAATAAAATATTATCTCACTTGGAAGGAGGTGTAATGCAGCATGAGCCTAACCATATTTACTCAGAAGGAAGCCCTATTGGGTTCAGTGGGACTTACTCCCAAGGAATTGTGCTTAGACCTTTGCTTTAGAATTGCATCCTATAGCTGCCACTGGTTTAACTTCCCCAGCTTGGTGACCTCCAGATATATTTATTTATTAATACATATATACTGCTTGAGCCATGGAGGAGGAGAGGCTTTTGAGCACCTCCTCTTTATTGGTGGCCCATTACCATCTAAAGGCTTCTTGGTTTTGGCAGGTCTGATCTCTGTGTGATTTTTTTTTTTTTTAATTTCCGTCCTGCCAGGGATTGATCAGAAAGTCCAACGATGTAAATGTCTTATTGCAGGCCTCAGAGCTGGATTACACTGCAAAAGTCTTCAGTTAATGAATAATGCTGTATTTATTCATTATACCACCTTTTCCCATCATGCTAGGAGACTTACAAATACTATTGCACAATAATATTTTTCCCGTATTTTTGTTTTGTTTTGCTCCTTCTGGAATGTTTTATTTGCTTTTGTCTCTTTTGTTGCATTTGCAGCTGTTATGTTGTATGATTTGTTTTTTAAGATGCAGGTTGTTAGTTGCTCTGGAATGGAAAAGCAGGATGTTAAAACTCCCATAAGTAGCAAACAGATAAATGGAACCTCCATTTCCATGAGCAGTATAGTTCTGAGCGCCAGCTTTTGGGAGAAAACGCTTCCAGAGGCGCCCAAACATTAGCTTTCTAAAAGAGGCCCACCAAAAGCAGGCCAGCTTTTACTCAGCAGTAAGTCCCACCGAGTTCAGGAAGGTGTAGTCGCAAGTAAATGTTCAAACAATTACTGCCTAAATAGACTTTTGGTTTGATCCAGTGGGATTCTTTTTTTTTAATTTTTATTTTTTGACAGTGCAATACTGAGCGTATCTACTGGGAAGTAAGTCCTGGGGAGCTCAATGGGCTTACTCTCAGGTAAGTGTGTATAGGATTGCAGCCTAAGTGTGCTGAAATGGGTGTGTTAAAATAAGGACACCCTCTCTACTCCTTCAGTGGCTGCCGGGATGGCAGAACTTGTGTTGAAAGACCAGCTTTCAAGCGATTGTGCGGTGGCAATATTTGTACAAACATACAAAGGGATCCGAGTTATATTTGCATTTTGTACGGTTATTTATGGGTGGGGAAGGGACAGAATAAGATCCTCTTGAGTGTGTGGGTGGGTGGGTGGGGGTGTGTATATAGCAGACAGACACTCACACACACACACACACACACACTAAAAAAAAGATTCATAAAGAGCGGCATTCATTCCCTCGGTCCAGGGACAACACAAAGAGGTTTCCCCCTTTACGGCAAACTCCAGCAGTTTCGGACTAGCCCCACAGGCCAGCCAGCCTTTTACGTTAGCCAGAGGCAAGCCACCCAAACTCGCTGACAGTCCGGGCAGCGCTCTGCGTACTTACTTGGGAGTAAGCCCCATCGAATGCAGCGGGGGCTCACTTTTTCAGGAAACACTCACGGGCTTGGGGCGCGGGGCCCGGCTCTGGCTGAGAACGCCGCTTACCCACGAGTATTCCCATGGCGCGAGGACAGGCGTGCAAGAGGACCTCGCAAGGATCGGGGCCGTGGCGGTGGCTTCTTGCAGCCGGCGAAAGAGCCGTCTCCCGGCCCGCCCCTCTCCTCCGCTTGCAAAGGACGAGCGAGGAGCGGAGGGTCGCGCTGGCAGCAGGCGCCCCGGCTCAATCCGGATCGCAATCCGGATCAGCCCTGTAGCAGCACGACCCAGCCAAGCAGGGGACGGGACAGCTCCTGCTCGCTGCTCCGCCTTCCCGACTGTGCGGTTCAGAGTGAAAAGGCGACGGGGTGGCTCCCAAAACTCACCCGGCGGTTTAACGCTTTCCTCTCCGGCGGGCACCCCGCTCCGGAAGGGCCGGGATCCGCACACCGCCCCCGCCTGGCCGGCTCCCGCGTGCCTGGGGGCGAGCGAGACGGGGGCGCAGGTCGCGCCCGTGGACACGGCTGGGCGGCGGCGCGCGGCCAGCGGGAGGCGGCGCGGCGGGATCCCGGGCAGGCTTACTCGGGAGGAAGCAGCCCCAGCGGAGGCGGGCGGCTCCGGGGTCAGCGGGGCTGTGCATCCGCTCTGGGTTTCAGCCAGAACGTTGAAGGAGCTCTCCAAGGTGCGGAACCCAACCCCCCAAACGGGTTCAGCACCTTGGAGAGCTCCTGCGGGGTTCGGACTGAAGCCCAGAGCGGATGCACAGCCCCGCTGACCCCGGAGCCGCCCGCCTCCGCTGGCTCCCGCCGTGTCCGGAAGGATGTGTCCGCTCCCCAGAGGCGGAGAGACCCCGGCTCTAAAATCGGGGACAGGAAAAAAAATGGGGGGCAGCAACTAAGGTGCTTACTCGGAAGTAAACCAGAGAATGCAATGGGGCTACCTCCCAGGAAACCGCACAGGGTATAGACTTACCTTGGAGGTGAGCCCCGTAAGCACGCAGCACGCTTCCCTGGGATTTACATGTAACGCAGGTGGGTTGAGTTCTGAGTAAACAAGGCTGGCGATGGAGCGCTCTGGGGATTTTTAAAATTTTGTTTTAGGGGAGAAACTAAGGGGGGTCGACAGACGTTAATAAAGAGATGCGAACTGTGGAGAGGAGGGAAACTATTACTTTGCAAATAAATAAATAAATAAAAATTCTGGGAAGGATTGCCATCTGTCCAGAAAAAAACAACCCCGAACTCTTTCTGCTTCCCAGGCCTGCTTCTGTGCTCTTCTCAGAGCTGCAACGTCACGCCATTAACCAGCAGGTGAAACTTTTCGTGGCATTAAGAAGAAATGCAAATTTCTGCTTTGAAATGGCTGCAGAGATCAGGCGGCTGTTAAAACGCATAGCTGCAGGTGCTGGGGCTGGAGTTGGCCACCCTGCGCGCGGCTGGCTTTCGTTTGCGGCCCAGTTTCTAGACGGGAACAGGAGGCGCCATCCAGTCCCAGCGCGTAAATACCGCGGCTATCCTTTATTGACTCTCTCGCCAGGGATCCTTTTTCTTGCGCCAGTCTCAAGAGTGCAGGAGAAACAGGACCTCGCTCTGCACCGGATGCGGGGCTCCTTAACGGAGGGTGCGATCCCGCGCATGTTGAGACAGAAAAATAAGACCTGCACCTCCCGGCTGGCTGCGGAATGCTGGGAACTGTAGGACTCCTTCTGTCGAAGCATGCGTGGGTTTGCGCCCTTACTTGTTTTGTGGGGACTTGGCTTTTTAAATAGTTCTAAATTGTTCTAAATCTGTGTGTGTTTTAATTCCTGCTGTACGACGCCCTGAGTGTTGTTGCGGTTTTCAGAAAGGCATCGAATGGTGGTGATGGTGATGGTGGTGATCCTGCAAGACCAGAGACTGGAGCAAAAAAGCTGATCCCAAATCTATCCAGCTTTCCCCACCCTGGTGCCAGTGGAGGCGGGTGGCTCCGATTTCAGTGGGGTTGTGAATCTGCTCGGGGTTTCAGTCAGAACTCTAAAGGAGCTATCCAAGATGCTGAACCCAATCCCCAAAGCGGGCTCAGCACCTTGGATATCTTTACAGTTCTGGCTGGAACCCCAAGCAGCTCAACTCTCCACTGAAATCAGAGCCACCAGCCTCCACTGCCTGGTGCCCTCTAGAGTTGCAGTCCAACACAAAGAATCATGGAATAGCAGGGTTGGGAGGGGCCTACAAGGCCATCGAGTCCGACCCCTGCTCAGTGCAGGAGTCCAAGTCAGAGCATCCCCGACAGATTGAACGCCTCCAGTGTGGAAGGCTCCTGCACCTCCAGGTTTCCTTCTCCCATCCATGTCGACGGATGGGATATTTCATGGATAGTGCTCCTTCCGATTCCCAAATGATGATGTGGGGGGGGGGGGAACCGTTGCAAAGAAATAATGCGACAAGACACCCTAATGTTCCATCCTGCCCCGCATATATGCAGCGAGTGGCAACCCGAAGTGATGCCGCTTGTATTTTTCTGCCTCTATGACGCACAGGCAGCTCGCAACCTGCCTCCAGGCTACGTGTGGAATGATCCACTTTCCTAGTTTTCTCTCTCGCTCAGATGATGACGCCAGTTCGCAGGGGCAGGGCCCGCCTGCCCGCCTCCCCCCCCCCGTTAACCCCTTTGTTCCTGGAGCCAAGTTCGTTCCTGCCAATCAATACTTCCCTTTTCTTTCCTTTTGGTTTTGCTTTGTTCTGGGTTCCCGGCAGCGACGTGAAGACGCGCGCTGGAGGTTTCTCAAGGAGCCTGACGGCGGCCTTGGCTTCGCCTTTCTCTGCTGCGCCTGGGGTCGCCAACTTTCCAACCAGCCTCTGCTCCTGTGCTTTTAGCGGTGGTGTGACCTACAGACGCGAACAGGTAATGACGACGCTTCCATTCTCGCCTGCTGGCTTCTGCAGAAGTGGCTCTTAAAGGCAGAAAGATCTTTAGACGTTGTTTCCTGGTCAGGAGGCAACCCTGCCAGACTCGTCGTCGGAAAGCCCCCCCCCCGTTTTCAGGGTGGGGTGCAGCCGAGATGGAGGCGAGTTTGGCGTGGTTGCAGCTAGAGGATGGAAGGGCAGGGTCCTCGTCACGTAGAGGTTCCCAACGCTTGAACCAGCCACGGCGCCTGTACCCTTTCCCGGCGCTGTAATCTGCAGAAGGCGCTGCCTGAAAAAGCGAATGCTTGTTGGGGTTTGGCAAAGAAAAGGGAAAGGGGGGTGGAATTAGCACTCGCTGTAGGGATGAAGGGGTTAACTGGCAAGTCCGCTCCGCAGGCACGTTGGACGCTGGAGCAGCGGAGGCAGGTAGAGCTAAGCCGGATCCCCCCGTTGCGCTTGCGCGCTCCACATCGGATAGCGGGGGGGGGGGGAGGCAGGGCGAAAGGAGAAATGCAGCCAGCCCTACCACCCTAATGGCAGAGAGCGAAGCGGATCTCAAGAGCCTCTTGTGGAGGGTGAAAGAGGAGAGGGCAAAAGCTGGTCTGAAACTCAACATTAAAAAAACTAAGATCATGGCATCCAGCCCCATCACTTCCTGGCATATAGAAGGGGCAGAAATGGAAGCAGTGACAGATGTTACTTTCTTGGGCTCCAAGATCACCGCAGACGGTGACTGTAGCCATGGAATTAAAAGACGCTTGCTCCTTGGGAGGAAAGCTATGGCCAACCTAGACAGCATAGTAAGAAGCAGAGACATCGCCTTGCCGACAAAGGTCCGTCTAATCAAAGCTATGGTTTTCCCAGTAGTAACGTATGGCTGTGAGAGCTGGACTATAAGGAAGGCTGAGCGCCGAAGAATTGATGCTTTCGAACTGTGGTGCTGGAGAAGACTCTTACGAGTCCCCTGGACTGCAAGGAGGTCAAATCAGTCCATCCTAAAGGAAATCAACCCTGAGTGCTCATTGGAAGGACAGAGACTGAAGCTGAAGCTCCAATATTTTGGCCACCTAATGCGAAGAGAAAACTCTCTGGAAAAGACCCTGATGCTGGGAAAGACTGAGGGCAAAAGGAGAAGGGGACGGCAGAGGATGAGATGGCTAGATAGCATCACGGATGCAATGAATATGAACTTGAGCACACTCCGGGAGGGAGCGCAGGACAGGAAGGCCTGGTGTGCTATGGTCTGTGGGGTCACGAAGAGTCGGACACGACTGAACGACTTAACAACAACTTGCAGCTGAACAAGAGGCAGGGGCTTCTCGCATTACCTTGCCTCCCATCTCCCTCCCTTTGTTCTGCAACCTTTCCCTGAAATTGCAAGCTCTGCGGGGCAGGGGCCTGCCGTTTTGTTTGAGCGCCGGCGCCACCACGTTACAAAGGAATAGGAACGAGGGAAGCTGCCTTCCCCCAGGTGCTTCCAGACGGAGTACTACCAGTGAGAAGGCATTGCGCAGCTATTCTGTCTTTTCTTCCGTAAGAGAAAAGGCAGAAGCAGGAGTGGGAAAACACGGGAAGGTTGTGAGTTGGACATCATCCGGCCACCCATAAAAGTCCTGAATGGGGCCACAGAAGCCTCTTCTGAAAGCACCCCATGCCAGATGATTTGTCAGAGTACTGTGTCCGCTGGCCAGGAGTAGGAAAGCGTGTGGCCTCTAGATTGTTGTACTACAACTCCCATCACCCTTGCCAGTTGGCCATGCTGTCCAGGGCTGATGGGAACTGTAGTACAAAATGTCATGAAGGCCCCAGGTTTGGGAAGCCTGGGATAAATAGATCTCCCCTCTACAAACCATTTGTGTTCCCATTTTGTTTAATTAATATATGCATTCTATGGCATATATTTAGGCAGAAAGAAGTCCTACAACTTTCAGCTTCTTCCAGCCAGCCATGGTGGCTGGGGAATACTCAGAGTTGTAGGCTTATTTCTGTCTAAACATGCATAGGATTGCACCCTAAACTGATGTATCAATCCCAGGTTTGCTTTAATTTCCTGTGGTATGGAATATTCTCTCTCTCTCTCTCTCTCTCTCTCTCACACACACACACACACACACACACACACGGAAAATGCCATATAACTTTAAATGTGGACACGCACCACTCACTCGACTTCCTCCCCACCCTTAACTGTGTCTCACTACATACTGATGTATGTATAAAGGAATGAAATACTGAATATCTTCAGCAGGGCTGGAAAAAACCCCAGGCATCAGGTGCCCCAGGCTCCTAAAACTGAAAATGCAACCCTGTATAGATCATGGGCCTGAAAGTCAGGTGCTGCATCCCCAAAAACATGCATAGGATTATGCATAAACATGCATAGGATTGCACCCTAAACTGATGTATCAATCCCAGGTTTGCTTTAATTTCCTGTGGTATGGAATATTCTCTCTCTCTCACACACACACACACACACACACACACACACGGAAAATGCCATATAACTTTAAATGTGGACACGCACCACTCACTCGACTTCCTCCCCACCCTTAACTGTGTCTCACTACATACTGATGTATGTATAAAGGAATGAAATACTGAATATCTTCAGCAGGGCTGGAAAAAACCCCAGGCATCAGGTGCCCCAGGCTCCTAAAACTGAAAATGCAACCCTGTATAGATCATGGGCCTGAAAGTCAGGTGCTGCATCCCCAAAATTTGAGACTGGCATCTGTGGGATTTTAAACATTTCCCCCCAACCCTAAATCCAGTATGAGACACTGCCCCCAAGCGTACTCTTCCCAATCGAATGGGAACTTCTCCACCAGAAGACTTGCATAGCTGAGTACTAACCAGATTTAAAAACTGACAGATGAAGAGTTCTGTATAATTCAGAGGAAGCTGGTCCAACCAAATACAACCATTTTCCTATTTGGATTTGAGACTTGGCTGTAGAGAAATGTATCCGCCGTATCTCTCCATGTCTAAAATCTAAACTGATTTGCAAGAAGGAAAACCCCAGTAAATGCTCTGAATGTGGCAAGAACGTCTCACCTCATACAGTATAGGACTCAAAGTGAGGAGGATCTTCGTAAGCATCCCTTTTGCAAGCAGCAAACTGGTTTGAGCCAGAACTGTATCTTCTGCATCGCAAACCCCCCCATCCAAGAGAGAGACCCTACAGCTCTGGTAACCGCACAAATTTATCTCAGAACTCACATCTGCTGCAACAACACATCAGGACCAATGATGGGGAAAAAACCCTCTAAATGTTCTTATTGCAAGAAGAACTTTAAACTTTCATCGTCCCCATCACGTGAGGATTCACATGGGAAAGAAGCCTTAAAGTGCAATAGTTGCAAGGAAAGCTTCTGGTGGTGCTCAGGTTTGATTCAGCACCAGAGAATCCACATGGGAGAGAAGCCTTATACATACCTGGTGTGTGGGGAAAGCTTCACCATGCGCTCCACCCTTGTTAAACATCAGAGAATCCACACTGGGAAGAAACCTTATAAATGTCCAGAGTGGGAGAAAAACTTTAGCAGCAGCTTTCTGGTCATTCAGCACCACAGGATCCACATGGGTGAAAGGCCTTACAAGTGCTCCAGGTGTGAGAAAAGCTTCAAATGGATCTCTGGACTGGCCTCACATCAGAGAATCCACATTGGCAAGGAATTTGATTCGCCATGGAGGAACTGATGTAGGAGCTTGTCTCTACATGTGTCGAATGTGGCAAATTGTTTATCCATAGCGAGACGCATCGTCAGCACCACAAATGTGAATGCAAGCACAAGTGAATATAGGAAAGGAAACCATTCTGATTTGTTTATTAACCCTGCTTTTAAAAATGAAGTTCTGTTGGCTGTAAAGGAGGCAAAAGCAGGGAGAAAGAACCCTATGAAAAAGACAAAAGTTCTCTTCTAAACAGAGAGACCCCTGCCTTGCATAGCCTCTTGGTGGAAATAGCAGCAACCAGGAAGATCTCTTCCCGGTGGGTTCAAAACATGCACTGCATGAAGAAGTACCCGTTCAGTGTCTTCACACTTTCTGATGGTGAAGGTTGTTTCTCCTTTGGAATGTCCTGATCATCAGAAGAATCAACTGTTCTGACTGTGGGAAAACTCCCACTTATATCAACGCCAAGCACTTACTTGAAAGCCAGTTTCGATACAAGCCACACAGGTTCTCTGTATCGTGACACGCCAACCCTGCCCTTTTAGGAACTGCAAATAAAGACTTCCCCGTGAGCTCAGGCTGCCCTGTGCAGTGCAGTCTACAGTCTATGAACGCTGCGCGGTGCATCAGACTAGGAGCCCTTTTTTGGTACAAGCAGGCAGCAAAACCTGGAGGTTTCATGAGCCGCTCCCAGGAAGCAGCTGGCTTTGGAGAGGGCAAATGGTGTTTCGGCCAGCCACAAACCCAAATTGCTCAGGTGGACCAGCACAGCTTTCCTCCAAAGAAAGCCACCCCCAACCTGGTGCTCACCCATCGTTCCCAGCCAGCATGGCCACTGGTCATGGGGACAATGGGAGTTGCAGTTCTACGCATCTGGAGAGCGCCAGGTCAGGGAAGAATGGCCTCGGACAAAGCAAGAATTGCGGCGGGCTGGTTGCGCCTGCTTATCTGGGATGTGCCCGGTCATATCACCCCGTGGCCTGGCACAAGTAGGATTGCCGATTGTTCAGCCGGCTCCTGTAGACGTGCCTTTAACAGCGACGTGATGTACGGGCATCAGCTGGTGAGAATACTTATTTCAAGCTGTGAAAAGCCTGACCTGCTGATTTTCTGCATGGTGGTGGTGGTTTTGAAACAGGGGCCCTCATCATTTATGACAGCTAGTAAGTCACAAATCAATATGGGCAGGTGGAATATACCAGCTTGGCCGTGCTGCCCCTCCAAAAGCATAATTTAGGCATTTTAGCTTTGTTTATTAACAGGTGGGGTGGGTTTCAGATGAAGGATGGACCCATACACACTATATGTTTAGTTACAAGCATGAGGATATTGACATACATGTTGCACCCAGAATTGCACTCGTGCATCAATAAAGAACGCTAAAACGGATCAATTCTGCTCTTGGATGGGCAGCAGAACCACATCTGCAGATTCCACTTGCCTGGAATATTTCATGACTTATTAGCTGTTGGCCTCTGACTTCACAAGGGGGCACATGGCACAGAATGTTCGTCTTGGCAGCATCTCCGTATCTCCTCTGACATCTAGTTCAACACAAAACCTTTTTGGTTGTATCTTCTCTGAGAATTATTAGTAGAAGTATATACACTTATTAACTCTCTTTTTTTAATGAAGAAAAAATTATTCTGACAAATCTATTGCCACTTCTTAGGGAATCTTTTGGGGTCTTTTTGCTGGCATTTGTTTTTTCTAACATACAATTGATACTCTACCCTTCATTTATGACGCAATCCTGTACACGTTTAACAGAAAAAAGTCCTACAACTCCCAGCATTCCCCAGCCAGCTTCTTTTCTGTCTAAACATGCATAGGATTGCACCGTAAGTTATTTAGGCAATTTAAATAGAAATGTATTTTCCTCCAAAAAAAAGGAGCCACTCAAAGCAATTTACAAAACATTAAAACATAAAAAAACAAACGCAACAGCTAAAAGCAGCAGCAAAGACAAAACTTACAAAGAACCAAATTAGCAGCCAATACGTAAAATTAAACAGAGGCAAGTGCTTGTTTAAAGAGAAATTGCTTCCAGAACTTGGATAAAGAGGACAACAACCTAACTCCGCCGGGCAGGGAGTTCCACACTCGGGGTGCTACTACTGAGAAAGCCCTCTTGTGCGTAGCCATCAGCTGGACCTCCAAAAGCGCGGGTACAGGCAAGTGGGGAAAAACAACTCTGAACAAAGTTTAAGAATAGTCAGCCAAGATTATACCAGCTACTAGCCCATTCACAAATGTGAACCAAAATGAGTCCAAACTCAGCACTTGCATGAAAAAAAGCCCCACATTATATTCTTCCCCCACCACCATCACTGCATGTGCTGTATAAAAAACCTGAAACTCTCCATAATACTCCATGCATCTGATGAGGTGGACCACAGTCCACGAAAGCTTATGCCAGAATAAACTTGTTGGTCTTGAAGGTGACACAAGACTCTTCCTTGTTTTCACACTATTTAGTGCTGCATATACCAGCCTTCCCCAACCTGGTGTCCTCCAGATGTTGGGCTACATCTCGCATGATTCCCCCAGACAGGTCTTCATTAGAGAAACAACGGGGGTGGCGGTGAGGTGAGCAAATTCTCTGCCCGAATAATCATTTCATGCCCTCAAAAGTTTTTGAAATCCTATGCATGCTTAGACAGAAAAAAGTTCCACAATTCCCAGCAAGCTCTAGCCAGCTGTGCTGGTTGGGGGATGCTGGGAGTTGTAGGACATTTTTCTGTCTAAATATGCATAAGGATTGCCCCTTAATCTAACCTCCCCCGACCCCCGATGCTGAAGCCTTACCGTAGGGTTGCCAACTTTTTTTTCTGGTGGGGTGCTGCACCTTTGAATTTCTGCCTGTCACGTGGCTATGTAAGGCACAAGAGCCATGCCATGGGGGCTGGGGCAGTGCAAGCTCTCGTTTTGGGGGGCCCTTAAGCAAGAAGCCCTCGACAAGGCCTCCGCTCCACGTGCCACCCCCCCACCACTGTCCCTACTGCCCATGCCCTTGCGCTCTCCTTCTAGGCCCAATACACACAACCACCTGGAAGGAGAGTGGCCAGGAAATGGCAGTGCAGCGCCAACTCCTGACTCTGGTCACGGCGTGCCTGCCTGGAGATGCCAGGCGAGCAGGTAGCAACAGCAAGGGCAGAGAAGCACTAGGGCCAGGAAGTTCCGGGAGACAGCAGGAATGCCCCTGCCTGGGTGTGGGCCTTAGCGGATGCCCAACAAAGCCGACCCTGGTGGGAGTGGGGGGAGGAAGAGGAGCATTAAACACCCTTTCAAACAAAGGAAAAAATGAGCGGTTTGGCCAACTGGCAAGGAAACGGGTGAGCCCAACCAGGAAGACGAGCTGCAGTGGTAAAACGTACCAAACTGGGAAAGGAGGTCAAAGTCCTCCAGAGATCCTCCAGACGTAGGGGCCTGGCTCCTGGAGAACAGCAGTGAGAAAACAAGCGGCTCCGAAGTCTGAACGCTTCTGGCCACAGTTATTCCATCCCGGACTACAGTTTGGACAAAGCACCATTGCTGGACGAACCATTTCCGACTTGCTTGCCCTCGTACCGCCTTCTTTGACTGTTCTACTTCCAGCTGCTCCTCCCGGGGAGCTGAGAGGATGAGAGCTCTGGTGGCAGGTGCTTCTGAAATGCGAGAAGGGGAGATGGAAGCAGGATGCAGACTACACCTGGGGGTGTGGGGCCACTAGGCATGTTGCAGTTATGACCACGGCTTGGCTGTGCAGTGAGTAGGGAAGGTGGCGTGGTCTGATAAGGCAGAGGCAAAAGCCAGAGCGTGCCTGGGGCAAGGGGCTGAGGATTCGATGCACGAATGGGATTAGCTAAGGTAGGGGCGGAGAACCCTTTTTATGTTGAGGGGCACATTCACTTGGGGAAAATTTCTCGGGGGCTGCATAGCAGGGACGGGCAGGGCCAGAGCTGGCAGTGCAAGAGCCATTTTCTTTTTGCCACACCCTTTTTCTCTCCCACTCTCTCCTCAGTCCCTCGCCCCTGCTCCCCATGTGACAATTAGGCTTAGGAAAAAAGGTCCCATTCACATAAACGGGACCTTTTCCCTAACCTGATTGCCGCAGGGGCTGGGGCAGGGCCATGGAGAAAGACTCAAAGGCTGTGCGGGCCAGCAGTTCCCCGTCCCTGGCCTAAAGTGAGGGTTCCCCAGGGGTTCTTCATGTGAATGGTTATCCTGGGATAAGAGCCTGGGAGCTCACGCTATGCTCTGATTGTTAATTTTGCCAGTTTCAGGGGCAAATCAATATAGGAAGTGAGATGAAGGGAGTCAGAAAACAAGACCAGGCTCTCTTTCCTCACGTCCGTTTTATTCCAAGTGGAATAAATGGGTTTATTTACGTAATAAATGATCTAAGTTAGAGGTGCAAAAAGTGCAGACTGGAGGAGCCCCCCACCCCCTGAAAAAATGGGGGGCGGGAGTAAAAATGCCCTAGCAACAGGCTCTATGGTTCCTACTATAGATGCTTTATTCCTAGAGCATCCCCAGCACACCTTAGGAAATTGTGTTTGAAGGCTCCTGTTGGCTTCCTAGGAGGCTCTAGGAATGGGGCTTCTACGGTATGAACCATAGAGCCTGTTCCTACAGCATTCTTCCAGCGGGGGTCCTGAAAAGTTTGAGCTGGCAGAGAACCTTGGATAGCTCCTTTAGAGTGCTGACTAGTTCTGACCGAAACCCGGAGCGCATTCACCGCCCCACTGATGTGAGAGCCATGCCTTTTCTACTTTTCCCTGCAGGAGAGATCTGAAACGAGCTCTTACCTTGCTTCCGCATGCCTGGGCCAGGTCCTCCTGGAAGCTGCGGAGATTGTCCAGGCTGCCTCTGAAGTACATGGCATTTTCTGCCTGCAGCTCTCGGATTCGTCTCCGCAGGTGATGCAGCAGCTTTGGGGTGCTGAAACAGCGTTGGCTGGAGAAAGGTGCTCCATGCAGCGGTGGGGCACACGCAGAGTGCGGGTGGAGGTATCTGTTCCAGGCCTGTGGAAACCGGGGGAGGGGGGAGGAAGAGGGAGAAAGCTGTGAAATGTGTGTCACCTGCAGGACGGACAAGGACCCGGCTTTGGCACACCAGGACCAAGGTTCCACAAGCACATGCCTTGGCTCAGAGGGGAAAGGTACAGAAGACGAGAAGCCAGAAGTGAGAAGCCAGAAATGAAAGTGTGGTTGGGGAGGGAGGGGGAAGCTGGGAAGTCAGCCAATGCAGGGAATTCCTTCCCCCTCCTTACTAGCGATGGACAAATCTGTCAGCCCCAGTTTCTTTTTTTTTACAGCCCCGTTTCTGCAGCAGTTTGCAACTTTTTAAGTCCACACAATTTTTGTGGACTTTTAAGTCCACGAAATTGCGTGCACATTTTTCCTAGCTTTTGCATGCAATCTTGACTAATATATGCATTTTTGCAAGCATTCACCCTATATAATGCTGTTTAAAGGCTTTCCCCACTAATATAAACATTTTCATGTGAACCTTTCCCCAATATACACATTTTAATGCATTAAAAAAAAAAATAGGTGAACTGCATTGCAAAATTCAGAGAAGTGTGACTACTGAAGCATAATTGCATTCTGGTTTGCATATCAATTCATTTGGGGGGACAAGCCCATGTCCCCCACCTGCATCTCTATGGCACAAGCCCTGTTTACCTGGCACGGGCCACGACCCAAAGAACTGTAGTCAGTACCAAAACAAGGAAAGGCCTGTGTCTGAGGCTCCCAGGTATCAACCACAGTCCACAGGAGGGAACAAAGAACCGTGTCAGAAGTAACCAGGTTCTGCTTTCAGACAATGGAATTATAACTCTAACTCAGCCTGATGCCCCATCCTGCCCCCCCCCAGTATTTTGCTCTTCAACTCCCATCAACCCCAGCCAGCATGGCCAATAGACAGGAACGCTGCGAGTTGTAATCCAAAACATCTGGGGAATGGTTCCCCAAAACAGGCTGGGGAAGGCAGCTCTAGCCCAACTCTATGGTATAAGCAGTTTTTGAAGCCTCTGGGCAACTTGTGGCCCTCTGGATTTTTTGGCCTACAACTCCCATCAGCCTAGCATGGCCAATTGTGAAGGATGATGGGAGTTGTAGGCCAAAACATCTACAAGTTGCCCAGCCCTGCTCTAGACAATGTGGAGTGCCTCCTTCCACTTATTCCCCAAACAGCCTGCCAGTCCCTACAGAGTCACATGGAAGCAGCGGCCCAGGGGGGCAGGGAGGATTGGGGCCCAGAGAGCAGGCCTATTGCCACCTCTTGCACACTGCCCAATAGGGAAGGCCCACAAAAACTCCCCCAAGCCCTCATTCCCCTATACCATGGAGAACTGTCCAATTTCTGACTCTGATGTCTCCAAGTTCCTATGGAAGTCTGTGGGTTTGTCTCTGGAAAGGCACCTGCAAGGGAAGAAAAAGAGGGAGGGAGACAAATGCTCTGAGTAGCTGAGTAGAACGCAGCAACTTCATCTGGGCCTGGGCTACTCAGCCCCAAAGCCTGTTCCGAATGCTTGAGCGCCACCATGGAACACCAGAAGACTGCCTGTAAACAAGTGCAGAATGCCAGTACTTCACCAATACATACATTGCGACATTCAGCGCCAAATATCTGGGCTTAAGGAGTTAGTTTCTAAGTCACCCGGCACAGCATCCAACACCTCTTTTTAGAAATTAATTTCTTCACTTGCTTGCTCTTCCATAAACTTGCAAATAGCAATGACATTCAGGCTGCACAGCTAGTTAAATATATGGTGACCAGGCAGAGGGGCCTTTTTGGTTGTGGCATCCTGTCTGTCCTTTATAATGGCTCATTTAAAGCGGCCATGTTTACAGGCTCAGCCCATTTTATTGCTTCCTGATGATCTGAGCTGGAGGATTAGAGAAGAATAGCCACTCTAATTGGCTCCATGTCGGTTTCTCTTCCTGGAGTGGGAAGCCTTAAATTACTGGTTTCTTCTCATTAAGTTAAAAAAACCAAAAAAATGGGAAAGAAAACACACACACACACACCCTGCCAAATTTTCCAGAAATCCATGAAAAAATGTCAGAAACAAAACCCAAATACTGGCTTTTTCCTCCAAAAAGTATCTCTCACCCCGACCCAATTTTTTCCTGGTTTTTTTCTAGGCCTTCACATTTTTACCCCTCCTTTCCCAGTACCACAGGGTTACTCAGGGCCCATCTTGTCCGGAGGGGAAGAGAGATCTGGCATATTAAAATCCCTGTAGGTTTCCTGTCTTTCCTGTGGAATTACACAGTTGTTATTGATGATTTTTTATTTTTTAAAGTAAACCGCTTTGTGAGGTTCGCCCGAAAAGCGGTATATAAATACCTCAAAGAAATACATAAAGGGACTTCCTGCTTTCTTGGGACACTCACTTCTCCAGCTCGGTGTCCAGCTCCTCCTGAAACTCGCTGGCCATCACATCCTTCCAGGGGGTCCTGTTCCTCTGGAGAGCCTGCAGCTTGCGGTCCTTCTCCTGCAGCTGTTGGCGGAGCACTGGCTCTCCCTCCGCCCTGGCCTCCTTCAACCAGCTGCGCTGCAGGGTGGCAACGTCTTTCATGTGCTCCTGCAGGGGAACCACATTTGATCAGTGGAATCCCTCCTGCCACTCGCAAAGGAGAAGCAAAGAAGGCAAGCCTCAGCTGGTCGAGGGGCCCATGGGGCATGAGCCCCCAATCTATTTCACAGTGCCCTGAGTGTCATCAGAGCCAATCGGAGGACTTTTTTCTCATCTTAATTGCCATGCAGGAGGTGATTTTCAAAGAGAGTTGTAGCTGGGAAGGGTTAACTCCCCCCTGCCCACATGCTGCAACACCAGATCTCTCCCTGCAGGGCAATTAAGAAAATCCTTTTTTCCATTTGCTTGGGATGATCTGGGCCATGGTGCTAACTGAACTGAAGAATTTATTTTATTTGGGATTATTTGAATGAGAAATGTATTGGCTGCCTTTGCCTCCTGTGAAACTTAAACACATCTTCATAATTATTTCTAAATTTGCACACGTAGATATAATTTTGCATATACAGACTTGACACTGATTTGTGTCCTATGGGCCCAGGCCCCGAATCCTCTAAGTGTCTAGCAATAGCCCTGGGCTCAGACTTGGTCAGTACTGCTACAGATGCTGGCTGGCCTTCCTTTTGTCAGCCTGATAGTCCAGGATGATTGGTTGATCAAGAAGAGGTCATGACAAGGGCTGGTCTCTTGATAGCTGGGGCTTGCTCTTTAGCTTTTGGAATGAGATACCCAGCAGAGTTTGGAGAAGAAAACACACTTCTCGCTGAAGGGATGAGGCAGAAAAGTAGCTAAATGCAATCTGAAGAGTTTTCTAGCTGCCTCACGGGTGATGGAAGTGATGGAAAAGTTGCACCTGATGGATCTCTGTCAAAACACTGTTAAAAGTACAAAGGTACATTAAAAAAAAGTGTGGTAGAATCTACCCAGTGTGATCTTACTTAACATGTAAACATCTTACAATTTAAAGTAACACTGTGGACGCTCCAGCAACATTTTTCTTTCTATGTGCACCTGTGGGTGGATGGTCTTTAAAACCTAACTGCTCATCCTGCAGATTAACAGGCAGATTCATAAAGCAAATTGAGCACTGGCTTTATTTACATGCCACCTGCTAACAGCTGTACGGAGCTTAAGGGGGGACTCACCTGGACCAACTGCTCCTTCAGGGCTTCTAGAGCTGACTGGCTCTCCAGGTGAAGCTGTTCCTGCTGCCGCTTCAGCTCTTGCTCCTGAAGCAACAGAAAAAAACATTGATGTGGGCTGGGTAATTAAACATGCATAGGATTGTGCCCTTAGACAGAAAAAGTCCCACAACTCCCAGCATTCCCGAGTTGTAGGACATTTTACTATCTGAACATAAGACCAAAAGAAGAGCCCTGATGCTGGACCAGACCAAGATCCACCCAGTCCAGCAGCCTGTTGACACAGTGGCCAACCAGCTGCCCACAGGAATCTCACAAGGAGGACATGAGTGCAGCAGCACCCTCCCACCCATCTTCCCCAGCAACCGGTGTACAGAGGCAGACTGCCTCTGGTGCTGGAGGTGCACATAGGCATCAGGCCCAGGAGCCGTGGGTGGCCTCCTCCTCCAGGAATGTGTCTCCTCTCCTCCCCTTTTAAAGCCATCCAAATGGGCGGCCATCACTGTGTCTTGTGGAAGTCAGTGGTGGCTGGTGACCCCAGTTCCGGAGGGGCAGTAATTCCATTCTGGGTTTTAGTTACCACCAGCCCAAACTCTAAAGGTGCTACCCAGGTGTTGAACCCTATCCTCAAAATGCATGCAGCAACTTGGATAGCACCTTTAGAGCTTTGGCTGGTTGTAACCAAAACCCAGAATGCAAGCGTAGCCCCTTCAGAACTGAAGTCACCAGCCGCCCACTGGTGGTAGCGAACGCCATAGTCTGACTCTGTGCTGTGTGAGGAAGCCCTTCCTTTCATCTGTCCTGAATCCCCCACCAGTCCGTTTCATGGGATGACCCCCTTTGGGTTCTAGTACCATGAGAGAGGGAGGAAAATGCCTCCCTAGCCACATTCTCCACACCATGCATAGTTTCGTAGACCGCTACCATGTCTCCCCCTTCCCTCCTCTTTTCCAAGCTAAACAGTCCCAGCTGTTGTAACCTTCCTGCACCGGGGAGTTGCTCCAGCCCCCAGATCATTTTGGTTGCCCTTCTCTGCACATGCACAGGATCAGTCCCTGGCTTCCGTTGGAGCCTTTGGGTAGCCAGATGTGGAAGAGGAGGGGCTCCTGCATGCAGCTGCACCGGCCTGGATCTCCCTCTTCTACACTACTGCAAAAGGGGCAGGCGCCTCTCCTCTCTGCGCCTGGCCTCCCTACTTAGAATGGACACCCAAGGCTGTCTTCCACAGAGCCCGCCTGTGGGGTCCACCTCGCTCCCTGTTGCCCATTCTGAGAGGCAGCTGCTGTCCAGGGCCTCGGGCAGTTTTTTCCCCCGTCCCCCCCATCCCCCCCGTTCCCCCCCCCCCGCATCCCTGCAACTCAAGAACTTTGAAATGGAGATACTAGGGAAGTTTCCCCAACCTCCTGCTGGTTTGAATGATGGGAATGAATCATTCCCAGCAGGAGGCTGGGAATGATGGAATGATTGGGAGCTTCCCCAACCTCCTGCTGGCTGGGAATGATGGAAACATCTGAGGGGCACCAGGTTGGGGAAGGCTGCCCAGGACTGGAGGTTCTGCATTACAGCCTCAACTGAACCAAAGTGGTGAAAAATGCCATCCCTCCCCTTCACCCCGCAAGAGCCACCACACAAGGCTCAGGCAGTAGCCACAAGCCCAGGAGAAGGGGACGCCAGCCTGGCCCGGCAGTCTTCCCAAGCCTGCCTCCTGGCCTGCTTCTGGCCAGACACTGGCAGCTCCGCTCCCCTCACCTTCTCCCTCTGGACCCGGCGGATGCTGTGCTGCTGCATCTCTGCCTCGTGCTGCAGCTCCTGGAGGTGGCGCCGGGTGTCTTCGCACAGCTCTTGCAAGTCCTGGAGGGCCTGGCTGGGGGAGGGTGGGGCTGGGCTCCTTGGGAAAGACAAGGGGAGCCCGAGATGGAGGCGAGCCTGTGCCGATCTTCCGGGAACTTGATGTCCCGTTGGCATCCAGAGTGACACTATCACTTCCTCTGTGCCAAGGGTGGGCAACTTGCGGCCCTCCAGACGTTTTGGCCTACAATTCCCATCAGCTGTAGCCGGCACAGATAAACCCTGAGCGGTCACAGGAGTTGTAGGTCGCAACCTCTGGAGGGCGACAAGGTACCTGCCCCTGCAGTCTGTGTGAATCTGCCACGCACACAGCAAACCCGCAAACAGGCCCACGAGAGCCCTGCTGCGGGCTGGAACACCGCCAATGGCAGATCTACACCCACGGCGCTATCCGTGGCTATAACTGCCCCTGCCACCCCCCGGGCAGGGGTGTTTTGCCAGTCTTGACGGAAGACGGCGCCAGAAGAATGGAGCAAGTGCGCGGGAAAACAAAGGGAGAGAAAAGATAAGAGGCTACGGATTGCAGCAGGCCCATAAAGAGCAGAGCATACATTTCAACTGAACGTGTTGAGCGGGGACGGGCAACCAGAGCCCTAGGCCTGACTTCAACAGCCCCCTGCTCTGGCAAGGGCGACCTGTCTGTTTCCTGGAAGCCTGCTGGATGGGGAGGAGGAGGAAGAGAGGGAAAAGGGGGCGGCAGAAAGAGAGAGAAAAGAGTGCCAGAAAGGGAAAGAGAAAAGGGGCGAACCACCCACTTTTGGCTCTGGCGCCACCAACCGCGGCCCCCGACTTATTCACCATGTGGGAATGCGGCCCTTGGCAGATAACAGGTTGCCCACACCTGACATTGCGGAGAAAGGAGCGAAAAGATATCAGAGAAACAAAGGGAGGGAGGAATGAAGTCGGGCCGCAAAGCTAAGGATAGGAGCAAGAAGGGAAGGGGCAAACTAGGAGGCAGGAGTGCATGTGAGAGATGGGATAAAAGAACCAGCTACATTCTACAGTTGGGGGCCAAGTCCTGTGTGAGCAGAAGGAGCACAACAACACGCCCCGTTTGCACTGAATCAACTTGTACCCATGCAACATCTGGGCCAGGCTGGGTGTGCTCGCCTTCTTGGGAAGCAGGTCCCGGAGCTGTTGGCACGCTAAAGTGATCTCCTGGGCCAGGGAGCGATCTGCCCATTCAGCATGTGCCTGAGATCCCCTCTCTCGGAAGGATGCCCCGCTCCGCTCTGCTGTCTGTTGTAGCTTCGCCCTCAACTGGTCCCTTTCTTGCATCCTTTCCTAGGCATAGAGAGGAAGGAACACTACAAAGAGCCTGTGTGGGTGGCCAGAGATTGTCGATGACCCAGCTGATCATTGCTATGATTTCTGTAGGGCCATTAATGTGGGAAGGCGTTGTAGCTCAGTGGGAGAGCCCGTGTTTTGCATGCAAAAAGCCCCAGGTTCAATTCCCGGCATCTCCAAGGAGGAGGGCTAGGAAAGGCTCCTGACTGAGACCCTGCAGAGCTGCTGACAGTCAGTGAGAGCAATATGGAGCTAAAGGGACCAGTGCTCAGAGTCCAGTGCTCTTCCTAATGCAGATCGCACTTTACAAAGAAGCAGCCAGTAGTCAGGGCCCTGCCCTGAGCAGCTCACGCGCTGAAGCCTGGCACAGGGGAGGGCGAACAGAGGGAGAAAATGCATTTCACCGTTGGTCATACACATCTGTACTTGGTCGGTCGGTCGTGGGGACTAGGGAGTTGTGCCAAGGGCTTAGTGAAAAGGTGGAGACTCCGTTAACTGCAACCCCCCCAAATTAGTATCTCCTCCAAACATAGACCAACGTTTTGTGCCGCTTTGTGCCACAAATACCGAGTTTTGTGCCACCACCCACAACTGTGTACTGGAACATCAGATGCAGGTCCATAGTTAACACACACAAAACCCAACATTGCGACATCACCTCAGAACCTATGCCAAAGTCTTGTGCTAGTTTCGGGTGGTGGCACAAAACTAGCACAAAACTTTGGCATATATTTGGAGGAGATACATGTTTGGGGGTTCATAGTTAACGGAGCCAAAGGTGGATTCTGAGGAGTGACTTGAAGCGGGGGGGGGAGAGAGAGAGGCGTAACGCGGCTGAGTCATCATCCTGAAGCCACCACCCTTGTTTACATGGGCCAGGAATCCGGGGTTGGTTTCGCCACAGGCTTCGTCCCCCTCACCTGCTCCAGCTCCTCCCGCAGCCTCCTCAGGGCCTCCGCTTTCTCCTCCTGCAGCACAGCCCGGAGCTCCTCCATTGCCACACGCTTGTCACACTGAAATGAACGGGCCTCGCTCTCCAGCTCCCGGATCCTCTAAAATGCAAACATGCCGGGAGAGATCTAAGGCCAGCCCCGCCCGCGCCCCCGCTCTTTCTCCTTTCTGTACGGCCAGGGTGGGAGCAAAACAAGCCGACTTCCACGGTCTCTGTTGATTTGCACGGGCCCTTCAGTCAGAAGAAACAGGCTGAGCAAAAGCGGAACAAGGTATGAGAGGTGGCAAAGAGATGGCAGGAGATGAAGCAGCCTGTACTTCCAGGACTGTGTGGAGATAGTGGCACAGCTAACACGGGGATGCAGCAGCCCAGAGGTAGGCCAACAACAGTCTTGCGTGGTCTGCCTCGGACTTCCCCAACCTGGTGCCTTTCAGATGCTGGCTCAGGGATGTTATGACATGCTTGGTTAAGAACTACAAGTCCCAGAGTTCCCTGTACATAGCAAGAGGGAAGAACAGCCAGGAGGGGAGAACAGCACCATAATCAGAGGTATTGATCCCAGGGGCAGTAGGAGCTACCGCTCCTTCTGGATTTGGAGGCCCAAAAGATTTTGATTCCGCGAAGCCAACATGGATTTGTCAAGAACAAGTCCTGCCAGACGAATCTGATCTCATTTTCTGATCAAGTCACCTCCCTTGTGGACCGTGGGAACGCTGTGGACATCATATCCCTCGACTTCAGCAAAGCTTTCGACAAAGTGCCCCATGATATCCTGATGAGCAAACTAGCTCGAAGTGGGCTAGATGAAACAAGGATCCGGTGGATCCACAGTTGGCTACAGAATCGGACTCAAAGAGTGCTGATCAATGGGACCTTCTCAAGCTGGGGAGAGGTAACGAGTGGGGTACCGCAGGGCTCAGTCCTGGGCCCAGTGCTCTTCAACATTTTTATTAATGACTTGGAGGAGAAGATGCAGAGAATGCTTATCTAATTTGCAGATGACACAAAATTGGGCGGGATAGCTAATACCCTGGAAGACGGAAACAAAATCCAAAGAGATCTAGATAGGCTGGAGCGCTGGGCAGAGAACAACAGAATGACATTTCATAGGGATAAATGCCAAGTTCTGCACCTAGGAAAAAGAAACCAAATGCACAGTTACAAGATGGGGGATACGTGGCTCAACAACACGACAAGCAAGAAGGATCTTGGAATTGTTGTGGATCACAAGCTGAATATAAGCCAACAATGTGATGTGGCTGCAAAAAAGGCCAATGCTCTTTTGGGCTGCATTAATAGAAGCATCGCTTCCAAATCCCGGGAAGTACTAGTTCCCCTCTACTCAGCACTGGTTAGGCCTCATCTGGAGTACCGTGCTCAGTTCTGGGCACCGCACTTTAAGAAGGATGCAGACAAACTGGAGAGGGTTCAGAGGAGGGCAACAAGGATGATCAGGGGACTGGAAACAAAGCCCTATGAAGAGAGACTGAAAGAACTGGGCATGGTTAGCCTTGAGAAGAGAAGACTGAGGGGAGATAGGATAGCGCTCTTCAAGTCCTTGAAAGGTTGTCACAGAGAGGAGGCCAGGATCTCTTCTCGATCATCCCAGAGTGCAGGACATGGAATAATGGACTCAAGTGACAGGAAGCCAGATTCCGGCTGAACATCAGGAGAAACGTCCTGACTGTTAGAGCAATACAACAATGGAACCAATTCCCTAGGGAGGTGGTGGGCTCTCCCACACTGGAGGCATTGAAGGCTGGACAGCCATCTGTCAGGGATGCTCTGACTTGGATTCCTGCATTGAGCAGGGGGTTGGGCTCGATGGCCTTTTAGGCCCTTTCCAACCCTACTATTCTATGATTCTATGATTTGTAAGGGTGCAATCCTATGCACCTTCAGATGGAAAAAATTACTACAGTTCCCAGCATTCCTCAGCCAGCCATGCTGGCTAGGGAACAGTGGGAGTTGCAGGACTTTTTTCCATCTAAATATGCATAAGATTGCGCCTTACACGTCCGCTTCACAAGTATCCTACAGGTCTTTTTGAGAATTTTCCTTGTGAAATACTGCATTTGGGGGGAAAAACTCGGGAAAGCCTACTTTGGAAAAAGGTATGAACTACCCCCACTTATCTTATAAAACTAATAATGTTTACACAAAATACACAATTGCAACTAATATTCAGTGAAATATGCATAGTCTTACAGGTGTCCTTCTATAGGGCATGAAGGGTTATGGCACCTAGTCATTTGTCTATCGAGGGTGAAGATGCAAGAAAAATTTACTTTAGAGAGATAATGAATGATTTTGCAATGAAAAAGGCCAGAAAAATAAAGCTTGAAAGAGAATTGGTCTGTTTGTAAAATGTTTGCAGCTGCCCTGGTTCATTAGAACAATGTTTAAATTATCAGAACATCAACGGCATAATACTTTTCTTAGGACCAGCCGAAATGTAACAAAACAGTCAGCAAGCTTTGTAGGACTCTTCTTCAGGCTGGGTGTTACGTTCAATCAAAAGAGGGCATGTTCTGGGGCCTGCTAGAAAAAGCCCAGTGCTGGCCATGGAGAGGTTTCAGAAATGACGGAAATGCGATTTCAGAATTAAAATAGAAACTTTTCTTTCATGACTCATAGGGCCGTATGAATGGGATGGGATCATGGTATACATGTGTGGGACAGGGCCCTTGTTACAAGTTTGTACTGCACCCCTCCCCAAAATGATGCTCAGGCCCTGTTTGCAGCAACCCCTCCCCTCCAGCACACAACACTGAGTGGGGCAGCTGGATGCACTTTGGGGCTCCCTACGTTGTAAACAGCTTCTTCTTCTTCTTCTTCTTCAACACATTGCTCCATGGGAATGTGGTAGAGGCTTTCCGTACTGGTCACCAGAACTGCCACTGGGAGTCCCTGGTGACTATCTAAGTCCAGGTGCACTACCTGTGCCCCCCTCCAAAAGTGCCTTGAACTGCCGCCCCGCAAGATTCCCTCCCGCCACCAACACTACTGCCTGCACTTTCTACTCCCCTCCCCAGAAATCCTCATACGGAGCACTCTCTTTCCGCCACCGGTAGCAGCCAGAAAGAACGATCGATAGCAAGATCGTTGCGGGGTGGTGGGGGCATGCAGATGCATGCTTGGCCGGCCCCCACACCATGTAACATGCAGCCCACAGGGCTGAAAAGGTTGTGCGCCTCTGATCCATGTGGACCCTTGAAACACATAACCCACCGCCGTCAGTGGCTACCACTAGCCCTGTTCAGGCGCTGCAGTGATCAGAATGCTCGCTGGCGCTCCCTTCACCACCTGGGCCGCCACCCTCCACGCATTGGGAGGGGAAGGCCTGCAGCGGGAAGGGAGCCCGCTGTCTGTGTGGACACTCTGCAGGCGGCCAGGGCTCCAAATTGCACAGGGAGCCTACACATGCAGAGCGCAGTTGTGGGGCCAGACAAGAGAGACCTGACGGAGGGCGTGGGGCCAGAAAGGGCATTGCCACGCTCCCCTCGCGGCCTGAAGAGGGCTCCTGAGCCCGTGGGATCCAAGCGAATGGCGGCTCAGCCCTGACCTTTAAACCGCTTGTGTATCAGAGGCCTTCACCTCACGGAGGCTGGCGGTTTCGTCCTGCAGAGCTCGGCTGCTCTCCCGCTCTTCCTCCAGGGCTTTCTGGAGATCTGCCCGCATCCTCCGGTCCTGCTCCTGCATGGCCTCGCACTGCATCTGGAGGGCAGCCCTGGCGTCGGCTTCCCATGTCTTCTTCTCCCGGAGCAGCGCGGTCTCTACCTGGGGACGGCACAAGGGCGAAACCAGGCTCGGGGCAGGGGACTGAGCCACAGAGGCTCCAGTCCTTGAGGTCCCACCCCCGCCTTGCATCTCAACGAGCCTTTGCATTTCGATTTCTTCCCCATCTTCTGAAACGCAGAACAGACGGGCTTGGCACAGGTTGGAGGCCCCAATCAGGGCCGGGCCTGGCTGTGGGGAGCGGAACCCGAATCTAGGCTGGGAAGGCGGTCGACTTGGAGCCCCGAGCACAGCAGGCAGAAAGCAGAGCTCCGTCGACCAGGACAGAGACAGGTTCCTCATCCTTGCACCAAGCTCGGCCAATCCGGAGGCCTCATCTTGCCTGCCGACCGTAGGGGCCGAAGGCTGCGCGCCCCTCTTCCTTTCCGAGGCTGAAGGTGGCTCCTTCGGACAGGCCCCCAGCCCAGGTGCCTTGACTCGAAGAGGAAGAGGGGGACGAGGGCCCAGCCAGGCGTTTGCCCTGGATGTCCGAATGAGGCCGGAATCCGAGCCGCACCAGGCCTCGGAGGCAATGTCAGCTCATGCTCTGGAAGTGCTGTCCCTCTGTGGCAGGAGCGCAGAACCGCTTCCTCCCCGAGGACCGGATTTCGTTTTGGAGAAGGTTTCAGGGCCCCCATTCCAGCGGTGGGCAGGGCCAAAAGCAAAAGGGGCGGGGCCGAAAGCATCAAAAATATCGGCATATTGTAGCTTAAAGCTCTTACTAAGGGCTGGGAGAGGCTTTTAGGATGCTTCCCTTTTAGAAGTGTGGGGGGGGGGGATGCACAAAAGCCAGGAAACCACAAATGATTGGTGTTTGGGGGAAAGGAGCGTAGCCTTCTGGAGGGCCAGATTTCTGCTCCCCTGCTTTACAGCCACTGTTCTGAATGCTACAGAGTCTATTCCTCGGATATAGCCCCCTCCCTGGGCTTGGCGCAGGTCAAAGAATGCGTTGGGTGGTTTCCCGGCTTTTCTGCAGTTCCCCCCCCCCATTTCTAAAACGTTGAAACGCCTCTCCGAAGGCCCAGCTGCTGGCAGGAAGAGTTTGAAGTCCAAATAGGCTCGGACTGCCGGCATTTTGGCCCCACCCCCTCGGCCCTTGGCCCCACCCACCAATGGAGTGCAGCCCCCGAGGGGGTCTCTGAATGGAACGCGGCCCTCGGGCTGGAAGAGGTTCCCCACCCTGCTGCAAGCAGAAGAAGGGGACGGTGTTCCCAGCTCTCTCGGAGTCGCCTTCTTCGTTGCACAGGGAAGGTGATGCGGGCTCCTGGACAGAAGAGCTGGAGCAGGGGCTAAACAGGCAGCCAGGTGCTTTGGGGGCCCATTGAAAGGCGCAAGAGGAGCGTCCCGGAGGAGATCGTGGGGTGGGGTGGGGTGGGGCTTTTCCCCGGACAGCAGTGGGGGCTGGGGGCTCCAATGTCCATGGGCGGTGCATCCGCTCCGGATTTCAGTCAGAACCAGTCAGAACTCTAAAGGAGTCCCTGAGAGTTCTGACTGAAACCCGGAGCGGATGCATCACCCCACCAACATCTGCTGGACAGTCCGGTCGGTGTTCACTGCAGGAATCAAGCCACGTGGACTGCAAGCTGGGTTTCCGTCAGCTCTGTGGACTTGCTTGGGAACCACGTGGATTGAGGCCCCACTGCCCCCACAGGGATGCCGGGACATCGGTTGATGCTCTGCCCGGACTGCCACGGCGCTCGTAGGGAGCAGGTTGTCCCGTGGCGTCTGCCCAGGAGTGCCGAATGCCTGGGGGCAGCGAGCCAGCATGCAGCTGCCACAGCGCTGGAGCCTGGGGAAGGCTAGTGGGGCCTCCATGCAGGAAGGATTTTCTCGTGGCCTGCAGACGGGGAGAGTAGGGATCCCCTCTGAGAAGCGGTGGCGGGAAGCAAGAATAAGCATCGTTTCAATCTGGGGCCTCGTGAGATTTAGGAGCGGCACCCGTGGAGAAAGGGCCAAGCCGGTACGCTCGTCGTGACGGACTGTTTCGAAGGCACTGCTCAGGGAAGGGGAAGGCGCAGGATGCACGGTGCACCTTACCATCTCCTTGGCCTCTTGCTTCAGCTCCCTGGCCTGCTGTTGCATGGCCTCCTGCCGCTGGACAAGCTCTGCATCTCGTTCCTGGGTGGAAAGCGGAAAGCCCACGGAATGAAACTGCTGGGTTCCGGAAGAAAGGAAGCTGCCTGATGGGCTCTAAAGTGGGGAACCTCAGGCCCAGAGCCAAGTCCGGCCCTCCTGGTTTCCCAGCCTGGCCTGCTGGGGTTCCCCACATAGCCCCGCCCCTTGTCCCTGGCTCCACCCCTTCCACCGAACCAATCCTTTGGTGGTTTCATGGCTTTTGTGCGTTTTCCAGAGGCAGGAAGAGTTTGAAGCTGCAGTATGTGGATATTTTTGTGTGCTTTGGCTCCACCCCTTTTGCCTGCAGGCCACGCCCACTGCTGGAATGCAGCCCCCAAGAGCTTCTCCGAAACGGAGTCCGCCCCTCGACCTGAAAGAGGCTCCCCACCGCCATTATGGGGAGCGAGGCCGCTGGTCAGTCTAGCGTCTCCTGCACTGACCGGCAGCTGCCCTGCAGGGCTTCAAGCAGGAATCCTTCCCATCGCTACCTGGAGATGCTGCCGGGGACTGAATCAGGGGTCTTCTGCATCCAAACCTGGGCTCTGCCCCTGAGCTACGGCCCCCCATGACTCAAATTGCCTCTCGGCTATGAAGCTCACTGGGTGACCTCGGACTGGGCGCTGCATCTCACAAACCCCAATATGAACTATTGTGGAGATAAAAGGGAAGACCTCTCCCAAGTGTAGCACCACCGCGAACTCCTTGAAAGAAGGGTGGGGGTACGCGTGTATCATCATCATCACCCGGGCAAGGGCAGCCCAGCCGCAGCCTGTGCCTCAAAGCATCCTGGGTAATTACCTCGACCATCTTGCGAAGGTTTTCTATTTCCTTCTGGCAGGTGGCTGCTTGCTCCTGAAAAGCGCTGGCCTTTGCCCACTCCACACTCTCTGCAAGCTAGGAGAGAGAAGTTAGGAAAAAGCCAGTCAGTTCTAACATGCAGGAGCGCATCCCCCCTTTGGGTTTCTCAGGGAGACAGCAGCCAGCTAGGGGCGAGCAGCTATGGCCAAATTTCCCGAAGATTTCTGCAATCCCTTTAAAACAAAAAAGGACTGCAAAAAGCTCCAAAAGGGTCTCTCCAAATTGGGAGAATGGGCATCAAAATGGCAAACACAGTTCAATGTAAGCACGTGTAAAGTCCTGCCCGTTGTGGCAAAACATCCCAACTTCATGTATACACTGATGGGATCTGAGCTAGCGGTGACTGACGGGGAAAGAGATCTTGGGGTTGTGGTGGGCAGCTCAACCCAGTGAGCAGCCACTGCCAAAAAAGGCACATTCCATGTTGGGAAATGAAATGAAAATAAAGCTGCCAAGATCATCCTGCCCTTATACAAATCTGTGGTGCAACCACACTTGGAATACTGTGCACAGTTCTGGTCACCACACCTAAAAAAAAAAGATATTGCGGAGCTGGAACAAGCGCAGAAAAGGGCAACTAAAATGATCAAGGGGAGACATGAGGGTCAGGGGAGACATGACAGAGGTCTACAAAATTATGCAGGGTGTGGACAAAGTGGATAGGGAGGGCTGTGATGTTCCTGCTCTGTGTTATTCTCCTTCCAGTTTCCACCTGTTGAAACTGAGGGGGGGAAATCCAGGATGTCTGCCTCAGCTTTGGCCAGTTGTCCTCACTGAATCCCAAAGCTTCACCCATTTACTTTGTGTCAAGGAGACACCCAATAGGTTAACTGGTTTCCTTTAACCAATACAAGACTCGGTTAACAGGAAAATAGACTCTTCTATTTGGTAGCGTTGACAACACAACCCAGCACGTAAGATTATACACACACACACACAAAATTTTATTAAACACAAGAAGAGTTATATATATATATTATTATTTAATCATCCTATACTTACTCCTAACCTACCTACCCCTTCTAAACCCTTCTCCCAAAACGCCACTCACTAGACGTAAATTCCCTGAATCCCTCAACCCTCTCCGACCGTTAAACTGTGAGTTCTCTCCATTTAAACCCCTCAGAATTCCCCCACTCACAAGTCCCACCACCACCTTTCACTCGCACACCAACGTTCTATTAATTGTAATTTACCTGCATTACTTTTAAAATTCAAACACAAACATTGCATATGTTACAGAGACATTTTTCTCCCTCCCTCATCATACTAGAACCCGGCATCATCCCATGAAGATGAATTGTTAAGAGATTCAGGACAGGTAAACAAAAGTACTTCACACAGCACCTAGTTAAGCTATGGAATTCACTACCAGAAGATGTCGTGATGGCCACCAATTTGGATGGCTTTAAAAGGGGACTGGACAAATTCTTAGATGATAAGGGTATCGATGGCTACTAGTCCTGATGGCTGTATATTACCTCCAGGATCAGAGGCAACAGGCCTCTGTACACCAGTTGCTGGGGAACATGGGCGAGAGGGAGCTATGGCACTCACGTCCTCCTTGTGGGTTTCCTACAGGCAGCTGGTTGGCCACTGTGGGACCAAAACGCTGGACAAGATGGACTCTTGGTCTGACCCAGCATAGCTCTTATGCTCTTATACCTATGAAGGGGTGACTTTGAAAAATGATAGCCAGGACAGAGAGTGTATTGATGTACTAGCAAATGGATCCAGCTTTGCCAGGGTTGGAATTGCTCTTAGAGTGAGACAGCGGGGTGTTCAAGCAAACGTGCACGGCTGTCAGAGGTGGACACCTTGTGCCTGCCCTGTCTGAGTAAAGCCACAGCCGCTGGCACCCCTGCCAGGGTGCACTGCCACAGCCCCCTGAGAGAGAGGTCTCCCCACACCATTCCTCTGAGGGAACATCTTGTACACCGATGCTTTCAGCCCCACGGCAGTGAGGAGTGGCAGGCTTCTAACTCTCCCTTGGCCTACGATCTTCCCTGGCTTCAGAATGTATGGACTGCAAATCTATGGGCTCCTTATTTATTTATTTATTTATTGCATTTATACCCCGCCTTTCTCCCTCTCGCAAGGAACTCAAGGCGGCTTACATTCTCCTCCTCCTCACCGTTGTATCCTCACAACAACAACCCTGTGAGGTGGGTTGGGCTGAGAGTCTGTGACTGGCCCAAAGTCACCCAGTGAGCTTCCATGGCCAAGTGGGGACTAGAACCCGGATCTCCCGGCTCCCAGTCCGTCACTCTCACCACTACACTACACTGGCTCTCCTTAGGGAGGGAAGCCTGCCCCTTGTGGCTGAAGACGGGCAGCAGGCTTGAAGCACATGTACAATGAGCTAATGGCACGAGTCCATGGGGGTAGCTGGCATGGCCAACTATCCAATGCAGGGCGGGTGAAGCACAGAGGAGATCTTCTCCTCCGTGCTCTGGCTGCTCTGCATTTGTGGCTAGACAGCTGATTTCGGCTATCTAACCAGGGCTCCTCCGAGTGTGGGGGGGAGGCTGGACGGCACATAGGAAGCACTGTACCGGCGCTCCTGCGATCCCCTCCCCACCCCCAGGAACTGCCCTTTTCGGCTGCTCCACACGGCTCTTACGAGCACGGAGCTGGGGACAAACCGCACCTCCTACAAGGCAGCGGAGGAAGGGGCGCAGAATGAATTTCTGGAAACCGAGCTCAGAGTGCCAGCTCCATGCTCGGCTCCCAGAAACTGAAAAATCCTATGGCCATCCAGCCGCTATCTAGCGGCCTTAGGAATGTGCCCTGATGCATTTAAAAAACAGAGTAAGCCAGATTTGCACAGCCCTAGGGTCCCCTCAGTAAGCACACCACAAGTCAGATATCTAGGTGTCACGGCATTGGAGCGATGGCACTGACAGACAGACACACTCTCTCTCTCTCTCTCTCTCTCTCTCTCTCTCTCTCTCTCTCTTATTATTACACATTTATAGCATTTCCCCCCACTCTTCGGCCAAAAAGCCTCTCGGAGTGGCTTGCAGATCAATTAAAAAAAACAAGACAGGACTCAGGCTTACAATCTAAAAGACAGGACATGAAAAAAAGGGCTCTACAGGGGTGAGTATGCATGCCCAGACGTGCAGGAAGAATATGGTATGATATGCAGAGCTGGGCACCCTGAAAAAAATGAACGTATTAAAATTCTTAATTAAAGGAAGTAATTTCCAGGCTTTAATGGCTGCAAAGAAAAGCTGGTAAATGTCTTCCTGCCCCTGCAACCTGAATCACGGAAGCAGAAGAGATCACATAATGCCAAGCAAAATAGGCAATCTGGGGTGCAACCCTATGCACACTTAGACAGAAAAAGGTCCTTCAACTCCCAGCAACCCCCAGCCAGCACGGCTCGCTGGGGAACGCTGGGAGTTATAGTGCATTTTTCTGTCTAAGCGTGCATAGGATTGTACCCTTAGTCTTCAATCCTATGCACACTTACCTGGGAATAAGCCCCATTGCACTCAATGGGACTTACTTCTGTGTAGAGATGCACAGGAATTGCACTGTTAAATAGTTTATTCCAATAGCGGAATTCAAGTTTCCTGCTTGCAGAATACACAGAAGGAAAAACCCAGCTATGGCTATGGTTGCAACCTTCTTCAAGTTAAATCCCTTTCAGCGGGGCTTACACTGGGCAAACCCCCACGGAAGAGCATTTGGTGGTAGGTGTGCCATGTGTGTGTACCTCTTGCAATGCCTGTTGCTTCTCACGCTGAAGCTCTTCCCGCAGGCCGAGCAGTTCTTTCTCCTGTGAGCAGAAAGGGCGGGGGGGAGATTCTTTCACAGCCACGGTTGTCTTTTTCTGCAACTCACAGAGAACCTCACAGTGGCAGCTCATGCTACTCTACCAAGCCTTAGCTGCCACCATCACTACCACGCAAAGTTGAGAAACAAAATATTTCTGCAGAACTGGAGCTCTCCCAGGGAGGTGGAAGGAGATTAATAGCTTCTTGGAGCGGCGGAGCGGCTTGGGATGTATATAACGCCCCCAGCCAGAAAGGCAGAGTGTATGAGAACTCCTCTAAGAGGGAATTTGAATGATGCTTCACCCCCTGAGTGCCTTGAGGCCAGGGCTGACCCTATCATTAGGCAGAGGGAGGCAGCTGTCTTAGGCGGCACAAGCTGGGGGGTGGGGGTGGGCAGAAGAGTCGTGTCTGTTCCTCCGTGGGGGGACAAAGCTGTGTGTGCCACGTGGCCTGTTCTGATCCCCTACATTTTCCTGCTGCCCTCAGGTATGGCGGAGAATGCAATCCCATTGGCAGTATTCAAATGGCAGTCCAGTTGGCTTCTGTACGTGGAAATGGGCACCATCTTGTCCTTCACCTCAGGCAGCAAAGTATTTTGGGTCGCCCCTGCTTCTCGCTTTTGTGTCATGCTATTTTTTGCACTTTAACTCATTTTTTAATAAGCAAGTTTTATGATGATGGTGATGTTATTATTCCATTTGATATTTCAAAGTCCCTACTTGGTTCACATTAAAATACAGCAGAACAGGATAAAAATAATAAATAATTAAAAACATTACAGCACCATAAACTATAAAACAGGGCAGTAAAGAATCCCCCATGGGTCAGGGAAAACCAGTGTGAACAAGTGTGTTTCCAAGAGGCGTTTCAGGCCTGCCACTGTTCCTGCCTCTCGAACCACACGTGTTCCACCACTCGCTCTAATGGCTGCTAAAAACGGCTTGGACTTCCCAGAAGCCACAGAGGGGGTGCGTGGATGTAATTTCCAGTGGTTGGGGAGGGCGGTGCTTTGCCCCTCCCATGATGAGCAAAATCCAAACCGGCAAAGTATGCGCATTTGCATAACTGATATAAGTCACAGGATTCAACCCATCTTGGTGCAAATTGTTCCACGCAAGGCACACGTCGCTCTGGCTAAGCTCGGCTTTCTGCACGCAGTGGCCGCCTAAGGAACCTGGAGGGCTGGATTGTGACCCCAGGCAGGCCAGGTGTGGCCCCTGGGCCTGAGGTTCTGAGCTCCTTCTCTAGGCCAGCAATAATCCAGAGCTATGGTGGTTCCTGCAGGGGAGGCTGGTGGCTCCGATGTCAGTGGGGTGGTGAATCCGCCCCAGGTTTCTGTCGGAACCGGTCGGAATTCTGAAGGAGCTCTCCAAGGTGTGGAGCAGATTCGCCGCCCCACTGACATCGGAGCCACCAGCCTCCCCTGGGTTCCTGTATGGATCAGCATCGTGAATCAAAGACAGGAAGCCCCCGCCCCCCCATCTGCAGTGCCAGCCTTCCCAAAGCCGAGTGCTACCTTCTCCCGCAAGGCCTCCTGCCGCACCACCTCCAGCTGGCGCCGGTGTTCCTCCTTCAGGCTCTCCGTTGCGGTGCCCTGGGCCACCTTTTCAGCCTCCAAGGCGGCGACAGCCCTGCGCAGGCTCGAAAGCTCCAGCTCCTTCTCCGACAGGACGGCCTGCAGGGCCAAGATCCGTAGCTCCAGCCCCGGGTCAGTTCACCCAGCTGGCAGGCCAGTGCTTGCAACAAGGAGGCCCCGTGCATGCAAGCCACAAGGGGACAGCCCTCTTGTCTTGGACGGACAGACAGAGCAGGGGCAGGAGCTCAAGGGACGGAGCCCTGAAGTGGGACCCCCCTCCCGCCACGCTCACCGGAGCTGCCTGTTCTTAACGCCTACGTCTGTGTCACTGCAATACTCACACATTCTCCTCCTGTTTGCCTCTGCCCCGCCTCCCCTCCCCTTTGCCGCTTCCCTGGCTTTAGGGGTGGGGAATTCCATTTCAGAGAAGCTCTTGGGGGCCGCATTCTGGGTGGGCGGGGCCAAAGGCAGAAGGGGCAGGCCCAAAAACACCAGCCATATTGTCATGTAAAGCAATTGCTGCCAATTGAGCCTTAGGGGAGGATTTCAACCTTTCAGAACAGGGAAAAAACCGCACAAAAGCCGTGAAACCACCAAATGGTTGGTGGTTGGGAGAAAGAGCCTTCTGGGGAGCCCCAGAGGGCTGGATTGGGACCGCAGAGGGCCTGAGGTTCCCACCCCTGCTTTAGACTGTAAGATGACCGGGGCAGAGAATTGTCCTCTTGTGCTCTGTAAAGGGCCATGCATTACTACTACTACTGTAAAATGCTGCAACGTATAACTACCAAAGAGCTGCAGTAGCTTCCCGTTTAGTTTCCAGAAAGAATGGCTTCAACGTTTAAGGGTGCAATCCTGTGCATGTTTAGGCAGAAAAGGCCCCACAACTCCTAGCATCCCACAGCCAGCCGTGGCTGGGTCGGGGATGCTGGAAGTTGTAGGACTTTTTTCTACCAGGGAGAGATGGTCTCTTCTATGCTATCTTTTGGGCAGCTATTACTGAGCATATAAATACTTTAAATAATAAGCAAATGAAATAAATTCAATCTTCTTCTCAAGGGAAAGGCCTCTGAGGGAGCAACGCCCATCATTTCCCCAAATTCATGCTGAGCAACAGGTGGCTGGATGTGCACCTCAGGGATCACTTAAGATCCCTGAAGAACCGCCCAGAGAGCTTCGGCTATTGGGCGGTATAGAAATGAAATGAATAAATAAATAAATCACTGCCCAACTCCCATGGCCAGTCTGGGCATGGCGATGAGGCTAGGAGGGCATCAGACCCGCTCCAGCGTTCCTACCTCCTGCAGCTGTGCAGTTCTGATGCTGGCCATGTCCTTCTCGGAGCTCAGCTCTGCTTTGGAGCTCCTCAGCTGGCGCTTCAGAGAAGACAGGCTGTCCTCCAGGCTGCGCACCTGCTCCTTCAAGGCCTCCCGCTCAGCTCCCAATCGAGACACCTGTGGGAGGCAGAGGAAGCTAGCCAGACTAAGGGGCTTTATGGCGGACCAGCAACCATCTTGTGCCAAACACTGGATTAGTTCCTTTAAGATCTGGCCACGGTGTTGTGATACCCTGCTGTCAGTATGGCCTGACAAAACGATATGCTGGCCATCTGCTGATGGGCAGCTGCTGACCTCAGAGACAGGAGACTAAGTCGGGAATGAAAAGGGGCAGTTTTTAAATTATTATTTAGGATGTTTAAACATTTGGAGATAAGCAACAAGATATGCCAAGAAAGAAAGAAAGAAAGAAAGAAAGAAAGAAAGAAAGAAAGAAAGAAAGAGAAATGCACGCACAAGTTCAGACAGAATAATAACCACCTCCTTGCTCCCCCCAAAGTCCCCAAAATTCATGGCGTGAAAAAAAGCAATCAGTAGCTATATTTAACTAGAAGCCCCTGTGGAGATCCTGGGTCAAGGGCAGTGTTTAGGGACACACACCCCTTGCCAAAACAAACTCCTCCCCATATTTCAAGTGCCACTACCAGTGAATTATCGGGACACCTTCTTATAGAGAATACCCCAGCAGGATACCCCAAATACTTGTGGGGTGTCCCCAGACACCTGAGAAGGAGCCACCATTCAGTGACAAGTGCAAAGCACAGACGACAGGAGCAGCAGTGGAAAAAAGAGTCTTCCGCTGGGGCCATCGGCCTCGGTGTCGGGTGAGCCTCACCGGGGAGAGAATTCCAGGAAGGGCGGGAAATGGTGCCACTCACCTGCGCCTGGGCAGCCCCGTACTGGCCATGCCGCCACCGCCTCAGCCCACGCAGCTCCTTCTCCAGCTCCTGCAGCTCCCGCAGGCCGGCCTCTCGCTTGTATCTCAGGATCACCAGGTCAGCCCTGAGTACCAGAGATGGGGGCATGCAGAGAAACACTGAGCTGGGGGGATCGGCGGAACCAGACGAGAGGGACAGAAGGGCCTTGTTGCACACCGTCTTCCCGGTCAGCTGCGGTGGAGGCCTCTGGGAGGAGGAAGGGGCACTGGATTTGGGGGGGCCCCTCCCTGCTCCCAAATGCTCGACGTTCTTAAGAGAAGCCAGCTCCGTTCCGAACTGCACAAGGTGGCCATTCTGGGATGCCAGCCTGTGGCTGAGGACTGGGCCATGGGCTTGTCAGGGGCCGTGCTCCCCACCCTAGATACCTGGCCTCATCCACTTGGCCCCGATTCTCTTCCATGAGCAACTCCAGTCTCCTCAACTCTTTCTGGCTCTCCTCCAGGGCTTCTTGAAAGGCCTCCAGCTCCAGGGCCGCATGCTAGGAAACAGAAGAAGAGGAGAAGGAGTCCAGATGAGGCGGACGGATAGCTTAGGATGGGCAGCTCAGGGCAGGCTTTGGGAGGGGCAGTCCTGTGATGTTCCTGCTCCAGGTTATTCTCCCTCCAGCTTCCACCTGTTGAAACTGGGGGGGGGAACCCACCAGGACGCCTGCCTCCGCTTTGGCCAGCTGTTCTCACTGAATCCCAACGCTTCAGCCCTTTTACCTTGTCTCACAGAGACACCCAACAGGTCAACTGGTTTCCTTTAACCAATACAGGAGTAGTAACAGGAAAAATAGACTTTTCTATTTGGTAGCATTAATAAGTCAATCCAACATGTGGGTCTCTCTCTGTCTCTCTCCATATATAATAAAACAACTAACATAAGAAGAGCTATACAGGTTATTTAATCAACCTATACTTACTTCGTCATAACCTACCTACCCACCCCTTCTAAGCCCTTCTCCCCAACCCCACTCACTAGATGTGCATTCCCTGAATCCCTCAGCCCTCTCCGACGGTTAAACTGTGAGTTCTCTCCATTTAAACCCCTCAGAATTCCCCCACTCACAACCCCCCCTTTCATTCACACACTCACATTCCATTAACTTACCAGGATAACGTTTTACAGTTCAAACACAAACATTTACGTTATCATGCATAGGTTGCAGTCCCCTTTCATCAAGAGCAGGAATGGCTAGTTGGTGGCCAGTGGGCTAGATCTGGCCCCCTCGCCTATTTAACTAGTGGGAAAGGCAGCAGAGCGAGGTGACTAGAACAGCACTTCTCAGCCTGGTCTACAAGAGGGGTGGGCAACCCATGGCCCATGGGTTGCATGTGCTCCCTGTCCCTTTACGTGGCCTGTGGAAGCAACGCCCATCATTTCCCCAAATTCAGGCTGAGCAACACCTCAGGGATAACTGCCCAGCCTTTTCTGTGGCCCCTGGAACTGAATTTGGTGGGGTGGCAGCAATCCCCCACCCCCACAGTCTGCTGCCAAAATTCAGTGGCAAACTGCTGTAAAACGTTATAGAATGACCAACATTCACCAAATTCACCAATGGCAGGAGCTATTTCCAGTGGCCCACAAGGGTGCTGGAAATTGGTCACTGGACTGCTCCAAGAGGCTCATCATTCCCAGCTAGCAGGGCCACTGGGTACTTCAACACATCTGGGGGGCACTAGGTTGGGGAAGCCTGATTCAGAGTATCAGACTAAGGCCAGTGAGACCTGGGTTCAAATCTCAAGTCAGAGGCCACATTCGGACAGGCCTAGATGCGCCTCAGGGTCCCATGCATCTCCCTCCTCTCTTCTCCTCCAGTGCACCAGCAAGGAGGAGTTCAGAAACTTCTGCTTCCATTCTTGCTTAACTATAGCTTGCCGTGTCGTCCAAACTGACAAACTGTGGTTAATGTTAACTATGCTTTGTTTGAAACAAGTCAGCTTGAAATATACATGGTTTATTGTTAGGTGAAAAAGCCTCTGTCTCATCAGCTCTCTGCTCCCTTCTTTTCCTCCAGTGCAGCTGCAAGATCCGAAGTTTTACTTCCATTTCTAACTGCAGTTTAGCATTATGTCTAACCCAAGACAACCAATGGTTATTCTTAACTAGGGATGTGTGAATCAGTAAAACCCGAGTTCATGAAGCTTCTCCAAATTCCACCTCAAAGCTTGTTCCGACTCGTGTCCATATCAGATTGAGTGTTCTTTTTTCTCTTCGCTCAAGGAAGAGAACTGGGTAAATTCTGGTCAAAAATGAACTGAAAGAAATGTCTCATACATTTCTAGTCTTAACTATGGTTTACTGAAAGAAGCCAACTTCAAACCTTTGTTTATGAACCTGGCTTGTTTCAATAAGACACAATTGTAGTTAACCACAGTGTAGGGTTCGATGTAATGCTAACCTGCAGATAACTGAAAATGGAAGTGAAAACTGCTGATCTCCTCTTTGGAGCCATACCAGGAGACTGCATGAGCCCAAGGCTTATTCCCATAACAATAAATCGTAGTGTATTGTTATGTCTGAATGCGGTCACTCTCTTGCAGCCTCACCAATATTACAGGTTAATGTGAGGATCAAAGGGGCAGGGGGTGGGGGGAGATCAGAATCTGCCACGCTGAACTCTTCAGAGAAAGAGAGAAACAGAAACTCAAAAAATAAATCAACTGACCTTCGGTAGCCCTTTGAATGTTTAATTTGCCTTCCGTCGCGTGTAAGGAAAGGTAAAATGTTTTGAAGTTAAAAGAAATAAAGATATCCCACACCATAACAGTCAATGTGTCTCTTTGGTCAGCTTTAGACTGCATACTCCTTGGGGCAGAGACCTATCCTCTTGGACTCTGTAAAGGGCTATGCACCCTGATAGTGCTACAAAACAAGCAAACAATGTACCTGTGATCCATTCAGTGCTATGCCTGAGCACCTGTGCTTCATAATGGGCAAGTCTTTAATGACAGACGATACCAACTTCATTATGGAACCCAATTGCTCTGGAGGAGATGCCATCATGTGGCAAAATCACTACTAGCCACTAGAATGCTTTGTATGGTTATCCATGCCCTACTGACCTGCCGTTTTGGCTGCTGTAATGCATTATACGTGGGGAAACATTGGAAGACAGTTCATAAACTGCTTAAGTGCAGAATACAGCAGCCAGACAGCTAACAGGGACTATACATTGGGACCATATATTAGAGGTATTAAAAGAGCTTCACTGATTGCCAGTCTGTTTAGGGGTTACCTGTAAAGCCCTAAAAGGCCTGGATGGGATGCAGGTACAGTCAGGGCAAGAAATATTGGAACAAGGATAACTGTTTTGGCAGTTGGCCTCTGTACACCACCACACTGAAGTGGAAAGGAAACACACCCAGATGGGAGCGAAGTCAGGACTTTCAGCTGTAATTCAAGGGGTTCGACAAAAGTGGGGCACTAACCATTCAGGAAGGACAGCCAGTGGCATACACACACACCCATCGTTGGTGGCGCATAAGTAATGGAACAAACCAACATCATTTCAAACTTCAGGATCACCTTTAATACCTGGATGAAAATCCTTTGCAGTCAATGACTGCCTGAAGTCTGGAAGCTATGGACATGACCAAATGCTGAGTTACCTCCCTCAAGATGCTTTGCCAGGCCTTTACTGCAGCTGCCTTCAGCTGCTGCTTGTTTGTGGGTCTTTCTGCCTTCAGTCTTGTCTTCAGTAAGTGAAAAGCATGCTCTGTTGGGTTAAGATCAGGTGATGGACTTGGCCATTGAAGAACATCCCACTTCTTTGCCTTGAGAAACCCTAGGGTAGCTTTTGCTGTATGTTTTGGGTCATTATCCATCTGCAACATGAAGCGGCATCCTATCAGTTTTACAGCATTCGGCTGAATCTGAGCAGAAGGTATAGCCCTATACACTTCAGAATTCATCCCGCTGCTTTTATCAGCAGTCAGGTCATCAGTAAACACCAGTGACCCGGTTCCATTGGCAGCCAGACATGCTCAGGTCATAACACTGCCTCCACCATGTTTGACAGATGATGTGTTATGCTTTGGATCATGAGCTGTTCCTTTCTTTCTCCATACTTTTCTCTTCCCATCATTCTGGTACAAGTTAATCTTGGTTTCATCAGTCCAAAGAATCTTATTCCACAACTGGGCAGGCTTTTTTAGGTGTTTGCTGGCAAAGGCTAATCTGGCCTGTCTGTTCTTGAGCGTTACCAGTGATTTGCACCTTGTTGTGAAGCCTCTGTATTTACATTCATAAAGCCGTCTCTTGACTGTAGATGTTGACAATGACATACCTACCTCCGCAAGAGCGTTCTTGACCTGGCTAGATGTTGTGAAAGGGTTCCTCTTCACCATGAGCAGAATTCTGCAGTCATCCACTTTAGTTGTCTTCCGTGGTCTGCCAGGCCTTTTGCTGTTGCTGAGCTTGCCAGTTAATTCCTTCTTTTTCAGGATGTTCCAAACTGTTGTATTGGCCACTCCCACTGTTTTTGCTACTCTCTGATGGGTTTATTTTGTTTCCTCAGCCTAATGATGGCCTCCTTCACTCGCACGGACACCTCTTTGGACACTCAGAACCACTTCCAGGCCTTTTGTCTGCTTGATGGGTCATGGGGTACCCAGGGAACAGGCCACATCTGGCCACGCAGCTGCTTGTCAGCCATTCATTCCATTACTTATGAGCCACCAATGATGGGGGTGTGTGTATGCCACTGGCTGTCCTTCCTGAATGGTTAGTGCCCCACTTTTGTCAAACCCCTTGAATGACAGCTGAAAGTCCTGGCTTTGCTCCCATCTGAGTGTGTTTCCTTTCAGCCTCAGTGTGGTGGTGTACAGAGGCCAAATGCCAAAACAGTTATCCTTGCTCCAATATTTCTGGCCCTGAGTGTATCTAAAGGAGCACCTGCTCCCAGATCACCTGGACTGGGCAGCAAAGCCATCTGCTGATGCTCTTCTCTGGATCAGAAGTGAGCTGGGTGGCAACCAGAGAGAGCAAGGAGAGCCCCTGTTCAGTTCCCAAGGAAGCTCAACGGGCACCTTCTTTGTGATCATTCATTTACTTTATTTATTTTTATTGATATACAAGATATATATACTGCTCTACATCCAATAAAATATCCAAGTGGTGAACAATAAAAAAGGGGGAAAATAATCACCATCACAGAATTAACACCTTTAAAACCAAACTGTGCCAATATAGTTGTGGCTCATTGTTCTAATAAAGGGAAGGCTTGTTCTAATAAAAATGTCTTCAGCAGATTGTTTCAGCACCAGCTTAAGGCTTTTTTGATCACCCAGGTTCTTTAGATACACTGACTGATTTTAATGGAACTCTGTATTCTGCTGTTTATTATTACATTTCCAGGGGATGCTGTTTATTTTGTGACGTATTTCTATGTGATTGCAAACTGTCCTGAAATCACCAAATCAAGGGTGACTTCCTCCCCCAATAAATAGTAAACACCACTCCTTGGAGATTAACTCGTTCCCTGATAACAGAGAGACTGGCCATTCTTGGTCCAACAGGATCATATAGAGCAGGTTAGACAGAAAATATGTCAACAGATGTTTTGGACTTCAGCTCCCAGCATTCCTGACCACTGGGCATGCTGGCAGGGAATTCTGGGAGTTGAAGTAACAAATATCTGGAGTTCTATCTGCTGCGCATCCCTAATATTAGATGGATCCAGACATAGCTATACCAAGAGCCTTTGTACACGAGGCGTTTATTGTGCGCCCGTGATTTCTCACTCTTGGTAGTTTGTGGGTGCTTTACATCCTCCAGGGTCTCTCCTACTCTTTGCAACATTTATAGCGTTTTTTTTCTAACAAGGAAAGTCTGGTATTTCCTTGAATGGCAACATGAAACTCTGGTGCATCTAAACCATTCTGTTAAACCACAGCACCACCTAGTGGTTGTGTAATGGAACATATAGAAAGGCAGAAAAAGAAACCCCCCAGAAAAAAAGCATGTAAAGCAGCCAATGTTAATCCCACAAAGAATCTGAAAGCAGAAGCCTTGGTAAAGTGGCGGGTTAAAAGCCTCATGTAGAAAAGCCCTTAGAGTAGACCCACTGGAATCAATGGGGCTTAAGTTAGTCATGCCATTGATTTCAATGGGTCTATTGTAAGTATGACTAAGTCTGGATTCAACCCATAGTGTTTTGTGGGGGGGAGGGCAGGGGCAGGGGAAGTATTTTAACCACAATTGCACAGGCTGAAAAGGAAGAGCTGGGATGCAGCAGGAAATGAGAGGCTATGCAGACCCCACCCCCCTGCAAGGAAGCAGGGCAAGGCCTGGAGCCCAACGGGCTCAGAGCAGCCCATGCAGCTTCTGTTGAGCTTCAGTTCAGAAAACCACCATCCCTTTTCTTTCTGGGTCCATGACAAGTCAGTTTTCTGCCCCTTGGCCCAAATGAAGGCACAGCAAGGAACGGCCAGGTGCTGTTGCACTCGTGCCCTGCTTGTGGGCTTCCCGTCGGGGCATCTGGCTGGCCACGGTGTGAACGGATTGCTGGACTAGATGGACCCTTGGCCTGATCCCGCAGGGCTCTTCTGACGTTCTAAGGGGAGCGCCTGTCTCTGCCTAACCACCCGTCCAGCCACATCTGCAGGCCTCACTGCCTCCCAAAGACCTCTCCCCTTGACAAGGATCCACAGGGATTGTTTGGTTCCCAGGGGTTCCCTCACACCCAGGCTTTGGCCGGGTACCTTTTTCTGCTGGAGGACACTGCGCAGGGACACATCAGCCTCGCGGATCTGGGCCTTCTTCTGCGACAGCTTTTCCTCTTCCAGTTCCAAGTCCTGCTTAGCAAAAACATGAACGCTTTCACTGGCCTATCCTTCTGCAGAAAACCCACTCAGGTTCTGCCCTGAATGGCATATTTCCACCCCCTCCCCACCCTGCATTCTGAATTCTAAAAGGGCAGGCGCAGAAAAAGGCAAGAAAGCATTAATATGCAACTAAGCATTTGGATTAGATATTCTCCGTATTTTTTCCAATAACCCGGTAAGGTAGGCCAGAATTATCACCCCCATATTGCAGATGGGAAACTGAGGCTGAGAGACAAAGAGGCCTGCCTCAGGCAACCTGAATGAGTTCATGGCAGAAGTGAAATCAAACAGGAAGGGGAACACGGGAAGCACACGTAGTGAGACAACTGCCCCGCCTAGCACAGGACTGTCTATACAATTCGTGGGCAATTTGTGGCCTTCCAGATGTTTTGCTCCACAAAGCCCTGGCCAGCATAGCTAACGGTGAGGGATCATGGGTGTTGTAGGCCAAAACATCTGGAGAGCTCCCCAGGGTTTCAGACAGGACTCTGTCCCAGCTTGGCCTATTGATGCTGAGGTTTGAACTTGGGACTTCCTGACCGCAAAAATCTGCTCCAGCCGTGAGCTATGCCCCTTGCACAAATCTCACAGGTTACAGCCCCGCTCCGTGTGCCAGCGACCTGCCCACTGCTGGCACGTGACCTCCTCCACACTGGAACGGGGCCCTCGGGCTGGAAGAGGTTCAGCACCACGGATGGGGCCGGCTCAAGCGCCACACTGCTGCCCTCCCGCCGGCGCTGGGAGTCCCAGTCAGTTGTCTGCCTGATGCTGCTCCCTGATGCCTTCCTCGAGATGCACCAGACTGGCCAGACGGCTCTCAGCTGGTGAGTCAGCTCTGTGCTGCATGGTGCCCGGGGCAGTCTGCACACAGGAGGCCAGCAAAAGAAACAAAGGCAGCCGCTTCTGCGATGACCATCGGGAAGAGAGGGCGGGCCCATGCGCACGCGGCCTAACGCAGCCTTCCCCCACCCAGGGCCCTCCAGATGCGTCGGGCTGTGTGACGTTCCTGCTCTGGGTTATTCTCCCTCCAGCTTCCACCTGTTGAAACTGGCGGGGGGGGGACCCACCAGGACATCTGCCTCCACTTTGGCCAGCTGCCCTCACTGAATCCCAAAGCTTCAGCCCTTTTACTTGGTGTCGAGGAGACACCCAACAGGGTAACTGGCTTTAACCAATGCAGGATTGGTTGATGGACTTTTCTATTTGGGAGCGTTAATAAATCAAACCAACACGTGGGAGATATATATGTATGTATGTATGTATGTTGTTGTTGTTCAGTCGTTAAGTTGTGTCCGACTCTTTGTGACCCCATGGACCATAGCACGCCAGGCCTTCCTGTCCTGCGCTCTCTCCTGGAGTGTGCTCAAGTCCATATCCATTGCATCGGTGATGCTATCTAGCCATCTCATCCTCTGCCATCCCCTTCTCCTGTTGTCTTCAATCTTTCCCAGCATCAGGGTCTTTTCCAATGAATTGCATTAGGTGGCCAAAATATTTGAGCTTCAACTTCAGTATCTGTCCTTCCAATGAGCACTCAGGGTTGATTTCCTTTAGGATGAACTGATTGGACCTCCTTGCAGTCCAGGGGACTTGTAAGAGTCTTCTCCAGCACCACAGTTCGAAGGCATCAATTCTTCAGTGCTCAGCCTTCCTTACAGTCCAGCTCTCACAGCCATACATTACTACTGGGAAAACCATAGCTTTGATTAGACGGACCTTTGTCGGCAAGGTGATGTCTCTGCTTCTTACTATGCTGTCTAGGTTTGCCATAGCTTTCCTCCCAAGGAGCAAGCGTCTTTTAATTTCATGGCTACAGTCACCATCTGCGGTGATCTTGGAGCCCAAGAAAATAAGATTTGTCATTGCTTCAATTTCTTCCCCTTCTATATGCCAGGAAGTGATGGGGCCAGATGCCATGATCTTCATTTTTTTAATGTTGAGTTTCAAACCAGCTTTTGCACTCTCCACTTTCACCCTCAACAAGAGGCTCTTTAGATCCTCTTCGCTTTCTGCCATTAGGGTGGTATCGTCTGCGTATCTGAGGTTGTTGATAATTATCCCAGCAATCTTAATTCTGACCTGTGATTCATCCAATCCAGCATTTCTCATGATGTACTCTGCATATAAGTTAAATAAGTAGGGCGACAATATACAGCCTTGTCATACTCCTTTCCCAATTTTGAAACAATCGGTTGTTCCATGTCCTGTTCTTACTGATTATTTATTTATTTATTTATTTCATTTCTATACCGCCCAATAGCCGAAGCTACTGTTGCTTCTTGTCCCTCGTACAGGTTTCTCAGGAAACAGGTAAGGTGGTCTGGTATTCCCATCTCTTTAAGAATTTGCCACAGTTTGCTGTGATCCACACAATCAAAGGCTTTAGCATAGTCAATGAAGCAGAAATAGACGTTCTTCTGGAATTCTCTTGCTTTCTCCATGATCCAGCAAATGTTGGCGATTTGATCTCTAGTTCCTCTGCCTCTTCGAAACCCAGCTTGTACTTCCAGTAGTTCTCGGTTCACATGCTGCTGAAGCCTAGCTTGTAGGATTTTGAGCATAACCTTGCTGGCATGTGAAATGAGCACAATTGTGCGGTAGTTTGAACACTCTTTCACATTGCCCTTCTTTGGAATTGGAATATAAACTGACCTTTTCCAGTCTTGTGGCCACTGTTGAGTGTTCCAAATTTGTTGGCATATTGTGTGCAGCACTTTAACAGCATCATCTTTTAAAATTTTAAATAGCTCAGCTGGAATACTGTCATCTCCGCTAGCTTTGTTGTTAGTAATGCTTCCTAAGGCCCACTTGACTTCACTCTCGAGGATGTCCAGCTCAAGTTCAGTGACCGCACTATCATGGCTATCAGGGACATTCAGATCTTTCCTGTATAGTTCTTCTGTGTATTCTTGCCACCTCTTCTTAATCTCATCTGCTTCTGTTAGGTCCCTGCCTTCTTGGTCCTTTATCATGCCCGTCTTTGCACAAAACGTTCCCTTGAGATCTCCGATTTTCTTTAAAAGATCTCTAGTCTGTCCCATTCTATTGTTTTCCTCGATTTCTTTGCATTGTTCATTTAATAAGGCTTTCTTGTCTCTCCTTGCTGTTCTCTGGAAATCTGCATTCAGTTGGGTATATCTTCCCCTTTCTCCCTTGCTTTTCGCTTCCCGTCTTTCCTCAGCTACTTGTAAAGCCTCATCAGACAGCCACTTGGCTTTCTTGCATTTCTTTTTCTTTGGGATGGATTGAGTTGCTGCCTCCTGAACAATGTTACGGACCTCCGTCCATAGTTCCTCAGGCACTCTGTCTATCAGGTCTAATCCCTGAAATCTATTCCTCACCTCCACTGTATATTCATAAGGGATATGCTTTAGTTCATACCTGAATGGTTTAGTGGTTTTCCCTACGTTCTTCAATTTAAGCTGAAATTTTGCAATAAGAAGCTCATGATCTTAGCCACAGTCAGCTCCAGGTCTTGTTTTTACAGACTGTATAGAGCTTCTCCATCTTTGGCTGCAAAATACATAATCAATCTGATTTCGATATTGACCATCTGGTGATGTCCATGTGTAGAGTCGCCTCTTGTGCTGTTGGAAAAGAGTGTTTGCTATGATCAGCGTGTTCTCTTGGCAAAACTCTATTAGCCTTTGTCCTGCTTCATTTTGTACACCAAGGCCATGCTTGCCTGTTATCCCAGTGATTTCTTGACTTCCTACTTTAGCATTCCAATCCCCTATGATGAAGAGGACATCTTTTTTTGGTGTTAGTTCTAGAAGGTGTTGTAGGTCTTCATAGAATCGATCAACCTCAACTTCTTCAGCATCAGTGGTTGGGGCATAGACTTGAATTACTGTGATGTTGAATGGTTTGCCTTGGATTCGTACTGAGATCATTCTATCATTTTTAAGATTGTACCCCAGTCCTGCTTTTCCCACCCTTTTGTTGACTATGAGTGCTACTCCATTTCTTCTAAGGGATTCTTGCCCACAATAGTAGATATGATGGTCACCTGAATTAAATTCGCCCATGCCTGTCCATTTTAGTTTGCTGATTCCCAAGATGTCGATGTTCAATCTTGCCATCTCATGTTTGACCACCTCCAGCTTGCCTTGATTCATTGATCTGACATTCCAGGTTCCTAAACAATATAGTTCTTTACAGCATCGGATTTTCTTTTCACCACCAGACACATCCACAGCTGAGTGTCCTTTCGGCTTTGGCCCAGCCGCTTCACTCTTTCTGGCACTACTTGGAAATTCCCTCTGCTCTTCCCCGATAGTATATTGGACACCTTCCGACCTGAGGGGCTCATCTTCCGGCGTCATCTCTTTTAGCCTTGTGATACGTTCCATGGGGTTTTCTTGGCAAGAATACAGGAGTGGGTTGCCATTTCCTTCTCCAGTGGACCACGTTTTGTCAGAACTCTCTGCCATGACCTGTCCGTCTTGGGTGGCCCTGCACGGCATAGCTTATGGCTTCACTGAGTTACGCAAGCCCCTTCACCACAACAAGGCGGTGATCCATGAAGGGGATTATGTATGTATGTATATGTGTGTGTGTGTGTGTGTGTGTGTATATATGTATGTATGTATATGTATCAATCCTAAAGGAAATCAGCCCTGAGTGCTTATTGGAAGGACAGATACTGAAGCTGAAGCTCAAATATTTTGGCCACCTAATGCGAAGAGAAAACTCCCTGGAAAAGACCCTGATGTTGGGAAAGATTGAAGGCAACAGGAGAAGGGGACGGCAGAGGATGAGATGGCTAGATAGTATCACCGATGCAATGGATATGAACCTGAGCACACTCCGGGAGGGAGCACAGGACAGGAAGGCCTGGCGTGCTGTGGTCCATGGGGTCACAAAGAGTCGGACACGACTTAACGACTGAACAACAACGTATATGTATGTGTGTGTGTGTGTGTGTGTGTGTGTATATATACACACACACACACCAACAACTAAAGTTTTATTAAATGCAAGAACAGTTATATAGCTTATTATCTAATCATCCTACTGTTATTCCTAGCATACCTACCTACCCCTTCTAAACCCTTCTCCTCAAACCTCACTTACTAGACGTACATTCCTTGAATGACCGTTAAACTGTCTGTTCTCTCCATTTCAACCTAAGAACATCAGAAGAGCCCTGCTGGATCAGAGCAGGGTCCATCTCCCGCTCCTCCTCCTCACCACCCCGTTGTCTGGGCCAGAGCGAGAGGCAAGGGGACAAGCAGGTCAAGAACATAAGAGCATAAGAGCCCTGCTGGATCAGACCAAGGGTGCATCCAGTCCAGCATTCTGTTCACACAGTGGCCAACCAGCTGTCGACCAGGGACCCACAAGCAGGGCATGAGTGCAACAGCACCCTCCTGCCCATGTTCCCCAGCAGCTGGTGTTCATAGGCTCACTGCCTCTGGTACTGGAGGTAGCACACAGCCATCAGGACTAGTAGCCCCTAGTTTTGGCAACCCCCTTAGAATTCTCTCACTCGCAAGCCCCCCACCCACCTTCCACTCACACACCAACCTTCCACTAACTCTAACTTACTTGCATAATAACATTTTATAATTCTAACCCAAGCATTTACATTATCATGCATATGTTACGGACTGCAATTCCCACCACTCCTGGCCTGGAATGATGGGAATTGCAGTCAACCCATCTGGGGGGTGCCAGGTTGGGGGAGCTTGGCCTACTGAGTCAAATCAGGAGGTGCGCAAGATTGGGATGGGAGTACCTCAAAGAGGAGCCAACAGCAACCTTTTCCTGCTGTTGCTCCCCTGCAGATGGTATACTGCTTTCAACAGGGAGGCTCCATTAGAGCCATCATGACTAATTGCCAGTGACAGACTCACCCCCCGTGAACTTGCCTAATCCTTTTTTAAAGCCACCTCAGTCCCCACCCAGTAGCACATCTTGCGGCCCTGAGCGCCACAACTCAAAACTGGATGTCTGGAATGGTGCCGTCTGAGAACTTTCCACAGTGTACATGCAGCCCCTCGCCTTTGCCCCTGGGCGGCCTGGCCTCCAGTCTGCTGTGCCTAGGAGCAAGCAGCGGCTCAAGACAGGAAGGAGTGAAGCTCTGACTCTGTGCCACTGCCAGGCCCACGGACCCTCGCAGTATCTGTGGCTCCAGTCCTAGAGGCTGGCCAGCCCTAAGGGATACCTGAGGCTGCCCGACGAATCGCTTGCACCTCCCTGGGGAAGCCCCCACTCCCACGCCTGTGCTTCTCCACAGCACCTCGCGACTTCTGGAGGCTCCCGACGCAGCTTCTTTCCGGCCGGGACCCGCTGCTCTGCTTGGAGGCCGCTCCCTGAGGGGGCTGGTTCTCCACGTGCTGCTGGTGCGCAGCCCTGGAAACTCCTCCTCCTCCTCCGTGCTTGCGTCACCGGAACCCAAGGACCTGAAAGACCACAGGCAGCCAGGGGTGTAGCGCTCCACTTCGAAATGCAGGCACTCATCCTGGCAGTCTGCATAGCCACGCCCCTGAGGAGAGTCCAAAAATGCAGGGCGCTGTTTTGCTCCATCGCAACAAACCCGTTCTAGCAGGTTTGTCTCTACCAGGAGCAGGTCTTTTGTCAAGCAAATGGGTCTGAATTCCCCATTCAGGAGCAAACCGCCCTAAAATACTTCGCATCACAACAGGGAACAATAGATTGCCAGTGGGAAAATTCATTCCCCCCAGTTAATGTGAGAAGTGCAGGCTGCCTTCAGAAGGAATAGAGGAGTCTTGGGGACAGGGGAGGTGACGGCTAGGGATGTACGAAAATCACTTACCTTTCGCAGATTATGCTGATGGTGGGGGGGGAGGCGCTCCATTCCCCCCGCCCCCGGAATCCTGGCCGGCCGGCTGTGCTCTGCAGCGATTCTGCAGAGCCGCCGGCCGGCTCCGCCAGCAGCCGGACATCCGGCCACTGGCTAGCAGGGACGCAAATGGCGGCGGCCATAGCCGCCGCCGTTTGCATCCCTGCAGTCAGCCATGATAAGCTACGTAAATGTTTACGTAGCCTATCACAGCTGACTTAAAAACAACAACAACACGTGTACGCAAATGGCGGCGGCTACAGCCACCGCCATTTGCGTTCCTTATTTTGGGCCGTCTTAGTCTACATAAACATTTACATAGACTAAGACGTCGAAAATAAGGGGAACGCAAATCATGTAGTGTCTACGCTATTTGCGTTCCCCTTATTTTCGTCGTCTTAGTCTACGTAAATGTTTACGTAGACTAAAATGTGCCAAAATAAGGAACGCAAATGGCGGTGCCCATGGCCGCCGCCATTTGCGTACGCGCGTTTTTTTTTTTTTAAGTCAGCCGAGATAGGCTACGTAAACATTTACGTAGCCTATCACGGTGTTTTTTTAAAACCTAGCCGTGATAGGCTATGTAAATCTTTACATAGCCTATCACTTTTTTTTTTTTTTTTAACTGGAAATGGCAGCGGCGGCAGCCGGTCAGGAGACCGGCCGCCGCAGCCGCCACCACCGAACTGCCGCCGGAGCCGCCGCCGGAGCCACCGCTGCCAGGAAGATCCGCCCAAGGTAAGTCTCATCCTGGGGCGGCGGGGGGGTGGCAGGCCGTTCCGCCACCGATTTCGAGATCCATGGCGGAACTTTCCTACATCCCTAGTGATGGCAGCATCCCTGCTAATAAAAAAGTCCCAGTGTCGTGTCCCTGTGAGTCCTGGCTCCACTACACCTCTGCAGGAAGCCCCTGACACACCACATCACCTCTCTGTCTTGCCCCAGTAATGACAGTAATGACAAAGTAACGCTGGGGGGCGGGGGGAGTCCAACTGCAGAAGAAAAGCCACCAAGCCACACGAAGATGAGACACTTGCATCATTAATCCAGAACTCAGGATTCAAGCTGGCAGAATCTGGTCTTCTGTGATACGGGACACATAATGAACAGCCCCACAAATTGAGTCTGGGCATACATTCCTAGCCAGCACACCCTAGAAGTCAACTCCTTCATGCATGCAGTCTTTTTTCCTACCACTAGCCAGGGCTTTGGTCTCTGTGCTTTTCATGATATACATTCAAATTCTGCATCCAGAAAAGCTGGATTCTGTGACCTGTATAAATTATGCAAAGAACGCACATTTGCACAATGGATTTCTGATTTTGAAACGTCTATCTTCCACTTTGGTTCCTGAATCATACATTACGGGGATCGTTACCCCTTGCAGAGCGTTCACACAAAGAGGGAGAGCAAGGCTCAAAGCCGCTTTCGAGTGTCGTGCATGAAATAAACGCACACCCCACACTGGCCAAAGACTCACGAGTGCTTACCTTGGCGAGTCCTTCTGTGGTGGTGGGGCCTTCTTGGTGCTGTAGCCCACACCTGTTGGAGGAGAAGAGAAACATTTGGCCCCAGCTTCCAGATGCAACAGGGAGGGGGAAGGGGCTCCATATTCCCCAGCCCTAGAACGGGCTTTGGGAAAAGAAGAAAGCAAGCAATGTGTCTCCGATACATCAACTGGCTTGCACAACACGACAGCCCACCATGGTTAATTTTAATTTACCCATGGGGGCTGTCACATTGCGTCAGGCGCCCACAGACACCGTTTTTGCATGGCACCCGGCTTGCTGTGTTGTGCAAACCTGGCGGCAGGGGTTGTTTGAAGGTTATTTGATGATTATTTAAGGGGCTGTTCACACAACACGCTAACCCACACTCCGTGGTTGAGTGTGGGTGGTTTTGAACTGTGGGTTGTTTGTTGAACCGTGGGCTGGCACGTTGTCTGAGCGTAGCACGTTTTCCGCAGGATGGATTATCGTGTTGTTTGAACACAGCCAGGGTGGCTCGATAGCCACCCTGATCAACCCAGCCTCTTTGCCTTTGGCTCCACCCACCACTGGAATGCAGCCCCTGACAGCTCCTTCGAAGTGGAATTCAGCCCTCGGGTCGAAAGAGGTTCTGCCGGGGTCTACAGCAAAGAAATGGTGCAGGGCGGGGGGCGGTTATGCCTGCCAGGCAGTGGAGGCTGGTAGCTGCGATGTCAGTGGGGCGGTGAATCTGCTCCGGGTTTCAGTCAGAACTCTAAAGTAACCATCCAAGCTGCTTCTGGACCTTGGACAGCTTCTTTAGAATTCTGACTGGTTCCAAATGAAACCCGGAGTGGATTCACCGCCCCAATCGCGTTGGAGCCGCCAGCCCCCCCACCTGGCAGGCAGCCCCCCACCTGGGAGAAAGGTGCCTGCCGGCTCCCTGTCCGTCCTCACCCAGCCAAGGTCGTCCGGAACAGGTGCATCAGGAAAGCAGCCCGTAGGGCCTGGGTGCCGGAGAGGAAGATCACGGCGAGGGGCGGGTCGCTGGAAGGAGGCGCCGGGGGCGAAGCCAGTGCGGCTCCAGGAGCTTGAGGGCCCTGGGGCAGGACACCCTTGATCGGACCCCTCCCTCCATGAGTCCCCCTTCTCCCTGCCCTTGTCGCCAGCTGCTCTTCCTCCTCCTCCTCCTCCTCAGTGCTACCACTTACTTGCCCGACAGAGAGCCTGGGAGCGAGCAGGCCGCAGCATCTCCTGCTCCTCCTTCTCGCCACAACCACTGTCTGGGCCAGAGCAAGACAAGCAGCTTGCGGTGGGGAAGCGGAGCAGCAATGCCAGGGGGCTCTTGTCCGGAGGCCCCTGCTGGGGTGCGGGCCCTGGGCAGGTGCCCACCCATGCCTACGCTTGTCGCCAGCCCCAAGCCACACAGCCTCCCCCAGCCCCTGCAAAACCATGGCACCGCTTCGGCCCTGCGCTGGGCCCCCGTGATTACGCCTGCACGTGCCCATTTCGAGCCACACGGCTGTCTGCCCAGCGCCTTCTCTCTTCCTTGCCCATTTTGCATCCCAAACTGTCTCCGTCCACCCATCTCGCCTCTCCTGCCCATCACTTGCGCCTCCAGCCGTCTTCCACGCGAGCCCTGGCCGCTCCGTCTCACCTGTCACCCGTTTGCCCCTGAAACATTCCGTCCCGCCCTCAATCAGCCCATACTGGGGTTTGTGGTGTTCAGCCCCCAAGTGACCATCTAAAGAGAGAACCCAAAGGGATGCGTCTGATGAGGACAGGACGACGAGAACAGCAACCTGAGTCCCGCAAGACACTAGCTCACCTTTTCACTTGGGATTCATCAATCTGGGGTAGTGTTGTGTAGTGCTTAGAGCCCTGGACTAGGCCTGGGGAGACCCGGGTTCAAGTGAAGCTCACTGGGTGGCCCTGGGCCAGTCACTTTCTCTCTCTCTCTCTCTCTCTCTCTTTCTCTCTCTCTCAGCCTAACCTACCTCACAGGGTTGTGGTAAGGATCAAATGGACAAGGGAGAACCAGGTACACCTCCTTGAGCTCCATGGAGAGAAAGTGAGGCACAAATGCGGGGAATCAATACATTCCAGCCCAGCGTTCTGTCCTCATGAGTCAATATAACAGATTCTTTTGCTCAAGCCATCAATATTATTAGAACGCAATTTATCCCAATTAATCCAAAGCCATGTAAGCTTTTTCACAACCTTGATCCCCACCTATCCCATCCTACCCCACCCTGGATCGCTGGACCTTGGAGAGTGCAAACAGAAACCTTAACATGGATTGGAAACACTACTCCACCTTCTAAAACGTCTTTGGAAGGGTTTATCATGGAGCCTCTTAAGACTTGGAGGACAAAAAGGGCAGCTAGAATCCTCCTCTGCCACAGACTCATTATGAGGCGCTGTCCAAGTCGCACACTTCCTTTCAGTCTCAGTTTCCCCACTGGTGGAATGGCAGAGAGTGATCTGACCCACAGGCTGTTCTGAACAGAATGTTTGCAAAAGCCTTTGTCCTTTCCACAAAACAACACACACATGATGCAAGCGAACAATTGTGCCCCAACTCATGAATGAAGTTGCATTGATTTAAATGGGTCTCACTCTATGACTAATTCTGGATCTAACCCATAAACAGTAAGGGAGCCAGTGTGGTCTAGTGGTAAGAGCGTTGCACTGGGGCTGGGGAGACCCAGGTTCTAGTCCCCACTTGGCCACAAAGTTCAGTGGGTGACTTTGGGCCAGTTATGGACTCTCAGCCTAACCTACCTCACAGGGTTGTTGAGAGGATAAAATGGGGAGGAGGCGGACCATGTAAGCCTTGGACTCCCTGGAGGAAAGGCAGGATATAAATGCAGCAAACTAACCAACTCACACTCCCTGAGCCACAGAGCGTCAGCTGGCACTTCTGTGCTGGAGGCAGTCGCAGCCCAGATCTTCCTGTGCGCCAGGCGGCCCCTGCTGGCCAGGGCCGGAGGCTTCTGGGGAGCCCCAGGGGCGCTGGTCTCCTCGGCATTCGTTCCAAGCCCCAGCTGAGCCAGCCTCTGCATCTTGCCAGAGCCACGGGCCGCCAGGTGAGACACACGCCACGGGGCGATCAGCCCACCTCTGCCTTCCCCCTGGGAGGGCACCAAAGCGCTCTCACGGGCTGCTCCCAGGCTGCACAGACAGGGAATGTCTGTCGAGCCCTTTGGGCAGCCAGCGCACCCCTCCTCGGGATGGCCGTGTCCCACCACCCTCGCGGGGGCTTCACCGTCTGACCCAGCCCTTCTGACAGCTGCTACATGGGCAGCCTGGAGCAGCTGCAAGGGCCCCAAATCTTCAAGGAGCAACGGGTGGTTTGGGTTTTCGGGAGTGTCCTGAACCCAGTCCAGAGAACCCTCCCACCCTTTTCTTCCTGGCCGTGGCTCCAAGAAGGCACTTGCCCTGCAGACCTCCATTTCCAAGCCCACGGGCTTCTCCCCTGAGCTCAGGGGCCTGTGCAGAAGACACTTTTTCCATGGCGAGCCGTCCCCGAGGGGCTCCGAGGCCCTGGAGGGCTCACCGGAGCACTTCTGGCTAAGCCAGGAGATCTTTTCTCCGAGAGACTCTGGGCTCCCGATCCTGTGCCATGCGTGCAGAGATGGTGGCTCCCCTGAAGACGGAGCCGAAGGCTGGCCCCATCCGCGCTCTGATGCTGCCTCCAGCGAGCGCACAATGCCTGGTTTGCTCGCTGAATTCACTGAGGAAGAATCCGAGGCGGATTCAAGGACCGCAAAAGTCCGAAGACGGCTGGCATCCCCAGGCCAGATGTGGCTGGGGAGGACTGCAAGTGCAAACGCCCCGTCCTCTTCCTCCGAGCTCAGCAGTGGGTCCACCAGGCCCTCATGAAACTTGGCAGCCAGGTCTTCAGTGCAAACTGAGTCAGAGTTGCTCTGGTCTCCTGGGGCGCCCTCGGAGTCGAGGAGATGCTCCGTCCCCGCAGTGAGTTCCCCCTTCCGAGAGGTCAGGTCTTCCCCCGGAGAGTCAGCTCTGTTCCTGGCCCCAGAGCATTCACCCAGATCTGCATGGGGAAGGAAGCAAATGAAGAGTGGCGTGAGCTTCTGCATGAATCGGAATTCGTACTCATTAAATCCCTGCAACCGTCTGGACGGTAGAGCATCAGTGCGATCAGGGAGGTTCGTCTCCATTCTGACAGGAGATCTTGCCAGGGCCATGGGCAGCTGCACTGGAACCCAGACCTGGAGGCACCGAGGTCCGTCGCTGGAACGGGGGGATGGAGCCAATGTGCGGCAGGCAGAAACTCTCTCTTGAGCAGACCAGGGCAGCAAGCTGCACTCCTAATATTTTTGTACCTGTCAAAATTGGATCGCCCTTCCCACTTCACAATCAATACCACAACAGACAACGCTTCAGACTAATATGACTTTATTTTGCTAGAGACTAGTCTCTCTACGAATGCAGATTCAAGGAAAACTCTCAGGCTTCAAACAACTAGTCAACAATCTCTAAGCAGAGGAGACGAACCAGGGGGTAGGGAAAGTTGCTGGCAGTTTGGGTGCGAACCTCATGGCCAGAACTGTTGCGCAGGGATGCCCCTCCCTTAGGGTAGTTCCTTCCTAAGTTAGCTTCTAAGAGCAGCCATCCTGGCGGAGCATCTGAGCCCTGCCCCCAATTTTCCCACTTTGCTTTGCATTGTGCTCTAGAGTCTCTCAAGTCACACCCCTCTTCCTCCTCCTCCGAAACTTGTGTTGTCAGGGACTCAGCCTGGGCCATCTGTTGGTCAAGGTCTTGGGAGGACTCTCTCCCAGCGTCTTGGCTCACTAGGGAGGGTCCCTCCCCTGGCCTCTGATCTAGCTGCTGCTCCAACTCTGACTCAGAATCGGATCTGTCACACATCTCAGGGTGCTTAGACTCATCCCTGACAGTACCTGGCCTAACTGATCCGTGCTGTCTGTCAGCCATCATGCTGCACGACGCTATTCCCTGCTGGCTCTGCGGCACGAGCACACACAGCTCTAGGTCAGTCCGGCCACCGCATCTTTGTTAAGCTAAACCACAGTGTCAGGCCAGGAGGGTCTAAGCTAGGGCTGCTGAACCTCTTCAAGCTCAAGGGCCAAATTCCATTCTGGACAAGCTCTGGGGGCCGCATGCCAGTGGTGGGTGGGGCGGAAGGTAAAAGGGGCGGGGCCAAAAAACCCAGCCTATTGTAGCTGAAAGCCCTTTCTGCCAGTAGCTCAGCCTCAGGAGAGGCATCTCAACCGTCCAGAAGGGGAAGAAGCTGCACCAAGCCAGGAAACCACCAGGTGAGCAGTGGTTGGGGGAGGGGGCGTGGCCACCTGAGAAGCCCCAGAGGGCCGGATGGGGGCCTGAGCCTGAGGTACATGGAGGTTTCCCATTTTATCTTCAAAAGAACCCTGTGAAGTAGGGTAGACCAAGGGAAAAAGCCACCCAGTAACCTTCATCCCTGCATGGGGCTTTGAATCCTGGTCTCCCTGGCCCAAATCCAACACCTTTTACATAAACCTTAGGTTCCTTGCAAGAGGAACAATGATGGGATATAAATTACTATGATTAATAATAATAATAATAATAATAATAATAATTAGTAGTAGTAGTAGTAGTAAACATCATTGTACGCAATTGAAAGGAGGGAAAGTGGAGGAAAATAGGTATGTGACGTGGTGAGGGCGGGCTATAAAAAGAAGGATGCTATATTCACCCATGAAGAAAGGCAAGAACCGATGTCCTGGGTCCCGATGGGGGACTGTCCCGATCCAACGGTCTCACCTGCTGTCCTGGAGGTGCCCACGATTCCATCAAGGGAGCCCATCCCGTGACCACTGCTGCCTTGGGTTCTCGCATTGGGCCCCTGAGCCTATAGAACCAGAGGAAGAAGTTAGGGGAGAGGTTTGCAAGGAGGACAAGCTGGAAAGTATTAACAAAAAAGATGCCAAACAAAACTAAGTGAAGAGAAAGAAGGAAGGTGGAGCCAGTGAACATGGGGCAGAGATCTGGTGCATCTGTGGTGGATAGAGACCCCCAAAGCAGGCGCTCTAGCACTGCATCATTGGCCCTTTCCCCAAGAAATTGCAGGGGTCAGCAAACTGGGCGTGCAATGGATGGGGCTCACTCTTGGAAAGCCTCCTTTCCTATCAAGGTATCTCCCCAGCCAGATAAGTATCAATCTGTGAGACAACTGTTTGGCACTGACCAACAAATAATTCCTGGAAAAAATGGCCCATTCCTCTATTCCTTACCTACCTGCAGCCGGCTGAGTTGAGCATCAATAGAATCTAACAGGTAGTCACAATGGTCCTTGGCCCAGGGGGCTGATCTGTCAGCAGGGGGAGCAGGTGGCTCTTTCATCAGTCCTGGAAAGAGGGCAATGAACACTCCATTAATATGGATCCACAGAGGGAACCCCACAAAGAAACCCAACATCCAGGCCACGCAAGAGAAATGATGTTTTGGTGTCAAGCGTGGGCATGGCTGGGCACCTGCCGGGACCCTCAGCCCAGCAAGGGCCCACTGACAAGAGCCCTGGTGTCGCTGTTTGTTTGTTTGTTTATTTATTGCATTTATACCCCGCCTTTTTTCCTCTCGCAAGGAACCCAAGGCGGCTTACATTATCCTCCTCCTCTCCATTTTATCCTCACAACAACAACCCTGTGAGGTGGGTTGGGCTGAGAGTCTGTGACTGGCCCAAAGTCACCCAGTGAGCTTCCATGGCTGAGTGGGGACTAGAACCCAGATCTCCCAGCTCCTAGTCCAACATTCTTGCCACTACACCACACTGGCTCTCTTTATAGTGTTGTTCCGCTTCAACGCTGCAACCAGGGACTGGGAATAAAGCTGCCAACATCACACTGCCCTTATACAAATCTGTGGTGCGGCCACACTTGGAACACTGTGCCCAGTTCTGGTCACCACACCTAAAAAAAAAGATGTTGCAGAGCTGGAAAAGGTGCAGAAAAGGGCAACTAAAATGATCAAGGGGCTGGAGCATCTCCCCTCTGAGAGAAGCTTGCAACAGCTGGGATTGTTTAGCTTGGAAAAGAGAAGGGTAAGGTCTACCCATGATAGAGGTCTACAAAATTAGGCATGGAGTGGAGAATGTGGACAGGGAGACATTTTTCTCCCTCTCTCAGAATACTAGAACCCAATGGGGTCAACCCATGAAGCTGGTTGGAGATTCAGGACAGATGAAAGGAAGGACATCTTCACACAGCGCAGAGTTAAACTGTGGAATTCGCTACCACAGGATGGAGTGATGGCCACCAATTTGGATGGCTTTAAAGGGAGGTTAGACAAATTCCTGGAGGAGAAGGCTTTCAATGGCTACTGGTCCTGATGGCTATGTGCTACCCCCAGTACCAGAGGCAGTGAGCCTCTGTACACCAGGTGGTGGGGAACATGGGTGGGAGGGTGCTGTTGCGCTCATGCCCTGCTTGTGGGTTCCTGGTCAACAGCTGTTTGGCCACTGTGTGAACAGAATGCTGGACTGGATGCACCCTTGGTCTGATCCAGCAGGGCTCTGCTGATGTTCTTATGTTCTTGACCTGCTTGTCCCCTTGCCTCTCGCTCTGGCCCAGACAACGGGGAGGTGAGGAGGAGGAGCGGGAGATGCCAAGCAAGCAAGTGGAGGCAATGATGAGGAACTGGAGGAGGAGGCAGAGCAGCTGGGGACCATGGTGGGGAAACGGGAGACTCACTGAGGGAGGGGCCCATGGAGGGTGTCTTGCCCAACAGCCCCCCAAATCCCGGAGCCAACCCTGCTTCTGGCAGATCGGCTCCAGTGCTGCTCACTGCCACAGTTGGGGTTCCCTGTTCTACACTCCAGCAAGAAGGAGAATTCAGTGGAAATGTTGCATTTAGGGCCACAAGCAGGTAAAAGTTTGGTCTCAAAAATGCGCAAACCCTGCTATTGGAATTAAATATATCGTCCAGAGACTGACTCATTCTGCATGAGTTTTCCCAGCTACGAGATGCACGTTGGCAAAACATTTCTGATCAGGGTGCAGGGGAAGGGTACAGAAGAGGCTGGAGACTGGGGAGAGGACAGCAGTGTTGGGGGAAGGGCCAGGGAGCAGTAGCCATTGGGGCGAAAGATGGTATACGTATTTATTTATTAGATTTATACCCTGCCTTTCTACCCAAAAATGGCACACAAGACAGAGTCATAGCAGGCAGTAGAGGCTGGTGTCTCTGATGTCAGTGGGGCGGTGAATCCGCTCCGCGTTTCAGTCAGAACTCTGAAGGAGCTCTCCAAGGTGCAACCCCCTGCAAGACCCCTTATAGTCTATCTGGAATTCCCATGATGCAGCACTGTGAAAAAGCACCTTTATTCTGCCAGATGGGGCTGCCGCTGTGTTTGCCATTCGTAACTGTTTCCACATCAATGTGTAAACAGCAATGGAATGTCAATACGAGTTTTTCTTTACCTGCGGTGGAGCCTTCCTGTTTCTCATCTTCGACGACCCCTGTCCGTTCCAGGCTGGCCATGCCGTCTGCTTCTACAGGAAAATGGACACAAAGCAGCAGAGATCCCACTACTCCTTAGCCCAAAGCCATCCAGTTCACGCAGAATGTTTCCATCTATGTTTCAGCTGGGGCCGGATCCATTCCTCTCTCTCCTATGACTTCTTTGGGGGAAGGAAGTGGGAGAAGGGCGTTGCGTGCATAATTTGTACACCGACGACATTTCTGCCCTTGTTCTGTCTCTACCAGCTGTCTGCAGGACAGATCTGTGGACTGGCATTTACCAAGCGCATTGTGGGAAAATGCAGAGAGCAAGAGGTTGCACAAGAGTGTGCATTGGACCACCTTCCCCCACAGGGAGAACCTAAGACATCTGGGGCCTTTTAGTTTAGGAAAAAGGCAACCAGGGGCGGGGGGGGGGGGAGACACGACAGAGGTTTATAAAACTATGCATGGTGTGAAGAAGACAGATAGGAAGACGTTTTTCACCAGTTCCCTACTACTAGAATTTAGGATTATGGAATGAAACTGAATGGCAGGGGATTCAAGAGAGATCTTCCTTGCATAATGCATAACTAACAAGAGGTGGTGATGGCTATTAGGACCAGTGGCCCTCTGCCACTTAACCCCAGCAGGGGAAGCAAGACAGCTGGGGGAGAGCTGTGGCCTTCATCTCCTGCTTCTGGCTTCCCAGAGGCAACCGGATGTGGGAGGCAGGATGATGACGCAGACGGGCCTTTGCTAGGACCCAGCAGGGCTTGTCTTGCACACAGTGCCAACGCCAGGGTTTGGGGGGGCCCTGGGCACGACACCCTCAACGGACCCCTCCCTGGGCGAGTCTCCCTTCTCACCACCTCTCAGCCCCAGGGGGTCTTCTCGGTGGGTCCCTGCTGGGGTGGGGGCCCTCAGCAGGTCCCCCGCTTGACAGCAGTCCCACTTAAAACGTCTTTGCAGCTGCTAGCCAAGCCATGGCAAACACCTCCTAGACGAGGGCAACTTCTCCCCAGAAGCTCTCTGGAGGTCTTGAGCGTGTCCAAGACCTGCACGTAAGGCTGCGTCTGTGCACCACCAGTGGTCTCCGCTGCGGCCACACATGCCACATGCCAGCCTTCTTTGTTTCAGGGTGGCTCGTGGTGACGTCTGAACCTGACGCGGTTTCCTGGAGCCTCCAGGATCAGAGGCAGTCTACCGCAGCCTCTCCGCTGCTGGGGAGGCCCAGGGTGGGCCAGAAGCGCCCACGTTCAAGCCCTGCCTGGAGGCTTCCTCGCGGTCTCGCACTGCCCACGGCGGGAAGGCGCACGGGGCGCTGGAGCTTCCGAGCCAGCGCTGATGAACAGACGTCGCTGCCAGACGTGCCCCGAGCACTCACGAGTTTGCGGGAGACATCAAGTGCAAACGTGTCGCTGAAGTACAGCAACCTTCCCCGGCCTGGGGCCCTCCGGATGCGCGGGACGCCCACTCCCATTATCCTCAGCCAGCACAGCCCTTCCCCAGCCCGGCCCCTCCAGGCCCGTGCCGGGACCCCAACGGTTGGGAACGGACAAGAAAGGAGCCCCGGGCAGGGCAGGGCAGGGCAGGGCAGGGGCTCGCTCGCTCGCTCGAGGCTCCCCGCGACTCACCGGCTGCTGCCCGAGGCGGGCTCGGCGCCTCCCCGCCTGCCTCCGTCCCGGGCAACCGCCCCTGCAGGGAGCGCCCGGCGCGACCGTGGAGCGTCCCGGGCCAGGGTCGCTGGGCAACCGTGGGACGCGGGGCGGCTCGAGCCCTCCCATTGGTGGAGATTCTTACCCGTTGCCTAGCGACGCCGCGACGCGGAAACTTTCAAGAGGCGGCGGGCAGCGAGCCACGGGGGTGGGGGACTGGAAGGGGTGAATGGGCGAGAGTGTCTCTGTGCGTGTGCAAAGGACTGTTTCTTTCCAGCTGCAGAGGAGGCTGACGTTTGCACAGGCAATCGGGTTGGAGGAGGATGGGCGAGAGTCCATGGGCGAGAGTGTCTCTGTGCGTGTGCAAAGGGGTGTTTCTTTCCAGCTGCAGAGGAGGCTGACGTTTGCACAGGCATCGGGGTGGAGGAGGATGGGAGGAGTCCATGGGCGAGAGTGTCTCTGTGCGTGTGCAAAGGGCTTTTTCTTTCCAGCTGCAGAGGAGGCTGACGTTTGCACAGGCAATCGGGTTGGAGGAGGATGGGCGAGAGTCCATGGGCGAGAGTGTCTCTGTGCGTGTGCAAAGGGGTGTTTCTTTCCAGCTGCAGAGGAGGCTGACGTTTGCACAGGCATCGGGGTGGAGGAGGATGGGAGGACTCCATGGGCGAGAGTGTCTCTGTGCGTGTGCAAAGGGGGGTTTCTTCCCCGCTGCAAGGCAACAAGGGAGGCTGTCGTTTGCGGAGGCTCGGACGGCAGGGTCAGTGATGGGGCTGGGTGGGGGGCAGCCGTCCGCAGGGGTCGACTCGGCCTCCGCCTCCTGGGACGACACCTGCGCCGCAGTCCCTCCTTCCTTGCGGCTACGGCGGCTTTACGGCAAATATTTCAACGCAGGTGGGGTGCAGAGGCAGGGCAGGTGGTCCGCCCCCCCCCCCCCGCGGACTCGGCTGAAGAAAGGCGCGCTGCCCCGGCCGAGCCCCGCACGCGCCTTTGCTCTGGTGCCCCGGAGGAGCCGCTGGTCGCCACCACGGAGCGGGGACGCCGGCGAGGAACAGGGGCTGGGGGCTTCCTTCTAGGGAGGAGGATCCGGCCCTTCTCCGCACAGGCCTGAGCCCAGGCATCTCCTGCGTTGAGCCCCAGGCCCGCGGCGAAATCCGACCCCTCCGCGGCTCACCAGCTGGCTCCAGCCCCTCCCCGCCATATTTGGTGGCTTCCCAACTTTTGCATGCCCCCCCACCCCCACCCCCACCCCCGCCTTCTAAAACGTTGACAGACCTAACTGGCAGGAAAGGACTTACAGGGATGACTTCGTGCATGAAGTAGCAGTTACAGGAAAGCGGCCATGTTGCACTTGAGTTCTTGGTTCTAAGGGACGCAAAAGCCGAGTGTAGTCAAACGCGTACCCTGGATTTTAGGAGAGCTGATTTTCATAAACTCAGAGCAATGATCAGTAAGGTCCCATGGCAAGCGATGCTAGCGAGAAAAGGAGTCCAAGATGGGTGGGAGCTTTTAAAAAAGGAAATTCTCAAGGCACAATCACAAGCAATTCCAACAAGGAGAAAAGGTGGAAGACAACAGAAGAAGCCAATGTGGCTTCACAAAAAGCTTAGGGGTGACCTGAAAACAAAAAAAGACACACAAAGGAAGTGGAAAGAAGGCCAAGCTACAAAGGAAGAGTACAGGCAGGTAGCACAGACTTGCAGGGATGGCGTCAGGAAGGGTAAAGCTGAGAAGGAGCCGAGGTTAGCGAGGGAAAAGGCTTTCTTCAGCTACGTGCATAGTAAAAGGCAGAGGAAAGAAATGGTGGTTCAGCTATTAAATAAGGATGGCAAAACGATAACAGATGACCAAGAAAAGGCAGAGGTGCTCAATTCCTACTTTGGCTCAGTCTTCTCCCAAAAGAGGGTCTACGACCCCCCTGGAAAAGACGAAGTACAGGCTGAAGGGGCAGGATTGCAGCTGGAGATCAATAAGCATATGGTCAAGGAACACCCAATTACTTTGAATGAGTTCAAGTCTCCAGGGCCAGATGAACTGCACCCTAGAGTAGTAAAGGAACTGGCAGAAGAACTCTCAGAACCGCTGTCTATTCTCTTTGAGAAATCACGGAGGACGGGGGAAGTGCCAGATGACTGGAGGAGGGCTAATGTGGTCCCTATCTTCAAAAAGGGTAAAAAGGAAGAACCTGGGAACTACAGACCAGTCAGTCTGACATCAATCCCTGGGAAAATTCTGGAGAAGATGATAAAGCAATCCATCTGGAAGCACCTTGACAACAATGCAGTGATTCCTTGGGGCCAACATGGATTTGTCAAGAACAAATCCTGCCAGATGAATCTGATCTCATTTTTTGATCAAGTCACCTCCCTTGTAGACCGTGGGAATGCTGTAGACATCATATACCTCGACTTCAGCAAAGCTTTCGACAAAGTGCCCCATGATCTCCTGGTGAGCAAACTAGCTCGAAGTGGGCTAGATGAAACAACGATCCGGTGGATCCACAGTTGGCTACAGAATCGGACTCAAAGAGGGCTTATCAATGGGACCTTCTCAAACTGGGGAGAGGTAACGAGCGGGGTACCGCAGGGCTCAGTCCTGGGCCCAGTGCTCTTCAACATTTTTATTAATGACTTGGAGGAGGAGGTGCAGGGAATGCTGATCAAATTTGCAGATGACACAAAATTGGGTGGGATAGTTAATACTTTGGAAGACAGAAATAAAATTCAAAGTGATCTGGATAGACTGGAGCACTGGGCAGAAAACAACAGAATGACATTTAATAAGGATAAATGCCAAGTTCTGCACCTAGGAAAAAGAAACCAAATGCACAGTTACAAGATGGGGGATACGTGGCTCAACAACACGACAAGCAAGAAGGATCTTGGAATTGTTGTCGATCACAAGCTGAATATGAGCCAACAATGTGATGTGGCTGCAAAAAAGGCCAATGCTATTTTGGGCTGCATTAATAGAAGCATAGCTTCCAAATCCCAGGAAGTACTAGTTCCCCTCTACTAAGCACTGGTTAGGCCTCATCTGGAGTACTGTGTCCAGTTCTGGGCACCGCACTTTAAGAAGGATGCAGGCAAACTGGAGAGGATTCAGAGGAGGGCAACAAAGATGATCAGGGGACTGGAAACAAAGCCCTGTGAAGAGAGACTGAAAGAACTGGGCATGTTTAGCCTTGAGAAGAGAAGACTGAGGGGAGATAGGATAGCGCTCTTCAAGTCCTTGAAAGGTTGTCACAGAGAGGAAGGCCAGGATCTCTTCTTGATCATCCCAGAGTGCAGGACACGGAATCACGGACTCAAGTTACAGGATGCCAGATTCCGGCTGAACATCAGGAAAAACTTCCTGACTGCTAGATCAATACGACAATGGAACCAATTCCCTATGGAGGTGGTGGACTCTCCCACACTGGAGGCATTCAAGACGAGACTGGACAGCCATCTGTCAGGGATGCTTTGACTTGGATTCCTGCACTGAGCAGGGGGTTGGACTCGATGGCCTTGTAGGCCCCTTCCAACCCTACTGTTCTATGATTCTATGAAAGCTCTCAGCTGCAAGATGCCGGCATTCTGCCTCCAGCTCCAACGACCCACCCCTGGAGTGCGGCCCTCCAAGAGCTTTTCCAAAACCAAATTCGCCCCCCAGGAAGGGGTTGGACGCCCCTTTTGTAATGGCTGCCCTCACTTCTCTTCGCAGCGCTCTCAGTTGACGGGGGGGGGGGGAGCAGCCCTGCAAGGGGAAGAGCCAGGGGAAGCTGGGGGCTCTGATGTCAGTGGGGAGGAAAATCCGCTCCGGGCTTCAGTCAGGAGGCTGAAGGAGCTGGCCAAGGTGCGGCGCCCTCCCTGCTCCATGCAGAGCACCTTGGCCGGCTCCTTTGGAGTTCTGGCTGAAACCCGGAGCGGATTCACCACTCCACTGACATCGGGGGGCCCAGCCTCCACTGGGTAGAGCTCGTGGCATGCCTCCACACGCAGTGCGCCAGGTCCAGTCCTTGGCATCTCCAGGTAAAAGGAGCCGTGCCGGCAATACTGGGAAAGACACCATGGAGAGATGCTGTGCTTGGTTAGCTGGACCAATGGCATTATTCACTATAAATCGTACGTACCACCACTGAACGTTAGGCTAGTATTCTCTACCTGCTCAATTTAGAAATTACACACCGGGTAAAATTGCGCAGGAGATGCCTGTCTGCCTGACTGGGCCTGCTCAAGGACGCATGGCTTACGGGAGGTGGGGTCAGTTTTTGTCATCATGCCTTCCAGCTCTGAGATTGCCCAAGCAAATATCGTAACATGACAGAAAGTCCAGAGTTGAGGCAGCCAAGGAGTGACACCCATTCAGAAGCAGCAAACCCTGAGTGCCTTGAAGGGTGGCGGAGAACGGATCTGGACCAGAGGGAAATAACCCACCAGGGTATTTTCCTCCTCCACTGCAACTGGAATCGGGTGTGGGGTGGGGGTTGTGGTCCCCTGTAATCAACCAGAGTAATTGCCCCATATTCTTATTTTGCCCACCTGCACCACCCAGCCAATCCTACATGGGCAGTGACATTTCCTTGCCTTCCACTGTGGTCAGGCTGGGCATAATCGTGGCTCTTTCTTGTGGCTTTAAGGAAGCTGATTGGTGGGAGATTCAGGACAGATAAAAGGAAAGAGTTCTTCACACAGCGCAGAGTCAAACTATGGAATTCGCTACCACAGGACGTTGTGATGGCCGCCAATTTGGATGGCTTTAAAAGGGGGTTAGACAAATTCGTGGAGAAGGCTATCAATGGCTACTAGTCCTGATGGCTATGTGCTACCCCCAGAACCAGTGAGCCTGTGTACACCAGTTGCTAGCGAACTTGGGTGGGTGGCTGCTGTTGCGCTCATGTCCTGCTTGTGGGTTTTCCGTGGGCAGCTGGTTGGCCACTGTGTGAACAGAATGCTGGACGAGATGGACCCTTGCTCTGATCCAGCATGGCTTTTATTTTCTTAAGGAATTCAGAAAAAAATGCGGCAGGACGAAGGTCAGCATCCATGCCTATCTAGCTAATAAAGGTGCCCTTCAGGGCTCTCTGTCCCTAGCTTCGACTGGTAGCTTAATTTGATCCTGACTCAGGCCCAGAAATCCTTTTTCAAAGCTCAGATATGGGAAGACATAATACAGAGCAGCATGCCTTTGAGTATATGTGGAGTGCATTTCCTTCTCTCTTTCGTCAATTCAGCACAGACCTGGGAGCAGGGGCCAGGTAATCTTGAACCCTTAAACCCGGCTGCTTAGAAATTCACCAGTAATGATAGGATCTCTTCACAGGATCACTCTCCAATCCAGCAAAGAGCCCCCTCCCCACAGCAAAAGTGAGAGATCTCAGCACAATGTTGGTTTAAAACTCCTGAATCCACATTTTTATTACTGTGTCAGCAAAGAGGGATCACTCACAATAGTATTTGTTCAAAAGGTATTACATTCAACAGCATTTACAGAAGGATGACGTTAAAATCCTCCAGTGGGACAAAGTAGAAAGACCACAAGACAGTGCTTTCACTGAGTGTTGCTGTCACATAGGAAACCCTGCAAGAGGCTGTTGGTTGAATTGCCAGCTTTGCTGCACAATCTCCCCACACGGTCAAATCTGGCCAACATCCCTGCTTGCAAAGCTTTTAAAGACAGGAGGAGTGGACGTAAGTTGCCAAGGGAAAAGACATGGTTGCATCTTTATAAAGGAGTCAACCCTACTAGAGAAAGGAGCGGAAGCCAACAAACCTTCCCCGCTCCAACAACATTGAAAGTTAGTGGCCAGATACAAGTGGTCTGACATTTTCTGTACAACATTGCACTCTTAGAAACAAAGCATAGCATTTTAACATTTCTTCCCATGTTCTCCAGTGTGTTCCAAACCTTGATTTTATCTTAAAAGGCAGACATCGTGAAGGAGAGGGGGCTTCATCCTCACTCAAGCCCATCTTGAGAGCCTGAGAGCCAGTGTAGTGTAGTGGTGAGAGTGACGGACTGGGAGCCGGGAGATCCGGGTTCTAGTCCCCACTTGGCCATGGAAGCTCACTGGGTGACTTTGGGCCAGTCACAGACTCTCAGCCCAACCTACCTCACAGGGTTGTTGTTGTGAGGATACAACGGTGAGGAGGAGGATAATGTAAGCCGCCTTGAGTTCCTTGCGAGAGGGAGAAAGGCGGGGTATAAATGCAATAAATAAATAAATAAATAAATAAAATCTTTGAATCCTTCTACTCTACTTGGTAGGATATCCTACTTGGGGAACAGGATGCACCCACCTGCTCCCTTCCTTTGCCTCCCCTCACAATCCCTGCCTGTCCGGGTCCCAACACTTTATGAGTATAGCCACTTCTCACGTTTCCTTAAGTTGCAGCAGTAACTAGACCGTGTTACCACTGAATCTAAGAAGGGGAGGGAGAGTTGCCAAACCCTTTGCTAACACTGTTATGATCAAGTAAGCACAGAAAATAAGGCATTAGATACAGCTGTGTTTCCCAGTCTATTTTATAAAAACTGAATTAGGCCTTTAAAGAGAAAACAAAAGCAAAATAAGAAACCCCTGTATCTTTTATTGTTGACATGATTAAAACTGAACGGAGAGAGCAAACACAAATATTGTAAAGAGTTGAAAACCAGCATTTCCTGGTTGTTCTACCGTTATGTAAAAGTGTATTTTGGGAAGAGTGACACTCATGTGTCTTGAGGATCACACATGAGGCTACGCAGCAGACTGGATCACATATTGGCTCCATTTTTTATGTTTGGGAAAAATGCTACAATTTGTAGCCTGCTCTTTGGAGTGGGGAGTGAGACTGGCAGAAAGGCTCACCATACCTATCAGAGAGCAGGTCCTCATAATACACCTGCACTATTTCAATTCTCTAGCAAACCATTCCCACACCTGAAAATAGTGCATTGTCTCTCCTTTTCCCATCCAGACAATGACCTAGTTTGCACATAACAACGACCCATACTATGGGTTGTTGTATTGTGAGTTGTCGTTACGTGCAAACCTGGAACTATGGGTTGTTAACCATGAACAACCAATGAAGAGAATCCATGGTTTGTTGTTGGGTTGTGAGCTATGGGTTGTTTAAACCATGGGTTATGTGTGAACTCAGAACTGTGGGTTGTTCATGGATTATTTTGCCAGGCTATAGAGATACCAGGCAAGAGTGGTCAAAATACCAGCCTCTCTATATGCCAGTACTACAGTGCTGCAAAGGCATTTGGGGAACAGGGAGGGAGCGGCCAAAGGGTGCAGGGACCAAAAAACTCCAGGAATTGTCCAAACAGCCAGCGGTTTGCTCAATCATCTGGCAGCCAAATTGAGGGTAAATTCTGACTAAGGCAACAACCCATAGGTTAATTAAACCATGGGTTGTTGTTACATGCAAACCAGGTCATTGCAAAACTGTCTCTAGCTGGAGAAACTTAAGAGAACTAAAGGCATCATGACAGAATCATCATTGCCCGAGACGTACACTCATTTCTTGTCCTGCTGTAATCTTTGGCCAAATAAATGGGTTTAGTAGGATTTTCAAGCACTACGAAACTCTGCCCAACCTGAATGACCACTGAAAATGTGACAGCGAAGACAAGTGAGCTATACCATACTGGTGCAACAATGGCTCTATCATAGGACTTTCAGCTTGGAAAAACAACATCCGTTGCCAGCCCCAGAGCTCATGGGACTGTCTCCAAACCAGCTGTATATATTAATTTGGGGCAGGGGTGAGAGAGAGAGAGAGAGAGAACAGCTTTAACAACTGTTATAAGAAAGTATTTATTGTCCAAATTAACCCCTCCCAATTAATTTGGTCAGCTGTTCACAAATATACTGATCAGACTTCCTAAAATTGCATCAAATTATCTCTGTGATTCCATTTGTGCCATCATTCTCCAGTTTGCAGAATGTGATTAGCTTTTTTTTTAAAGTAAAGAACTACCCATGAAGACAACATATTGACTTGACTGAGTAATACATATGTGTGTCATATATATATATATATATATATACATACATACATATATACATATATATACACATATACATACACACATACATGCAGCGGTGGTATCTGGTGGACTTTGGCAGACTGCTGCAGAACATTTCAATTTATTAAAAAAACCATTCAGACAACAGTTACATAATTCTTTCTAGGATACAAGAGTGATGGAAACAACTCCAAAGAAGCACCTCAAAAGTGATATTTTGAGTAGGTTTTTCAAGTAAAAAAAACAGGAGAAACACTACTTTGAATGCTACTGTTTGGCTCACTGGAGTCTTCAGGAACCAGAAATGTGTTGTTCTCTTTAGACAAGAATGGTTTGCTTCAGATAAACACTTTGAAAAGAAATCCACTTGGAGCATCTCCTGTGAAACCACCTCTGGGAGAAATGGACTTGCTCAGGAGTAAGCACACACGAGTGAGTTCTTAATGGATTTTGCCCGCTGAATTTTTTTCAACCTGCAGCTTTGGAGCAAATGTTCGCAGAACAAAACCATTATAAAAGGATTATATTTTAGGACATAATCTAGCAGGAAATTCTCTTGCACTAGCCCCAGTGAAATAAGCAGAATCTGTGAAAGAGTGCAGCATGGATTACACCTCTAACCTCACTGCTCTGTTTTTGTTGATAACGAAAGAGAGTGAGAGAGAGAGAGAGAGAGAGCCTACCCTGAAAGAGGAATCAACATTTACTGTACGTATTTGTACTATAAAAAAATTCAGACAGAGGCGCACTCGTCTTCATTATTTTTCCCCTCTAGTTTTGTACCATACAAATTTAAACAAAATAATTTTATATATCTTATATATATAATATAAATATAAATTAGAATCAAATAAATAAAGATTAAAAGGTACACTGAAATCAGCGGAGTTGGTACACTGATGTTCAGCAACTATAGTTACATTGTACGGTGTGTGTGTGTGTGTATATATATATATTTGTACACATTGTGTGTGTGTGTGTGTGTATATCTGTGTGTGTGTGGTGTAAATGGTTGCTAGAGGTGTTGTGAGGGAAGGGGTGGTTGAGAATTCCTCAATTATAATCTGGGGGCAAAGCCCTGAAATTCATTATTGCTCGTATTCTCCCTCATGAACATGACCAGCCATGGGAATTTGGCTGCTAAGCCGGAGGACATCTCAGGCTGGGCAGCTCTACATTTCCCAAAGGCGACAGTCTTTATGGGGCCCCTAGGTTCTCAGAGAGCCACGTGTTCCATTGGACGTAAGGGATCTTTGTCCCAAGCACCAGTCTTTCAGGGGACGCCAAGCCATCCGTCCTGGCAAGCCCACCAATTGGGAAGAGGAACATGCAATGTAGGTGCCAGGTAAATGCAGGCTGTTCCTGTAGGACTATAGCCGGGGGCTGAAACCAGACAGTGCCCGGGCAGTTCTGGACAGGGGAGAAAGGCGGGTCAGTCAGGGAAGCAACGGTAGCCAGCAAAGAGGTCGCAATGCCTCCATGGCATAGATTTCAGAGTGGGAGAGGGCACCGTGGTTAGCCTCAAATGAAGGGAGAGAGGAAATGGGAGGTGTTGGGAGTCAGGTGGTTACATCTGTCCCATTTTGGCTCGCTATGGGTGGGACATCTAGTATGGAGTCACCCCTGCTTGTAAAGCCTGCGTTTCAGTTGACTGGTGAAGTGACACAGCCCACCTGGCATCCCCAGCTTTGCCCCCCGTGTCCTCTGGTTCACCAGGTCTCTCCCCAGCACCCAAAGATGGTGTGAAGTGGGGAGGGTGCGTGTGCTTTCTACACAGGTGGCACCAATGAAGCCCACAGGGGTGTTGCTCGGTTGGGTCTGCACAGGCAGGCTTGCCCAGGCGCACCTCGGCGTGGGGTGCGCAGTCATCCGCCCCGCCCCACGGCTTGGCTGCATGGCAGCTCAGTGCTGCGGCTGCTGGCATGTTTGTTGCCTGGTCTGTGTGAATTCTGGAGCTTCCTAACCGTGGCAGTGAGAAATGTCCACCAGAGCCTGTGGTAAAGGAGGAAGCTGGTTCTAAGCGGATAGATTACGGGGAGTCTTCAGTTCAACTCCACCTGCGGATACCCAGCCCCTGCATGGGGCAAGATGGGTATTGAGGTATGCCAGGGCTCAACTGCACCCCGCTTCTGTGTTGTTCTCCTACTGTGCAGCAGGAGGAAGGGAACGGCCCACACCTCACCTCACCTGGAAAACCCTTCTACAAAAGGACAGACAGCTAGGGGCTGCAAAGAAAATTTCTCTACCAAGAATTTGATACAGAACCAAAATTAAAAGGCCATACACCCTCCAAAACACAAAGCCATATTTTCAGAGAGCTGATTTTAAGGAAAAATTAAGAAAAATATTGCCTGTAGACAGATATTGGGTTCAGGAACTCCCAAAAAGCATGGAAGGAAACATAACTGAACTTGTCAGGTCACTCCTCCACCCTTCCCCAAAGACACAATCTCTAAATAGCCATGGGAAAGATGGTGGGCTTATCAGCTCCAGACATCTCTTTTTCTACCTACAATTTAAAGACCATACAGAAAGTGGGCCATGGAGCTGCCTGCGTCTTTAGAAAAAGAACCTGGATTATCTATAGACTTTCTAAAAAATGATGTTAAGTACCACACACAAATGAGAAAGAAAAGAAAAAAGAATCACATATTCATAATTCCCCCACAACACATGCATCTTTGGAAGTCAGGGTCTTGGTTAATAAAACCAAGACCTCAAAATGGAAGGAGGCTGCAACTCCTGATGCAGCAATAAATAGGCCAGGCTTAAAAAGGAAAAAGATCCATCATCTCTCAATCCTAATTAGTAGCTTAAAAAAAGTCACTTTTAAAAAAAATCAAATGCCATTTTATTAGTGCATAAAAATAAGTTTGGAATCCCTGTTTGGTTTGCCTTGTTGTTTCTCTTTCTTATTTTTTTAAAAAAATCTGTGTTTATTTAAATTCTGTGTGTTTCTTTGAAGTGTGTGTTGACAGCAGGATGCCACCTGGAGTGCTTGAACTAACAGCACCTCTGTCCCATGGCAGGAAGCCTCTCCTGGCACCAGCCAGCCCAGTTAGGAGCAGCTCAGAAGATATCGGGACACGCACTCCAGTCGTGGTGCTCCTTGGCTTCCCAGTATCCGCCCTTGTAAACGCAAATCAGCTCCCCTGTCACCGGGTCGACCTTCCTCTCAAACCACAGCGGGATGTAGCCTTCGTAGTCTTTGCCTGTAAAGGGCAAGGGGGAGAGGGAGGGTGCAACACAAACCCCCACAAAACTTCAGTGCTGACTCAGCTGGAGGTGACAAGGCTGCCAGGTTGTGCATCCCTCTGTATGGGATGGCTGCGAATTCCCACGAAAGCCTCCTTCCCCGACCCCCGGAACTATATGTGTAGTATCGTAAAGCAACAGACAGGCCCAGTCCGGGGAACAGGCAACCGTGGAAACTAGCTGAGAAAAGAGAAAGGGGCAGGGGCAGCGGGAGAAAGAAGCTGGCGAGCCTGTTGTGAGTGGTGGCATTGAGCCACGATGCTGCTCTCTAATCCGGAGCACTCCACAACAGGCAGATGCCTCAGTTCCCTCGTCTATGGCTCCCTTTCACCACGGTTGGTTGGCCCGTGGTGACCCTGTTCTCTGGCAGGGTGGCAACCCTGCTGAGCTCAGAAGAATGTCAGGTGTGCCTCTGACCCACCTTCCTCCAGAGCCTCTGCTGCCTCCGCTTCCCGCCTGCGGCGCACTGCCCGCTGCTTTTCCTCCAGCCTCTGCTTCTCCACGTTGGCGTCATCCCATTTGCCGTTCTCCATCAGCCGCTGGTCAGGCCTCAGGCGGCTGTCGGTAGGAGCCGTGCCCTCCTCCGGCTCGTTCAGGGTCAAAGCCAGGTTGGAGAAGTAGTACATATTTTCAGCATTCTCCCTGGAGAAGGAAGATCCAGACTGGATTTAAGGAAGCGTGTGAGTGTGTATGTTTAAAAATGCTTCAGTGTTTGGTCATTCAAGGCACACACATTTCGACAAACTTGGGGGTTCATCATACGGCGCTTTTATCCTTCTGTTGAGGTGGCTCTGTCATGGAAGTTTGCAGGCTCTTTAGATGACGCTGTTACCCTCCAGGGCGTCTCCCGCCATTTCCCCCAGCCTATCCCATGTTTTCCCCAAACGTAAAACGTGGCATTTTTTCCAGCCCACGGAACAGGAGCGCCATGACCTCCCCGTGAAATTCTCCAATAGCGGGAGAAACCGCTGCGTCTGCCTGCTATGGGCATTTGTTTTCAGTTGCTAGGGGCTCATGAGGTCAGGATGACAAAGGCACTGAATATGGGAGCGCAGCATGCAGGAGCAGATCTGACAGGCGGGAGGGCAAGAATCGCCCGCCAATTGCAACTCCTGCCTCCGCTCAAGTCTTGCTGAGGAAGGACTTTCCTCGATCCCCAGGTGTCTGCCATGTAAATGCTTGAGCACATTTCTCAGTTGGTGGGAGGAGAGGGTAAAAGGCCTCCCTGCAACGAAGGGAGACACATCTGATCCCCCACCCCACCAAGCTCAGAAGCAACGTCCTCTGTTGATTCAGAGCAGCCCATGAAGTTCAATGGGGCTTACTCCCAAGTAAGTGTGCAGACTTACAGGGCAATCTTATGTCTACTCAGAAGTAAGTCCCATTGCGTTCAATGAGGTTTACTCCCCCGTAAGTGTGCCGAGGGTTGCAGACTTGCGTCACTATCTTACATTTTATGTCTACTCAGAAGTAAGTCAGAGGTTTCCTGGGGGCTGTGAGAAAAGGGTACAGCAGAAGTTAAGCTACGAAAACAAGACTCCCTCCCCCCCTCCTTTGCACACATGCCAGGGAGGGAGGGAGGTGCTCCTTCCGTTCAAACCACATGGCTGTCGTCTGTCGTGTAAAGGAGCATTTCCTAATCCCGCAAAGAAAATGAAAGCAGGAAGCTGCAGAAAGGATGTGGATTTTTGCCGGTTTTCTGCTTAATGTAGAAACACCCTTGCATTGGAGAACTTCCCAAGAAATCAGGGCCCACACTAAAATGCGTAAGGGGCGGCTGCCATTTGGATTTTCTGGCTTCTGGTATTGTATTTTTAGATCTTCACACTGCCGGTGGTTTTCACTTTGGTTGTATACTGTAGTTTTAAACTTTTAAAAGTTTTATGTTTTATCACGTTGATGTATTTTATGGTTTTAACTGTTGTGAACCACCCAGAGAGCTTCAGCTATTTGGGAGTACACAAATGTAATAAATAAAATAAAAGTAACAACATGTCTTGGGTCAGCCCGGGATACACTGGGCTTTCCGTTATTGGACCCACTCCCACCATAATGGCAGAGCACGTGCTTCGCACGAAGAAGGTCATCAGCTCAATGGCTGGCACCGTTAGTTTAAGAGCACCTCAGGAAGCAGGAAAAGACCTCCAAGGGGCTGTGGAGGGCCACTGCCAGTCCGACTAAGCAGGAGTGGTCTAGAAAGACAAAAGTTCTGACCCCGTGTAAAGCAGCTTATTATGTTCACTGCACTGCGCTAATTACTGTGGCCACAGAAATATTCGCCCCACTCAGCTGCAGCCACAGAAACGCCGGCACATCAGCTCAACAACACTCAAGCCACGTTGGGGAGACTCACGGAAGAGGGTACTTCTTCCACAAGACCCTGGGGGACAACGTCTGGTAGACTGTTTTTGGCATCTTCCCTTCCGAGCTGGTGCTTCCCTGGGTGCTGTGCACGATCTTGGAGCACTCCATCCTCTCATCCCACGTGCCAGACACCACGTAGTGTGCCTTGCCATCAGCATCCATGACCACGCCCGACACCTAGGGAGAAATGTCACTGGCTTGTTACAGTGGAGCATCCGTGGTACCTCAACAGAGAGATGCAGTACACAAGCCGTACTAATGGATCTAAATGACCCATCTTCCATTAGGACACCATGAGGCTGACATATGACATACTGTCAAGGATCCAGGACAGATTGTTTAGCGTGGGAAAAAGGCAGGCAAGGGGAGACATAACAGAGGTCTACAAAATGGTGCATGGTGTAGAGAATGTGGAGAGGGAGACATTTTTCTCCCTCTCTCAAATTGCTACAACCCAGGGTCATCCCATGAAGTTGACTGGTGGGAGATTCCAGGACAGATAAAAGGAAGGACATCTTCACACAGCGCAGAGCTAAACTATGAAATTCGCCACCACAGGATGGAGTGATGGCCACCAATTTGGATGGCTTTAAAAAGGGGTCAAACAAATTCCTGGAGGAGAAGGCTGTCAATGGCTACTAGTCTTGATGGCTATGTGCTACCCCCAGTACCAGAGACAGTTAGCCTATGTACACCGGTTGCTGAGGAACATGGGTGGGATGGTGCTGTTGCACTCATGCGCTGCTTGTGGGTTCCCGGTCGACAGCTGTTTGGCCACTGTGTGAACAGAATGCTGGACTAGATGGACCCTTGGTCTGATCCAGCATGGCTCTTGTGATGTTCTTATACACACACAGCTTAGCAATACGTTCCTCACCCACCCCCACCTCTGAAATAGTAAATACGTATTAATTGTCTCAAAGCTTTTCAATACTGGAGCGACCTGATGAGTAGGGAGCAGGGATTTCATTCAGTCCACATTTCAAGCCAACCCAACCGGACCTGCACAGCTCCAACCAATGTGCAGACGGGGGCACAGTTTTCTTTTGGATATGCAGTGCAGTTCTTGCCTCCAAAACCATGCCAAAACGTGTATTTTAGGATAAAATAAAGTTAGAAATGTATACTTTGAGAGAAAATATGTTCAAAAATACATATTTAAATATGTATTTGCATAAAGATTTTTTTAAAATCACAGATTAATGAAGAAGCAGGATGGCATGGATTTATGAATGAACACATGAGAAACTGACACAGACTGGAAACAGACTGATTAATCCCTAACAGGGAGGCAATGAGGCGGCATAAACTGAAACTTGGGACTTAGGGGTGAATGAGAGGAGCAAGGAGGGGGAGGATGCTACTTCGTGGAGGCTGGTGGCTCCAATGTCGGTGGGGTGGTGAATCCGCTCCAGGTTTCAGTCAGAACTCTAAAGGAGCTCTCCAAGGTGCTTTGAAATATGAACTGCTTCGCACCATGGAGAGCTCCTTTAGAGTTCTGACTGAAACCCGGAGCGGATTTACCACCCCACTGACATTGGAGCCACCAGCTTCTGCTGATGTGACCCTTGCTTTGGCTATTCCTAGAATTAGGATGGAGTGTTCAAAGCCTTCAAGTAGGCAGGGCAGAGCAGGGCAGGGCAGGGCAGGGCAGGGCAGGGCAGGGCAGGGCAGGGCAGGGCAGGGCAGAGAAGACGTGTCTGGTACAGGAGCATTTGAGCCATAGTGCGCCACTCAAATTAGGGTGCTTCCAGACAGAGGGCTCCTAGCACTACTACTCAAAGGGCATTGTGCAACTCTTCTGTGTTTTCCTTCTTAATCGTTTTTTTCTGGTGAGAAAAAAGATGGAAGAAGCAGTGGGAAAATACGGGAGGGTTACAAATTTAAGACAACATCATCTGGACACCCTGTACATTTCCGTAAATGGGGCAGAGCGATCGCACAATAAAAGCCTCATCTAGAAGCACCGTGGCCAACAGCTCAAGCAGTTGCTTCTACGTTTCTATTCATACATAAATCTGTCCCCTTGCCAAATCCCAACAGTTTCCAAGGCCTTGCCAAAGATTTAGAACAGCCTTCCTCAAACTGGCACACTCCATCCAGATGTACTGGGAGGTTGGGGGATTATGAGAGTTGTGGCCCAACACAGTTGGAGAGTGCAAGGTGGGGGGAGGCTGATTCAGAGGAAGAAATAACCACTATGTTTGTATAACAGAGCCTCGTGTGGCGCAGAGTGGTAGGCGGCAGTATTGCAACCGAAACTCTCCCCACGACCTGAGTTCGATCCCAGCGGAAGCTGGTTTCAGGTAGCTGGCTCAGGTCGACTCAGCCTTCCATGGTTCCGAGGTCGGTAAAATGAGTACCCAGCTTGCAGGGGGAAAGGTAGTCACGACTGGGGAAGGCAATGGCAAACCACCCCGCTATAGTCTGCCATGAAAACGCCAGCGCAAGCAGTGTCCCTCTAGGGGTCAGTAATGACCCGGTGCTTGCACAGGAGGAACCTTTCCTTTTCCTTGTATAACAGAAGATACCTATTACTGTTGTTGTTGTTGTATTAGAAGTGGTAGTATACAGTTTAGTTATTTTGTGCTCCTTAGTGTTTTTTAAATTGTGTTTTATACCATGTATTACAAACCTTGCTGTGTCATTGGCAGTATTTTGTGTTTTGTACATTGATGCACTGCAGAAGTTGCCACTGTGATGATAAAGATTATTACATATCTCAGGGGAAAAAATGCCTACCTTTCGGGGGATGTCTCTGGAGAAATAGCTGTACTGAGTAAATTTCAGCTGGCATTTGTCTTTTGATTTGTGGTTGACGATTTCTATGTCACCAGACTGAGCAAATGGAGAGAGAGAGAATTTGAAAAGAGATTAATTTTGCATTTCTTCATGTCCAGACCACCAGCAATATAGGATATTCCTTGACTCTTGAAGGAGTATGGGGAAACCTCTGCACACCTTGAGATCCAAATGTGCATCTAAGTCACACAGAACTTTAAATCACGCTCTTTCGAGAAATGCCATTTTACTTCAAAAGGAGATTAAATAGAACAATTTTAAACATAGGGACATACACAGAAGGTCTTCCAAATTAAAAGCAGCATAGCATCTTGAAATTTTCTTTCACAAAAATCAAATCCTTCCTACAGGAGCTAAAGAGGCCTACCACTCAACTAGCTGCTTTAGAAGAGAACTATTACCAATCATACAACCCTAAAATCATCACCATCCTTAATATGTATGTGATACACATATCAAGACAGACACATACAAAAATGCTTTAATCCACCTGTTCTGCATCAAGTTTCCCCTGATGTTCCTTGCTTTTATTATGAAGCTGTCTATAATCACTTGTATATTAATTCTCTAGGTTGCACCAAGAATACCACCTTGGAAAGGTGAGGCCAGACTTGCCCTAGCCATCAACTAAAGAATGAGCAACAACAGGGCCTTGGTTCCCCCCACCAGAGAGAACTCTCTGTATGCTGTTCTGTATGCAGAGGACATCAGGCCCCTCTCAACTGTAGAGAGTTGCAGAAGCAAGAGGAATGACTCTGTGGTCTCTGCCACCAACCAGAGAACAGTGATGTGGTGAACCCAGGGCTCACAGGGAGCTCTTTTTATTGAGAGGGGCCTGATGTCCTCTGCCACCCTGCTCAGACTTCCCTATTCCATCTGAGTTTAGCTGCAATCTTCACAGTAGCTTGGGGAGGGGAGGGGGAATTAATTTCCTCAGCAACTATATATTGTTTCTTGTTGTAATGCAAAGTATCCCCCGCCCCCAGTGGTTTGGTCTTGAATGGGCCATTAAGACCCATTTGCCTGACAAAAGACCTGCTCCTGGTGGGAGATGAAAACTGCTAGAACAGGGTTTGTGGGAATGGATCAACACAGCTGCATGCAATTTTGGACTCTCCTTGTGGGCATAGCTCTGGGGATTGACATGCTGAGCGCCTGCACATCAGAATTTACCACCACACCGCTGCCAAAGACCATGGGCCACCAGCAGTTGTTGTTGTTGTTCAGTCGTTCTGTCCCCTTCTCCTTTTGCCTTCAATCTTTCCCAGCATCAGGGTCTTTTCCAGGGACTTTTCTCTTTGCATTAGGTGGCCAAAAAATTTGAGCTTCAGCTTCAGTATCTGTCCTTCCAATGAGCACTCAGGGTTGATTTCCTTTAGGATGGACTGATTTGACCTCCTTGCAGCCCAGGGGACTCGTAAGAGTCTTCTCCAGCACCACAGTTCGAAAGCATCAGTTCTTCGGCGCTCAGCCTTCCTTATAGTCCAGCTCTCACAGCCATACGTTGCTACTGGGAAAACCATAGCTTTGATTATACGAACCTTGGTCGGCAAGGTGATGTCTCTGCTTCTTACTATGCTGTCTAGGTTTGCCATAGCTTTCCTCCCAAGGAGCAAGCGTCTTTTAATTTCATGGCTACAGTCACCGTCTGTGATGATCTTGGAGCCCAAGAAAGTAAAATCTGTCAGTGCTTCCATTTCTTCCCCTTCTATATGCCAGGAAGTGATGGGGCCAGATGCCATGATCTTAGTTTTTTTAATGTTGAGTTTCAAACCAGCTTTTGCACTCTCCTCTTTCACCCTCAACAAGAGGCTCTTGAGATCCTCTTCGCTTTCTGCCATTAGGGTGGTATCGTCTGCATATCGGAGGTTGTTGATAATTCTCCCAGCAATCTTAATTCCGACCTGTGATTCATCCAACCCGGCGTTTCTCATGATGTACTCTGCATATAAGTTAAATAAGCAGGGTGACAATATGCAGCCTTGTCGTACTCCTTTCCCAATTTGGAACCACTCGGTTGTTCCATGTCTGGTTCTTACTGTTGCTTCTTGACCCTCGTACAGGTTTCTCAGGAGACAGGTAAGGTGGTCTGGTACTCCCATCACTTTAAGAATTTGCCACAGTTTGTTGTGATCCACACAATCAAAGGCTTTAGTGTAGTCAATGAAGCAGAAATAGATGTTTTTCTGGAATTCTCTTGCTTTCTCCATGATGCAGCGAATGTTGGCGATTTGATCTCTAGTTCCTCTGCCTCTTCGAAACCCAGCCTGTACTTCCGGTAGTTCTCGGTTCACATGCTGCTGAAGCCTAGCTTGTAGGATTTTGAGCATCACCTTGCTGGCATGTGAAATGAGCGCAATTGTGCAGTAGTTTGAACACTCTTTGGCGTTGGCCTTCTTTGGAATTGGAATGTAAACTGACCTTTTCCAGTCTTGCGGCCATTGTTGAGTGTTCCAAATTTGTTGGCATATTGAATGCAGCACTTTAACAGCATCATCTTTTAGGATTTTAAATAGCTCAGCTGGAATACTGTCATCTCCACTAGCTTTGTTGTTAGTAATGCTTCCTAAGGCCCACTTGACTTCACTCTCTAGGATGTCCGGCTCAAGTTCAGTGACCGCACTCTCATGGCTATCTTAATGTCCCTACATTAAGGTCTTTCCTGTATAGTTCTTCTGTGTATTCTTTCCACCTCTTCTTAATCTCATCTGCATCTGTTAGGTCCCTGCCTTCTTTGTCCTTTAATATGCCCATCTTTGCACAAAACGTTCCCTTGAGATCTCCGATTTTCTTGAAGAGATCTCTAGTCTTTCCCATTCTGTCGTTTTCCTCGATTTCTTTGCATTGTTCATTTAAGAAGGCCTTCTTGTCTCTCCTTGCTATTCTCTGGAACTCTGCATTCAGTTAGATATATCTTCCCCTGTCTCCCTTGCTTTTCGCTTCCCTTCTTTCCTCAGCTACTTGTAAAGCCTCATCAGACAGCCACTTGGCTTTCTTGCATTTCTTTTTCTTTGGGATGGATTGAGTTGCTGCCTCCTGAACAATGTTATGGACCTCTGTCCATAATTCCTCAGGCACTCTGTCTATCAGGTCTAATCCCTGAAATCTATTCCTCACCTCCACTGTATATTCATCAGGGATATGATTTAGGTCATACCTGAATGGTTTAGTGGTTTTCCCTACGTTCTTCAATTTAAGCCGAAATTTTGCAATAAGAAGCTCATGATCTGAGCCACAGTCAGCTCCAGGTCTTGTTTTTACAGACTGTATAGAGCTTCTCCATCTTTGGCTGCAAAGGACATAATCAATCTGATTTCGATATTGACCATCTGGTGATGTCCATGTGTAGAGTCGTCTCTTGTGCTGTTGGAAAAGAGCGTTTGCTATGATCAGTGTGTTCTCTTGGCAAAACTCTATTAGCCTTTGTCCTGCTTCATTTTGTACACCAAGGCCATGCCTGCCTGTTATCCCGGTGATTTCTTGACTTCCTACTTTAGCATTCCAATCCCCTATGATGAAGAGGACATCTTTTTTTGGTGTTAGTTCTAGAAGGTGTTGTAGGTCTTCATAGAACTGATCAACCTCAGCTTCTTCAGCCTCAGTGGTTGGGACATAGACTTGAATTACTGTGATGTTGAATGGTTTGCCTTGGATTCGTACTGAGATCATTCTATCGTTTTTAAGATTGTACCCCAGTCCTGCTTTTCCCACCCTTTTGTTGACTATGAGTGCTACTCCATTTCTTCTAAGGGATGCTTGCCCACAGTAGTAGATATAATGGTCGCCTGAATTAAATTCGCCCATGCTTGTCCATTTTAGTTCGCTGATTCCCAAGATGTCGATGTTCAATCTTGCCATCTCATGTTTGACCACCTCCAGCTTGCCTTGATTCATTGATCTGACATTCCAGGTTCCTAAACAATATTGTTCTTTACAGCATCGGGCTTTCTTTTCACCACCAGACACATCCACAGCTGAGTGTCCTTTCGGCTTTGGCCCAGCCACTTCACTCTTTCTGGCGCTACTTGGAAATTCCCTCTGCTCGTCCCCAGTAGTATATTGGACACCTTCCGACCTGAGGGTCTCATCTTTCGGCGTCATCTCTTTTAGCCTTGTGATACGTTCTATGGGGTTTTCTTGGCAAGAATACTGGAGTGGGTTGCCATTTCCTTCTCCAGTGGACCACCTTTTGTCAGAACTCTCCGCCATGACCTGTCCGTCTTGGGTGGCCTTGCACGGCATAGCTTATGGCTTCACTGAGTTACGCAAGCCCCTTCGCCACAACAAGGCAGTGATCCATGAAGGGGTTGTCATGATGTACTCTGCATATAAATTAAATAAGCAGGGCAACAATATACAGCCTTGTTGTACTCCTTTCCCAATTTTGAACCAATCGGTTGTTCCATGTCTGGTTCTTACTGTTGCTTCTTGACCCTCGTACAGGTTTCTCAGGAGACAGGTAAGGTGGTCTGGTACTCCCATCTCTTTCAGAATTTGCCACAGTTTGTTGTGATCCACACAATCAAAAGCTTTAGTGTAGTCAGTGAAGCAGAAATAGACGTTTTTCTGGAATTCTCTTGCTTTCTCCATGATCCAGCGAATGTTGGCGATTTGATCTCTAGTTCCTCTGCCTCCTCGAAACCCAGCTTGTACTTCCGGTAGTTCTCAGTTCACATACTGCTGAAGCCTAGCTTGTAGGATTTTGAGCATCACCTTGCTGGCATGTGAAATGAGCGCAATTGTACGGTAGTTTGTACACTCTTTGGCATTGCCCTTCTTTGGAATTGGAATGTAAACTGATCTTTTCCAGTCTTGTGGATATTGTTGAGTGTTCCAATTTTCATTTATGTACGGTGCCTGATGCCAGAAATGTACTGAATTTTTGATTGATGAGCTGCTTTGGGACAGCTTTTGGCTCAAAACTAGGCTTAAAATAGAATTTAAATAAAATATTTGTCTCATACCATAGGAATTCTAGTTTTATTGGACTGTTCCACATATTACAGGGCAGCAAACCTGGGTTTGCCACCATGTGCACACTCTGAAGGGAGGCACGGCCAATCTCAGCTTGCCAAAGTGCATACCTGTTATCAACCTCGCGTGCAAATATGTGTTGCTGCATTCCCACTTCACATCTTTAGGTATACAAGGAAACACTTAAGTGTGTGAAGAGGTCTACAGAAAGCCTTCTGTTGTGAATCGGGGGGCAAATGTATAATGCAGCCCACCCCCACCCCAGGATGGGTTCCATTCTTCGCTCCAGTCTGCAAAACCCTTCCATCCCCTGCACCTATAATTCCTTAGCCGCCCTGCAGCATAGGGGCAGCTCTTGCACTGCTGACCTGGTCGATCCACAGCTTGCCCACAATGATGTTGTGAACAGTAGAGGTCACCTTCCGCCAGACATAGTGGTTGCCACTAGAGTGGAACTCCAGGTGGATGGCGCCTGCAGGGGAGGAGAGGGAAGAGAACAAGAAAGGTGACTCTTTGTTTCTAGGACAAAGGCCTCAGAGAAGGGGGTGGGATTTCTGAGCAACATTCTGCTTGCCTACTGCCTATCCGGAATAAATCTTAAATATTATGTCACACACAGGCAGACACTGGCGATTAAGTGGTAGGCACACCATGGAAATGGGACTGTCGGCGTTCCCCTGATGACCTGGACTCCCTGAGCAACTAAGGATATCTTGCTTCCTTCAGAGTCACACCTTCCTTCGTTTACCTTCCCCTTTCCAGTAACATGGGGTTTAGGCTGCAGGTATGGGGTGAATGACACTCTAGACACACGGTTTAACCACAACAATTTACTGGTGAATTGCAGCAAGCAAAACACAACTAAAGGCATTTACAGAATAGAGCTGAGTGATACAAAAGGCATTAAGAGAAAAGGAAACTTAACTGGGGAAATGAAACTACACCTCTCAGGGACACCCCCTTCCAACAAAAAACTCCAGGCCTGACCTTTTTCTTTGCCTTTGTAGGCCTCAAACCTTCAGAGACACTATCCCCTCTGCCCAGCACACATAGCCAGGGGCAAGCTTTTGTCCAAAAGAGGAACACATGGCTATAAAGACTGCCCTGCTGGATCAGGCCAACCTGGGCTACTGTCTTCTTTCCAGATGCCAAAAGCACGCAGAACAGAGGAGAAACCGACAATAATAAAACAACAACGATTCCCACAGCCTTGATAGAAGGCCTCCCCTCTGCCCAGCACACATAGCCTTGATAGAATGACTATCCCCTCTGCCCAGCACACATAGCCAGGGGCAAGCTTTTGTCCAAAAGCTTGATAGCTTGATAGAATGGCAAGCTTGATAGAATGGCATAAGCCAGGCCAAGAGAGATCTTGTCCTATTTCCCAAAGTCTCTAGTGGCCGTAAAACAGAGGAAGAGATCCATCAAGGATGCAATGGATTCCCCACAACGATGAACTATACAAGCCAGCTTTTCAACATGCTAAGGTCTCATGAAGTGCCAAGCATGCCGCAAGGCTCTGTCTGGAGAGCAGGCCGCTCACTTACCCAGTGGCATGATGGAGAGGTATTTGCCCCGGAACTTGCTAGCAATGGTGATCTCCTGCCACAGCGTCCAGCCTTGTTTGGAATAGACGTGATGGGCTGCAGCTGGAGGGTGATGACTCACCTGGGGGACACAAGGCAAAATAAGCCCTGATGGGCTGCTTCCAGAAGGGGCACCAAACCATGGTTAGAAAGGTATTGAATTAACTGTGGCAAGCCTACTGCTTGCATGCGCCACCATCATACACCCTTTGTGTATGAGGGAAGGGGATGTGAAGTTCAAATTTGCAGCAAGCCACAGTTTGCAATCCAGCCAGGACCCCACGACAAAGCTTTGATTGAAAACTACGGTTTGCTGTATTGGAGCAAAACAGCGAACTATGGTTCGCCACAAATTAGAAACAGACGTTTTCAATCTCTTTCTCTTGTGCTCGGTGGAAGCGGGAGAGGGAGGAGAAGGGAATGTATGAGCTCCATTATGTCTGAATGCAGCCAAGTCAGTCCATGAAAAGAGGGGACATTTGAACCCAAGTCTTGCAAACACCAAAACATTTTTTTAACACCACAAGTCTCTTAACTCACTTCCCAACCTCCTCCAGAAAGGAGGAGATAGAAGAGGTGCCTCATAGGTCCCCTCCAGATGTTAGCCAGGCCATCTGTGGTGCAACGGCCTTGGGGCAGACGCTCAGTGAGTGAGCTGCCCCATTACACCCCTTAATTCAGTAAGATTCATTTTATCCTATCACATTTGTGTCCTGTCCTTCCTCCAAGGAATGCTTCTCTCCTTCAGCCTCACAAGAAGGGCGCTGTGTGGCAATTTGGGCCCATTCACGGCCAAGCAGGGGTTGCCAACCCAGGCCTCCCCAGTCCAAGCCCTACGGTCTGCCCATGACGCCCCATTGGCTCTTTGCCTTACCTGCTCACAGAGTGAACGGAACCCCATCTCATCCAGGCGGTCCAGCTCATAGGTCTCACCCAGGAGGGGGTTGAACGGCTTTGCTGTTCGGTGGACCGTGGTTGAATAGGAAGACACGGAGAAAGCCGCCACGAAGCACATCTGCTCTATGGAGCTCTCACACTTGACAGCTTTGTCCAGCAATTCATGGTACTCCAAGTCCTCTGTCAACCTCTGCAGCATGGACAGGGGCTCATTGAAGTTTACCTGCAGAAGTTGGACAGACAGCAGGGTGCGTTACACATGGAGGCTCAACCTACGGCCAGGGATCAGCTCTGCAGAGTTGGATCTTAACGTGGTCACAGCAGCTTATACTGCAGCCCCCGGCCCAGACCACCCCCCTCCCAACGCACTTCTGTTCCATGGGAACAAACAGAACTATCGAATACTCTGTGTGGAGTGTTCCAAGCACGGCACATCCGTTGGCTAGGAAATCATTCCAACCATCTTGTTAACTCCATATTGCAGGTGAGTGGAGGGGGGCCGTGCTTGAGATATTGGCTTGGCTAAAGCGATATGCACTAGAAAAGGGAAACAGAGGTTCCCAGGAAGCTGAGCCCCGCACCCGATTTCACATTCTGCATTCCCGCGTCATCACAGCGCACGCAGAGCCTTGGTTATGGGGCTACGTTTCTACAAGTGTTCTCCCATTAGAACTGGGGTGGGCATGAGCTTCCCCTGCCCTTCTGTGGGCACGCGCTCCCGCTGCCCACCATCACCTGATTTGCTGCAGCTGAAGCCAACAAATCAGTTTTGGTCGGTTTGCTCTTTTTGCCAGCGCTACCCCACTGAAATCTGGCGGCAAACCAACGATTTTTGCCCTGCTTCTGCTGCATTTCTGCAGCAAATTTGGCCGTGTGGCGCAGGGAGGCACTCCCCCGCCACAGCCCCCAGATCCCCAGAGGCTGCCCACCCATGCATTAGGACTTAATGGTGTTACAGACATTCAATTTACTATCAGGGCAGGTGCTGTAAATCCTCACACTCACCCCTCTCTTTCAACTGCAAGCACTTTTAATAGTCCCCCACTTTGGCCTTGAGAACCAAATTCCTCAGATGTTCGCAAAGATTACAAAATGAGGAATAGACCCCAAGGGAGGACACTAGCTTTAATATCTTCTGGGGCAAGTCAGATCTTTTAAAAGGCTGTTCTGCTCTTTGCTGCTGTCTCTCACCCATGTCACGGCCTGGGTTTGCACGCTGCCACCACAAGGAGTGAGAACACTAGGAGGAGAATCTTGTGCTAAGGGCAACAGGGACAGCAATTTGTTCTCCTGCAGAATAGCCACATATGGCAACTGGGATGACGATGATAGCCTAGCGCAGGCAGGGTACACAGTGAGCAGAAAAGGGAAACAGTGGAGCGGCTGACTGAAAGCACGCTGCGGAAACTGTCAGCCTGCCTATGAGTAGATTTATTAGCCTGCAAGAAAAACAATGTGGTGCAAAAGTTGAAGCATTTCACTTGGATACAGGACTCTCAGGTTCAAATTCCTGCTCATCAACAGGTTTTGGGCAAGCCACTGTCATCCTAGCCTACTTCGCAGGGTTGTTGTGCAGGCACCACAGTGCTCACAGCCCCTTAGAGTAAGGGTGGGAATTGTGTGATACAAACAGAATGAAAGGGTTCAAAAAGAGACATGTTCTGATTCAGTTTTCCAGATCATCACAAGTTCTTAGGCCTGAGCATACACCAGATTGCTTCTCTTGCCCCAAAATCTATGTAATGTTTTGCGACCTCAATTCTACCTCTGGCTGAGATTCTGCCTCCTAACTGTATGAACGTGGCTTGTTCCCAAACCTGGACCCTCCAGTGGTCCTCTTGGAGCCTTTCTTGGCATAAAGATCTGTTCACTGCCCTGAGATCCTAATGACAGAGAGTGGGATAAAAATGTTTTAAATAAATAAATAGCTAAAAAATAAAGGTTGCTTCTGTTCTTTCATTTTCCCACACGTGTCTCTCGGGTCAAAATTCTAACTGAGTCACTAAAAAAGGTGACTTAACTCAAGAAGGAACTGGTTTGACTCACAGCCAATCTACTTTGCAGTTTATAAGATTACATTCACAAAGAAAACAAAACTGCAGGAACCTCATTTGGTAGCCAGCGGGTCCTTTTTGCCCCTGAAAGAAAAGATCTCAGTTGTAGGAGATCCGCCCCCCCAGGCAGGAAGAGCAGTGAATTGCTGGGCTGGGGGGAGAGGGAAAAGAATGGAATGCAGCAGCTGCCTCCCACCCACCCACTCCAACCCTGTGATGCTTACAGGCAGCCAGTGTGTGTATGTGTGTGTGTGTGGGGGGGGGGGGGGATGAACCTTCTTTTGTGAGTGGCCTGAGTTACTTTGCAAGTTGGAACGGGAGGAAAAAAAATTCAGCCACTGCCAACCTGAATATGAGCCAACAATGTGATGTGGCTGCAAAAAAGGCAAATGCTATTTTGGACTGTACAGCCTCCAAATCCCATGAAGTACTAGTTCCCCTCTACTCAGGTTAGTCCTCATCTGGAGTACTGTGTCCAATTCTGGGCACCACACTCTAAGAAGGATGCAGACAAACTGGAAAAGGTTCAGAGGAGGGCAACGAGGATGATCAGTGGACTGGAAACAAAGCCCTGTGAGGAGAGACTGAAAGAACTGGGCATGTTTAGCCTTGAGAAGAGAAGACTGAGGGGGGATATGATAGTGCAAGTACTTGAAAGGTTGTCACAGAGAGAAAGGCCAGGATCTCTTCTCCATCATCCCAGGGTGCAGGACATGGAATAATGGGCTCAAGTGACAGGAAGCCAGATTCCAGCTGAATATCAGGAAAACGTCCTGTTAGAGCAATACGACAATGGAACCAATTCCCTGGGGCGGTGGTGGGCTCTCCCACACTGGAGGCATTCAAGACGAGGCTGGACAGCCATCTGTCAGGGATGCTCTGACTTGGATTCCTGCACTGAGCAGGGGGTTGGACTCGATGGTCTTGTGGGCCCCTTCCAATCCTACTGTTCTATGATTCTGTGAACCACAAAATGCATAAAGGCACAACAGTCAAAGACTTTCAGGTACCCCTTGATCTGGAGGAAGGAAACTGAGTTAAAAGAGAGCTCTGGATGGTGAAGGAGCAAGCACGTTCAAAGGGAGCGACAGGGAGGGGGGAGAATGGGAATGAGTGCCCTGTTGCAGCTGAGTGGGTATGATCGGAACCTCAGTGGGAGACCCATATAAGAGCAATTTCTTAAATTACAAGTGTGTGTATGTGTGTGCAGATAACTGAAGTCCTTTGCCACATGCACAAAAGGCTCCCTGCACATGAGGGAGATTTACTGTCACTCCAAAATTGTATTACATGTACAAATATTTCCCAGTGTGGCTCCTGTGTGATCTTAATCTCTTTGTTGCAGCAAGCACCGTAATAAGGCACTTACTGGATCACTCCCGTTGGCTGCTGCCACTTTAATGCATTTCTAAGCATATGTGTACTGGATACAGCGATTATTTATACATTGCAATGCAAGGGCTATTAAGAGACCTCAGTGTGTCCTTTACCAGAGTCATATTCCTCTGTAATTGAGGAGGAAAGACTCCCTGTTGTCTTTAATAGGGAACAGAGGGATTATACAAGCCATCGCTCCGCTGCCAGCCCACCCCCACTCCCCCACCCACCCACACACACTTTTTTGTTTTTTTGCTATCCATTGCACAAGGGAGGGGTGAAGGAAAGTGGCTAGGATTTGGGGAGAGAATAGCAATTTCTTAACCCCAAGGAGGAGACTGCTGGCAGGCCATAGGAGAGACGTGGGCAACCGGTGGCCCATATTCATGTCTGGATTAACCCAGCCCACCATCTCAGGGACTAGCCTGTCAGTTAGCTCAGATTGTCACCTTTCAAATTAAGAAAAATGAGCAAGTCTCTAGCCCTTGTAAAACCTAATATGAGGCCAGACTTTCAGGCACGATTCTCTCCAATTGTTTTCGAGCCTGCTACCACTTTACAATGACAGCTATGATTTTGGGAGCACTGAGAGCCATAGAGATAAGTGCAGAGTGGCCATGTGTCTCCAGAAGGGACTTCCTGGTTCATTCTGAACCCATTTTGTGTTTGTACCCTTATGGGGCAGTTATTGCTGCCCATAAAAAACAATTCAGAACTGTTGCGTATCTGTATCCAGTCCATAACAGGTAGCAGCAGTGACTGGAGTTCATGCTCTTTCCAGCTCAGGTCTTATTTCAGGCAACAGCAAAAAAGATTCTCCCCTGCCCCTGAGTTTGTAGGCATTTAAAACATCACCCTGCCAATGCAAATAAAACCCACCGTTATGGACATATTGTGGGGTGGCACTGTGGTCAAGCAGGGGTTCCATCAGCCCTGCAAAGTAGCCCATTGTTTTTATGCCCATATTGCTGGGAGGGAGGCTGAGAGAGAGAGTAGTATATGACAACCCTGCAGTGTAGTCCAGTCGGCTGGTGAGTTGGGTTGTTTGTTGTTGTTTTTTAGGGGAAAGCGTTTGGGAAGTTTGGGAAGCTAATGTCTAGGAGAAGATTTGCATAAAGTTTAGCAACTGCAATCCTCTATGGGTCTACTCAAAAGTCAGTCCCACTGAGCTGAATGGGGCTTATTCTCAAGAAAGACTATCATGTTTCTCTTTACCTCTGCTCTCTGCCTGCTCAGACTTAAAAAAAAACGAAGACAGCAGCACTGGTCCCTGAGAAAGACATCCTAAATCCACCCTTGGGCAATACCTTGATTAGGGCCAACCAAAATGCCTAGCGAGTATGGCTAGGGGACGATGAGAGTTGTAGTCCAACATATCTGGAAGGCACCAGGTTGGGGAAGGCTGCTGTAGGCCCTGCTGACTGTTGCCTACCGGCCATGAGAGGGATGAACGTGACTGACAGCCATCAGGACACTATAGAACAATGCCACTTTGCCACTCCCCAAACATAGCGGCCTTTTGCGAAGTCAAGCTTGGCCATGGCAAAGGACCAACCGAGCAGCAGGGAGGGAAGCCCCTGCTGCTGCACACGCTCACTGACTCCAAGATGTATTAATATCCACAGATTTTAAAACCTGGGGTGGTGGTGATAAAGCTATGGCTTTTCAGGAATCCAAGTTTTGTTCTTGATTCCAGATTACGCACAGGATTGCTTGTGGGAAGACAAAAAAAGATGTGCATAACGTTTTGGAGGTAAGCGCAAAGCCACGCTGTCGGAGCGGGCGGGAGGAGGCACATGAGTGAGGGTGGACCGCACGACGCAGCTAGTCTGCTTCAACACTCCTCCTCATGTACGCTCTGCCTGGTGTGAGAGCCAGTTACAAAGCAAGCAACGGCTAGGGTGTATCCACAGCAAACAGCAGCAGCCCCGAGCAGGCCTTGTCAGGCTGCAGTTCTGCAAATGCACAAGGAAGCATTCAATTCCTTCCTGATTAAAAACATCCGGTCGTTTCCAAAGCAGCCTCTGCCCAAGGCTTGTGTGCAGCTGGGGCATGGCCAGCATTGGCCACCTTTCCAGGCGCCCGGAACACAGGGGCAGCTCCCCTGCCTTTGAGAGCCACGCATTCCCCCCTGCGACAGGAACTGACTTGCTCAGTGGCACAGGCCACGCTAGCACCACATCTCCACTTGTCCCGGGCTGGCTGTGTGATGGCCATGGGCAGCCTTTGAGGGCGGCTTCCATATGTGAAACAAAGACAGGGATAGGCAGGGCCGGCGCCACGGGTTGGCACGGATGGGAACCTGCCGAGGCCCCATGCCCTGGCAGAGGGCCCACTGATAAAAGCACCTGAACCTGCTCCTCTTCATCACCTGCTTCGTCACTCACCTCTCGCTCTGGCCCAGGCGGCAGCGGGGGGTGGGAGCAGTAGCTGCTGCTGCCTGCATGCTCAGAGGCTTACTCCTGGTAGCAGTGATGAGGAAGAGAAGCAGCAGCTGGTGACAATGGTGGTGAGAAGGCAGACGCACGGAGGGAGGGGCCATTGGAGGGGGTCTTGCCCAAGGACCAGAGATGTAAAATTTCCAGAACTTTTGAGGCCATGGGGAAAAAAATGGGTTTTTTTCCAGGGTTTTCCAGAAAAATTGGAAATTTTGGAAATACTGAAAAATAAGCAATACTTATTTTTTTAGTGGTCTTTACACATCTAAAGTCACTTTGTTGCTTTAGGTCACCCTTCCCCAACCTGATGCCCTCAGATATTTTGGACTTCAGCACCCATCAGCCTTAGGCAGCATGGCCAATGGGCAGGTATGCTGGGCACTGTAGTCCAAAACATCCAAAGGGCACCAGGTTGGGCAGGGCTGCTTTAGGCACATAAAACAGCCTTTCTGTTCCTAAAGTTATTTTATGTATGGCTTAGTTTGCTCATAAAATTATCAAACACAAGACTCTGTAGAACAAAACTCAAGCTGTCAAGAATGCACATTTACTGTCAAGAATGCACAATGGTGCATTCTTGAATAGAATGGTGACTCTACTCACATGTTGGGAAACTGCGCATAAATGTCTATCACTAAAATGTACTTTAGATCAATAATTATAATAAGGAATGAAAGAACTATGCTGGGAAACTTACAGAGGGGATTAAAAAATATTTTTCCCCATGGCTTCGTTATTTCCAGACATTTTACATCTCTAGTCTTTCTATAAAAGTGTTCTTATTACATAGTTTTTAGAAATCATTTTTGTGGGAATAAAGGCTGGGTAACAATACAGAAATACTTTGTCTTAAATTCTAAAAGAAAATATTTCATAATCCAAGCTGTTCAGTTCTTCGGAAAAAAACAAAAACCTGTTTTTTCCTGTATTTTTCTGGTTTTTTTCCCAGGCCTTCACATCTCTACCAAGGACCCTCAAAAACCTGGAGCTGGAACTGCGAATGGGTCACAGCTGAGAAGTAAAGTCCATCCTGTGTGTGTAACATTCCAATTTTAAATGTGAACAACTCCAATTAAAAATCTTAGGGAGCAGGAATGGGAAAGGCGTCCCTTTGAAAAATCACAAAATAGCAGTCAGTAGAGATGTATTTTGGGCAACAACATAAAATCTGTACAGAATAGGTTATGAAATCAAATGTGTTAGTTGCAGAGCATTAAATGATGCATAGTTTGATAAATAAGACCACCTATGAGGCGGAGAAAACAGAAATGAAAATATCTAAAATGGCTGCCAAAATCACTACATCTCAACTAAAATGGAAATATATGCATCTTTTTTGTAATCAGAACAATGAAAGGTTTAGAACTACAGAAATAGCATCTGGTATTGCCTTAGCATATTTATGGCTTCCAGGTGTCTTTATATCTGCTTTTATATTGGCCTGTATGTGTGTGTGTGTGTGTGTGTGTGTATATATATATATATATATACACACACACATACATATGTAGAAATATTTATTTCTACTGAAGATGTAGTCAACACAAAATAGTAAGATTCCATGACCATAAAAACAAAAATGGGAGGTATGTTAGGGATGCACGAAAAATGAACGCAAAGAAGTGAAAACGGTGCACTTCAAAGGACTTTTAAAAACTGCTGTACTCAGCCATTTCTTATTTGAACTTTAGAACACTTGGCCATCTGATAGCTCTTACCACACAGGCTCACTGTGCAAGATTTAATGACGTTGGGACAAATAGTCCTATTTTATTATGATCAGAATGTTCAGTCATTGGCCCAGGTCATATGCAACTGTTTTTTGCCAGGGGATCTCCAGGCCATGCTTGGCTAGCGTTACATTGGGAGCTGGAAATTTGACTCGTGTTTGTTCTTGCGTTACAACTCTGGCTTGTCAGGAGAGAGACAAGCCAGAGTTTTGGGTTCACACTAACCAAGTCAGGGACAGAGCGTTCCTGGCTTGTTTAGCCACTCCTGCTGGAAGGAGGAGCAAGCGGGAACGATTGAGCTGTCTGCACTAGCACAGCAGCTCCTTTACAGTAACCCAGGGTAGAAAACCTACAAACATTTATAATCAGGAAGCACCTTGGAAAAGCTGCTATTGTCTTTCTTCTAGTGATCTGGCGAGAGGTATAAGATGGCCAAATGTTAAGATGTTCCCATTTTTTCTTTTATTTTAGATTCTAGCAACACTTCAAGGAAATAAACAGCTGTTTGACTTCTATAAAATGGTTGTGCCAATATAAAAGTACGTATTAAAGCAGACCAAAAAAGCACTGGAAGTCATAAAAAGCCATTCTAAGGTAACACCAGATGCTATTTCTGTAGTTCTAAATCTCTCATTGTTCTGATTCCAAAGTGATGTACATCATTCTATTTTAATTGTGATTTAGTGAGAAAGCCATTTTGGATTTTTTAAATTTCCATTTTCTCAGCCCTACAGTGTAAATTCAGTCCTGTTTAACCTCAGAACCTGCACCAAATGGGTCTGAATCAGCATCACAGAAAGCTGGTTTATACATCAAACTATGAGCCATTTAATGGTCTACAATCAATCTATCTGATTCCATAACCTATGTTATTGCCCAAACTAAATGTCAATTGGCTGCATTTGTAATTTTTCAATGTACGCTTCAAAAACTCCTTGGAATAACCAATAGGCTTAATATTACATTGTCCTCCACATTTCATCAAAATTGGTTCAACAGTGGAGCATCCAAGGGCAAGGAGTTGTGGTAAGGAGTTGGCATCAGACATAATGGCTGCCACCCTTTGTATCAGTCAAAGCTAAAAATGTACCACTTAGACAGACAGATTTGGACATAGCAGGTCAAAAAACAAAAATAAGAAACCCACTCAAGAAAACAAATTCTCCTCAATTAGCCTCAAAACCTGAGAAATTTCCCTGACTATACTGGGCTTGATGGCTAAACTATGGAATCCACTCCCATAGGATGTGGCTGATTGCCCCCAATGGAGACAGCTTTAAAAGGGGATTAAACAAATTCTTGGAGCCTATCAATGGCTACTAGCGTATATATTTCCTCCAGTATCAGAGGCAATATGCCTCTGTACACCACTAGCTGGTGAACACAAGCAAGAAGGTGCTTTTGCACTCGTGTCCTGCTTGTGGGCTTCCCATTGGGGCATCTGGCTGGCCACAGTGGGAACAGAATGCTGGACTAGAGGCCTTCGGTCTAGTCCAGCAGGGCCACAAGGAGGCGTGGGATCATTATTGGCACCACCCTGTAACCATGAGAGTCATAGTTACTCCCGCATAAACCCACTCCCTTTACTCTGCCAGTTTCCCTCAGCAAACTCCTCTTTCTCTGCTGTCCTGAGTGCCACGGCCGGACTGGGACAGAAGTTCAAATAAACGGTTCACCAACGGGAAGCACCAAGCACCCTCCTACTCACAGCTCACCACTCATCAGGAGCGGGCCCTGTGCCTCAATGTCATGCCAGCCAGATAAAGCGTAGGGCCAATGACACAAGCCAACAGCCCACAAAAAGGGAATGGCGCATGGGAGGAATCACATACAGGCATGGGGATCTTGGATAGTTCTTTGCCAATGCAGTTCTTCATTATGCTCCAGAGGTTAAGGCTGTAGTTGGGTTTGTCCGGAATCCGAGACCGTCTCTTCTTCTTGGGCAAGACATCTTTGCCTGTGGTGTCAAGACTACTGGGACTGGGGCTCTCAAACACCTGGAAAAGGAGCAGAGCCAATGGAGGTCAAAGAGCTGCTCAGGCAGCAGCACATCCTGGGATTTTCAATGCCCTCCCCATCCTTGCATGCATGGAAGGGTTCTTATGGGAAAAATACCCTCTGGGGGGAGTCCGAGGAGGGCTAGAGAGCAAACTGCCTCCGCACGGCACCCTCTGCTCTGAGTAACATCAGGCTGCTAGTAAAGTCCACCTGATGGACTCAGAAGGACAGAGACACCACCAAAGCCACACGCCCACTCTAGCAAGAGGAGTTCCCCATCTGCCCCAATCAGCCCTCAACATGAGTCTACAAGGGGTCAGCGAGGACACGCAGCGTGGGTCGTGCCTGGCTTAAGGAGAGCTGCACTAGTGACACCATCGTTGTTTTCTCTCTTGAAAGGCTGTTGGGTTTGTTTTTGGTTTGTTGAAGGGAAGGGGAAAGACTGAGAGATTGACACACAGAAAAGAAATTAAAAGAGGGTTCCAAGTTGTAAGCTGGGGTTAAAGGTTGTTCCCAGTGTCCGAAAAGAAGACCGCAGTCGGCCTCTGGTTTCTGCTGCCACCTCTTGCATATGAAAGCGGACCCACAAAGAATATTAAGGAAACAAGAATTGCGTGCCATAAATTCCTGTTCCGTGGAGTGGCAGAATGGCATTCCTCATCATTTGGAATTGCCTCTCCCACCCACTGGGAGGCAGGGCCAGCATTCTAACTAACCAACTCCTCCCCAAGACCAGAACTGGGGAAAACAAGAACCCGGCTCCATCAACAATGAACAGTCTTATGGCACTTTAAAGACTAAGACACGTACTCTGGTCTAAGCTTTTGTGGCCTCTGTCGACTTCCATCAGATGCATGAAGTGTTAACCTTAATACACATGCTGGGGAGATGGGGGACGGGGGAGATAAACACTCTGTTGTCAGAGGGAATTGAAATGCAAAAAGTACAGACAGTGATAATTAACATAATACTTGTCATTCACAAAATATTGTTGTGTGATAATGCAATTTTCTCAGGAAGTCAGCGGTATCCCTTGGGAGTATCAGCTTGGAGTATTTGTGGCATATGGTCCAAGGATGGAGCCCATATAGCCAGACACCCCAATTGTGATAGTGCCAAGAGCCAAAACAATGAGGTGTGCAGTTCTGCTCTGTTGTTCTGTGTTTCAATCTGTATTTTTAATGTAACTATATTTTTCAGTGGCTGCCATTTCTTATTTACTCTTACCCGATTTTATTGTGATATTATTTGTTAGACTGATTTTTTTTTATTAACAATTTTATGGCTGTTAACCACCTCGGGCATTTTTTATGGAACGGTGGGGTATAAGTGTAACACACACACACTGTTCTGCAGCTGATTGGCTCTTGGTGTCCCTCCTCTGCTTTGCCTCTCCTGCCAGGATCTCCTATCTGTGGGAGATAGCAGGATGGTGCTAGAAAGAGGGAGAGGTGCTGTTCCATTGTCGACTTTCTGTACATCTCCTTTCAGTGGCACCTTGAAGCCCAGCCCTGGCAGCCCAGAGGAAAAGCATGGAGAGAAGGCTGAAGCACCATTTGTGCACCTCATTCTGCCTTTCCCTGTTGTGGCAGCGACATGCAGCCAGGGCACCTTGGGGGAGAAAGCACAGTGGGAGGGCACCTGGTAGCTGTCTGGGGCAGAGGCAGTGTTCCCATTAAGGCACCGCCATCTTGGATGCATTATCACATCCAAAAGCAGCCCATGTATTCTGTCTATATTTGGCCTGGCCTGATGGAGAGGAGGCAATGGCAGTTTGTTCCCCTCCCTCACCCATGAGAATCCCAAGCCCTCACTAGGACATGCTGAGCTGGGGAAGGATGAAAGGACAAAGAAAGAGGAAAATCTTCAGCAAGCTTACACTGGTAAGCTCAACAGAGCTCTAAAAAATGCTGCTTCCTTAACAAGAGGCATGGGTGGTCTGCAGGTTCTGATACCCCTCTGTGAGAGGAGGCAGTTAGCAAGCTGGTCTTGCTTCTTACAATGCATGGGAAATCACCAAAGATGAGGAATGCCCCTATCTCTACCAGCATGGGCCAAGACTGCATTCTGTCCCATGAGTGTGTTTGTATATAAATAAATAAAATGTATATGCTGTTTTTTTGGGACCAAAGAGTCTCCAAAGCAGCATGCAACAATCATAAAATAAAATACAAATTAAACACACACACACAAAATAAATGAGCAGCACGCACACACACGCGCACGCACACACACAGGATCAGGGATAAGTCCATGCACCTTGAGATGTCTGACAGCTCCAGTTCTGAATCAGGGTTGGAGCAGCTAGATCAGGGACCAGGGGAGGGACCCTTTTTAGTGAGCCAAGATGCTGGGAGAGATTCCTCCAAAGGCCTTGACAAAAAGACGGCCCAGACGAAGTCCCTGCTCCTTCCTTCCACCATCAGAACTCAAGTTTTCGAGGTGGAGGAGGGGCGTGACTTGGGAAATGCTAGGGCACATCGCAAAGCAAACTAGGAAAAGTTAGGGGCAGGGCTCAGACGCTCTGCCAGGATGCCCACTTTTGGAAGCCAATGTAGGAGGGAGCCACCCTAAGGGAGGGGCATCACTGCAAAGCAAGTCTGAGGTTCTGGACCAAACTGGCAACTTCACTACTCTCCAGGTCGCAGATTAGCTGTTTATGGGCCTGAGGCAATCTGAGAGTTTCCTGGAATCTGCATTTGTAAAGAGGGTAGTTTCTAGCAAAATAAAGTAGTATTAGCCTGAAGCGGTTGTCTCCTTGTGGTGTTGATTGCGAAGGGAGAAGATCCATTTCTGATACAAAGAGGACAATCAACCAACTGAACCAAATGGTAAGCTAAGCAGAAGGAGCAAATAACTCAAGATTAAAAGCTTCTCAGAGCGAGACAGTCTTCCCAGAAAAAGTTTGTTTTTCTCCATGACTTGAGCCTCATGTTGGAATCCTCACTCATCTGGATGCTCTTCTCACTTCACATTGGCCTGGCTCGTATGTAAGAACTAACTATGGGTTGAACAGCTAATACTTCGCTGGGCCGTACTGAAGCCAGCATGCTGCCTCCCACCTGCACACAACTTCTACTTTGCATCAGCTCCCATAAACAACCCAGGAACCCACAGTTTGTTGTTGGGTTAAAACTCGGGGTTGTTGCTCCCTCAACAACCCAGAGGTAGGATTCAGATGTCACATCAAACAACCCAGGAATGGGGCATTCCAGAGCAAGCGAGGGCCCTGCCTCATGCACGCTCACCGCTTCCACTCTGCATTCATTTTTATAAACAACCCAGGAATGGGGCATTCCTGGATTGTTTATAAAAGTGCATCCTCGCTCGCTCGCTGTGGCGTGTCCCGCCAATTCATGGGTTAAACAAGCCACAAATTGGCATTACATGTGAACCAGGTTATTATGGAAAGCTCCATCCTAGGAAACAAGGGGTTGATCCCCCCCAATCCCGCTACGCACACACCTCTTTAGCTCTTAGGATTTGGAGGCTACTACCAGGTTGGGCTGTTCCCAAAGGGGAGGAACTGAGTCTGGGTTCTTCCTCCATTTGCACTTCCAATCCTCCTGAAAGCCCCCTCCTCTCCTGCCTTCTGAGCCCTGCCCAAGCACACTTACACTGTCATCCAAGGTCCAGTCATCAGCCCGGCCCTCACTGGCCCCGCTGACGTTGCTGTCCGTGCGCCTGCAGAGAATACACAGACGACAGTGACAGGTGAGACGGAGCATGATAACCCAACACAGCGCACAAGCACTACCTATCTACAGCAGAAGCATCCGTAGAACACGCCAAGGAGGGAGTCACAAATGGGGGTGGGATTCCGATATGCAAATGCAGCATGCGACATTCTTACCAGCCCAGCTTCTCTCATCTCGTCTCAGCCCAGCCCTGCTAGGACAGACAGCCAAAGAGCGTTCCAGACCACGGCTGTCACTCACAGAAGGAAACTGGCTCACCACACAGAAGGACACTGCCCTTTTCTCTGTCAGGGTGAATGCAACTGGCCCATGAATTAGGGACAGTCTCCTAAGTACGAAATGGAAAGCCAGCCTACCCCCTTCAATATGGCCAAAAATGCACGGTCAAATGCTGCTGAGCATTTTGCTGAGCACCTGCGTTTGAGGTGCCCACCTGTGATGCTTTGAAGGATCTGCGGCTACTGTGATGAAAGCGTGTGCATCCTCCATGGCGTCGAAGTATTCCGTCTCCTCATCTTCGTCGCTGGCTTCTCCTTTCACACTCTGCCCGCTCCCTCCTGGTGGAGACAGACACACTGATGAGCACCCCATGTCAGCACAGGGGACAAGCAAAGCAGAAGCAACTGCGTGCCATTCTACTCCTTTGGTAACGTTTTTATGCAAAGACGCTTTAATGCAAGCAGGCCTTTGGCATGTCAGCTGGTCTGTTGCTGAAGCAGGTTCTACTGGGTTGGATATTGTTTTTATTGCTTTTCTCGTCGTGTTTTTAATGGTGTTTTTATTCTATTTGTTTTTATTATTGTTTTAACTAAGTTTATTTTAAACTTGCTTTCTTATTATTGTTCGCCACCTTCATCACCATTTTTCAGGAGAAAAGGTGGGGTATAAATCTTCTGGAGTAACAACTTCTGCAGTAGCTACTTTGCTTATTCTGTGCAATTTGCAATTGCTTCAAATCCCAGGACCGCCATCATTGTACCTTAACTGAGGCCATGTGCATTCTCTGCCAAAAAACCCCTAAATTGTAGACCAAAATAATACCTGCAGTTGCACAGCATTGTCTCAAATGTTAACTGGCCCCGACGGTTTGGCTGCACCTGAAATCCCCGAGGTTTCCCAGTTCCAATAAATCCTTTTCTATAATTTCAATGTTACAGAGGCATACAGAATATTGTATTCAGCACAACATTGTCTTGTGAGCTCGCTGGACCCCGAAGAGATTTCAATGTCATGGAGCTGCTAGCCGTAACTGTTGCTGAAGATGCTGGTGGAACTTCAGTGCACCTGTTTTGGGGCTTGTTCCATCAGCGCTCTATTTTGGCGAGAGGTGGAACAACAAATGACCTTGGTTCTTGACTCAGCCTTGAACTTTTCCTGCCCTCCATTTAATTCTTGAAGACATGCTGCCTACAAGGGAGAATAATACAAGGTATTACTGGCCTCGGACATGTCACTGAGTCACATATCCTTGCACAGGCATCAGGCTTGTGTAAAAGAACAGCTGCACTGACTCAGCCGGAAGGCCCAAGAGCACAGCCTCCAGCATTTTATTCTGCAGTCCCCAGGAGAGTAAAAATAATACTTCTCTCCAACACTGCAGGGCCCCCAAGTTCACCACCAGTACTAGATGTGGGGAGACGTTGCTAAGGTTGTCCTCAAAGCAAAGAACGACCACCCACAATGAGGAAGGCTAAAGAGGGAGGTACAGCGGCAGGCTCTTGTGGGAGATCGGCCAGCGCCAATCCAAGCTGCAGCCATCACTACTGGCATTTGATGGTCCTGGAGCCGCCTAGCAGCCATTGGTTCAGCTGTCTGCTTGCACAATGCAGCTGACCTCTGGCAGTGATGGACTTAGCCCCTCTAATCCTAAAATGGGAACAAAAAGTACAAGATGGGGAATAAAGAGGAGATCTGCACTGGGGCAGGAGCTGCAGAGGTGAAGAAAGACGAAGCTCGCATCTTTACTTGAAATAACCATAAAAAGCTGGTTCTTGCATCGATCAGCAGGTTGGACAGGGTCCTCTCTGGCTCTGTTTCCATGACCTTTGGCAGGATGTTGGGTGTGTGCCTGCACATGTGAATGCATGTGTAAATGTGCAGATTTCGTCCCCCACCCCCTGCCCCAATCTCAGGACAGCAGGCCCATTTGTGGCCTGCAAGGTATTTGGCAGCATTAAATATTCCAAAATACCGAAGAGGGTTTTCCGTGGCTAGACTGAATTCTTTGCCATCAGCTGTCACGGAAGGCCGACATAAAGGTCCACCCTGGCGCTTAAGAGTCTGCCCATGAAGTAGCAGTGCAATAGAAACACACCCTCATATCCTTCTATATTGCAACTTCTACAGGGATACGAGAGCTCCTTTCATTTCCCCCGTGCTTTTTTTTCTGTCAAGGAAGTTCTGATGAGTTTTATATCTCTAAACGTATGGCAGATACTAACATCATGCCCATTGAAAACATGGCCAAGTTCCCTGCTGCAGCTATGGGAACAACGTCACAGGTATCAAGTGAGGTTGAGTCGTTTTGAGTTTGACTCTACCGCGTTTTGTTTGTTACTGGTCTTGTTAAATGTAATAATGTTGTTGTATGAATAGAATGTCTACGTTTTAATTCTGGCTCATTGACTGGGTGCCTGAATTGTTTGTTTTTATGGTTTGTGGACTGGAAATAAAGACCTTTCTACTTTATTTAGAAAGTAAATAAAGTACTTTACTTTCTACTACTCAGAAAGTAGTACTGCAGCTACTCAGGACTGCAGAGAAGGATTTGGCTCAATGCAGCAGCGTAGTGCGCCTCCGCACACAGCTAACGTGGAGGGCAGGAGCTGCGTGCCTCTCAGGGGCTTGTCTGGGTTGATTGCCAGCAATGAGAAAAAGCTCACTGGGCCAGTCCCGGACTCTCAGCCTAACATACCTCACAGGGTTGTTTGAGGATAAAATGGAGAGGAGGAAGAGGAGGAGGGTCACGTACGCCGCCTTGGGCTCCTTGGCTATAAATGAAACGAAGACACCAGCAAACTACAGAAGTGACGCCCCACCTTTGGATGCGCGGGTGTTGGTGTTGGCAGAGAGGGAGGGGGCCCCTCGGCAGGCCCGCTCCAAGTTGTTGTGCTGCTTCGCCAACTGCTCAATGGTTTCCTCGAGGCGGATCCGCTGCTCACGCTCATGCTGGAGCGCCCGCTGCCATTTCCGGCTGTGGGTCTCCGCTAACTCCAGGAAGTCCCGGCAGGCCTGTGGGGAAGAGGAGGACAGGGGTCAGTGGGGGCTAGCCGTGGGGGCTCTGAAATGCCACAGGGAGGGCAGCAGTGCTGAGGGGTGGGCAAGAAGGGTCAGTGTTATGAATTAATTAAGCCAAATGACGAGCCCACCCCTTCCCTCAGGCCCAGTTAATCACGCATGCACAGAGATTAAGCAAATAAACAACACGCTAAGTGAAACAGCCTGGGGCCTGCAGCTCCTGGCCGGGAGAGTGGAATTTGCTTACACAAGGTCAGACCTTGGTCCATCTAGCTCAGTACTGACTGAACTGACTTGCAGGGGGTTCCCAGGGCCTGAGGCAGGAATCTTTCCCAGCCCTATCTGGAGAGGCCAGGGCCTGAGCCAGGCCCTCCTGCATGCAAAGCGCTTGCAGCTCTTCTCTCTGCTCATTCTGTGTTCCAAACTGTCCTTCTCTTCTCATGACGCTCTCTTCATTTTGTCGGACTCTGTTCCCATTTGCTGGCCTTCCTGCTGTTCTAGCCTGCTGCTGCTTATACTCCCTCCTTTCCCAGATCTTTCTGCTTCCATTGAATCAGAATAGCTCTAGTGGTGACAGGCCCGGGTACTTTTGCCTGCCCTGCCTCTCTCTGACATGGGGGAAGCGCAGCCAATCACTGCCAGAGCCTTTACAACCACCACCAAATTCCCAGCTCGTTGCCATACAGGTAGCCTCAACCAATTGAAAGCTTCACCCTGCCCACCTAATGTGTACTACACAGAAAGATGTGGGGGGGGGGGGACTCCAAGAGGCTCGTCTGCTGATTCATGTCTGGAAGGCAGATGCTAAAAATGTCTGGGCACTCTCAGACACAAGGAGCAAGGCAGTCAAAGCTATCTGGAACATTCTTCCATACCAGGCTTTATAGAGGTGTGAATGTGCTCATATTCCATAGGGGTCCAGAAAAAGCATTCAGAACATGGCACTGGGCATAACATTCAGCTTCCAGGGAACCTCAGCTTTCTTTCTTTTAAAAACAAGTTTCTAGGTACTCCCAAGGTCATCTAGTCTAACCCCCTGTCAACGCAGGAAATAAATTGCTACAGCATCTCTGATACGTGGGCAGCCAGCCTGTGCTCAAAAATCTCCAACGAAGGAGAACCCACCACCTCCCACAGCAGACTGTTCCATTATCGAACAGCTTGTACTGCCAGGAAGTTCTTTCCAGTATTTGGTCAAAATCCCCTTCCTTGTCAAGTGAACCGTTTGGTTCAGCTCCTGTCCCCTGGCACAACAGAGAGCAAATCTGCTCTACTGTTTATGTGACAGCCATTCACATATCTGAAGATGGCTATCATATTGCCTTTTAATTATCTCCTCTCCAGGATAAACAAACATTATGGCTTTAAAGGGAGGCCTGGAGATATCTGTAAAGGTAGGCAATGCCTGATGAAATCTCAGAAGCCAGAAAGAAGTGGCTAAATAAGCTTTTCAGAAGTTGTGGGGCTTCCAAGAAGCTTTAGAAAAACTAGAGTAATGCAAAACAGTGAACACTAAGAATAATGCAAAATAAATTATAGACATCTCCTCAGTTTTCATAATGTATGGCGGTGGCGGAAGTCATTTTTACGTGGCACAGAATTACGGTTTTCAGCACAGGGTATGTGCAGCCTTGGTTAAAACCAGCACAGTGAATCATGCTCCAGAAGACAATGGAGTGAAGGGGAGCAATCCAGATTGGGGGGACACACACACGCACATAGAGTGTCTAAGGCTGTCGTAGCAAAAAAATAGCCTTCCATCTCAGCACATGCCGTTTAATGCTCTGCTCCCCTTCTGCACATCTCAAATTAGCCAAAAAACCCTAAAGAGAGTCAATCATACAAATTCAGCAGATGTCTCTATTCAGTTTGCACAATTTACACAAAATATACAGCTTACAACTTGTGGGGCGGGGTTGCGGAGCTTGGGCATTTGGGGCAGAAAGTGAACCCATCCCTGGGCATAAACGCAGCCCCTACACACACTCACACACACACACACACACAGCCAACTCTGCATTCCTTCTCACACTCCCTCCCTTCCTCCAGAGCCGGACAGAATTCCTCATTGTCTTCCCCTGCTCTTAGTCCAGTCAGCAGGGCAGTCTCTTGGGTAGCAATTAGAGGCACAATACAGCAAGCTGACAGCTTAAAAGCCTTTTTTTACAGGTAGAACAAGGCTAGGACAGGCTCCTCTGGGGAACGCTCGCTCGTCATGGTAGTTGCAAGCAGAGCTTTCTAACCAACAACCAGCATTTCCAATTCCAAATGTTCAGCACCGGAATTCACAATCAGAACTGAATTGTAAGATTAGCTTCTACAAAACGGTTAGTCTATTTAAACTTCAAACACACATTACCTTAAGGACTCCCTCTGTTACTCCTCAGAGCAAAGATATACAAAATAACCTGTAAAATAAGCTATTAACACCCAACAGTACGAATTTAGCTGCAGCCAGCTGAAAACTAGCACAAATAACAACGCTGCAATGCCTCTGAAAGACACCTAGTTAAGCCGGTCTCCTGGGATGTGGGGGAATCCATCAGACAACAAATAAAAGGCAGGGCTTCTCATAATTCCTCCTAGTTAGCAAGTCCCTCCAACTACTATTTAACATTTCTTAAGGACCTACAGCCCTGTTCAGCAACCAATTTTGCCAGAGGGAATAGGGAATATTGGCAAAAGCCCCATGCCCCATCCAACCAAAATGTCCTGCCAATTCCTGTTGGCAGAGATATCGCTCATCCATATCCCTCTGTTCCCTCTAGGGTTGGCAATTGAGGGTATAGAACAGGGGCCAACTTCAGGTCTGTGGGATCTACTTTGTGTTTAACTAGAATCCCAAGATCCACCAACCAGAGCCTAGTGCAAAGGGCACACGCTAAGAATTAAAGGATCCTGGACCCAGGATCTGTTTTGAGTACCAGTCCTCCCAAACAAAATTTCATTCCTGGTTCTTTCTTGCATCAACTTTCTTCATTTCAGCAGTATAATTTTTTTTTTGGGGGGGGGGGAAGCATGAGGATTCATTTTGTTGTTGCTATTATTAAATAACTGGGAGTCCGAAATCCTTGCAAATCTACTGCAACACCCAGAGATCTCGATCTGGCCCACTGGCAGCAAGTTGCTGAACTCTAGTCCACAGGGTCAAATGGCCTTCATACTGTCAAGCTCCTCTCTGAGTCAGGACCAACATGCTGGAAATGGGGCCCCCTAGCTGGCAGCTGGCTGGTTTGGTGGACTTCATCCTCGGCACCAGGAGTAGGCAAGTTATCTTGGTTATGAAGGCTAAAGCTGAGTTTCATATTTGGCAGAAACAAATCCGTAGTAGGAAGTCAGGAACACGCAAAAGGAGAGCAAAATGGCAAGAGAAGTAGGATTAAGTGGTTTTGGAAAATGGAAGTGCCAACTCGCTGGCAGCAAATCAGAACCAGCCCTTTAAACTAGGCTCGTAAATAGCTGACCAGAGCATCATTTCTAGGCGCACCTCTTCAACTGTCTCTACCATCATGACTGCCGGAAATATTCAGAACCCTTAGTAGAGTCCCTGGGTCTTGGGGAAGGGCAACAATGTGTTGGTGACCCCGCAGGTCACTGAATATACAGTTTAACTACAGTATAAATTGGGGGGGGGGGCTTGTGGCTCTCCACAACTCTTGGCCAACAACTACCATCAGCCCTAGCCAGTAGGGTTGATGGGATTTGTAGGCCAAAAATTGAAGGGCCATAAGTTGCCTGGTATAAATTATGCTGAGATGCCCTCCCACCAGCTACTTAGCACTGCCCATTTATTTATTTATTTTATTTCTTGATCGCCCATCTGGCCGGTCACCCGGCCACTCTGGGCGATGTACAGCAATACAAACAGTATTGACTCCCCAAAGCCTGTTTGTAATTATCTCCTTTCCTCTGCAATCCTGCATGGCTTCATAAACAGTCCTTTTACTGAAACAATCTTTTTTTTTAAAAAAACCCACCAACCCTCTTAAATGAAGCACTGTAATTACAGGTGACGTTCTCAAAATGTATTATTTGAAAACATTCCTTCCCCCACAACTGAGGACAGCTAGTAATTTCCACATTAACATTCTGCCAAGCTACCAGAGGCAGCAGGGATGGGGAACCAGCAGGCAAACTGGCTCTTCTAGTGGAGGGATGGAATCTTTAACACACAATAAGACACAGGCTAGCTAAAATAAAGCATCTTCTTTAAAAGAAGGGGAACATAATGTTGCACTGAGATTTGCTGAGATTGTTTGTGCATTGATTTATCGACGTTATTATTGATATTTGTAATTGTTTATATTATGTTATGTTTTTAATTGTTAATTTTATTGAAGTTCATTTGACATACTGGAATTCGCTTTGGGCATAATCTTGTGGAAAACTGACATACTAATAACATGAATGAGTATCAACTGGTAAGGAATTCCACAAATAAGCAGCACTAAGAGAAAAAGCAAAGACACAATATAGAGAAAGAGATACAAGTCTTAATAGGCAATAAAGAACTAGAAGAATGCAAAGACTAAATGCAAAGAGGAAAACACAGACGTCAGAGATGAAAGATAAGCAGAGTAAATACACTGGGTTGTATCCAGGATCTGCCGCCTGTTGGCAGATGTTCACTCATGGAAGGTGCCTGTACCTGATTTTCAGCGATCTCTCCTGCTCCACAGCTCATCCTGAGCTCCACAGCTCACAGCAGGGTTCTCTGACCCCCTGTGCAGCATTTTTCTGGGGACTGGAGAAGCTGGTGTATGGAAGAGGGAGTGGGGAAGCCCACTTTCACCAGCCCACTTGCACATGCCTAGATCTGGATCCAATCCATTGAAAGTAAATAACAGAAATCTGACACTGAGCAAGAAAAGAGAAAAAAGGTAACCAAGTGAAGAACAATCAAAAGCAAAGAAATATGGTCATCGATGCACTTAGAAAAAAATAAAGCTAGCAGCAGAGTCCCAAAGAGAGACGATCGGGAAAGCCTGAATGAGCACTGCAATAATTCAACCAGGGCAAAATAAGATCCACAGCAAAGTTTGGACAGCAGAAAGAAGACTAAATTTTAAGCAATATTTGACAACTGACAACAAGACTTCGCTAATCATAAAATCTGAGAGGAAAAAGGGAAAAATCCAGAGCACCACTGAGCTTTCTAAAAGCTTGAGGAGAATCAGAAATGTTACCACTGCCCACCATCAACTAACAAAGAAATGGAAGAAATGGAAAAATTAAGCCCTGTTTTTAGAAGAATTAGCTGTGAAAGGATAAGCACGAAGGCATGAGGAAATAGAGCTACAAGATAAAAGATTAACAAGAAGAGAGAGGAAGACTGGAGACAGAAAAGAATAACTGGATATTGTCAGCAAGGACATGATAACTGTAGGCAGATAGGAGCTTTCTGAAGATGGCAAGGTTAGGATTACTATCTGGATACCTGCCTTTGTGGCAGCAACATGTCGTAATACGAGAGCGTTGCCAAGGTGTTGATTACAATGGCACTCTCATTAACCTGCTGTGGTTTAATGAAGTACACAGAAGGAAAGAATGGATTCCAAGACAGAATTTGTGTCCGCGGCAGAATTTTTTTTTTTTTTTAAGAGTGGTTGTCTTATCAGTCCTTGCCTATCTCTCATCTTTTTTTTACACAATATGAAAGAATGTTAATGGTTTTTCTCATGGAGTGCAAACAGCCCTGGGCATCAAACAGCAGCACTACCAGAACTTTACTTCTGCAACATTTTATTCAAAAAGCGAACCATGGCCAGGGTCCTGTGTGGGTATGCTCAATTATGCTCTCTGTTCAAGAAACAGAAAGCTAAAGGCTGTAACCCCAACGCTGGATATTCACTTGTTCTACTGGTCATTTGTTCTCCTGGATTATTCCTGCTTGCTCTGTTCCTAAGGGTGGAATTGTTTTGTAAGTAGGGTGGCTGAATTCCTTTTCCTCGCTGGAACAGCAAAGCAGGAGCCCTATACATTTCTGTACATAAGTACAGAAATTTGCTTTCTTTCTTTCTTTGCTTTCTTTCAAAGTCCTCCAAACAATATGGAAAGCAAGAAAATAAAGCAAGAAAGCAAGAACATTTTCCCCAGTCAGTCACTAAAGTTGAGTTGCTTGCTTGCTATGTGTTTCTACTACTATGTAAAATAGGCTGCCTTTTTCCCCAACCCATAATCACAACCTGAAAGGAGCTTTCCAGAGTGCTGACTGCTTTTCAGTGTCACAGTGTACACATTTTGAATGGTAGCATCAGGAGGTGATGCCTCCACTGAAAGTGCCTCAGAGCACAATGCAGCTTTGCACCGTTTTAACTAAGAGTGTCACCGGTGGAACTGATAATCAGAATGGTTCCTGGCAATGAGTCAAACCAAACCTGAAACCTTTATTTTGTTCTTGAACTGGAACGGAACCTCAGTCTTATTTGAACGTTTCCATTGGACTGGAACAGAACCATAAAATAAAGTCAGGGTACTAGTTCAAAACAACAGTCTGATCAAAGAAAGAAAATTGCTGTGGTGGACCCACCCCCGGCAGCATTAACTGTAAACCTGTAGCACTACTCTCTGGGTGGATTTTGCCCTTGAACAGAATCCAAGGCCAACACAAAAGGAGAGCAGTCAGGGTGAAAGCCTGCTGCTTTAAGATATAAAGCATGTTATATATTTATTATTAATTGTACTAGTTACACTCAGATCTCATGGACTTTGAAGAGACTGCGCATCTGTCTAGACTGAGCAGGAATGTGATGTAAATCAAGTACATGCAGTGGTTTTGAGGCATATGAACTGCCTCAGTCCTTTACCTTCTAAGGCAAAAAATCTCAGACCTTACAGCTTTATTATGTTTTTACAAGAACAACTTGTTGGCTATAGGAGTGGGTTTCCATGGCTGTTTAAATGTGGGGAAATAAGGCATCCACAAACTTTAAGATCAGAAATGTAGTTTTCAGTAGAAACTCCCAACGGAAAACAAGCAGAATGGAAATGATGGCCTAAAATCATCTTATAATGAACATCCTGGGTGACAATTTTAGCCTTCTCTGAAAAGTGACACAATTAGAGAAGCAAAAGGGGCTGGCTAAGTAACAGCAATGATTGAGAAAGGAGAACACTTAAGACAGGCTTCCCCAACCTGGTGCCTTCCAGAGGTGTTGGACTGCTTTTCAAACGAGGGCGTCCAATCGGATTCACTGCAGCAGCAGTTAGGCCTATTTATATAAGGGGGCACGCTTGCGAGGGAGCCGGCTCTCTGAGTGTGAGGAGCCCCAGTGACAAAGCATCTCAGCCCCAGTGACAAGGCGTCGGCAAACAAGTGAGTTAAGCAACTATGCGAGTTTAGCGACAGACCGAGGAAGCCAGGGGGGTCAACTCTTTCCTCCCTATTCCGTACTCAAAGTAAGTAACTGTAAATAAATAAGTATAAATAATTTCCCCACCTTCTCGTAGTAAGCAACTAAGTTTTCCAGGGAAAACACACCCAAATAAAAAAGCCAGTTATGAAGGTAGAAAGCCAGCAGGGGGGTGAGGTTATCCAGCGTACTGTACTGAGTGCCATATGTGCGATGATCTACCTGCTGGACAATGATCTACCTGCTGGATGGAAGCCGTGGCTGTGTGCTCGGTGTAATGAGCTCCTGGCTCTCAGGGAACAAGTGCATTCCCTTGAAGCCACGGTTACTGACCTGGGGAGCTAAGAGAGGTTGGTGGATGAGACCTTCAGGGGCCTATTAGCTGTGTCCCACTCCCAGGGTGACAGCTCCTCTGCTGTCATAGAGAATATGGGTCCCGGAGAAGGAGGGCGTCATTCTGAAGAACAGGGAAATGATCCCTTAGAAGGAACCCATTCCTCAGAAGAGGAACAGATATCCTCTTGCACTGAGGACGTGCCTCCGGGGACGGGCGCTTGTGGTAGTGAGAGATTCGATCATTATATACATAGAGAGCTGGGTTTGTGATGGGTGTGTAGACCCATCTTGCCTGGAGCGAAGGTTGCAGGTATCACACACCATCTAGATAGCCTAATAGATAGCACTGGGGAGGAGTCAGTGGTTGTGGTCCATGTTGGTACCAACGACGTGGGGAAATGTCATCATGAGGTCCGGGAAGCCAAATTTAGGTTGCTAGGTAGGAGGTTGAAATCCCGGACCACCAAGGTAGCTTCCTTGGAAATGCTACCTGTTCCACGCGCAGGGCCAGCTAGACAGGCGAAGGTGACAAGTCTCAATGCGTGGATGAGACGGGGGTGCAGGAAGAAGGCGTTCAGATTGTTGGGCACTGGGGAATGTTTTGGGACAAGCTGGGCCTGTACAAGAGGGATGGACTCCACTTGAACCAAAATGGAACCCGACTGCTGGCACTAAATATAAAAGGGGTGGCAGAGCAGCTTTTAAACTAAACCTTGGGGGAAAGCCAACAGAAGCTGGGAAGCATCCGGTTCGGGTTAGATCATCCCAAAGGGATGAAGATGAAAATGTTTTTGATTGCCCAAATGTAGAAGGGGAGGATATAGTCCAGGAGTACATGTTAGAACATAATAGCCAATCAAGGGGGTCAACATCCCATAGGAAAGGATGCACACGCCAGAGGCATCTGGGGAAGGATACTATGTATATCCGGTTTTTATGCAAATGTTAGAAGCCTCCGAGCCGAAATGGGAGAGTTGGAGTGCTTAATTTTAAAGGAAAACCTGGATACAGTGGGCATGACAGAAAACTGGTGGAGCAGAGAGAACCCGTGGGATACTGTCATCTCTGGATATAAACTCTATAGGAAGGACAGGGAAGGGCATCCTGGGGGAGGTGTTACTCTGTACATCAAAGAGGGCATAGTGTTGAGCGGACTAGAACACCTAAAAGGGGTAGGCTTTTCCACAGAAGTGCTGTGGGTGACAATACTAGGCTCCAAAACTAAATTAGTTTTAGGAACATGCTATCGTCCCCCTGACCAGAATTCTCAGAGTGACCTTGAAATGGAAAACAAAATCAGGAAGGCCTCCAAACAAGAAAGTGTTGTAATAATGGTTGACTTCAATTACCCCCACATTGATTGGATAAATTCATGTTCCATGACAACGAGGTTAAATTTCTCAATGCCCTAAACGATTGTGCCCTAGAACAGTTGGTCATGGAACTGACCAGAGGGGAGGTGACCTTGGATTTAATCCTAAGTGGTGTCACCCGGGACCTAGTATGAGATGTGAGTATTGCTGAATCAACTGGAAACAGTGATCACAGTGCTATCAGATTTTATATCTATTTAAGTGGAAAATTGCCCAAGGAAGTCCAACACAGTCACATTTGACTTCAAAAGGGGAAACTTCTCTAAAATGAGGGAAATGGTGAAAAGGAAGTTAAAAGGGGGAGTCAAGAGGATTAAATCCTTTCAAAATGCTTGGAGATTACCCCAAACCACAATACTAGAAGCCCAGCTAAAATGTATACCACAGGTAGGAAAGGTAGGACCAAGTCCAAGAGGTCACTGGCATGGTTAAGGAGCAGCGATAAGGGAGCTATTAGAGAAAGGAGGGCTTCCTTCAGAAAATCGAAGTCTTGCCCAAGTGTGGAAAACAAAAGGCAGCACAAGCTTGCACAAAGGCGATGCAAGCAGACAATAAGAGATGCAAAAAGGCATTTTGAAGAGGATATCGCTAACAACATCAAGGCCAACAATAAAGAATCCTTTAAATATATCAGAAGCAGAAACCCAGCTAGGGAGGCAGTTGGACTTTTGGATGACAATGGACTTAAAGGAGTACTGAAGGAGGATAAGGAGATTGCAGAGAAACTGAATAAATTCTTTTCATCTGTCTTCACTGCAGAAGATATAGGACAGATACCTGTGCCTGAACTGAGGAACTGAGGCAAATAGTGGTGGCAAAAGATGAAGTTCTCAACCTTATTGATAAAGTGAAAGCAAACAAATCACCAGGCCCAGATGGTATCTATCCTAGAGTTCTCAAAGAACTCAAATATGAAATTGCTGATCTTTTAACCAAAATATGCAAAGTGTCCCTAAGATCAGCCTCTTTAGCAGAGGCCTGGAAGATGGCCAATGTAACACCAATTTTCAAAAAGGGATCCAGGGGATCCAGGAAATTGCAAGCCCGTTAGCTTAACATCTGTTCCAGGTAAATTCATTGAAGGCATTATTAAAGATAAAATTAGTAAACATATAGAAGGACAAGCCCTGCTGAAAAAGAATCAACACAGCTTCCACAAAGGTAAGTCCTGTCTCATTAACCTTGTTAGAGTTCTGTCAAACATGTAAACAGGAATAATCAAGTAGACATTGTTTACTTGGACTTCCAAAATGCTTTTGACAAAGTTCCTCACCAAAGACTCCTGAGCAAACTTAGCAGTCATGAAATAAGAGGACAGATCCTCTTATGGATCAGTAACTGGTTAAAGAACAGAAAGCAAAGAGCAGGAATAAATGGTAAATTCTCCCAGTGGAGGGAAGTAAATACAGGGGTCCCACGAAGATCTGTATTGGGACCAATGCTTTTCATCTTGTTCATAAATGATCTGGAATTAGGAGTGAGCAGTGAAGTGGCCAAGTTTGCGGATGACACCAAAATTTTTAGGGTGGTTAAAACAAAATGGGATTGTGAAGAGCTCCAAAAGGATCTCTCCAAACTGGGAGAATGGGCATCTAAATGGCAAATGTGGTTCAGTGTAAGCAAGTGTAAAATGATGCACATTGGGGCAAAACATCCCAACTTCAAGTCTAGCCTGATGGGATCTGAGCTAGGGGTGACCAATCAGGAAAGAGATCTTCAGGCTGTGGTGGACAGCTCAGTGAAGATGTCAACTCAGTGTGTGGCCGCTGTAAAAAAGGCAAACTCCATGTTAGGCATAATTAGAAAAGGAAATGAGAATAAAACTGCCAATATTATACTGCCCCTATACAAATCTATGGTGCAGCCTCACTTGGAATACTGTGTACAGTTCTGGTCACCACACCTAAAAAAAGATATTGTAGAGCTAGAAAAAGGGCAGAAAGGGGCAACTAAAATGATCGAGGGGCTGGAGCATCTCCCTTATGAGAGAAGGTTACAACAGCTGGGGTTCTTTAGGTTGGAAAAAAGGAGGGTAAGGGGAGACATGATAGAGGTCTATAAAATTATGCATGGTGTGGAGAATGTGGATAGGGAAACATTTCTCTCTCTCTCTCAAAACACTAGAACCCAATGGGGTCATCCCATGAAGCTGATTGGTGGGGAGACTCAGGACAGATATACGGAAGTACTTCTCCACACAGCACATAATTAAACTATGTAATTAGCTACCACGGGATGTAGTGATGGCCACCAATTTGGATGGCTTTAAAAGGGGGCTGGACAAATTCCTGGAGGAAAAGGCTCTCAATAGCTTGATGGCTATGTGCTACCTCCAGAACCAGAGGCAGTGAGCCTATGAACACCACTTGCTGGGGTGGGAGGGTGCTGTTGTGCTCATGTCCTGCTTGTAGGTTCCTGGTCAACAGCTGGTTGGCCACTGTGTAAAACAAATGCTGGACTAGTTGGACCCTTGGACTGATCCAGCAGGGCTCTTCTTATGTTCAACTCCCAGAACCCCCCAGCCAATATCACTGGCTGATGTGTGGGGGGACTTAAAGCCCAACACATCTGGAGGACACCAGGATGGGGAAGGCTGAGTCAGAGCTGTCTGGAAACCTCCCAGCTCCTTGAGCCTCACATGATTAGCCAACAGTATTATCTTATGTTCAAAATTAAGGACACTTTCCTTGTCAGGTATGTTCTGATGATGAAAGTGGTGAATCTGAAATAAAACCCGTGGGTGAATTCCCTACTATGCCTTTAATTTGGTTTCACAACAGCTTGTGATCCAAACATATATGCCAGCAAGGAGAACACGTTTCGATGAGACGCTTCCCTTCCCAAGGTGGCGTATTAGCCCCAGTCTATTCCCACCTGTCACATATCAGGAAACATACAAGTTTGGCATTCATCCTGCTGCCCTCCAACCCTCCCATCTGCACATGCTAAAAACAGTTGCAAAACAGCTCTGATGAGTGTACGGTGGGAGATGTGTGGATGATGTCATAGGGGCAATAGACCATACATGCCCACCACAGCAAGCTCTTACCTAGGTCAACCTAGAATACACTGAAAACCACCATTTTCTCAGAACTCACCTAGGGATGCAAAAATGCATGTATTTTTGGAGGGCAGCGACAGCCTTCTCCATCCACCTGCACTTGCACAAACAAATTCATGGTTGTTTGTTTGTACCCTAAGAGAAGAAATGTCGCCAGGAGGCAAAGGCCATAGCCCCCTTTTAAGGTTTAATCCATTTTGCAGCAAGCTCCCGACAGCAGCACTTTTGTGCATCCCTCCAGGTTGCTGACCACAATCTGACTGGAGGCTGAGCTAGACGGAATGCAAGGCTGACTGAGGCTGGGAGCTCCTGCGACAACTGTTAGCACTTTGAAGCAAGAACAATGTCAGTGGAACACTGCCTGAGAATCCGTGACCTTGCTTCACTGAGACTCTTCCTCCAGCACACTCCCTTTGAGACTAACACTTTTTGACGCTCGGACTTCAGCTTCATCTATGTATCAGCTTAGGGAAGGGCAGGCAAGAACAGCCAGCTCACGGAGCAACGGAGCATGTGTGTCACTGAAGAGAGCTTCGTGGGTTGTGCAGCCCAACACGTACTGTCAGGGCCAGAAATATTGGAACAAGGATAACTGTTTTGGCAGTTGGCCTCTGTACGTCACCACATAGAAGTTGAAAGGAAACACACCCAGGTGGGAGCGAAGTCAGGACTTTCAGCTGTAATTCAAGGGGTTTGAGAAAAGTGGGGCACTAACCATTCAGGAAGGACAGCCAGTGGCATACACACACACCCATCATTGGTGGCTCATAAGTAATGGAACAAACCAACATCATTTCAAACAAAAGGGTCGCCTTTAATACCTGGATGAAAATCCTTTGCAGTCAATGACTGCCTGAAGTCTGGAACTCATGGACATAACCAAATGCTGAGTTTCCTCCCTTGAGATGCTTTGCCATTTGTCATGGACAATGGTTAGTGCCCCACTTTTCTCAAACCCCTTGAATTACAGCTGAAAGTCCTGACTTCGCTCCCATCTGGGTGTGTTTCCTTTCAACTTCTATGTGGTGGTGTACAGAGGCCAACTGCCAAAACAGTTACCCTTGCTCCAATATTTCTGGCCCTGACTGTAGATGTTTAGGGGGTGAAGCTTTTCCTTACGTCTTGGTTCCTTGTGTCTCATGCCTCCCCACCTTATTTAAAGACAATAACAGCCTGAAGGTAGGGCTCCTTCCAGTAAATTTTTGGTGCTTTTTGAAATATTAGACGATAACGTCAATTAGAAGGGACCCACTCCTCAGGACCACCTTACCTGTCTCCTGAGAAACCTGTACAAGGGTCAAGAAGCAACAGTAAGAACCGGACATGGAACAACCGATTGGTTCAAAATTGGGAAAGGAGTACGACAAGGCTGCATATTGTCACCCTGCTTATTTAACTTATAAGCAGAGTACATCATGAGAAATGCCGGGTTGGATGAATCACAGGTCGGAATTAAGATTGCTGGGAGAATTATCAACAACCTCAGATACGCAGACAATACCACCCTAATGGCAGAAAGCGAAGAGGATCTAAAGAGCCTCTTGTTGAGGGCGAAAGTGGAGAGTGCAAAAGCTGGTTTGAAACTCAACATTCAAAAAACGAAAATCATGGCATCTGGCTCCATCACTTCCTGGCATATAGAAGGGGAAGAAATGGAAGCAGTGACAGATTTTATTTTCTTGGGCTCCAAGATCACCACAGATGGTGACTGTAGCCATGACATTAAAAGACGCTTGCTCCTTGGGAGGAAAGCTATGGCCAACCTAGACAGCATAGTAAGAAGCAGAGACATCACCTTGCCGACAAAGGTCCGTATAATCAAAGCTATGGTTTTCCTAGTAGTAATGTATGGCTGTGCGAGCTGGACTATAAGGAAGGCTGAGCGCCGAAGAATTGATGCTTTCGAACTGTGGTGCTGGAGAAGACTCTTACGAGTCCCCTGGACTGCAAGGAGGTCAAATCAGTCAATACTAAAGGAAATCAACCCTGAGTGCTCATTGGAAGGACAGATACTGAAGCTGAAGCTCAAATATTTCGGCCACCTAATGCGAAGAGAAAAGTCCCTGGAAAAGACCCTGATGCTGGGAAAGATTGAAGGCAAAAGGATAAGGGGATGGCAGAGGATGAGATGGCTAGATAGCATCACGGATGCAATGAATATGGACTTAAGCACACTCCGGGAGAGAGCGCAGGACAGGTAGGCCTGGCGTGCTATGGTCCATGGGGTCACGAAGAGTCGGACACGACTGAACAACAACTCCTCAGGAGGTGAATTACAAGCTCATGTACACCTAATTTTTTTAGACTTTTGACATGTATTGTATATACAGTGCCAGCTCCTGCAATTCCTCTTTGCTTGAGGGGAAGAGAGAGGGCACGTTAATCCTCTTGTATGGAATGGGGGTGGAGGGAGAAGAGAGACTGTTTATTTCCCTGCCTCGTGGCCTTCCCTTCTAACAGAAACAGTAATTAAATACCTGCATGGAAATGCTTTCGACCGAAGTATACCGCAATGCTCTAGCTAAGGCTGAACCTCCAAATGCATCTCACTCCCATTTTCATTCTCCCCCTCAGTGGCCACTGATGCACACCATCCATAGGGATGTTGGAGGAATCTGTCCGGGGGGCAGAGCTCACTGAGCTTTCATCAGCTCAGCCCCGTGGACTTCAGCTTGCTTTCCTGTGAGTTGGCCCAATTCAATCTGCATCAAAGTGGGCCAGCTTGCAGATGGGGGGGGGAGAGTAATTTGTGTTTTTGTGGCCAAAATTTGCACAAATTGCTATTTATGCAATTTTTTTAAAACAGTCCCAGATTTCTGGAAGAAACTCAGCTTGCAAATCAGGCAAAAAAAAGGGCCAGATTTCCTGCCAACAGACATTGTTAGCCATCCATTCCTTAGCACAGCCTTCCTCAACTGGTGTCGTCCAGATATGTTGGACTGCAACTCATAGGAGCACAGGAAGCTGCCTTATACCGAGTCAGAACATTGGTCCATCTAGCCCAATATTGCCTACTCCAACTGGCAGCATCTTTGCAGGGTCTTTGGCAGAAAGAGCTCTTCCCCATTACCTGCTCTCTAATTCTCACTAGAGATGCCAAGGATGGAACCTGGAGCCTTCTACATGCAAAGCATGTGCTCTGCTACTCATTCTGCTATAGCTGGATCACGCTCAGGTGAAACCAAGGGGCCACCCAAAAGCAAGTCAATCAACAGGCAATGATCAAAAGCACAGTTTTATCAGGCAAGAGGAAGCAATCCAAAAGGGAGCTCTGAAGATCAGCCAAGGTCAAAACACAGATAAACTATCAGATACAATATGTGGGCCAAGAAGCAGAGTCAACCAGGAGTCCAAGGTCAGTAGCATGGAGGTTCAGTCACAAGGCAAGGTCAGGAGAACAGGATACAATGCTGCAGGAGCAAGTAAAGACATTGTTTCCAGCACTGGCTAGGCAGACACTGAAGGCTTTTAACACCAGAGCCTGCTGAGCCCCACCCAGGACTCAGCTGCAGTACATTAGAGCTCTCTGGTCAGAGCCCTACTCATGAGGAGTCCTTCTTTGCAAGCAAGCACTCCTCCTCACAGGAGCCCTACTGGCCTGTCACTTGAGGTGATGATGCTCCTGGGGGCCAGGGGGTTGCTCAGCCTCTGCCTCCCCCACCCCAGCATGGATGGACCCGCATCCTTCTCCCCCAGGGGTCCAGGCTCCTCCTGGCCTGGTTACAGCGACTGATCTGGGGTACCATTGGTTTCTGGGAGCTCCAGCTCTTCCTCTGAGGAGGATTCTTCCAGTGGGGGCATGACACCACTGAGCTACAAGCCGCTACAGCATAGCTGGTTGGGGAATGGTGGGGGTTGTGGTCTAACTCATCTGGGTAGCACCAGGTCTGAGAAGGCTATGTTAAGGAAATAATTAATGCTCTATTGGTCTCAGTGTCATTTGAGAACAAGCATCCATTCCCTGTGCTGACAGTGCCTTGACTGCAACTTCTCTGTCTCCTTATATTCTCCCCCAGCCTGCCAGTCTCCTTAAGCAGGCTGCCTCCCTGCTCAGTGCTGACCCTGACACCTTCCACACTAGACCTCCATGGTGCTCTGCCTGGCTGGAGTTGGCGTCTAGAACCAGACAAGCTGGTAGCAAGCACTCTTGGGAGTCCTCTCTGAGGAGCACTGCAGGGAACTACAGGAGAAACCAAATGGGGGCATTTTAACTGGGTCAGAGCTCATGAAGATGGAGCAACACAAGCCCAGAAGCTCTGCAAAAAGTGGGACACAGCATGCCTGGCACTGGATCTGCAACCAAGATGGTAGCCGGGTTGGTTTGAGAAGTGCTTTGCATCGGGGGAGGTGGGGACAGAAAAAGGCACAATACGAGCCCAATTAATATTGCTGTACAACTCTCCATCTGCAACGGGACGTGAAATGAAGAGTAATTATCTTACCCCAGTTGTGAATTGCACAGATCTCGCCAGGTACTTGCAAAGAGATAAGCTGATCACCAACCTTGAGGTGATGAGACAATCCAAGCACTGAACCCTTAATGAATTCTGCTATGCAAGACTCTCCCCTCCACATGCGAGAATCCAGCGAGGATCCAAAAGCTATTTGTGCCAAAACCAGAAAGCACCAGGACCTGCTGATATGGACTAACCAAGAATCCCTTTTCTGGGGCCCATAGCTGATAAGACAACCCTTCAAAACACAGCGGTAACTTCTAGGTGACAAAGACAATAAATCCCTTCTCCAAACTAATGTTGTGCTGCAGGATTAATGCAAGCTGCTGACTGAACAAACAGACAGGAATAGCCCAACAGACTTAACGGTAGCAAGTTGGATAGAGAAGTGCCATAGACTCACAGTTCCGGTCTCCACACTGAACTGCAGTGGGCACTGGGGATCTGGTCAGTCATGCACAGATGACAGAACAGTGCCAGAATTAAAGGAAGCACCTAAGATTTCTTAGAAGCAAAAGCTTGCTCTCCAAATAAGAGTTACGTGGAAGCTTTTGTAAAAGTTATAACTCACCTTGAAGCGATGTTAAAGGCAGCCATGTGCATGGGACTCCAACATCTCATTACGAGTTAACATGGCCTGATGTTTTCTCTCCCCATGCTTTTCCAAAAACAGCTACAACAGAAACATGATGCAATGGGAGACAGTTTTGCCCTGCAGTGGGTGCACTTTCAGAAAGATGCCCTAAGGCCATATGCCTGAGGGCAATTGCGAGGGTCGCAAAAATTAAGTAAACTAAAATTATAAGGAAAGAAAAAAACTTTATAGTAAGAAGGAAAGAAAGAAGAAGGAACACCTCAGCTTTTTGTCAAAGAAAACGTTTTGAAAAGCAAACCGACAAGAGAGCTTTCCCTATGAGGCGCACACAATGGCGGTTGAAAGAGAACTGAGGGAATAAGCGGGAACCCACTATGGACATGCGCACCGGACGGAGGGGAGGGGTTCCCACCAAAACTTCCTCAGCTACAGAAGCTTCCTGAATCAAGGCTCTGCACAGGCGCAGAACCCATCTGTGTGATACGTAGAGACCACAAAGAAGAACATACATGTTCCTTTCTGAACAGTATCCTGAGAACCAGGCAGCTGGAAGCAACATCATGTTGCCATCCAGGAAAAGAGAAGCCAGGGCTTTCTTTCATACAAGTTGGTACTGGTTAGTGAGACACAAGAACACACAGAGCTCTCCCTCTTGCACCTGGGGAGATAAATTCATTGTTGTTCAAGGAGTGCAGGGTTGCGTACATGGGGCCATTCCATTTTATCCTCATGTCACCACAATTTTGTCCCCATTTCAGAAAGAAGACTTCTGGTCACAGAACTTGGTTTAATTATTGCAGTGTATCATTTCAGAGGCAAAAGGTCTCACCACCTCCAGCAGTGATATACCACCAGCTGCTATGGTCGTGGCCCCGGCCCTGTGCTCTAAGCCAAAGCAGGCTGAACCGGCTGAGTCTAGAGTGGCTGTACCACCAGCTGGGGAACTGGGCCGGGCTCCTGACATTGAGCCTGAGGCTACTGGGCTTGAGCCAGGACTCTCATGGACACCTCCCCTAAGCTGGACTTGCCAGCCACGTGCACCGGTCCCATGGTGCAAGGCATACATCAGGAGGAAAGCCACAGAAAAGTGAAGAAGCACTCATCTGGATCACCTTTGATCCCTTTCCTTTCATACCTCTTGTTTTCTGACCCTGATAAAGACAGACAGTATTGGGAGCCTTGCAACCTGCACAGATTACAAGGCCTTTATACAGGTCCACATCCCAAAGTAGGCCCACAATTGGCAGAGCAATTGGGAAACACAATATATAGATGGTATCACATCAAATTTTGCACTTTACTATTAATCCTACTGTAAGAGCCCTGGCTTTGAGCAATTAATAGTTTCCATGGAAACATATACCAAAGAGCTGACCTCATTATTTTATGAACTGTTGATGTCTGAGGTAACGGGGACTATGGAGGGAATCAAACCAGCTGGGAGAAAGATTTTAAAGAAGAGATTGACATCAGATTGTGAAACTCAATCTGGTACCAAAAGCCATTAAAACAGACCTCTGCAAAAATCAGGGAGAGTTCTCAAAAAATAATTTACAGGTGGCACTTAACACTGTTACTTCTAAGCAGAATATGCAATTCCATCAGCCTGTTATACTGGAACTATTTCACATGTCTCTTGGGTCATTACTACCATATGTGGTGGAAATGTAATGAAATTTAGTCTTTTTGGCATATCATATTTAATGAATGCAAATTAATCATAAAAACCCTATAAAATCCCTCCTTGGCTTTGCTGTCCCTCTTTGTGGGAGAGAATAAGTTTTAATGGTAGTCACAAGGCAAGTCAACATACAGAACTGGAAAAATGACAAAAACTATTGAACAATGGTATCAGTATCTCTGGAATAGAATTATAACTGAAAAGCTTACTAATCAAATAAGAATACTGAGAGGGCAACAGGAAACAGATTCCTTTACAAATACATGGTACTGTTTTACTGATTTCATTCAAAGCAAAGATAATGGAAGACAATCACAAGCTATGCGTGGAACACTTTCTGAAAAGAGACACATTCCAAACAGTATGATACATTTATTAAGGTCAGCTATGACCAGTATCACCTCCAATAAACTCTCCACTATCCACACTGATGGTTTATTTATTTGTGTTGTACAGTTTTAATGAAAATATCTAAGTTTAAAAAGAAGGAGAAGAAGGAGAAGAGGGAGGAAGAGGAAGAGGAAGAAGAGGAGGAAGAATTATTAGCTCTCATCTGCAGCCCAGGGGACTGGCTCTTTAAGACAAACATTCATTAGACAACTGGGGTACAGCTTGGGAAGAATGGACTGGAGGAAGAGACTATTATGGGCTATCCAGCCTTCCTCAGAGCAAATGGCTTACTTGGAGTTGTCCATGGTGCTGCGGTTGCTGGTCTGCCTTCCTGCCTAGCCCCATGGGTATCTGCTATGGGGACAGATCCAAACACCTACTAGCTGCCTGAGAAAGCTCACTTTTGCAAAGCTGGAAGGCAGAGGGGAAAGGAATTCCTTAAAGCCAAGTTCCCATAACAATTACATCTTCTATGTTTGATGTAACTGAGCCACAGGGGCCCATTCTTAAGACCAATTAACTAAAGACACTTGGTTTCTAGACAGAAGATTAAGTTTCCAAAGCCTTGCTGCTCTCCAAGCAAAATCATAATGACGACTAGCAGGAATCCTTTCCCCACTATTCAGTCAGTGTCTGGCCATGCTTCCTCCTCTTTTGAGAAGGTTACTTGTGCACTCTGCCTCACTAATGAATGAAGACAGACAGGTGCACTGTCCAAAATAGAGAGAATAGGTACACAGAGGGAGGTTCAAGTGGGATCTGTAGGGCTTCTGGATTTCCTGTTTGGGTGAAAGCAAGCTGTGGCAAACAAAAGAGCATGGTTAATGCTTCCTAGTTGTTGAAATCAACAGGTCCGGGCCCTGCAGTTTCAACAGCAACAAAGTAGTTCTTGTATGTGGGTTGAGATAACAAAAAAACATGCATACAGCCCTCAAAAGGTCATAAGAAATTCCCTCCACCCTCATACTAAGAAGCCACCTTATAACTTCCTAAATATCAGCTTGGAGGGAAACAGATGACCCTGGGCTGCAAACCATTATTCACTGTGCATAATGGGGGAGGGATGGAAGATGATTTAGACCAGAGGTAGGCTCTGCTGCTCTCCATGTTTTGGACTACAACTCACATAATCCCTGACTACTGTCATGCTGGTTATGAATCGTAGTCCAAAACATCTGGAGGGCACCAGGTTGCCTATCCCTGATTTAGACTGTACCCTCCTTGAGGGCAGGAATTTGCCCTTTTTGGTCACTGCCTCTCTTTTGAAGAACCATATACATAAATATACAAAAGCTTCCAGGCAGTGGCATGAAACCACCTTTTCCCAGAAGATATGCGACCCTTGAGATGTATCCCAATAATCATTTTGGCTGTTGCTCAGAACTCCTCCTCTTCCAATCATGAAGTGGGAACCCTGCTCTCTTTTTTATTTAAAGTATTCAGCCCCACCTTTCAACAATACAGTCCTTCAAGGCAACTACCATCAGATTTTCAAAATGGAATTCAATGTAAAACAAGATTAAACATGACTTAAAATAAGCCAACAAAAGCAGATCAGCAGCAGAATTAAACAGTAGGCAAAGGAGCAGGAGAAATTATTCTAAACTACGTACCACCGAAAACGTGTCTAAACCAAGCCAATTCTAACTTGGTGCAGCGTCATGCAAGTGTCTCTGGGGCTCCACCAGAGAAAAGGCCCTATATCTGGTAGCCACCTACTTAACCTCAGAAGGTGCGGGCACCCAGAGTAAGACCCCTGATGAAAACCTCCGCAAACAGGTAGGTTCACACAGGCAATCCAGATTCCTGGTCCCGGGCCATTTAGAGTTTCATAGGTCAACACCATCAGTTTGAATTGTGCCCAGAAACAAAGCACAATCTGAAACGTTAATAAACCTGCCTCAGTTATTTCCCCTTTGGCTGAAGAGGCAACATATCCTCCAGTCCTTGCCCTTCTCCTGCCAGCACTGCTAGTACCTAAAGGATGAAAGGAAAGGAACTCAGTAAAGCAGGTCAGATGCAACTGATATTTAAGCAAAACATTCAAAACCATGTGATGTTTTAAAAATAACCACTGCATTACGTCAGATGCCGAGAAAGGGACAGGACTTGCCATCTGTTTGTTACTGATAACGGCCACCACATCAACAAGATGCTGAAATACAAATGCTGCACACATATGGATGAAAAGGGTAGCGTCCAGTTAGGTAGGAAGAAATTAGTCTGCTAGCCACTATATCAATGCAGCAAGGGCAACAAAAGTATCCTAATTTGAATGCTTCAATTGCACTAATTGTAGTTGGATCAATCAATTAAGTGCCTATGAAACAGTATAAAAGTCTGCATGTACCTGAAACATACAGTTCTGAAGAACATACTTTGTGGGTCAGCTTCTTAGAGGTCAGTCACTTATTTCAATGCAACACCCCCCAAAAAGAAAATAAAATTTAAATTTACGATAAATTTCCACTTTCAGAGCGGGACAGATTTTTATTTCTGGCAAAGACCTCCTCAAATAACCAAACATCAACAGGAAATCACACCAAGAAGGGAAGGATTTCCCTCATCTCCCAAACCAAGTGCGACTCTGGAAGCAAATCCCTGATCCCAAACTGTAGCAAGACCACATTCCGCTAAAAAGCAGGAGGAAAGAAACAAACAAAATACTAGGGCCATGCATGAAACACCACCTCACCTTCATTGGACTGTCATCCTCCAGCAAAGGTTGGAGAGGGAGAGAATTTCTGCAGCTATCACTGGTGGACCATGGCAGCAGCCATCTTTTCCGCCACCAATGCCCCTGAAAGCAATGCTACATCATCACATTGTGTTGTTTTCAGGGCATTTTAACAGATTTTAAAAGGGTCTGGTAGGTGGATGCTAAGCACAGCAGCTTGCCTTTGTATCAAGCTTTAAATGGTGGGGGGCTGGAAAAACATCTAGCCACCTTGCCTAATAGTAAGAATGTCCCCCCACCTTCCCCAAATGTTGAGAACAGTCCTGTCCTGCTCAGAACCTCCAAAACTCGACTGGGCCGAACATTTGGCCCAGCCCTAGAAAAAACACAACAGTGTAGCCAATCAGTCCAGTGCAATCTGAAATTAGAGGAAGAGGGAGACAGGAAACAAAACCATCTCACTGGAATCAACTGTCTACATCTATCTATCTATCTATCTATCTATCTATCTATCTATCTATCTATCTATCTATGTATCTGATTTATTAGCCGCCCATCTGGCCGTCTGGTACTTGTGAACCGCTGTCAGCTTTTGTTTTTTCCCAGATCATAAGCCTGTTGTTCTGGTATACAAGTACTCAAACCTTTGCGTAAACCAGCCTTTCCCAACTGCCCCCCACATGCATTGGACTACAACTCCTAGTAATCCCCCTCCCCCAGCTTATTTTGACAGGGGTGGGCAGGTGCGCAATTTCGAAGCTATTCAGTCTTGGGACGGGAGCATGGCTCTCACCGAAAATTGCATAGAATTGAAGCAGGAGTCAGCTAAGAAGGCTGTGGATAAGGCGATCTTGCATAGCCATCTTTCCTCTCTTTTGGAAGCTCTGGAGAAGCTAACAGCGAATTAGCTGTAAAAGCATACAACACAGTAGAAGCTGTCTCAACACTTTTTCCAAGGGCAAATTCTATGTGTTTCTCACATAGGTCTCTGGGCAGGCCATCACTATCAGAAGGAAAAATGAGAGCAAACGAGGCGCAATCCTATGCAAGTTTAGACAGAAAAAAGTCCTACAACTCCTACAAGACTGGCTGGGGCATACTGGGAGTTGTAGGACTTTTCTTCTGCCTAAACATGCATAGGACTGCACCCTAAATGACAGGAACTGATGCTTCTACTAGTAGCGTCTTAAGTCTGTCCATCAGGAAGTAGAATGCAACATTCCGAGACAAGCATATTTGCTGACCTGCTGCACACAGGCAATGTCTTTGAATCCTTCTGCAGGAAGGCGGTCTCGGCTCCCGTTAGTTGACTTCCTGAAGAGCTTTCTCCCTCCGTATGGTCCTCTTGTCAGCTCCAGCATTCAAAACACTTTAGGTAGGAGTATGGAGAACACTCCCCTTCATGGATCACTGCCTTGTTGTGGCGAAGGGGCTTGCATAACTCAGTGAAGCCATAAGCTATGCCGTGCAGGGCCACCCAAGACGGACAGGTCATGGCAGAGAGTTCTGACAAAATGTGATCCACTGGAGAAGGAAATGGCAACCCACTCCAGTATTCTTGCCAAGAAAACCCCATGGAACGTATCACAAGGCTAAAAGAGATGACGCCGGAAGATGAGCCCCTCAGGTCGGAAGGTGTCCAATATACTACTGGGGAAGAGCAGAGGGTATTTCCAAGTAGTGTCAGAAAGAGTGAAGCGGCTGGGCCAAACCCGAAAGGACACTCAGCTGTGGATGTGTCTGGTGGTGAAAAGAAAATCCGATGCTGTAAAGAACAATATTGTTTAGGAACCTGGAATGTCAGATCAATGAATCAAGGCAAGCTGGAGGTGGTCAAACATGAGATGGCAAGACTGAACATCGACATCTTGGGAATCAGCGAACTAAAATGGACAGGCATGGGCGAATTTAATTCAGGTGACCATCATATCTACTATTGTGGGCAAGAATCCCTTAGAAGAAATGGAGTAGCACTCATAGTCAACAAAAGGGTGGGAAAAGCAGTACTGGGGTACAATCTTAAAAACGATAGAATGATCTCAGTACAAATCCAAGGCAAACCATTCAACATCACAGTAATTCAAGTCTATGCCCCAACCACTGATGCCGAAGAAGCTGAGGTTGATCGGTTCTATGAAGACCTACAACACCTTCTAGAACTAACACCAACAAAAGATGTCCTCTTCATCATAGGGGATTGGAATGCTAAAGTAGGAAGTCAAGAAATCACCGGGATAACAGGCAGGCATGGCCTTGGTGTACAAAATGAAGCAGGACAAAAGCTAATAGAGTTTTGCCAAGAGAACACGCTGATCATAGCAAACACTCTTTTCCAACAGCACAAGAGACGACTCTACACATGGACATCACCAGATGGTCAATATCGAAATCAGATTGATTATGTCCTTTGCAGCCAAAGATGGAGAAGCTCTATACAGTCAGTCAAAACAAGACCTGGAGCTGACTGTGGCTCAGATCATGAGCTTCTTGTTGCAAAATTTCAGCTTAAACTGAAGAACGTAGGGAAAACCACTAAACCATTCAGGTATGACCTAAATCATATCCCTGATGAATATACAGTGGAGGTGAGGAATAGATTTCAGGGATTAGACCTCATAGACAGAGTGCCTGAGGAACTATGGACGGAGGTCCGTAACATTGTTCAGGAGGCAGCAACTCAATCCATCCCAAAGAAAAAGAAATGCAAGAAAGCCAAGTGGCTGTCTGATGAGGCTTTACAAGTAGCTGAGGAAAGAAGGGAAGCAAAAAGCAAGGGAGAAAGCAGAAGATATATCCAACTGAATGCAGAGTTCCGGAGAATAGCAAGGAGAGACAAGAAGGACTTCTTAAATGAACAATGCAAAGAAATCGAGGAAAACGACAGAATGGGGAAGACTAGAGATCTCTTCAAGAAAATTGGAGATCTCAAGGGAACGTTTTGTGCAAAGACGGGCATGATAAAGGACAAAGAAGGCAGGAACCTAACAGATGCAGATGAGATTAAGAAGAGGTGGAAAGAATACACAGAAGAACTATACAGGAAAGATCTTAATGTCCCTGATAGCCATGATAGTGCGGTCACTGAACTTGAGCTGGACATCCTTGAGAGTGAAGTCAAGTTGGGCTTAGGAAGCATTACTAACAACAAAGCTAGTGGAGATGACAGTATTCCAGCTGAGCTATTTAAAATCCTAAAAGATGATGCTGTTAAAGTGCTGCATTCAATATGCCAACAAATTTGGAACACTCAACAATGGCCGCAAGACTGGAAAAGGTCAGTTTACATTCCAATTCCAAAGAAGGGCAATGCCAAAGAGTGTTCAAACTACCGCACAATTGCGCTCATTTCGCATGCCAGCAAGGTGATGCTCAAAATCCTACAAGCTAGGCTTCAGCAGTATGCGAACCGAGAACTACCAGAAGTACAAGCTGGGTTTAGAAGAGGCAGAGGAACTAGAGATCAAATCGCTAACATTCGCTGCATCATGGAGAAAGCAAGAGAATTCTAGAAAAACGTCTATTTCTGCTTCATTGACTACGCTAAAGCCTTTGATTATGTGGATCACAACAAACTGTGGCAAATTCTTAAAGTGATGGGAGTACCAGACCACCTTACCTGTCTCCTGAGAAACCTGTACAAGGGTCAAGAAGCAACAGTAAGAACCAGACATGGAACAACCGAGTGGTTCCAAATTGGGAAAGGAGTACGACAAGGCTGCATATTGTCACCCTGCTTATTTAACTTATATGCAGAGTACATCATGAGAAATGCCGGGTTGGATGAATCACAGGTCGGAATTAAGATTGCTGGGAGAATTATCAATAACCTCCGATATGCAGACGATACCACCCTAATGGCAGAAAGCAAAGAGGATCTCAAGAGCCTCTTGTTGAGGGTGAAAGAGGAGAGTGCAAAAGCTGGTTTGAAACTCAACATTAAAAAAACGAAGATCATGGCATCTGGCTCCATCACTTCCTGGCATATAGAAGGGGAAGAAATGGAAGCAGTGACAGATTTTACTTTCTTGGGCTCCAAGATCACCGCAGACGGTGACTGTAGCCATGAAATTAAAAGACGCTTGCTCCTTAGGAGGAAAGCTATGGCAAACCTAGACAGCATAGTAAGAAGCAGAGACATCGCCTTGCTGACAAAGGTCCGTCTAATCAAAGCTATGGTTTTCCCAATAGTAATGTATGGCTGTGAGAGCTGGACTATAAGGAAGGCTGAGTGCCGAAGAATTGATGCTTTCGAACTGTGGTGCTGGAGAAAACTCTAACGAGTCCCCTGGACTGCAAGGTGGTCAATCCTAAAGGAAATCAACCCTGAGTGCTCATTGGAAGGACAGATACTGAAGCTGAAGCTCCAATATTTTGGCCACCTAATGCGAAGAGAAAACTCCCTGGAAAAGACCCTGATGCTGGGAAAGACTGAAGGCAAAAGGAGAAGGGGACGGCAGCGGATAAGATGGCTAGATAGCATCACCGATGCAATGAATATGAACTTGAGCACACTCCGGGAGAGAGCGCAGGACAGGAAGGCCTGGCGTGCTATGGTCCATGGGGTCACGAAGAGTCGGACACGACTGAACGACTGAACAACAACAATGGAGAACACTTCATCTCCTGCTTCCTCAATTATTCATTTGTTGTTGCAGTCATACTAATACCTGATATCAACAATATATGCTTTAACAGTGCAATTCTATCTGAGTCTGCTCCAAAGTAAGTCAAACTGAGTTTAATTGAACTTACTTCCAAGTAAGGGTGCATGGGGTGCTGTCTAAGTGCTTGAACCAATCAGCTCGAACCAATCAGCTCTTTAATTTCAGTGATGTGGGCTGGAAGCTTTTCCACTACTGTGTTTTTCTGCAGAAAAATTTCCCTAAATCCAATGTATTTCAGAAATTTTGTTTCATGAAATTAATTAGTAACATAATGAATTCATACAACAGAAGTCAAATTAACTGGAATGGATAAAACACTAAAAAGGTAAAGGTGTCCCCAACCAGTCGTGTCCGACTCTAGGGTGCGGTGCTCATCCCCGTTTCTAAGCCGAAGAGCCAGCGCTGTCCGAAGACGCTTCCGTGGTCATGTGGCCGGCATGACTAAACACCGAGGTGCACGGAACGCTGTTACCTTTCCCACCGAGGCGGTACCTATTTATCTACTTGCAATTTCTTGCTTTCGAAGTGCTAGGTTGGCAGGAGCTGGGACTGAAGACGGGAGCTCACTCCGTCACGCAGCACTCGGGTCTCGAACTGCTGTCCCTTCCGGTCTGCAGTTCAGCGTCTTAACCACTAAGCCACCGCGGCCCCAGGATAAAGCACTAGTCAATCCAAAATCAACACAATACAGGTCAAATTAACTGGAATGGATAAAACACTAGTCAAATCCAAAATCAACACAATACAAGTCACATTTACTGGAATGGATAAAACACTAGTCAAATCCAAAATCAAATTGTAATTAACTTTTTTCATATGACTATCCCTTAGAGGAAGCACAGAGATTTATGTGCATTGCTCTTCAGGTATGTTAAAACTGATATGTTAACCATGTCGTCGTCGTCCCCCCACCCCGCTCTTTAAGATCTAAATAATGTAAGAGAGTTGTATGTTATTGAGTTTTAATGTCTTAAAATAATTTCCAAATAAAGCTTTGAATTTGTTTGAATATAACATTTAAGCCATTCTAAGTGCACTGGATTTGTTTCCTAACCATTTATTTCAGTTCAAATATTTTGGGCTGTTGGGAAAAAGACCCAGAAATTTATATAGCATGTAAAATTAACTTGACACGCATTTCGTAAACAACTACAAAAGTCAAATAAACATGCTAAATCAAATTGCCAAAGATTTTTGGCAGTAGGACATTTTCCAATCCCAAAATTTCCAGGAAGCCTCAATCACTGATGTATTTTATTTATCACATGTGTATCCCACTCCTCCTCCAAGGACCTCAGGACAGCATGCATGAGGGAGGAGGTAATATCCCATTTTATCCTTACATACTGTGAGGTATATTAGGCTAGGGGGGGTGGCGGGGAGAGTGAGAGAGAGAGAGGTTGTCTTAAGATTAATGTGAGCTTCATTCTTTGGACCTGGGCCTTCCTGATTGAAGTCCAACACTCTATACACCTTCCGTGCTCTGCAGGGACAGACAGCTCTGCCTTTAATGGGGGGGTGGCACCTACCACAGCACCAATTTAAGCCTCCTCATGAAGACCACCAAACATGCTGGCAAATTTCATAAGCCAGTCACAACAAATAGTTTCACAGGTTGTCAGAGATTAACTGAAAAATCATTACAACTCTGCCAGTCGCTCATACAACTCATGGCAACTCTCCGAGGCCAACCAACGCCCACTGAGGCAAGCCAATAGGAGCTACAGAAAGGAAATGTGTCCTCTGTCTAATTAGGGCAGCCTTCTCTAACCCGGTGACCTCCAGATGTGTCTAGATGTCCAGCTACATTGGCTGGAAATAACGGGGGTTGCCATCCAACATATCTGGACCATACCTGGTTGAGGAAGGCTGAATTAGGAAATCTTCTAGACCGTGGGCAGGATCCAGTGGTGCCCTTGCGCTGGAAGCCAGGTCCGCTGGTCCCGGTATACACACAGCCATTCCTGATAGGATAGGGGCTGCACGTCTACTGGGATCAGCGGACCTGGCCCCCGGTGCAAGGGCACCATTGGATCCTGCCACATCAGTGGTCAAGTTCATAGGGTTGGGGGGCTGCACTGGAACCCTCTGGGGCCTGCACCCTTCCACTGCCTCTGCTGCAAGTGACTGCAACATCAGAATCCCAGCAATTCTGCTGAGAAACAAGGTGCTCAGGAAGCGAGTACTTTGTTTCCCAGCAGAATCACACTCCCTCTCTCAGCCCACCAAACAGCTGTTCAATGCCTTGTTTCCCAGAAGAATTACTGGGATTCCGGCAATGCAGCAGTGGTGGGACCCAACAGGGACCCCAAAAACCACTGGGGGGGGACATGTACCCCACCTCTGCTCTACACCCAGTGCCAGATTCTGGTATTTGACTAATGTAACAAACACCACCAAGTACCAACACACTGAAATTATAGAAATAACAAGCCTGGTTTCAAGCCAGCACTACTTCAACATTTTCTGGTTCTTACTCCTTGGGCAACGAGGGACAGCTTCAACCTTTCTAATAAAAGCACTAATTCTCTTAGGGGTCCTTTGCTTCCTGACATGTTTTTAGCTTTGCCCACAAAGCTGAAGGTTGTGCCATTTCGATTTCATTTCTTCTCAAATATTATGCCTCTTAGTGCTAAGGGAATCCGCAGCCAGTAGGAAAGAAACAGCCAGTTCCTATGAGCTCTGTTAACGTTAGATACAAGGCTGACATAAGGCTTGTTTCCGTGATCTGAGACAACCAAGGTTGTTCCAGAGGTGGTTGTTTTGAGTCAAATACCCTTGCAGGGAATCCCTGAAGTGACTGAGTTCCATGTCTCCATCACCTCTCACTATCTCTAATATATCTGAACTGGTTTTGTATGTACTTTCAGATATGACTCAGGTTGCTGCTACTGACCTATACATCTCTAAAATTGCTTGGACCCTTCATAGCTAAGAAGCTGTGTGTCCGGATATATCTGACTGTGACTTTTAAGATCAAAGCACTCTTTTATATATGCCAACCATAGACCAAGTTTGGACAGCAAGACAGCCTAGAAATGTGTTCTTAGTTAGTTGCTCTCTAGTGGTAAAACTGCCTTCTTCCTGAGGTTCACAAAAAAGTCAGAGCCTGAAAATTTTCTAGAAGAGGCATAAGACTTTCCAACAGGGGTAAATATTTGGCGAGTCTTCCATTGTTTGATGGAACAATGATAAGTAAGGTCCCATGGCAAGCGACTCTAACGAGAAAAGGACTCCAAGATGGGTGGGAGCTTTTAAAAAAGGAAATTCTCAAGGCACAATCACAAACAATTCCAACAAGAAGAAAAGGTGGAAGACAACAGAAGAAGCCAATGTGGTTTCACAAAAAGCATAGAGATGACCTGAAAACAAAAAAAGACACACAAAGGAAGTGGAAAGAAGGCCAAGTAACAAAGGAAGAGTACAGGCAAGTAGCACAGAATTGCAGGGATGGCATCAGGAAGGCTAAAGCTGAAAACGAGCTGAGGTTAGCGAGGGATGCTAAAAACAACAAAAAGGCTTTCTACAGCTACGTGCATAGTAAAAGACAGAGGAACAAAATGGTGGTCCAGCTATTAAATAAGGATGGCAAAATGATAACAGATGACAAAGAAAAGGCAGAGGTGCTCAATTCCTACTTTGGCTCAGTCTTCTCCCGAAAGAGGGTCTATGACCCCCCTGGAAAAGGCGAAGTACAGGCTGAAGGGGCAGGATTGCAGCTGGACATCGATAGGCATATGGTCAAGAAAGACCTAATTACTTTGAATGAGCTCAAATCTCCAGGGCCAGATGAACTGCATCCTCGAGTAATAAAGGAACAGGCAGAAGAACTCTCAGAACCACTGTCTATTCTCTGAGAAGTCATGGAGGACGGATGAAGTGCCAGATGACTGGAGGAGGGCTAATGTTGTCCCTATCTTCAAAAAGTGTAAAAAGGAGGAACCTGGGAACTACAGACCAGTCAGTCTGACATCAATCCCTGGGAAAATTCTGGAGCAGATCATAAAGCAATCCATCTGGAAGCACTTTGAAAACAATGCAGTGATTCCTCGGAGCCAACATGGATTTATCAAGAACAAATCCTGCCAGATGAATCTGATCTCATTTTTTGATCAAGTAACCTCCCTTGTGGACTTGTGGGAATGCTGTAGACATAATATACCTCAACTTCAGCAAAGCTTTCGACAAAGTGCCCCATGATATCCTGATGAGCATACTAGCTCAAAGTGGGCTAGATGAAACAACGATCCGGTGGATCCACAGTTGACACAAAATTGGGCGGGATAGCTAATACTTTGGAAGACAGAAACAAAATCCAAAGTGATCTGGATAGACTGGAGCGCTGGGCAGAAAACAACAGAATGACATTTAATAGGGATAAATGCCACGTTCTGCACCTAGGAAAAAGAAACCAAATGCACAGTTACAAGATGGGGGATATGTGGCTCAACAACACTACAAGCGAAAAGGATCTTGGAACTGTTGTCGATCACAAGCTGAATATGAGCCAACAATGTGATGTGGCTGCAAAAAAGGCAAATGTTCTTTTGGGCTGCATTAATAGAAGCATAGCCTCCAAATCCTGGGAAGTACTAGTTCCCCTCTACTCAGCACTGGTTAGGCCTCATCTGGAGTACTGTGTCCAGTTCTGGGCACCACATTTAAGAAGGATGCAGACAAACTGGAGAGGGTTCAGACGAGGGCAACAAAGATGATCAGGGGACTGGGAACAAAGCACCATGAAGAGAGACTGAAAGAACTGGGCATGTTTAGCTTTGAGAAGAGAAGACTGAGGGGAGATATGATAGCGCTCTTCAAGTCCTTGAAAGGTTGTCACAGAGAGGAGGCCAGGATCTCTTCTCGATCATCCCAGAGTGCAGGACACAGAATAATGGACTCAAGTGACAGGAAGCCAGATTCCAGCTGAACATCAGGAGAAACGTCTTGACTGTTAGAGCAATACGACAATGGAACCAACTCCCTAGGGAGGCGGTGGGCTCTCCCACACTGGAGGCGTTCAAGACGAGGCTGGACAACCACCTGTCAGGGATGTTCTGACTTGGATTCCTGCACTGAGCAGGGGATTGAACTCGATGTCCTTGTAGGCCCCTTCCAACCCTACTGTTCTATGATTCTATGATTAGGAATGGAAGAGAATTTCATTCTGTTTGGTTTTTTTTTATAAGATCTTATCAAAATTCACACATTCCTTCAAAAATGGGATGGAAAGAATTTGAGATGTTAAAAAAATTAAATATGGGAGGGAATGAAATTGACAGGCTACATCCCTACAATTTACACATCTAAGTTATGGAAAAACATTAAGTTGTAGTCAGGCCTATCATACACACCACCACAGTTT